>NW_006921610.1:12862055-12863685 GCF_000298275.1 Orycteropus afer afer | reverse complement strand
CAATATTATCCAAAATTTGTTATGATCCACAGTCAAATGTTTTTGTGTAGTCAATAAAACACAAGTAAACATCTGCAAAAAACGGCAAGGAGGCCACATCTCCTGACCTCCTCTAACCCCACAAGAGGAAGACAGAATCACCATCAATAGCCCAAGGCCTATTACTGCAAGGCCAGACATGCTGCCTCCCTCCAGCCTTTTTACCAACCGTTCCTCCCAAAGTGCCCACCATCTCTCTTCTCAGTTTGATAATTCACTGTAGTGGCCGCACAGAACTCACAGATTGTGGGGTTTTTTTAGGGAAGCACCAGGCTACAATCCAAGTTCAGGAAAAATGCTCAGTCTCTCTCCCAGGCTGCCGTCTCTCACAATCTCTCTCCCAGCAGTGTGTGTCCCTTGGTGTCTCTTTTAGCAATACATGTCTCTTGAGTGTCTTTCCCAGCAGTACACATCTCTCAGGGGTGCATCCTTCCTCAGTCAGCAGTCAGAGAGAGACTTCTGCTGCTAAGAGGACTCCTTTTGAGCAGCAGTGTGGCCAAACCAACCAAACATTAACATCACAATTCTAAATACCTTAGAGAGAGCAAGAACCTCTCAGAACATTTTTTAGTGCCACCCCCAAAGAAATACCCCAGGTGGACTACTTTAGCAATCAGAAGCTCCTCAGTTGTTCATGGCAAATTCCACCTCAGAGTTTACAAAGACTTATAGGTAGAAAAGCCACACTAAGTGATTTACTACACCACAACATCTTTCTGGTATTTTTTGCTTTCATCCAAGGTCCATCTGAAATCAGCAATGACATCCCTTATTCTACGTCCTCTTTTGAGTCCAGCTTGCATTTCTGCAGGTTTCTGGTTAATATACTGCCGCAACCATTTTTAAATTATCTTTAGCAAAATTTTACATGCTTGTGACATTAATGATATTGTTCAATAATTTCCACATTCTGTTGGATTACCTATCTTCAGAATGGGTACAAATAGGAATCTGTTCCAGTCAATTGGCCAGGAGGTTACCTTCCAAATTTCTTGATATAGATGAGTAAATGACTCCAGTGTAGTATCTGTTTGTTGAAACATATCAATGGGAATTTCCTCAATTCCTGGAGCCTTGGTTTTCACCAATTTCTTCAGATCAGCTTCAACTTCTTCCTTCCATCCCATTGGTTCTTCATCATATGCTACCTCCTGAAATAGATGATTTCACCAATTCTTTCTGGTACAGCGATTCTGTGTATTCCTTCCATCTTCTTTTCTTGTTTCCTGTGTCATTCAATATTTTGCCCATAGAATCTTTCAATACTCCAACCCAAAGCTTGAACTTTTTCTTCAGTTCTTTCAGCTTGAGAAATACCAAGCATGTTCTTCCCTTTTGGTTTTCTTACTCCAGGTATTTTCACATTTCATTATAATAATGAAACCCATCATAATAATGAAGACTTTGTCTTCTTTTTTTTTTTATTGATTGTGATTTGGGTGAAGATTTACAGAGAAAATTCACTTTCCATACAGCAGTTCACATATACTTTATCTTATGTCATTGACCACAGTTTACCACAATGCAACAGCTCCCCTCCCACTTCCTCCCCATAGTTACCACTTCCCAGTGCCCATCCCTCCATACTCTC
>NW_006921610.1:12856656-12859810 GCF_000298275.1 Orycteropus afer afer | reverse complement strand
AGTTTGTTTTTGTGTGTGGTGTGAGGTACAGATCTTGTTTCATTTTTCTGCAAATGGATCTCCAGTTTTGCCAGCACCATTTATTAAACATTCTCTTCCCCATTTAATGGATTTTGGGCTTTTGTCAAAGATCAGCTGGCTATAGGTCGATGGATCTATATCTGGGTTCTCAATTCTGTTGACTTTGTCTTCTTGAGCTGCTCTTTGAAATTTTCTCGTCAGCTCTTGTATCTTGTCATTTCTTCCATCTGTTTTAGCTGCTCTTCATTGAAGAGCAAGTTTTAGAGTCTCTTCTGACATCCATTTTTGTATTTTCCTCATTTTCTGTCTTTTTAATGACCTTTTGCTTTCTTCATATATGCTGTTGTTGTTGTTATGTGCCATCGAGTTGGCCCGACTCATAGCATCCCCTCCTTGGGGGGTCCGAGGCGGTATCACTATGGAAGTAGATTGCCCAACCTTCCTTCCCAGGAGTGGCTGGTGGGTTTGACCAGTCAGCCTTCTGGTTAGCAGTCAAGTGCCTTAGGTACTATGTTACCAGAGCTCCTTCTTCATGTATGGTGTTTTTGATATTATCCCACAATTCATCTGGTTTTCCATCACTGGTGTTCAATTTGTAAATTCTGTGCTTCAGATAGTCTTTAATCACAGGTGAGATATTATCAAGATCATATTTTGGTGCTCATGGACTTGTTTTAATTATCTTTGGCTTCAACTTAAAACTGCATATGACCAGTTGATTAGCTGTTCCACAGTCACCTTCTTGCCTTATTTGGACTCAAAATATTGAGCATTTCTATTGCCTCTTTTCACAGATGTAGTTGATCTGATTCCTGTGCATTCCATCTGGCAAAGTCCATGTGTAAAGCCACTGTTTATGTTGTTGAGAAAAGGTATTTGCAATGAATAAGTCATTTGTCTTGCAAAATTCTGTCATGCGATCTCTGGTGTTATTTCTATCACCAAGGCTATATTTTCCAACTACTGGTGATTCTTCTTTTTTTACAACTTTCATATTCCAATCACCACTAATAATCAATGCATCCTGATTGCATGTTTAGTGAATTTCAGACTGCAGAAGTTGGTAAAAATCATCAATTCAATAGTCTTTGGTTTTGGTGGTTGGTGTGTAAACTTGAATAATAGTAGTATTAACTTTTCTTCCTTACAGGCATATGGATATCATCCTGTCACTGACAACTTTGTACTTCAGAATAGATCTTGAAACGTTTTTTGTAACTATGAATGCCAGGCCATTCCTCTTCAATTTGCCATTCATTACATAGTAGATCATATGATTGTTTGATTCAAAATGGCCAAAACCAGTCCATTTCAGCTCACCAATGACTAGAATAGTGATTTTTATGTGTTCCATTTCATTTTTGACAACTTCCAATTATCCAAGACTCATTCTTCCTATATTCTATATTCTGATTAGTAATACATGTTTGCAGCTGTTTCTTCTCATTTTAAATCATCCCACATCAGCAAGTGAAGGTCCTGAAAGCTTTATACATCCATATCATTTACTCCATCCATGACTCTACTTTGATGAGACAGCTCTTCCCTAGTCATATTTTGAGTACCTTCTGACCTGAGGGTCTTATCTTTGGGCTCTATATCAGACAATGTTTAAGGGCTATTCATAAAGTTTTCCACTAAAAAAATGAAGGGGACATCTATTTTTCAAAGAATTGTCCAGTGAAAACCTTATGAATAGCAATGGAATACTGTCTGATATATTACTGGAAAACTTCATCTCTATGGTTTGAGGTAATTCATGAGACAAATTAGCAAGCTTGAGAATAGGGATGGATGTCTAATCCAAATGCTCTCCTTTCCCTAAGCCTGAAATTTTGAGTTTGAGGCTGATACAAATTTAACATGAGAGGTTCTGGAAGTGCCTGGTGTATCTGTGTCCAATACAGAGAGTATGGTATACTTTTGAAATAACCTAACTTAGTAATCATAAACATTTCCTTTTTTTTTCTGTGTGAAAAGTGAATTTTAGTCCAAACTCTTTTTGTAGGGAAAGTCTCAGGGATAGATTTTACTAATATTTTGCCCATTGCTTATGTCTCTTCAAGTAAAAGGGCAGTCAGCTTTCCCGTTATTTAAACCTAAATTATTTTTAAGATCTTTTATTCTGTATGTCCAACCAGTTTGACTTCTTCAGGCCCTGGCAACATATGTATTAACTGATATAAATCAGCCTGGGTTGAAAGGCTTCAATGAGGATCTTAAATTCTTGAACAAATCATTAAGGGTCCTCAAGTTATTTTGGGAAATTTTTTTACAATAGCTCAGAATTCTGTGTGAGTCCGTGGGAACATAGACAGACTATGCTAGCCTCTCTAGGAAAGTCTCTAGCGACAAGTGTTTTCCTCTACAAGACATTTCAGAGAGAGGACTTTAGTTGGCTTGGCAGAAAGAAAAGAAATTCAGAAAGCTATTATCACAAGCAGATGATAGCAATGCAGAATGAGTAGAATCAAGGGATCAAAAAGGTAAAGAGGGATACAAGAGTATGGCCAGGAGAGATGCCAATGGAGCAGAGGTAGATGGAGTAGGCACAGAACTCTGGCACTGTAATTTCTTATTTTGCTTAATTAATATAGAAACTATGTCTTTCAGTTAAGCAATTTTACTACCTTGATGTCTTTTGAAGCCTTCCAGGTTTCAATGAAAAAATCATCCCACTGTGGTTGTTTAATTCAAAGGCCTTTGTTTTCTAATGTACTGTACAGGAAAACTAACTTAAATAGGGCAAAAGTTTCCTGAAGTGGCCACTGATTTTCCACACTATCCTTAGTAAGAGAATGCCAACCAGTAAAAAGCAAACAGCTTTGAGGACCAAAATGCTTGTTCAGGTAGTGGACTGGAATTCCAGAAGGTGAGTCTGAAAATCCCTTGATACTGGCATATTCTGATCTGCACTGAACACTTTCCCTTGTGACCCTCCTGAGAGGGACTGGGTCTCCGGGAGCAAGGTAAGCACGGCCGTAGCACAGAGTAGCAGGCAGGAAGAGCAGGAGAAGGGGGATAAAACCCAGAAAGCCAAAGAGAAGAGCAATCAGCCGAAGGGATTAGGTGAGGAGGGGAAACTCAGGGACGCCCAAAGAAGCAGGCCAGAAGAGCAGGAGAAGGGGATTAA
>NW_006921610.1:12849455-12853626 GCF_000298275.1 Orycteropus afer afer | reverse complement strand
GCTAAAAGAACTAACAGATCTGTCCTGGAGGAAGTGCAGCCAGAATGCTCCTTGGAAGCAAGAATGGCCAGACTTTGTCTCACCTATTTGGTTATGTTGTAAGAAGGAACCATTCCCTGGAGAAGGATGTCATGGTTGGTAGGGTGGAGGGTCGATGAAAGAGGGGGAGGCCTTCAAGGAGATGGATTGATACAGTGGCTACGATGATGGGCTCAAGTATAGCATGGATTGTGGGGCTGGCACGGGATCGGGCAGTGTTTCATTCTTCTGTGCATGGGGTTGCTATGAGTCAGAAACGACTCAACGGCACTTAACAACAACAACAACTGGCATTTTCCAATTTCAGTAAAAGTTTCCAAATTGCTTTCAATGTTTTAGGACTCTAGGACTCAACAAAATTCTAATGGAAAATTTTCTGTAGGGTTTTTGGCTATGTTTTCTTCAATGAATGTGTGCCTATTTTGCAGGACTATTTTCTTGTGTCTGGCAGGCAGCTGAATGTGCTGGTCCATCTTTTGATAAAATTATGCTGATACAGGAGTCTTTAACACCTGTGGTGAACATGAGCAAGTGTCCTATCAGCATTTACAACCACACTTGTGCTCAAGTTCTGTGACTTATGGAGCCTGAGATTCCCTTAGTAGCAAACTCAAAGCTTATGAATCAGTGACCTTTAGTGGAATCCTGGTTGAGGGAGCTCAAAGTTCACAAATGCATCAACCAAATGTAACTTGCAAGATCAAACCTATCTCATGAAGAAAAAGCAGACAAAATAGACAAGATAGAACACACAGTAACAGTTGACATGGTGGTTCAATGTGAGAGGTTACTCCCTCTGAGGCAATTCCTGAGATGTTGTGGAGGTGGAGAGCCCAATTGTCTCTTGCTTGATATCAAAGCCTACAGTCCTAAATTCCTCTGAGGTCATGGAAGGTGATACACCTTTGGATCCCACTTCTGAAATCAAAACAAAATGTTGTAGAGCAAAATCACAGATTTTACTTAAAGTAAAAGCAAAAGATTTATTGAAAGAATAATCTGTGAATTTGGATAGCACAGAACAACCAGGCAGTTACAAAGTGTTCCATTTTGCTGTAACTGAGGAGTGATATTTATTGTCAAAAGGCAGAAACTTCTCAGAAGATTACTAGTTGATTAATCAATCCTCCTTGGACCTGTTCAGACTTGCCTGAACTTGCCTAGGCATAGTCACATTCTTGCAAAGACTGTTTTCTTGGACTCTCCCTGGGTTTGCCTGGATTTATCTAAATGTAGCCACATTGCCTGTTCAGTAGACTGCTGAAATTAGTGCAAGGGTTATAGCCTTAAAGCAGAAGCAGGAATGCAAATAAAATGAAGTACAATTTGTCCAAGCATCCCAGATTTTGAAGTGCCTTTAGGAGCTTTGGTGGCATAGTGCCTAAGGCACTTGACTGCTAACCAGAAGGCTGGCGGTTCAAACCCACCAGCCACTCCCCAGATGGAAGCTTGGGCAATCAACTTCCTTAGTGATACTGCATCAGAAACCCAATGAGGGGTTGCTATGAGTCGGGTCTGACTCGACAGCATAACAACAACAACAGCATTACACACTTTACAAAAGAAATGGAGCCTGAAACAAAATAGAATCTCTGAGCTAAAATAGAATCCAATTCAACCCTCAGTCTGTCATTTCTAGGAATACTGAATGACTCCATTTTAAAATACTTTTATACATCTGACAAAAAGAAGTTTGGCCTGCCTCTTAGCAATCCAGAGACTATCAGTTGTCTTAGATTTTAAATACTCCTATACAAATCTTAAACAAGTTACTTAACCTCTCTGTGATTCAGGTTTGTGACCTTTAAATGGTAACCATATAACTACCCAAGGGGTTATTTTGATATTTAAATTAGTTAACACATGTAAAGCTCTTAGAAGAGTATCTGGCACAAAATAAAAGCTGTCATATATTGACTTGTGTCATGATATTATCTCCCATATTTATGAGAAATTGCACTGGTAAACATCAGGTAACTTGCTTAGACCATAACACTAGACACACATGAAACTGAGATTCAAACACAAATCTTTTTCACTCCTAAATCTTAGTACTTTCTAAACTGTTTTATCTTTCTTCCTTGAGAAAAATCTTCTATTGCTAACATATTGTGTATGTGTGTGTGTGTAATTTACTGTTCACAAAGTTCTTTTATATAGTTTCTCTCTTTTGATCTTCAAAACTGTGCTCCTAATTACATTTTATTTATTCATTTAAAAGAACCAAACTCACTGCTGTCAAGTCATTTCTGACTCATAGTGACTTCTCCTTGAATTCCTGAGGTATCTCTGCAGAAGTAGATTGCCCACTCTTCCTTCTGGGGAGTGGTTGGTGGGTTTGAACCACCAGCCTTCTGTATAACACTCAAATGTCTTAAGCACTACACCACCACATACAGAACTATGATTGAATTTTGTACATTGATCTGTGTCCAACAAACTGCTCAATTTGCATTTTAAGTTCTTCATTTCTTTATGTGTAATTTTGTGTTGTCTACACACACAATCATGCCAAATGTTAATAATTTTAATTTTTTGCTTCTTTTTCTTTTTTTTTTAAATTCATTATTGTTGGACCCGAATTTGGAAAGGAGTGTCGGCGCGAGGAACGTGACACTGACTCGACAATGCAAAAGCAAAGGAAAAGTTTATTTCCAAGCTTGAGCTGGGGTCTCTGCTTACACCAATGCAACGGCTTGGGCAAAAGACCCCCTGCTCCTTTTGTTCTACATATTTATAGGATTTTCAAGGGGCAGTTACACAAGGTGGGGCTGAACATCAATGATTGGTGTAGGGGATAAGTTCTGCTATTTGGTGGCGACTGATAGGTGCAAGCTCGAGACTTTCCAGTTTCCTGTCAAGGGATGGGTCCCCCTTTGGGGTTTTCCAGGCCCTGGCTTTTCTGATTGGTTTCTACACAACAGTGATTTCCCGTAAATTGGGTCTGTTACATTAAACTGAAACTTAAGCAATAACTGAAACTTAGGCCTACAAAGATTAAGTAAAAGCTTAAGCCTACTTGGTCTTTTAGCTTTGTGAAGGTTACTATACTTTAATTCTATTCCCTTACATTCCCCCCTTTTTCTTGTAACCCATGAGGAATTTTCATCATGGGTTACAGGAGACAGGGACTGATACTGCTGTCTTAGGACTATAAGTTGTACAGTATTAATTTTATTATTTTATTATTTTTTTTAAAGAACTTAAATGCAATACCACACAGTATAATTTTTACTTATTTGTCCCATAGTAGAAACTATTTGTTTTGAAAAATATTATGGGCATATTCTAATATTTACTTATTATTGTTTTATTTCAATAAGATAACTTTTATATTATTAAAATAATTCAAAATTTCAGCATTTACTGACTCACAGGCATATGAACTAGGGTCCAGCTTCTACTTTTTTCATATGTTCTTCATTTTCTATAAGTGGATGAAATTATTTAATACAAGTTTTAATGTAGGAGAATTAACTATTTGCAAATATTTACATTTTAGGTTAAGTCGTTGACTGGTGCAGAAAAACAAATTCTATAAGGATGGTGTGTTTACATTTTCAAATCAAAATGTAGTATTTTTTTTCTTCTTAAATAACATGTACTTAATTGTCATGAGGTAGCTATTCTGTTTTTAATAATCACATTTAGGGATTCATTCATAGGACTGATTAGATAGTCCAGCAAAAATGGTTATAGAAATAGAGGTAGTGTTATTGCAGAAAACTTATTTACAAATTAAAATCTATTTTGATACTTGGAAGTTTAGAAAAAGGCTGAATTTTTTAAACTAATTATGTTTTCTGTAATTCAAACACTCTTTTCTTGACAAGACCAAGTAGAAGTCTATCTATGAAACTTAAAGGTGCTCAATGTTAAACTTTTCTTCTAAAACTCTTAACTGTTTAAAAAATGAATAATCAAGAAACCAGTGTGGTTTTTTTCACATTTGTACTATTTTAAGATTAGACCCCTATATACTCATTTATTAACTATCTTCTTTTTTTGTATTATTCTTGGCACTCAGTAAGACTGTTGAAGTCTATTGTATTTTCACATTCTTTAAAAAGAATTTAAGATTATAAAATGTGCATAAACATTGTGTTAAAATTTTTTGTTATTTAATGTTTGG
>NW_006921610.1:12846301-12847819 GCF_000298275.1 Orycteropus afer afer | reverse complement strand
CAAAAGGAAGGAGGGTCACCTAGTCTCCGCCAGTTTCTATTGCCAATTTAGACTGAGTCTCCTTTAATGTTCTATTCATTCTTTCTACCTGTCCTGAACTCTGAGGGTTGTATTCACAATGTAATTTCTAATTTACCCCCAGAATCAAGGTTAAGTTCTGAATTACTCTATTTACAAAAGCTGGTCCATTATCTGATTTTAAATTTCTGGGTATCCCATCTCTAGGTACTATTTCTTCTAAAATTTTCTTGGCAACTATTATTGTTGTTCCTTTTTTAGTGAGGTAAGCTTCCACTTATCCTGAGAAAGTGTTTACTAACACTAGGAGATATTTTCTTGTTACGGTGCTTGGGTAGCTGCTGATGGCTATGTCTCTGTCTACTACTTGGGTCCCGTTCTAAATAAAGTAGTCCCTGGGCAGGGGACTTCTCTCAGACAGAGGTGAGGGTAAGAGTTTGTGCCCCACCTCTGTAGGTTTCCAAGTTCTTTCCTGATGGCCCCTCTGTGACTGTGCCTGTCTTAGGTTGTTCCTTCTTGAGGAATCTTATCCGTCTTTGTCTAACCAGCCATCTTTCGGGGCCAAACAGGGTGATGTGAGGGACGAGCAGTGCTCTGTGCTCATGCCCCCATGGCTTTTATGCTCAAAAGTTTTTGAGGGACCCAGGTTGGGCAGAGACAGAGACAGAGTGCATGGCACCAGTGTTCGGGGGGGGGGGAGTTTGGACAAGATATTCCCTGGTTGATTTTTCAGTGATGGCTCAGTTCCCTTCTCTGTACTTGTTCAAAGAAAATCTTGGCTAATTCCCTCTGGTTCTGCTTGTTCTTTTTTTAGCTTGGAATTCTCCCTCTTCCTTCCTTATTCTTTTCTTCCCTTATTTCCTTGAAGTTTCCCTATTATTATATACCCTTATGGTTACTCTCACTAAATCCTGTGAAGTCTGTTCACCTAATCTATCTATCTTCTGAAGTTCCTTCCTGATATCAGGGGTTGCTTGATTTACAAAAGACAGGACTACTGCTGCTCTACTTTAAGTCTCTCTCTAAATATGCTGCAGGACTTTCTGTAGGTTTCTGTCTGACAGAGTTTACCTTGGCCAAATTAGTCGGCTTTCTTGCCTTCGCTCGGAGACTGGCCATTAGAATCTGGTGGTACTTTCAGAGACGCTCCCTACCTTTTGAATGCTCAAAATCCCAATCAGGAAGAGTTAGAGGAAATCCAGCATCAGTGAGGGTCTGAAGTGTAGTCGGATGCCCATGAGGGCCTGGAACCTGGACTCGGTCGAGTATGGCGGCAAGAATTTTTCCATTCAGTGATCTTTTCCGAGGCCAACCTACATTGAAGGTGGGCCACTCTGAGGAGTAAAAGGCTAATATTATCATGATCTATTTACACTGTACAAACACTGTTGATAAGCACCCAACAATTTCACAGTACATTACAATGTATTTACTTTAAAAATATATTCCTTTATAAAAGGTTCATAGAACACTGGCATATTAACATATGACAAAATTCTC
>NW_006921610.1:12843817-12845451 GCF_000298275.1 Orycteropus afer afer | reverse complement strand
CCAAGCTTGAGCTGGGGTCTCTGCTTACACCAATGCAACGGCTTGGGCAAAAGACCCCCTGCTCCTTTTGTTCTACATATTTATAGGATTTTCAATGGGCAGTTACACAAGGTGGGGCTGAACATCAATGATTGGTGTAGTGGACAAGTTCTGCTATTTGGCGGCAACTAATAGGTGCAAACTCAGGACTTTCCAGTTTCCTGTCAAGGGATGGGTCCCCCTTTGGGACTTTCCAGGCCCTGGCTTTTCTGATTGGTTTCTACACAACAGTGATTTCCCATAAATTGGGTCTGTTAAATTAAACTGAAACTTAAGCAATAACTGAAACTTAGGCCTACAAAGATTAAGTAAAAACTTAAGCCTACTTGGTCTTTTAGCTTTTTCAAGGTTACTATACTTTAATTCTATTCCGTTACAATTATCAATTGCAGAGAAAGTCTCATTTTCATGATTGAGTATGATTTTCCTATTATATATGCGTATGTGTGTATATATATATATATATATATATATATATATATATGGCTACAAGTTATCAGATTAAATAAGTCATTTTTTATTACTACCTTGTTATTTTCCTTTTTATCATGAACTTGTGTTAAATATCATCAAATAATTTTCCTGTTTTTATTGAGATGATCTTTCTTTTGCCCATCTAAACTACATAATAAATTTCAGTAATTGATTTTTGAAATTACTACACTTCTGATCTCTGAAGTAAAACTACTTGGGGGATAATATGCCATTATGTTGATAAGGATTATTACATATGTTCATAAAAATATTGTTTTTAAATTTTCATTTTTTTGTTCTTTGCAATTTCACTGACATAATGAATCAGATAATGTTGACCTTGTAAAGAGTCAGAAAGTGTTCTTTATTTTCAGGTAGAAGCTGTGCAACATTGGTGTTAACATTTTCTTTAAATGTTTAAAAAGATTCATTGGTGAAGTCTTCTGAATCTGAGATTTTCTTTGTGAAAATGAATTAAAGAAGAAATTCCATATTTAAAAAAAAATTATTTCAACCATTCAGATATTTATTTATTTACTTTTATTTTTTGTCAGCTTTGCTAAGTTCCTACTCCTTGGAACTGAAAATTTTTCACTCCTTTAAAATTTATTTCAAATTATGAGTTATCTCATAATATCCCCTTACCATCATTTTAATATCCATTATATTTCAATTACACTTCTTTTTTTTTTAATCTTGATGTTAGTAATTTGTGTTTTCTGCATTGTTTCTTGGTCACTCTTAGTGAGGTCTATGATTGTTATCAATCTTTTAAAATAAGAAACATTTTGGTGCTTATTTTCCATGTTCTTGATTTGTATATTTATTTTTTTCTAATTGCCTTACTTTAGTTTTGATGTACTGTGGTTTTTGCTGTTATTGCTATTTGTTTGTTCCTTTTAGGTTCTTAAGATGGAAACTTAATTTATTTTTTGATTTTTTTTTTTTTATTTTCAATCTTTCTTAATATTTGTGATAAAAGCTATCTATTTCCTACAATGTAGCCCATGTGTTATGAATAAGTTTAAAATTCTTTCTAATTTCTGTTCTGACTTTTTGGATCCACTAATTACTTTGGAATATATATATATATATATATATATATATATATATATATATAT
>NW_006921610.1:12822325-12842768 GCF_000298275.1 Orycteropus afer afer | reverse complement strand
GCAGTTACATTTTCACTGTTTTTTATTCATTTCTAGTTTACTTCTATTTAGGTCAGATAATATGATAATATATATTAACTAATGTGTATATTTGGAAATGTGTTGGGACTTTCTTTTTGACCTGCTGTTGTTAGGTGCTGTGGAGTCAACTCCAACTTATAGCTACCCTATATACAACAGGACAAAACATTACCTTGTCCTGAGCCATCCTCATAATGCTTGCTATGCTTGAGCCCATTGTTGCAGCCACCATATTAATCCATCTTGTTGAGGGACTTGCCTGTTTTCACTGACACACTACTTTACCAAGTATGATATTCTTCTCCAGGGAACAGTCACTTCTGAAAACATGAGCAAAATAGTGTCACATGCACACTTGAATAGAATATAAAATCTCATGTAACATGCAATATTCTATCATTGTCAAATGCATATGACATGTTGTGCTTATTATGCTCTTCAGATCATCTATATCCTCACTGGGTTTTTGTCTGATTTTTATATCATCTGTTGATAAAGTTGAGTGACTATCTTCCATTATATTTGTGTATTTTTTTATTTCTCCTTTCAATTCCAAAAATGTTTATACATATTCTAAAGCTATGCTATTGGATGAACAAGGAGCCTTGGTAACACAAGGTTAAAATCTCAGCTGTTAACAAAAAGGTTGGTGGTTCAAACCCACCCAGTGGTTCTATGGGAAAAAGAAACTGGCAATCTTCTCCCACTAAGATTATGAAACCAAGTAAAGTCAAACGATTTCCCCCACCCTGGTTAAAACAGATAAATAGAACAGATAGGACTCTGGATGGAGATAGATAAGTAAACTTCATTACCTTTAACTATTTCCCCACCCTGAACCCTGGTTGGAGACAGATGAGTAAAAAAATAGGACCCCAGTTGGAGGTAGATGAGTAAATGCAATAAGCTCAGTTCCTTAAGAACTGAATGGAAAAAAAAAGAAAACATTCTTTCCTGTTATTTCCTGAAGGCACAGGTGATAAACCTGTTAATGTGTCTTAGAACACAACTTGAAAATTAACTCTGGCCAGCAGACATGCACAGTGGGACAGAGAGGAACAAAGTTATGGGGAACTAACACTCTCCCCTCTGACTAAGCCCCAATCAGCTGATGACAGGAAGCCAGTGTGACTCATCCAATATGCAAGCGCAATGGCTAAAAACACTCTTGTCCCTTTGAACCGAGGCAAAGGAAATTTCAGCCAATCGTCAACTATCTCATGCCCAAATTCCTGAAATTTTTATAAATTTGCATAACCCTCTCTTCTGAAACCTACAAGACTGTAATTCAATGGAGTTTCAGATAGTCAGATCTGGGTATTGGTACCTGTGCCTCCTTGCATCTCCGCTTTGCAATAAGTAAGTTTGTCTCCTCTTAATCACTTGGTGTATAAACTGTTTTGGCCTGATTGAGCACCTGGCAGGGAGCCGTGTTTGGTGCTATTTCAATTGCAGCCTAGAAAACCCTATGGGGCAGTTTTACTTTTCCACATGGGGCCACTATGAGTTGAAATCAACTGGAAAGCACTTAAGACAAAGAGTATTTTGTATATATTCACGACTTTATGACCATGATATGCTTCCACTTGGACTGACAGGCTACTATTACAAAATGTTATTTTTTCTCTAGTAATATGCTTTTCTTTTAAAGTCTACTTTGTTTAACTGCTGATGCAGCTAAACTTGTCTTCTCTTGGGTAATGTATGAATGATATATATATATATATTTTTTTTTTTCTTTAAAGTTTTCAGTGTCATTATATTAATATATGAATATTGTAAGCATTGTTGTTGTTGTTATGTGCCATCAAGTCAGACCCAACTCAGCGACCCCTCCTTGGGTTTCCAAAGAAATATCACTACAGAAGTAGATGCCCAACCTTCCTTCCAAGGAGTGGCTGGTGGGTTTGAACCGTCAGCCTTCTGGTTAGCAGTCAAATGCCTTAGGCACTACGCTACCAGAGCTCCTATTGTAAGAATTACATGACTATATTTTGTTCTCGATCAAAAAATGAAAAAACTGCCTTTTTGAGTATTTGGCATTTACCTTTAGCATGGTTTCTAGTATAGAATTTAATCTACTAGTTTACCATTTATTTTCTCTGATTTATGTTTTATATTTTCCCCCCCTCCATCTTCCTTGTGTTTAGTTAAATATTTTCAGTTTTATTGAGGCATAATGGACATACAAGAGACTGCACCTATTTAAAGTGTACAACTTAATACAAACACTTGTGAAACTCTTACAATGTAACCCAAAAAATGCCAAGGTCCAGTCCTGGAGCAGCATAGTCAATAATCTACATTAGACTTTGAGGGAAAAAAGAGAGTTTAATTAGAAAATACACAAACAAGAGACAGAGGAGTTCTCAGTGCCTCCAAAAATAACTGCTCTCTGCTCTGAGCTTACAGTCAAGGATTTTCATACTAAAGGACAAAGAAACACTGGATCTATGCAGGATTAATTAGCAATTTTCCAAAAGTTAGACAGGACAATGAGTAATTAAGAAAGGAATGTGTCCTGTGAATGCTTGGCAGTCAGGTAATCCTTAAAAGGCTTTATTAGTGTTTGTCACAGCCAGTTCTAAAGTCCAGCCCAGGAGTCTTAACTGACATAGATGGCTCTGTCTAAGATCACAGGATACAGCAGGAACTGATAACTGTAACTTAGAGAGAATAAGTTAATTATAACACAAGGTTGTAGCCAGGTTTTAAAGAAGTGGCTTCTTAACTAATAATATAGAGTTTTATTCTAACAATATGGAGTCAGGCCTAACAAAAGCAAAAAGCCTTTATCTTCACATCTCCAGTCACGGTAAAAATCTTAACCATCATTCCCAAAATATTCTTTATGTGTCTTCAGAATTCTTTACTCCTATTCCTGCCTGCCTTCTTCCTTCCTCTGTTCAATCACTGATCTGCTTTTAGTTACAATATATTAATTTGCATTTTTATAATTTTATATAAATGGAATATATAGCATATATTACTTTTTTATCTCGCTTCTTTCACTGAGCATAATTACCTTGAGATTCTCCCTTACATGTACCAATAATCCATTTCCTTTTGTTGTTGAGTAGCAATCCATTGAATAAATATACAATAGTTTATCCATTCATCTATAGATGGAAATGTAGGGTTTTGTTTTGTTTTGTTTTGTTTTGTTTTCGAAGTTTTGGATATAAGAAATAAATTTGTTATGAACATTTGGGTACAAGTCTTTGTATGGACATATGCTTCTTTCTCTTGGGTAAATACTTAAGAAACCAATTTCTAAATCATATGGACATGAAGTATGTTTAACCTTTAAGAATCTACCAAATAATTTTCCAAAGTGGTTGTCACATTTTATATTATCACCAGCATTGTATGAGAATTCTAATTCCTTTACATCTTTGCTAGAATTTTGTAAGGTTATTCTTTGGAATTTTAGCTGTTCTGATAGGTATGTAGGAAGATTACATTGTGGTTTTAATTTATATTTTCCTAGTGACTAATAATATTTTAAATTTTTTCGTAGGCTTATTTTTCATTTTATAACTTCTTTGGTAAATTTTTTGTTTGAGTTTTTGCTCCCCCCCCCCATTTTATTGAGTTATTTATTTTCTTATTTTTCAGATTTGAGAATTCTGTATATGCATATCATTTTCAGATATGTTTTTAAAGTGTTTTCTCCCACTCTGTGACTTGTCTTTTCATTCTGTTAAAAATGTTTTCTGATTTATCAATTTGCTCTTTAATTTACTGTGCTTTTGGTTTCTAAAGCATTTGACTACTAACCAGAAGGCTAGCAGTTCAAACACAATAGCCACTCCTCAGAAGGAAAACGAGGCAATCTACTTTCATAGAGATACCTCCTCGGAAACCGAAGGAGGGTCACTATTAGTTGGAACCAAATCCACAGCAGAGAGGATTTCCTTTTTTTTTTTTTTTTTTTTGGTGTCATATCAAACATACCTTTGCCTAACTCAAGTTCACAATGGTTTGCTCCTTTCCTACCTCCTGAGAAGTGAATAGTTTTAGGTTTTAACATTAAAGTCTGTGATCCCTATTGAACTAATTTTTGCATATGGTGTGAAGTGTAGATAAAAATTATTTTTTGTTTTGGGTATCAAATTATCCAAGAACCACTTGTCAAAAACATTATCATATTCCTTTTCATATTTGTGGAAAATCAATTGTCCATAATATGTGAAACTATGTATGGCCTTTCTATTGTGTTTCATTAATCCATATATTCATTCTTCTGTCAAAAAATATTTTTGCGTGATTACTATAGTTTATCAGGAAGTCTTGAAATCAGGTAAGTTTGCAACTTTGCTTTTCTTTTGAATATTTGTTAAGCCTCTCAATTGTATTTCCATATAAATGTTAGTGTATTCAGTCTATTTCTAAAAAACAAACTGGAATTTTGATTGGGACATCATGGAATTTGTGTATCTATTTATGGAAAATTGCTATAATAATACTATTGAATCTGCCAATCTATTTATTCAGGTCTTCTATAATTGCCCTCAACAAATATTGAAATGTTAGTGTAAAGGTCTTGTAAATGTTTTAATGTTTTCCTGTTTGATATTTTTTATGTTAGAGTAAATGGGATCTATTGATTTTTCAATTTTAATTTTCAATTGTTTATTGCTAGTATTCAGAAGTAGGATTTATACTTATATATTGAGCTTTAGACTCAACTATTAGTTCCTAGAACTTTCAGCAGCTTATGCAGAATTTTAGACAATCATGTTATCCACAAATGGCATGTATTACTTTTTTTCCTTCTGAACTTGGAGAGTTCTAGGTGGGAAGGCTTTTAAAAGTTTAAACTCTGATTTAAATTTATTTAGTAGAATTCTTGAGGCAATTCTAATTCTGAAAAAACGATTTCTATGCCTTCAGTTCCTGGAGACTGCTGGTTTCTGTTTGTGCACCCTGATCCCTTCAGTGAAACCTGGAAACTGCCTCCAAGCATAATGTGTACAATCTTAGAACCCTTTCCTCAGGAATGACAGTCATGTCTTGCCTAATGGTCATTCTATTAAAAACATAATTTCAATTTTTGTGAAGTCATCCTTAGACAAAATAGAAGTCCACTCCCATCAAATAATGTGCTCTACTTAAAAGGATATTCGCTGCAGTTGAATTCTTTTTCAAAGCTACAACTTTACAGTGACTTAAAAAATGAATCTTGTAAATTATATACTTTTAAATCTAATTCACATAAAGTGCCACCTTCTCCACCTAACATCCTATCATTCTTTCGTATTGGTGTATATTACTTTTCTCTAAGAATGACTACATGGTATCACTAAGCAGTAGCCTGATGCATAAAGGTATCATGTAATTTCCTTTAGGGTTTTCTATGTGTTCAAAATTTGGTATTCAGCTCTAGTTTCCAAGTCCATTTATTCTCCCTGTATTTCAAGAATCAGCATAGGTAAACTCTAACTCTAAAAATAGCAAATTTTCCATTGTTTGGGTGTAATTGATTGAAATCAAAGAAAAGTTAATATTTTGTCAAGACAATGGTATATAACTGTTTGAAAAATATTTCCTCTGTCTTCAAGCCTACTCATCTCTGATATACAGTGAAAGAGATAAAGTTCTCATCAGAAAGGTTTTTAAAGTCAGTAATTAGCAAGAGCAGCAAACCCTTCTGTTCTCAGTTAATGCCACCAATTCTCAGACTACAGTACACTATAATTAAGGAAAATAGAAGCTCATCTTGGCATGTTACAGAAATTGTAAATACTAGCATGGCTAATTTTGATATATACAGATTAAAGTGTATGAATCAAGGGTATGGTGAGGTTTGGAGGACATAAACTGTTTTGTTGTTGTTGTTGTGACATGCCCTTGAGTCAGACCCAACTCATAGTGACCTCTCCTTGGGTTTCCAAGGTGGTATCACTAAGGAAGTAGATTGCCCAACCTTCCTTCCAAGGAGTGGCTGGTGGGTTTGAATCACCAGTCTTCTAGTTAGCAGTCAAGTGCCTTGAGCACTATGCTACCAGAGCTCCTTTAGAAGTCAAAAAAAATCTTAGTTTCTGACTTAACGGTACTCTGGACAAGTTTTAGGACCTTGTGCACATTAACATCCTTAGAAACCTTAGTGAATCTATTTATAAAAGAGGAGTAGTTTGTTTCATGAAACTCAAACATGGAATTCAATTTTAACTATTGTAAACATTATGAAGAAAAATATAACAAGTTATATAAAGTCAAGACAGAATCTTAATATGGCCAACCATAATTGTCAATTCTCCATTCTTTCCATTCTGCATTATGTATATGAGAAAAAGATAAATATTATCTAATCATTAGAAACAGAATTTGAAATGTATTGCATTTTCAAAATAAATAGGCTTGAATAATATGCACTTAAAAAAAAAAAATCTGTACCACCCTATAAATGGCCGTGAGTGGTGAAAATATGAGAAAAATTCAGATATGTCTTCGATTCTTACAAAAACATGTCTGATGCTACCTAACCAAACCAAACTCACTGCCATTGAGTAGATTCTAACTCATAGAGACCCCTGTAGGGTTGTCTCATCTTTCTTCCTCCTCATCTTTCTTTAGTGAAGTGACTGGTGGGTTCTAACCACCAATCTTTTGGTTACCAGCTACAAGCCTTAACTGCTGCACCACCAACACTCCTTGGTGCTACCTAACCAAGCTAAAATTAGAAGTAATTTGAAGAATATGTAATAATACATAAAGAACTGTCATTCTTTCTCATTAATTGAAGTAAACATTAAATCAGAAAGCTTTGGATTCTGTATATTGAAATCAATATATAAATAAAACTTCCTGATAAAATTAAAATACACATTTTATGATGTACTTTAAGCTTTTAAATAATACTATTATTCCCATTTTTAAAACACTCCTTGAATAAAATAATTTCATTATTTAGGAAACATGCTGTCAGTAATAGAGAAAGAACACTAAAAAGAGGTCAGAAAAACAAAGTACAGGTACCAATCTAGGTCCAGGTCCTCTCACTTAAAATCTATGAGCTCCTTCCTTAGTAAAGACGAGTCAAGTTGAATCATAGAATCTCTATCCCTCAGTATATAAGAAAATAGAAAATAAAATTAGATCCAGAAAAAATTAACTGACAGAATGGAGCAAAACACAAAATTATAACATACACTGAAAAAAAAAAAAAGTGATGTGAGGAGCCAGTCCTTTGCAAGAGCCCAGCAGCTATGGTTGTCCCAGCTCCTCCACTTGCTATCATCTTTAGGCATCAAACAAACAACGATCACTCTTCCTATTTCCCCCACCAAGCCTAATGGTTTGTCTAAATGTCAGCAGGTTTAAAGATTTACCATCCTGGACTCGGTGCCAGTGCCAACGTGTCTGAACTACACACTTAGGGTGGTCAGGCAGGAAAAATCGTGCCTGTGTCATCTTGGCTTTGGGTTATAGTAATAGCTGTGGAAAGGGATTTTCACTGTCCCTCAGCTATGGTGCTATGGTGCTAGGTGGAAGCATGTGTAACATCAGTTTTCAGTTCACCTAAGTCTGGGAGCTCTGGTAACATAGCACCTAAGGCACTTGACTGCTAACCAGAAGGCTGGTGGTTGAAACCCACCAGCTACTGCTGGAAGAAAGGTTGGGCAATCTACTTCTGTAATGATACAGCCTCAAAAACCCAAGGAGGGGTCGCTGTGACTTGGGTCCGACTTGACGGCACATAACAACAACAACAACAAGTCTGTCTAGCTAGGAGGACCAGCAGAAGGTAGATTCCCTTTTGTGTCTCTTGTCTATGATGTTGGGTGGAGGCATGTATAGAAGCGTTCTCTATCTCCACCGCGACAGCTTCCAGAATACAGGGGGTGAGAGGTGACTTGTCTAGTAATTGTCTTTTTGTGCCCCTCCACTGCGGTGCATAGCAGGGATGCATAGTAGCTTTCCATCTCTGTTAGGATATTATTGAACCAGGGGTGCCCACTTGCCCATTGTATGCTTTCTCCTTTAAAACTACTTTCCATGTGCAAAAGCTCTGGGAGTATCTTGTATATTCAGGCAGAAGGACATGGTTTTTGTTATTATTAAAAATTGAGCCTCTATTTCTAATTGCATTCTTCTATTTAGAAGTCGGGAGCTCTGGTAGTGTAGTGCCGAAGGCATTTGACTGCTAACCAGAAGGCTGAAAGTTCAAACCCACCAGCCACTCCTCGGAAGGAAGGTTAGGCAATCTACTTCCCTAGTAATACCTCCTCGGAAACCCAAGGAAGTGTCTCTATGAGTCAGATCTGACTTAACAGCAGTGTGTTTCATGTTTGGTTATTTAGAAGTCTGGGATGACCTGAGTGCTGTCTCACAGGTGACAAGAAAGGGATAAATGGAGATACTGATGTAGTTATGCAGATTTAACTATATACACAACTATTCAACAGCAATAGGGATGGGGAAAAGAGGTGCACTGACAAAAGTCCTGAGTATTCTTACTTACTTTGATTTAAAAATGAGAAAAGAGAATAATAGTGAAAGAATCCTGGGGATATAATCTCTTAAACCTGAGGAATAGCCTCAAGAATAAAACTCCTACTTATTATCATAACATTTAATTGGATTTGGAAAGATCTCCAGAGCTTGTCATCTTTATCTTTATGGTCTGGAAAAAAAATAGATGGTGAATGAAGAATGATAGTAAACATCAAAAGCTAATTTTCAAGGGTGTGGTGGTTTTAAAATACAAGTAGTCATGACTTACAACATATTTGAGTTATGGAGAAGCACACATACCACCATCAGGAGAGCAGCTCATAGATTATGAAGAAGGGAAATAGACATATCAGGACTTAATCGATTTTTGAAGAGGAAAGAAATACTGTGGAAGAAAGAAATAATGAGGAAGAAGAAGTTGTCAAAAAGGTTTACAGTGAAAGGATTAGCTGGAGTTTTTTCTAA
Organism: Orycteropus afer afer; assembly: GCF_000298275.1. Taxonomy (NCBI): domain Eukaryota; kingdom Metazoa; phylum Chordata; class Mammalia; order Tubulidentata; family Orycteropodidae; genus Orycteropus; species Orycteropus afer. The sequence continues at coordinate 12,833,822 of NW_006921610.1, read as the reverse complement.
ACTAACCAGGAGTTTCAGTTTCTTGAAAACATGGACTCATGCTAATGGACTTGCTAAAGTGAAAAGCAGATTTGGGAAGTAGTGAGATGTTACTGTGAAATATATGAATGAAAAAAGAAAAGAACCATAGAGATAGGTCTCACTAATTTTCTGACTAGAACCTGTATTACCTTTCCCAGGGGATAATTCAGATGATCCACAGCCTTCCTTAAGTGGAGTTATTACTGCAACTGACAAAATGTTGACATACCTAACTCTTCTTCATTGGAGTAAAAGTTTTTTTTTTTTTTTTTAATTGTGACTTGTGTGAAAGTTTACAGAGCTTACAGAGCAAATTATATTTCCATTCAACAATCCACACACACTGTGTTTTGTGACATTTACTGCAATTCCCACTCTGTAGCAGTCTTCTTCCTACTTCCTCCCTGTATCACTCCCTTCATTCATCCTTCCTTCCCATCCTCTCCCACCTTTCTAGCTCTATCCCTGGGCAAATGCCAACCTCTTGATCTCATATACTTGATTGTTCTAATGAGTGAATATCCTCTTGATATTACTTTTCACCTTGTAGGTCTATCGTTTGGCTGAGAGTTGAGTCATGGGGGTCATATTCAGTTCCTAGCTTGAAGAGTGTCTAAGAGCCATAGTCTCAGGGGTTCCACCAGTATTCATCAGACCAGTAAGCCTTGTCTTTTTAATGAGTTTTCTTCCACAATGTCTTCTACTCTATCCAGGATCTCTTACTGTGATCCATTTCAGAGCAGTCATCAGTGATAGCTGGGTACCATCTATTACTTCTGGTCTCTGGGTCATGGAGACTGGGGTTCACATGGTCCATTATTCCTTTGGACTAATTGTTTCCTTTATCTTTGATTTTCCTCACTCTTCTCTGGATGGGAAGAGACCAATTGTACCTCATATGGCTGCTCACAAGCTTTTAAGACCTCAGTCACTGTTCGCTAAAGTAGTGTGTAGAACATTCTCTTTGTGGATTATGTTATGCCAGTTGACGTTGGTGTTCCCTGAGACTATTGTCCTGAGCCTCCATACTCAGTAACTTATTTCCTTAAAGTGTTGGTTTATGACTAAGATGTTTCTGTAACATTGTCTTCTGTACTCTTTAAAACATTCATGGATATATTTGCAGCACATATAAATACATAGATAGATAAAACCTCTGTCAAACCGATATTTATTTGTGATTAGTTTTTACTGACTTCCCCCTTGTTGTTGTTATGTTGTTATGTGCCGTCGAGTCGGCCCCGACTCATAGGCAGTATCACTACGGAAGTAGGATTGCCCAACCTTCCTTCCGAGGAGTGGCTGGTGGGTTTGAACCGCCAGCCGTCTGGTTAGCAGGCAAGTGTCTTAGCCACTATGCTACCAGAGCTCCCGACTTCCCCCTTATTAGAAGTAATTTTTTTTAAGATTTGTGTATTTCTCTAAGTATGTATAAGTTAAAATATATCTGTAAATTTAATGTAATGTTTCCAACCCCAAAGACAAATAAAGGTTGTGTTTATAAAGATACTGATAATAAAACTCTAATAATTAAAAATAAATAAAAAAGAAGCCTCTGACTTATGATGGAGTCATAAGTTGAATTGACTCTCTCATGAGTTGGAGACTACCTGTATGTCCATGAATTCTTGGACACACCTTCCTTTGGTGGAGCTTAATTCTTTTCTCCTTGAGAAGTTATCCTATGTGTGTCCCATTATTGACCAGAGGGTGAGTTGCAGGCAGATAGTTTGTCTTGTTAATTGACAGGTCTTTAGATCCAGTGGACCGTGCTTGAGAAACTTTTCTTAAACAACTTACTTAAGTAGCCTCATCTATCCCTGGACTTAATTTCTATGCCAACATCCTAGATATTGAGCTGAGGCTATATAGGAATAGCAATGTAATTATCTTCGGAGTGAGTGAGTGCATTTTCCATGCAGGAGAAATGTAAAAAAAATGGGGGTCAGAAGGCAGATTATGGTGGCCCTAAATTATATCATTTTATTATTATTATTATTCCTCCCTTTGATAGAGCATAATTCTCTGTGCCTTAAATATGTGCTATATTAAGTGACTCGTTTCTGATGATTAGATTGTGGCAGGAATGATGGAGTGTGATTTTTCAGTGCATATCAGGAAGAATTTTTGGCTTCATAATGCTCTCTCTTATATTTTTAGAAAAGGCCAGCTGATATATTACGAACCCTATTGAGATGCCCATGTGATGAGAAATTGTGGCCTTTCACCAAAAGACACCAAATAAATAAAACATTTTGCAAGGAACATGAGTGAACTTGAAAACAGGTACTCTAGCCACAGTCAAATCTTCAGATGAGTGAAATCATGATTAACATTGTGATTGCAACTTCATGAGAAAATATGAGCCAGAAACACTTGAGTAAGTTGCATCTAAACTCCTGACTTACAGAAACTGTAAGATAGTAAGTGTTTATTGTTTCAAACTTTGTGAAGTTTGAGAAAATTTGTTTCTTAGCAAAGGGTAATTAATCAAGGTGTAAATATGACACTAGGCAAAATAAATATAGAAGATAAAATAAAAATAAAAAAATAAGCTCATAGTTGGAAATACCCAGGTGGCCCATTGAGAAGTCCAGATGAAAATTCTCTCCTCAGTCTATAACGATTAAAGATGGGCAGATAGCCCAACAATTTTTTCTTCTTGGCACATGGAAAGTAGAAATTATTGATGAAGTGACTCAGAGAAGAGGCTAAATGAGGTACAAGCATAGACTTCAGGGCTCCACCTTGAATTAAAGATTGATCCAAAGGTTTAGAGTATCTTCTGTGAAAACAGGACACATTGTTAAACTAAGGCCAAAATGTTACAAAAGAAGAAACAGTTCAGAGTAATTTAGGCTCTACTCCCACTTCACCTAAGTCTCATGCCCGCAAATTATAGACAAATGTGTAATATTCAGTATCTGGTTTCAAATTGTAGCTTGGAAGGAAAGATAAATAGAAAGATGAGGTGAAAAATAGTTAAAAAAATCTTCTCCATCAAACAAACACACATACACACACACACAATATCAGAGAAAGTATAAAGTATGACTAGATCTTCCCACTTTACACAAGATTAAGAGGGAAAAAAAACACTATGCATGCAAATATCCTATAGTAGGAAGGGAGAAGGAAGGAAGGAAAGAATAAAGGATGAACACAATATAAAAGTTTCACCAATTGTTAAAAAAAAAAAGAAAAGAATAAACTCAAATGAAGAAAAATTTAGAGATGAAAAGAAAAAAAAAATCCATTTATGCCTTAGCTAGAGGATAACCTGCAATAACCTGATTAGAGCATGATATGTGTGTGTGTGTGTGTGTGTGATAGTTGGCGCTGTGTGTCAACTTGGCTGGACTCCAGTTCTGTGTGGTTGTTACCATGATGGGATGGGATGACTGTGTTCTGAGTGGCCAATCTGTTCAGGGGGAGTTTCCCTAGGGGTGTGGCCTGCTTCCAGGATATCCAGGGACATCCTGGGAAGAGAGACATTCTTCTGTGGATTGGGATTCTGTATATATATATATATATATATATATATATAATTGTGATTTTGGGGAAAGTTTATAGAGCAAATTCAATTTCCATATAGCAGTTCACATACACTTTGTTTCACGACATTGACTAGAATTTACCCCAATGCAACAGCTCCCCTCCCACCTCCTTCCAATAGTTACCTCTTGCCTGTGTCCATCCCTCCATGCACTCCTGTCCCCTGAGCTGTCTCCCTGTGCATAAACAGCTCTTCTTTCTCCCATGATTGTTCTCTCCAAGGAGTGTATCTACCTTAGGTAAATGTCAACTCATATACCTGTCTTTTGTTTGGCTGGAAGCCACAGGTGTGGGTTCAATTCCAGACCTGAAGGGCAGCTAGGGGCCATAGTCTCAGTGTTCTCCCTCTCTATCCAGGATCTCATATATAGATCTTCCTCTGCGTGGTTGACAGTGGTAGCCGGGCACCATCTAGTTCTGGTCTCATAGTCATATAGGCTGTGAATCTCATGGTGTACCAGTCACTAGGACTAATTGTTTCCATGAGTCTTTAGTTTTCTTCATTCTTCATTGCTCTGGATGAGGAGAGACCCATGATTGTGTCTAGATGATTGCTTACAACCTGTTAAGATCCCAGTCTCTACTCGCCAAAGTAGAAGGTGGAACAGTGTTTTGTGTAGTATGTTATGCCAATTGTTTACCAAATGTTTCATGCATGCCTCTAAAATTATTATTCTTATTGAAATTAGATATGGCTTCATGATTGTGTTGTTGTTGTTGTTATGTGCCGTCGAGTCGGCCCCGACTCATAGCGACCCCTCCTTGGGTTTCAGAGGCAGTTATCACTACGGAAGTAGGATTGCCCAACCTTCCTTCCGAGGAGTGGCTGGTGGGTTTGAACCGCCAGCCGTCTGGTTAGCAGGCAAGTGTCTTAGCCACTATGCTACCAGAGCTCCCTGGCTTCATGATTAGTTATAGAAAATAATCTGTGAGCAGAAATGCAATTGTGAGATCTGTCTGCTCTTTCTTTGGCTGTGGTGATCACCAGCATTCTAGAAGGTGGAATCTTCATCACCTCAAGATTGAGTGACTGTGGATCAGAGCTCTCCAAGAACCAATGCCAAGCATGTAGCATGAGTGACAAATAAACCTTTTTTGTACCAGCCTCTAGCATTTCAAGATTAATTTTTTAAGTCAGGTTTTCTATTAAGATAGAGTACCAAAACTAGATTTATACTCCTGCTTGAAACAGTAAAAGTACTGAAGGAACATTATTCAAACATAGAAAATCTAGAGGCAGGAAACACATTAAAGGAGTCCTAAAATTGAGTAATTGCTGTCTAAAGAGAGTTTTCAGGCAACAGTACAGGGAACAGTTTCTTAACTTTGTAAGTCTTCTTCAGTTGAGATGGAATGAAGAGTCCAGCAGGCAAGGTGGTTAGAATTCACAAAGCAAAGTACCAGAGACAAGAGAACTGCACAAAGAGAGAGCTATGGAAATCTGAAAAGTGTCTACCTTCAATCTTTAGCTGCATAATGCTCAGCACATGAACACGAGGAAACTACCCAAGGCCAGGAAAATAATTAGAAGAAACAATCCACAAGTTCACACAGAGTCAAAAGATTTCCTATTCTCACTACCCAAAGTAGAAAACTTCTTAATTCATGAGACATTGAACACAGTACTCAGAAGAATTTTGTTTTTGTAGAAAACCAAAATTAGCTCTATACTAAATACTGTTCCCACATAACAAAGCTGAAAAACAAGACCTAAAGATTCAAACTGTCTGCAAGTACTTTTACTATGTGCCAAAACAAACTTTAAGAATATTTAGAGTCCCCAAAATAGCACTCAGCAATGTAAATTGTAAAATGTTTACCACTCAATCAAAAATTTCTAGACATAAGAAATAGTAATCTATAATGAGAGCAGAATCGCCAATGACTTGAAACAAAGGAGGAATATACATTGTAGAAGGGAATCAAGAGAAATAGGATAAACTTAAGTCATGACATATGGTAGAAGCTAAATTAATGTTAGGAATTATAATTATTAATAACATATTTCAGTTTGGAAAGCTGTTATTACCTTCCTCCTAAGATGGAGTGTTTTCTTCCTTTACACAAGAAGTTTTGAACCAGATAGTGCTGAGATTAGGACAGTCAGAATGATGTCATCCAGAGATCCACAGTTAGAATTCAAACCACACCCAATTCACCACCTAAGTGTAGGTGCTTGACCCCTGAGAGATCAAAAGCCAGCACATAAAATAAAGGAATGTGGCAAAGTTGCTTCCTCTGTTCTTTTAAAAACTTTAAACTAATTTGTACATTTTTATGGCCAAACCTCAACCAGTATCAAAAACATGGGCAAATTTGTATCCACTAAATATCTGTTAGCATCAAAAACATATATTCTAAATGAATATAGAAACCTAAGAAATATGGCATGTTGTTGTTGTTGTTAAGTGCTATTGAGTCAGCTCCAACTCATAGGGATCCCATGTTCAACAAAATGAAACACTGCCCAGTTCTGTGCCAGCCTCACAATCCTTGCTTGCTATACCTGAGCCCATCGTTGCAGCCACTGTGTTAATCCATCTTATTGAGGGCTTCCCATTCTTTGCTGACCCTCCATTTACAAAGCATGGTATTTTTCTTCAGGGAACGGTCCCTTCTGACAACATGACCAAAGTAAGTGAGACAAAGTCTGGCCATTCCCGCTTCCAAGGAGCATTCACTCTTAACCCAACACCCTCTCAGCTTCACCCCTCATCTCAATTTCACAAACCAAACAAAAATGACAAGCAGAAAGATCTATTTCCATAGTTTAAACAAATTGTATAACTCTCTATGAGGTAGTTCCATTTATTTTATTATTTTTAGAATTAAATATTAAAAATATTAAAAATGCAAATATATTTATGTATACACAAATATAAGTATACAAGTCTGTAATTTTTCTTCCAAATTAAACATAGTCATATAACTACCACTAAGAAGAAGATATAGAAAAGTATCAGCATCCTCATATGGATTGATCATACTCCCTGCTATTTCCCATTCAAAGGAAATATTTGACATCACCTGTTTTCTATTTCCTTCCCTAAAAGAACTGCTATTCTGATTTTGATCACCATAGATTAGTTTTCTTGGGTTTTTAATTTATATAATTGTTTCACATTCTATGTACTCTTTTGTGCTTGGCTTCTTTCACTCATATTATTTATTGTGATTATGATTGTAAGACTAATCAATTTGTTGCTTATAGCAGTAATTTGTTCATTTTCATTGCTGTACAGTGTTCTGTTTATCAGTACACAAGAAATGATTTATCTCTTCTACCTGTTGATGGATATTAAGTTTTGACACTTGAAATAGTGCTCTTATGAACATTCATATACACATCTTTTGGTGCACATACTTATTTTTATCTATTGCAGATATGGGAGCATAGTGCCTAAGGCATTTGACTGCTAACCAGAAGACTGGCAGTTCAAACACACCAGCCACTCCTCAGAAGGAAGATTGGGCAAAGTACTTCTGTAGTGATACTGCCTCAGAAACCCAAGAAGGGCTCTCTATGAGTCTAATTGACTCGAAGGCAGTGAGATTGCAGACATAACTAGGATTCATCATATAGGTAAATACTGAGGTTTAGTAAAAATTGCCTAACAGTTCCATAATGTGTATTTACAATTTATACTCCCAAGGTCTGTATGAAAGTTTGTTTCCCCACATTCTTGACAACAGTTGGAATTGTCATTACTTTTTAGTTTAGTCTTTAGTGAGGCTATGTATTAAAATCTTTTTGTGATTTCATTTTGTATTCCTCTAATTACTTATTAGTCTGAGCTCAATTTCACATTTATAAGTTGTAGTGCAATGAATTGCTTGGTATGGGTCTTCTGGCCATGGTCATTGCTGTCCACCAGATAACTAGGTGGAACTATGAGTGTTCATAGTTGGCCAAGGGGATTGGATAGCTTGTTAGTAATGTAAATAGGGTACTTGATGCATTTGTGGGGTTGAGACCTTGGAAATAAGGTGTATGGAACCCTACTGTGGGGATTGGTCAGTTTTGTAATTTTGCTAGGCTTACGATGCACCCTCCTACAGGGAGAAGCAGGGATCTCTCTGTCATCAAAAGAAAGAAGTCAGAAATGGATCATGCCCTTGGACAGGAGATCCCTGCACTGAGACAACAAGAGACAGTGGCAGTAGAATCCAGAAGCATGAGATGGAAAGGCCGTCTTGCTGGCCTTCAAAACAAGAAAGGTGAGTGCCTTTGGGCAGGAAGCCTGCTGGTGCACCTAGTTGCTCCTATCAGCAGAGCTAGAAGAGCTTTGTTGCAATTGCCTGAGCAGGGCAGAGTCTAGGTTGGGAGGCCAAGGGCCGAAGAGAGGCATGCCTGAGGGCCAGACAGAAAGGAAGTTGTCCTTATTGAAGAACTGTATCCTGAGTATTCCTGAACCTGAATTGTAACCCATTGCTTCTTAAAAAAAAAAAAAAAAAAAAAAAAAAAAAAAATAGGAATAGAAGGGACATTGCTCAATATAATAAAGGGAATATATGCAAAACCATCCTGATCAAAGAATTCTTTCCTGACCTTGTTCCTGAGCCTGGATTGTAGCCTGTTACTAAAAAAAAAAAAAACCTTAATTGTGAGTATTGTCTATAAGTCCTGTGTGGCCATTGCAACAAATTATCAAGGTGGTGAGTGTAGAGAAGTAGTGAGTACCTTGGGAGGGACAGTTAGTGTCAGAATTGATAAAAAGTTTGGAGGGTGGTGGCATGTCTGGCCTCATAAGAATCAACCTTGGGCTGCTGATGGTGATTCTGTCTCCCCCTTGTGAAGCTAGAGGGGTTCATAGAAAGGTGCCACCCCCATGTTCTTTTAGCATCAATAATTTGGATAGCCTGTCTTGTTGAGTGCTTGTTTTTAAGTCCTAATCACATTTACACTAGAATGGTTGTCTAGTTCTTATTGATTTGGAACAATTCTTTCTTTATTCTATATATAAAGCCCTTGAACTTGCCCTTGAATGGAGAGTAGCTAAAGCAAATGGAAGAAATGACAGAATAAAAAAGCTGAAGAGAAGATTTCAAAGAGCAGTTTGAGAAGGCAAAGTTAATTACTACAATGCAAAGTGCAAAGACCTGGTGTTAGAGAACCAAGAAAGAAGAACATGCCTAGCATTTCTCAAGCTGAAAGAACTGAAGAGAAAATTTAAGCCTAGAGATGCAATACTGAAAGATTCTATGGGCAATATATTGAATGATGCAGGAAACATCAAAAGAAGATGGAAGGAATACACAGAGTCGCTGTACCAAAAAAGAATCAGTCAATGTTTATTCACTTCAGGAGGTGGCATATGATCAAGAACCAATGGTATTGATGGAAGAAGTTGAAGCAGCACTGAAGGAATTGATGAAAAACAAGGCTCCAGGAATTGATGGAATACCCATTGAGATGCTTCAGCAAGTGGATGCTGCACTGGAGGTACTCACTCAGCTATGCCAAGAAATTTAGAAGACAGCTACTTGACCAACTGACTGTAGGAGATCCATATTGGTACCCATCTCAAAGAAAAGTGATCCCACAGAATATGGAAATTATAGCATAATAGCATTAATGTCACATGCAAATAAAATCTTACTGAAGAGAATTCAAAAATGGTTGCAGCAGTATATTGACAGAGAACTTCCCAAAATGCAAGCTGGATTCAGAAGAGGACATGGAATGAAGGATATCATTACTGATGTCAGATAGATCTTGGCTCAAAACAAAGAGTACCAGAAAGATGTTTCCTTGTGTTTTATAGATTATGCTAAAGCATTCTATTGTGTGGATAACAACAAATTATGGATAACATTGAGAAGAATAGGAATTCCAGAATACTTAATTGTACTCATGAAGAACCTGTACATAGACCAGGAGATTGTCATTCAAAAAGAACAAGGGGACACTGCATGGTTTAAAATAAGGAAGAGAGTGTGTCCAAGTTGTATCCTTTCACCATACTTATTCAAACTGTATGCTCAGCAAATAATCTGAGAAGCTGGACTATATGAAGAAAAATGTGGCTTCAGGATTAGAGGAAGACTTATTAACAACCTGTGATACTCTGATGACACTATTTTGTTTGCTAAAACTAAGGATGACTTGAAGCACTTACTGATGAAGATTGAAGACTATAGTCTGCAGTATGGATTACACCTCAATATAAAGAAAATAATAATCACAACTGGACCAATAAGCAACATCATGATAAATGGAGAAAAGATTGAAGTTGTCAAAGGCTTCATATTACTTGTTTCTACAATCAGCACCAGTGGAAGCAACAGTCATGACATCAGACAACATATTGTATTGGGTAAATCTGCTGCAAAGACCTCTTTCAAGTTCTGAAGAGCAAAGATCTCTCCTTTAAGTCTAAAGTGTGCCTAACCCAAGCCACGGTATTTTTCAGTTGCCTCTTATGGATGTGAGAGCTGGACAATGAATAAGGAAGACCAAAGAAGAGTTGATGTTTTTGAGTTGTAGTCTTGGCGAAGAATACTGAAGTACCATGGACCGCTAAAAGTCCTGGATGAAGTGCAGCTGGAATGCTCCTTGGAACCTTAATTGGCCAGACTTCGTCTCACCTACTTCGGTCATGTTGTTAGAAGGGTCCATTCTCTGGAGAAGGATGTCATGCTTCGTAAAGTGGAGGGTCAATGAAAATGTGGAAGACCCACTACAAGTTGGATTGGCCCAGTAGCTGCAATGATGGGCTCAGGTATAGCAAGAATTGTGAGGCTAGCACAGGACCCGGCAGTGTTTCATTCTGTTGTATATAAGGTTGCTATGAGTCATAGATGACTTGATGGCACCTAACATCAGCAACAACAACAGCAGCAACAACAACAACATATATAAAGCAGCTCCCCGTTGGAACTAAAGGAGGTATACTAAAATCAAACCCACTGTCATCGAGTTGATCCCAACTCATAGTGACCCCCATTGGATTTCCAGTGCAGTAAATCTTTATGGAAGTAGATTGCCCTGTCTTCCTTCCTTCCATGGAGTGCTGCTGGTGGATTTGAATTGCCAACCTTCTAGTTAGCAGTCAAATGCTTTAGGCACTATGCCACCAGAGCTTCTAAGCAGGTATGTATATGTGTGTGTGTGTGTGTGTGTGTATACATACATATATATATATATAAACACATACCCAACTTTATATATATATAAACCAAACTCACTGCCTTCGAGTTGATTCCTATTCATAGCAACCCCTCCTTGGGTTTCCAAGGTGGTATCTCTTTGGAAGTAGATTGCCCTGTCTTCCTTCCAAGGGGTGGCTGTGTGAGTTTGAACTGGTTAGTAGTCAAAATGCCTTCTGGTTAGTAGTCAAATGCCTTAGGCACTAAGCAGGCATCCTCCAAACGAAACTCACTGCCGTTGAATTGGATCCAACTCATAGCGACCACTCCTTGGTTTCTGAGGCGGTATCACTATGGAAGTAGATTGCCCAACCTTCTTTCTGAGGACTGGCTGGTGGGTTTGAACTGCCAGCCTTCCGGTTAGCAGTCAAATGCCTTAGGCACCACACCACCAGAGCTCTCTATGCCACCATATGCAAATAAAAATCCTTTCATTTAACTATTATTTCAATGTGATGTCCAAGTAACAAAAATACATAAAAATATGATTATCTCCGTATACATTAAGTATGATGATGATCATCATCATGATGAGGATTATGGTGATGATGATGTTGTTGATAGTGAAGGTACAATACAAAAAGGAAAATTTTCTTGAACACCAAGTGAAGAAACAACCCTGACCATAAGAATTAGGAACAGGCAGGCGGGGCAAGATGGCTGACTAGGCAGAAGGATTGCAGACCCTCTTCAACAAAGAAAAGGGAAACCAATTAACACAGACACAGAAGATAATCTTGGACCCCCGAGCCTTGAAGGAAAGGATGCAGAT
>NW_006921610.1:12793388-12814880 GCF_000298275.1 Orycteropus afer afer | reverse complement strand
AAAAAAAAAAAAAAAAGAATTAGGAACAAACTGGTTCCTATGAGGTGCAGGTTAATTATATCCCTATTCTCCACAATTTCTACTACCAGCCTTATCCCCACAGCATTATTTCTCTGTTGGGTTTGATAATGAATTGTAATGGTCATAGAGAAATCATGGAAACAACATAACTTCAATAAAATTTTAATATGAAGAATGTAAGCAAAGGATATAAAAGGAAATGAAGATATACAAAGGGCAAGGTTCAGAAGGGGTCCCAGAACAAGGCCACCATGTCTAAAAGGGGACTGGCTTACCTTATCTGAAAACCAATATTTATTCTCATTCATCAGGAAACTTGCACAAAGGAAATTCAATGGCATCACCTGGTGGGCTCAGCTTTTTGCCACTTCTCTCAGCTCTTGGCGGGGGTTCAGTCTTTACCTTCTGCTGCCATTCTCTGAGTCTGCTTGTTGTTTCTGCTTTTGATATTGTCCCAGCTGCCAACTCTGTTTCTGTGGCAGGTTTATTCAGTCTGACGTGTCATAGCATAGTTCCAGTGTCCGAAGGACATGGGCCTCTCTTGATTCATGTTGATCAGTAAGCCCGACCTGAGTTTCTGTTTTCTAGGATTTTTATCAGTTACAGGGATGGCATCTTAGTCAATCTATGTAAAAGTTAACTGTAAGATGAGGCTCTCATAGACAATCTTAATAAAGATCATACTGGTTGGCACCTATTGCCAATCCTGGTAAAGGTTAGCTACTGAGTGGGGTTGTAGAAACTGGACCAAAAGGCAAAATTGCTTTTTTTGATAAAGTGATTTTATATCCTACAGATAGATAGATGATAGACAGACAGTTGAATAGATAAAAACCAAAATCAAACCTGTTGTCATCCTGTTGATTCTGACTCATAGCAAACATATAGAACAGAGCAGAATTATTCCATAGTGATTCGAAGGCTCTCATTTTTATATACCATAGTTTGGTTATTCATTCCTCCTTTGATGGGCACTTAGGTTGTTCCCACCTCTTTGCTGTTATGAATAGTGCTGCAATGAATATGATTATATGTTTTGGTTCTCCAGTACTGCTCTAAGAGAAAATACCTCAAGTAAATGGCTTTAACAAACAGGGATTTGTTCTCTTAGAGTTTTGGAGGTGAGAAGTTAAACTTCAAAATACCAGCTCTAGGGCCTGTGTGAAAGCACCTCAACCTTGGGCTTCCGTTTTGTCTCTTGCTCATGGTACACTGGAGCTGGAGGCATGAGGCATCTCTTAGGCAGTTACTGGCTGACAAATCTAGGGTCAACAAGTAAAATGGCACAGTCCAAAGATTATCAAGCAACATGGTAGACCACTAGTTCAAGTCCAGAAACAGTCCCAAGACTGGCAGACAACATGGCAGGCCATGCACTAATGACTTGGCCAATTGTGGATCCACGTGTGACCAGGAACTCAAGACTTTTCTCAAAATGTCTTCTTATATACTGGAAGCAGACTGCATCCCTAAGGCAGCTACTGAGCTGCTCACAGCAGCTTCCACTATGGAATCGATTACCAGTTTGATCAAGAGGAATAATTACATCCAGCTGCCCAGCCACTCAAAACTAGGCCCAGCCAAGTTGAAATATAACCTTCACTGTTACAGTGTACATATATCTGTTTATGTCCTGGCTCTCACATCTTTAGGATAGGTACCTAGTAATGGAACTGCTGAATCAAATGGTATTTCTACTTTTAACTTTTTAAGTAATCACCATAACATTTTGCACAGTAGTTTTAGAGACCCACAACCAGTGTATGAGGGTTCTAATCTCTCCACATCCTCGCCAGCATTTGTTATTTTCTGTCTTGTTGAACTTTGTTATTAATATTAATATAAACACATTTTTTCATGTGTTTGCTGAGCTCCTGAATATCTTCTTTGGTCAAGTGTCTGTTCATATCTTCTGTTCGTTTTTTAACTGGATTATTTGTGTTTTTGATGTTGAGGTATTGGAGTTCTCTAAAAATTTTTGAGATAAGGCAGATATGTCATTGCCAATTTTTTTTTTTCCCAATCTGTAGGTTCTCTTATTATTCTTTTGGAGAAGTTTTTTGATGCACATAATAATTTAATTTTCAGAAGATCCCAATCATCTAGTTTATCTTTTGCTGTTTATGTATTTTCACTTATGTTTGGTAGTTTATTAATGCCATATAATTAAGGCCCCTAAGTTTGCCTCTATTTTTTTCTTTGATGAACTTTATAGTTTTAAATCCATCAGGAATTAGTTTTTATGTATGGTGTGAGGTATGAATTTCATTTTTCTGCAAATGGATATCCAGTTTTGCCAGAACCATTTGTTAAAGAGACTCTCTCTTCCCCATTTAATGAATTCTAGCCCTTTGTCAAAGATCACCTGACCATGGGTGGATAGATCTATTTCTAGGTTATCAATTCTATTTTACTCGTCTATGTTTCTGTTGTTGTTATTTGCCATCGAGTCAGCCCCGACTCATAGCGACCCCTCCTTGGGTTTCCGAGGCCGTATCACTACGGAAGTAGGAATGCCCAACCTTCCTTCCAATGTTTCTGTTGCTGTACTAATACCAGGCTCTTTTGACTACTGTGGCTGCAGAGTAGGTTTTAATATTGAGGAATGTGAGACTTCCTACTTTATTCTTCTTCCACAGTGTTTTGCTTATCTGAGGTCTCATTGCTTTTCATATAAAATTAGTGATTGTTTTAGATGGATAGTTTTCTTAAGTGTTTTTCAATATTTCCAACAAAAGAGATCACTTACTGCATTGCAATACAAGCTCCCCGGTCCTATATATAATAGAAACACAAGAAATCTGGAGCCCAATAATATTACAATTATGAAGCTCCTTATCTAGAAATAAGATATCAGGAGAGAAGAACAATTTAAATATTAAAGAAGAGGCAGGATTTCCTTTTATTGGAAGGGGAGATCTAATTTTATCCTACCCTCAGAGGTTGTCACAAGGAAGGGTTATTTTTGAAGTTTATATACATAGGATCAAGTTATTTCATAATAAATATTACGTAGCAAATAGTAGACACTTGGAAAATATGTCCTGAATTAACAAGTGAAATTTTAATTTTAGTTCCTTTATCAGTACAGAGAACTTCTAAATTACAAATGTAAAGTGTTTTTATTCAAATCTTAATAGAAAGGGGAAAAAAAGAAATTAAAATACTGCCTATGTATTCAGTGTCAAATAGGCAGACATATTATACAATGCAATGGGTGGCTTTGTAACACCTTGTGTGAAAAGAATTGCTTGATTTAGATTTAAACTTGAAAAAGAATTCACTGACACAGTATTAGACAAAGGAAAACTGACATTTTTTTTTTCTTTTTTAACAATTCATATTGGAAGAAAAACCTTTCCAAGTAAGTAAATCAAGTGTTTACCCCAATCCCAACTAAAAGAAAGAGTCATTCACCCAGAGGAACCAGGATAAATAGGCCTGGTGATTTGCTGGAGCAATTCTACTCTGCATACCTAGGTAGGTCACCATGAGTCAGAAACAACTAGATGGCAAATAACACTAATAGTATAGTTCAGTGTCTACTCTTCAAGCTTTTTGTGTTATTGTTTTCGAACATTTTATTTCTACATATGTAATAAACACCATAGTACATTGTTGTTCAATATTTATTAGTCAATTATATTTTTAATAGATTTAAATTATACAAAGTATGTTTTATATTTATCCATCTAGTTACCATTTCCAGTTTTCTTTAGTTCTTTTGTATGTATGTTCTTTTTGGATATTATTTTTGTCTTCTTGAAGGTCTACCTTTACTTTTTCTTGTAATTCAGATTCAGATCTGTCGGTGATGAATTCTTTTAGTTTTTTTTTTTTTTTATGTCTTTGTTTCTTATGCAGTTTGGAAATATTTAACATTGGGCAAATAATTATATTTCACAGATACTTCTCCTTCTATATCTTAATATGTTTTGAAATATCTCCTACCTTGTATTGTTTCTGAAAACAAATTTGGGTTCTTCTGTATCTATCTTTGTTTCTGTGTATATTATGTGCATTTTCACTCTGGGTGCTCATAATATTTTCTCTATATCACTGGTTTTAAGCATTTTGATTATGAGATATGTTAGTGTAATTTTCATCATGTTTCGTATGCTAGAGTTTGGTTGTGCTTCTTAGAGCTGTGGGTTTATTTATTTATTTAATCAACTTGGAGTGCAAAACAGCCATTTGTTCCTCAAATATATTTTTTCCCCTTATCCTTCTTTGGGGATTTCAATCATACATATATTTGACTATTTAAAGTTGCCTACAGTTTTATAATTCTCTGTTCATTTATTTCAGTATTTTTCTCTCTGTATTTCATTTTGTATAGTTTCTATAGCTGTATCTCCAAGTTCATTAATCTTTTCTTCTGCAATGTCTAATTTGTTATTAACCCCATCAATTGTATATTTCATCTCATTGTATTTTTCCATACAGAATTCATTTTACTTTTCCTTTTTTTTTAAAAAAAATATTATGCATATCTTCAGTCTTCCTTTTAGCTTCTTGAGCACATGGAATTCAGTCACAATAGCCAGGTAGATTAACCTGTCTACTAAGTCGATCATCTTTATCATTTCTAGATCAGTTTCAATGGATATTTTTAATCTTCATTAGGGGGTAATATTTCCCTATTTCTTTCCATGATGGCTGGTAAGTTTGTTTGGATGTAAGAAATTGATAATTTTACATTTTGGGTGCCGGAGACTCAGTCCTATAAATTCTTATGGAGTTTATTCTGGAAGGTGATGAAATTTTTTTGAAAAAGTTTGGTGCATTTGTGTCTTGCTTTTAAGCCTACTTAGGAAAGACCAAGGTAGCACTTAATCTTGGCTTAATTTTCCCTAATACTGAGACACAACTATTCTTAGTATTCTGATTCTTTATGAATTATGAGGCTTTCCATTCTATCTGTTGGGAACAGGCACTCTTCCAGGCCCTGTGTGATATTTGGCCTGGTTCCTTCTAAACTTTCTAAATATTAGGATGTTTCTTTTCCTGGCCTTCAATAGTATCCTCACACACATGCACTGACCATTAATCACTCTGCTGCATAATCTGGGGGACTTTATGAAGATCTCTGGAGTTGTCCCTTGGTGGCTCTCTCTAATCTGGTACTCTTCTCTGTGAACTCTGGATGCTTAGGTTTCTCTGGATTCATAGCAATGTCTCCTTAATTTAGGAAGGCTGCCTAACTCTGCCTAATTCCTTCTTCCCTCTGCCTTGGGTTGAAAACTTTCTCCAAGTAGTTTGCCTCATTTGTTTCCAGTGTCTCGAGGATCCCTCCCTTAGTTGCCTGATGTCCAATGCCTTAAGTGCTATTGCTTCTTACAAATTTTCCAAGTTGATTTTTGCTGTTTTAAGAAATCCTGGTCCATGTTACTCCAAATTGATTGAAATCAGAATTTCTCCATTTCTTGAAGGAAACTGCATAGAATATTCAGATAAAATTTTATTTCTCCAAACATAAATTTTCTTTTAGCAGCATAGCAGCAGCAGATTACCTTGATGCTGTAGAACAAAGGGTGTGACTTTCATTGAGACTTGTCTATTTTAGGTTTTCCCTTTGTCCCTTTGTATTTTAAGATTTTAAAGGCAAGTCAAGCATTTTTACCAAGCTTTTCTGATTTGGCAGGGTATTAACTCCAAATTCTGTCTCCCAAAGGAGCTACTAAATCTTTGTTCAGTTCTTCAGTCTCCTTAAACAATTCACTTCCTTCAAGTCTCTTTGACTCATAGTGACCCCTGCCTGGGTTTCTCAGGAGATATCTCTACAGAAGTAGATTGCCTCATCTTCCTTCCAAGGAATGGCTGGTGGGTTTGAACCCTCAGCCATCTGGTTAGCAGTCAAATGCCTTAGGCACTATACCACCAGAACTCCTTTCAACCTCTTAGCTTTTGTTATTTGATGAGTTCTTTGAGGTATAGCCCTCTACATGTGCTGTTTGAGAGTCAGTCTACTTTTGAACATAAATATGTGAGTATTTGGGGACTCCTCTCTCTGTGGTTTCCTCTCACATTTTTTTTCTGCTCAATTTTCAGCTGTCTTTGAAAACACAAACTCTTATTTGTGCTTCCTCTGCTGCCTACTATAAGGTTCACCTGTACCCTGAGAATCTAAGGGGTGTTCTCAGAGAAAAATCTTGATAAATATTGAACTCATCCAGTATGTTTTCTTTCTTTAGAGGATTTCTAGTCTTTGTCTCTCTTCTTTAGTTACTCTACATTGTCTTCAAATACTTGCCTTTTAAATTTTGTCCAGCTTTAATAATTGCTATTGGCAGGAGGTTTAGTCTTCCAATCTATGATGACTGTAATCGGAGCACTCTCTGTTATTTGGAAAGGTTTTTAAAAATACCAATACTTGGGCCTTAGTCCAAACCAATTAAATGAGGATATCTGGGAATGGGGCCTAGGCATCTTTTTTTTTTTTTAAATCTTTCCAAGTGATTCGACTGTGTATTAAGAGCTGAGAACCACTGGGCTTTGTTGACTGGGACTGACAGTTGTACTGAATTTCTTTAAATGTAATTCCTTGTTGTGCAGTTCTTAAGCACACAATTGTTTGCAGAAGTTTTTGGGGTGGGTGAAGAGCTCCTAGTTCAGGAGGAAGCAGAAATTTCACAAAAATGTGTCCCTTCACTTTCTCTAGCTCCAGTCATTACAGAGATTTATCCAGAAGCTCATTTCTTTTATGAAGTGAGTGGACTCATAGTATTACACTGGAGGCAATCACAGCTATAACTAGCCTGACTTTTCCACAGCCCTTTACCTCACTCTTGGAATTTTTCCTCACTGCTAACTTCTAGTATGTGTCACCATGGATGTCAGGGTATTCCAGAATTCTGATTGGAAAAAAAAAAAAAAAAATTGGAATATTTATCTTTTAACTGCGTGGGATTTCAAGTTTCTTAGAAATGGAGAGGTTGGAATTCTGAGAAATCCTCTCTCTCTATTACTTCCAAGATTTCTTCAATAAGATCATTACTGGCTTTATATCATTGTCAGGGACTTAATCTTATTTTTATGTTTCTTCCACAATCTCATTGAGCCTAGGGATTAAAAAAAGTGCTAGTCATCATAAACTAGTAGTATTAGGTTACAAAACAAAGCATTTTGTTTCAGACTAGATGTATAAATTTTATTCCCATTGACTTTTTAAATATTTCATCTCCTCCTCAATTCTTAAGAAAAAAATTAAATAGAACATGTAGATCAAAACAGTTAATATTCTTTTGAAGCAGATCATCATGACAATTCAATAAATTTTGATGATCAAATTACAAATGCTTATGAGTACTTCATGTTATTTTTGCCAAATTCTTATTCATTGCTATGAAATTCCCATTAGTCTCTAGTTTCTACTTCATGTATGACATGAGAAGGCTTAGTTAAAATTTATGATTTTTCCCTTGTAAGAAAGAAAAAAATAAAAACCTATTTCACTATTAAAGCAATAGTAAACAAAATCTAGAATCTTAAGAGGATATGATTCAAAATACATATATTCTGACAGGAGTAAGTGCACTAGATCAAAAGCTTGGAATGCTACCAGAATAATCAGGTATGGCTGGGACTCTGAGAGGGAAAAGGAAATGATAAAAATGGAATGGGGAAGAGAAACAATCACCTCCAGAAAGGATGGCTAATCCCTCTGCGTTTTCATTTCTGCCCAACCCTAATTTGAGTCATTGGATATTCACTGATTTTTAATTAGCTCTGCAATTATAAGGCTTTGTTGGAATTAAGGAGCCAAGATCATTTCAAAACACACCACTTCACCACCTATGAAAGAACAGTATGCCAAGATGCTAAAATTTATATTGACATCTCCAGATGAAACATAATCCAATGTTAAGAAGTGGGTCCCAACAAATCCCTTTTCTTTTTCAGTCTTGCACATAATTGGATAGAATTTTTTTCTTTGTTTCATTGAAATATAATTGCTTTCTCAATTGAAATGATGATTACTGATTCAAACAATGAACTCCAATCTTTATTGTAAAAGCCCAGAAACTTACTAGACAATAGGATTCTGGGAGATAAAGAGAAAAAAAAAAAATCAAGAAGAAAACAAAATAAATGAAGAAGGAACAAGCTTATGAGGAAAGTATAAAGTGAAAGTCGATTTTATTTAGATAGAAGTTCTATGAAAGTTTGCTAACTCTTCATAAGTACGTGACAAATAATTGCAAAGTCAGTGACCACCTGGTCTCCAACTTCATTGAAGAATAAATAGGGAGAAAATGAGTTTAATTTAGTCCATGAGGACTTCTGTGAATCAAAGTACAGTAATATCTACTCAATAGGTAATTAGCAAATGAATGACACTCAAAGTTTCTCAACATCTGGAGAGGTTACTAAAAGAGTTTGCAGAAAATCCCTGACAGAGCTCCTTAGGGGAAGGGCATCCCAGGTGCCCATAATGGTTGTTTTAGAAATATTCACCAAATTGCCTCTTAAAAACCATTTCTACTTTATAACATGATAAGCTTACTTAAAGAGGATAATGTATGTTTTAAAGAAACTTCTCTGACACCTGATGAGGATCAAACCACATAGCTGAGAAAGAGGAAGTGAAAAAGGAAAATAAAAATAAAAGAAGAGGAAATAAGAAATTATTTTCATGGAAAAATAAGTGAAAGGACAAGAGAAAATCAAGTACAAGATCTCTATTGGGCTAGATCTGCTATTCCAGGCACTAAAAGAGCTTTAAATGGGTAGTTATGGCCCTGTCCAATGGATTTAGTATAATTATAAGCCCATAGAAATATTTCCTTTTTAATCAAAAAGGCTTTGATATTTTTATAGGCAAACAAAAATGCTTACTGATAACTTTTAAAGAAAAGCATATTATGTTTCTGTAACCTCTTAACTGAGGAGTATACAAATTTCCACTAATGCTAATAACAAACTAGATAAAATCAGTTCATTTTAATCAATGGTGTCAATACATGGGATCTCTTTTGCAGATACTTTTCTAGACTGTTTATTTGAACAAATTCTTTTTTGAGTTAAAAAAAAAAATAGACAGCATCTAGAAATATGTGCTTTCACTGCAATGAAGATAAGGATGATCATTAAAAAGATGGACCATTTATAGCCCAGGGTAATATGTCTAAACTTAAAAGCATGGGCATAAGATCAAACCACAAAAGTGTTGTGACTACCTCAAAAATGAAAAATGATGGATGATGGCAAGAGAAATCAGAAGAAAAAGAGTTTATACCAATCTGGAAAGTACAGTACCACAGGGTATGTAAAGTAGCTAAATTGTGTTATCTGATCAATACAATAAAATGCTATCAAGAAACTAAGTGAATATCTTCCCCCACTGGAAGAACAGTTTGTAAGCTGTGTACATAAGTCATCTTATATGCTATAAAGGGTACATCTCTCAAAAAAACAGTGTGCACTTATTTCAGGAATAAGCCTATTCTTACCAAGAAGGTCAATGAAATCATTCAGATAAAATTGTGTTACTTGTTTTAAATATTGGGAAAGTTTTAGTAAGTATCTAAAAGGCTGTTGGAACTATAAGGTGCCATGGCCAGAGATCCAAGGTGGCTGGCAGGAGAAATGAAATCATTCCCAAGAAAAATGGTCATGTGTATAGAATTGGACCTAGCAGCAAGAAAGAGCTTTTTATGGGATTAAAGATCATAGCTCATTTGATGAAATGTGGCTTGATACAAAAACTTAGGTAGTCTGGTATGAAAAGTTTCCTTAGCCGTTTTGTAGAGCACTTACATGTTGAATCTTCAGAGGAATAAAAGACCCTTCTTCAGTGGGAAAGATTATGTTGTCAGGAAGGTGGAAGTCTAATTCTGTTCTGTGTTGAATTTATAAGCATGACCTAAATTAGGTCATGCCACCATTCTGCACTTTTTTGTCTTCATATGGAAATGAAAAGGTTGTACTGGATCTCTGATAGCCAAGATTTATGATCACATTTAAATCCATCATTTCAATAAGATAGCTAAATATACATGATTAATACCACATGGTGTATCCTGTGTTGCTAGAATCTTGTTGTTGTTGTTGTTGTTGTTAGGTGCCGTTGAGTCATTCTGACTCATAGTGACCCCATACACAGGAGAATGAAACACTGCCCGATCCCACGCCAGCTCCACAATCCCTGCTATACTTGAGCCCATCATCGCAGCCACTGTGCCAATCCATCTCGTTGAAGGCCTCCCTCTCTTTCTTCGACCCTCCACCCTACCAAGCATGACATCTTTCTCCAGGGAGTGGTCCCTTCTGACAACATGACCAAAATAGGTGGGATGAAGTCTGGCCATTCTAGCTTCCAAGGAGCATTTCAGGTGCACCTCCTGCAGGACAGATTTGTTAGTTCTTTTAGCAGTCCATGGTACTTTCAGCATTCTTCCCCAGCACCACAACTCAAAAGTATTAACTCTTCTTTGCTCTTCCTATTCATTGTCTAGCTCTCACACGCATATGAGGCAATTGGAGATATCATGGCTTCTGTCAGGCGCACCTTAGTCCTCAAGGAGACATCCTTGCTCTTCAGCACTTGAAACAGTTCCTTCGTGGTTGACTTTCCCAATGCTACACATCGTCTAATGTCCTGACTGCTGCTTCCATTGGCATCGATTGTAGAACCAAGCAACGTGAATTCTTTGACAACCTCAATCTTCTCTCCATTTATTGTGATGCTGCTCATTGGTCCAGTTGTGAGGATTTTTGTTTTCTTTATATTGAGATGTAATCCATACTGCAGACTGTATTCTTCAACCTTCATCAGTAAGTGCCTCAAGTCATCCTCACTTTCAGCAAGCAAAGTTGTATCATCTGTGTATCTCAGGTTGTTAATGATTCTTCCTCCAATCCTGATGCCATATTCTTCTTCATATAGTCCAGCATCTCAGATTATTTCCTCAGCATATAGATTGAATAAGTATGGGGAAAGGATAAAACCCTGATGCACTCCCTTCCTGATTTTAAACCATGCAGTGTCTCCTTTTTCCTTTCAAGCAACAGCCTCCTGGTCAAGGTACAGGTTCCTCATGAGGACAATCAAGTGTTCGGGGATTCCCATTCTTCTCAATGTTATCCATAATTTGTCATGATCCACACAATCAAATGCCTTCACAATTTAAAGTCTTTATATTTATTCTGTTTATTTTAATGTGGTGTGCCTGTGTGGTAAGGGAGCACTAAAACACTTCCTATAAGGCTATTTCTAATCTTTCTCCTCTAAAATGTAGTCTAGGCCTCGAGGTTACTCTCCAGATCTCCCTACAGGAAAATACTAGGGATTTTCCCTATTATGTAGTTGTTGTTGCTATGTGCCGTCGAGTCGGCCCCGACTCATAGCGACCCCTCCTTGGGTTTCCGAGGCAGTATCACTACGGAAGTAGGATTGCCCAACCTTCCTTCCGAGGAGTGGCTGGTGGGTTTGAACCACCAGCCTTCTGGTTAGCAGTCAAGTGCTTTTAGCCACTATGCTACCAGAGCTCCCTTTCCCTATTATAGCCACTAAAAAACTTGGAATCTGTTAAGGGATTTTACATACTTTTAGAGGCAAATATGTTACCAATTTTATTCAACCACTATGTGACCTTGAACTTGAAACTTTTTAAGCTTTCATTTTATTATTTGTAAAATTGAAACACTGTCTCTATTCCTTAGAATTATTGCACTCCATGACGTAATTTGTGAAATGTATGATGTTTACTACGTTCTCGTTAATCTAAACCCACCACAATTGCCTATTTTTCATTTTAAGAGTAATATTAAAGAAATCAAGTTCAGAGTACTGAAGTCACAGCTAATTCCTAGACCTGCCAAATAACTTCACAATCTTCTCAGGAAATCTCCATGGATAGTCAAAAGGGAGTTCCACTGAGGCAGTGTGAGACAGTCACCAAAAGTCCAACTGCCTCTTGGAAAACAACTCAAGATTTAGGCCAGTAGAGTTTCCTTTAAATGAAAGACTGTCTGTTATAGTGTTTATTTGTTTCTTATTATTCATTAATTTGATATTCAAAATCTCACATATTTGTTAAAATGCTTGTGGTCATTTGAAGTCGTTTGTAGATTTGCAATTATATAAATTTGCTGAAAATTCCCCCCAAGGTCAAATAAAGCTAAACTGTTTGAAAGGCATTGTTGTTAATTACTTTCCAGTCTATCTAGAATTGTGGCAACCCCACGTGTGCGGAGTGGAACTGAACGCCATAAAGTTTTCAGCACTGTGACCTTTTAGAAGCCGGTCACCAGGGCTTCCAAGGCACCTTCAGGTGGGTTCAAACCCCTAACATTTTGATTAGTAGTCCACTGCGATTTATGCCAGCCAGGCTTCCTTGTGGATAATTGCTCACCACCAGTAAGTAATTTGGACTTTTGATACAGTCAATTCAATCAACTACAGAATTCTTATTCTATTTGTTTGAACACTGATTCAATGAGTGGTATAAGACATTATCTCCAAATTTACAAATTAATTTAGATTAAAAGTATTTGTCTTTTGAAAACATATAGCATTATTCATTACAAAATACATGGAAATCACATCAAAAGGTAATGTACCAACAGCTTGCTCTATGATCAAAAATTTTTGTCTGTATTTAGTCAGTTTATAAGTCAGAGGCAATGCCTATAATTTATATTACAACTGATAGAAATTATTACAAATGTATTTTGTAATATTTGAATTTCATCTCTCAAATAACCACTCTGATGATTGGCAAAAAAAAAAAAAACATAGAGGGCAAGACACTGCCCCCCAAATTTACCCCTTTCATTGCTCCTATGACATATGCCACACATTGCTACCCTCTCAGGTTTCTTGGAAAGCTGCTATCTCAGTTATAGTATGTGCTGTCACCTAGAGAAGACCTTTATAATTGTGTGAATCTGAAGAAACAGGGCTCATTCCTAATACTACCCAGAGTCCACTTGAGACCAAAATCCACACTATACATACTATCTCTTATTTTTTTCCCTTGATTTCAACTTGCCTTCATTACTGCATTACATTTCCTTTCATTACTGAAAATACATAGTATCAACAAAAAGTTCAAAGCAGAAAGCAATTGACTCATGAAACGGTTAATATCCTAAAAGAAAACACATCGCAATAAATGTGCATCTATGCCATTCCTTGGAAGGAAGGTTGGGCTATCTACTTCCGTAGTGATACTGCCTTGGAAACTGAAGGAGGAGTCACTATGAGTTTTTGTTTGTTTGCACCATTATAGCCTCTATTACATAAGAGTCCAGATGTAAGAATACTTAGTGGTAAATACTCTTATTTCAGCTATTCTTCTAATAGGATCTTATCTTCTGCTTGCATTGTCTAAATACACAGTACATTGTTGTTGTTAGGTGTCATCAAGTCAGCTCTAACTCATAGAAACCCTATGTACAACAGAATGAAACACTGCCTGGTCCAAGGCTTCCTCACAAGGCTTGCTATGTTTGAGCCCATAGTAGCAGCCATTGTGTCAATCCATTTGTTGAGAGTCTTCCCCTTTTTACTGACCCTCTATTTACCTAGCATGATATCCTTCTCCAGGGACTGGTCTCTTCTGACAACATGACCAAAGTATGAGAAACAAAGTTTGGCCATTCTCCCTTCTAAAGAATATATTGGGTGTACTTCTACAAGACATATTTGTTCATTTGTCTAGCAATCCATGGTAGGTGCAATGTTCTTCTCCAACACTACAATTCAAGAGCATCAATTCCTCTGTTGTCTTGCTTATCCACTGCCCAGCTCTCACATGTATATGAAGCTATTGAAAATACCATCGCTTGGGTCAGGCACATCTTAGTTTTCAGAATAACATCCTGGCTTCTAAACACTTCATAGAGGTCTTTTGCAGCAGATTTGCCCAGTGCAATATGTTGTTTAACTTCTTGATTGCTACTTCCATGGATGTTGATTGTGGATCCAAGTAAAATGAAACCCTTGATAATTTCAATCTTTCCTCCATTTATCAAGATGCTGCTAATTGGTTCATTTGTGAAGAATTTTGTTTTATTTGTGTTGAGGTGTAAATCATACTGAATGCTGTAGTCTTTGATGTTAATCATTACAGTGTTTCAGGTCTTCTTCATTTTCAGAAAGTGTGGTTGTGTCATCAGCATATCTCAGGTTGTTAATGCTTCTTCCTCCAATCCTGATGCCATGTTCTTCTTTATGTAATTCAGCTTCTCTGTTTATTTTCTCAGCATAGGAATTGAATTAGTATGGTAAAATGTTACAACCTTAACACACAACCTTCCTGATTTTAAACCAGTATCCCATTGTTCTGTTCAAACCACTGCCTCTTGGTCTATATAAAAGTTCTTCATGAGTACAATTAAGCATTGTGGAATTCCCATTCAATGCAGTATTATCCATAATTTCTCATGATCCACACAGTTGAATGCCTTTGAATAATCAATAAAACTCAGGTAAACATCTTTCTAGTTGTTGTTGTTATGTGCCATCGAGTTGGACCCAACTCATAGCGACACCTCCTTGGGTTTCCGGGCAGTAGTATCACTACGGAAGTAGATTGCCCAACCTTCCTTCCAAAGAGTGGCTAGTGGGTTTGAGCCATCAGCCTTCTGGTTAGCAATAAAGTGCTTTAGGTACTATGCTACCAGTGCTCCCTCTGTAGTGATACCACCTTGGAAACCCAAGAAGGGGTCTGATCTGACTTGATGGCAGTACATTGCATATGCTACCAGTGCTCCCTCTGTAGTGATACCACCTTGGAAACCCAAGAAGGAGTCGAATCTGACTTGATGGCAGTACATTGCATTGTTGTTGTTTGTGTTTCAGTGGGCCAGGAGCAAGAGGCAGAGCTGAAGTCCAAGGTCAAGTGGCCTTCACCCAGCTTGTAGAGCTTAGCACTTTGAACTCAGACTTCTAGCCTTCCAAACTGTAATAGAATAAATCCCTGTTTGTTAAAGCCATCCTATTTGTGGTATGTTTGTTAGAGCAGCACTAGAGGACCAAAACAATAAGGCTTGACAATTTCTGCATTCATTTGGATCACCTTTCTTTGGAATTGGCACAAATATGGATTTCTTCAAGTCAATTGGCCAGGTAGTTGTCATCCAAATTTTTTGACATGAACAACTGAGGAGCCATAGCTGCTACTGTTTGTTGAAACATCTCAGTGGGTATTCTATCAATTCCTAGAGCTCTTTTTTTTTTTTTTTTTTTTAACCAATTCGTTCAGAGCAGCTCGGACTTCTTCCTTCAATACCATTGGTATTGCACACTGTACATAAGGATGTGCATATTATTAAGTATAAACGTCCCTTTTCACTTGTCACCAAATGTTATTCAGGCAACTCTTTAATAAGGAAGTAGCCCATTTTAATTGCTTCATTGCTTATTTTATTTGCTAGGACTTATTTGCATTCATTATATAACTTTAACATATTCATTTTATTTGCATTACACTTTATTCATACAAATATAGATGAAAATAATTTATATCAATTATTGTATAGTATTTATGTACACTGCATACTAATAGATCCCCTAATGAATTAATTTAATGTCACATGATTAGGTGTTTTATGAGCTTTGTGCTCTTCAGAAATCCTTGGAAGACGTTATATATGTATTTAAATGTATTTTAGTAATATTTAGTAATATTACTTAAGGTTTTGGGAGTAGCAGGAATAAATTATTTTTCCATTTAAAAATTAAAGTCAAAAAACTTTTTAGAAGCAGGAAATATCCAGTTTTATTATAGGTCTTTATAGTTAATTTTAGTTAAAAAAATGTTAGCTATATGTAATCAATAAATTGTTACCTTCTTGTTGTACTTAGGTGCTGCTGAGTCAGCTCCGACTCACAGCAACCCTGTGGACAACAGAATGAAACCCTGCTCAGTCCTGTGCTAGGCTCAAACACTAGCTATGCCCAAGTCCATTGCCGTAGCCACTGTGTCAATCTATCTCGTTGAAGGTTTTCCCCTTTCTGCTGACCCTCCACTTTACCAAGCATGACACTCTTCTCTGGAGAATGGTCCCTTCTGACAACATGACCAAAGGAGGAGAGACAAAATCTGGCCATTCTCATCTCAAACGAGCATTCTGGCTGTACTTTCCTCCAGGATAGATTTGTTTCTTCCAGCAGTCCATGTTACTTTAGTATTCTTCGCCAACACCACAACTCAAAAACATCAGCTCTTCTTTGGTATCCTTATTCATTGCCCAGCTTTCACATGCATACAAGGCAACTGAGAACACCATGGCTTGGGTTAGGTTTGCCTTCGTCTTCAAAGAGACATTTTTGCTCTTCAGCACTTTAAGAAGGACTTTTGCAGCAGGTTTCCCAGTGCAATGCATCATCTGATTTCTTGGTCTTGCAAAATTATACAATGCAATCTCCAGCGTCATTTCTATCATCAAAGCCATGTTTTCCAACTACTGGTGATCCTTCTTTGTTTCCAACTTCTGCATTCTAATCACCAGTGATAATCATGACATTGTGATTGCATGTTTGGTCAATTTCAGACTGGAGAAGTTGGTCAAAATCTTCAATTTCCTCATCTTTGGCTTTGGTGGTTGTGTAAATTTGAATAATACCAGTATTGTAGGCATATAGATATTATCCTATCATTGACAGCAATGTACTTCAGGATAGATCTTGACACATTCTTTGTGACAATGAATGCCACACTGTTCCTCTTTAATTTTACATTCCCAGCATAGTAGATCATATGGTGTCTGATTCAAAATGGCCAAAACCAGTCCATTTCAGTTCCCTAATACCTGGGATATCAATCTTTATGTGTTCTGTTTCATTTTTGGCAGCTTTCAATTTTCCTAAATTCATACTTGATACATTCCATGTTCTGATTATTATTATGTTTTTAATTTTTATTGTTATTTGGGTGAAAATTTACAGAGGAAATTCATTTTCCATACAGCAATTCATACACATTTTTTTTTTCATGACATTGACTGTAATTCCCCACAATGTAACAGCTCTCTTCCCACTTCCTCCCAATAGTAACCTCTTCCCTGTGTCCTTATCTCCCATGCACTCCTACCCCACAACCTCCTGAGCTGTCTCCCTATGAAAACACTATGCTTCTGTTGTCCCACGATTGGATTGAGCACTCCAAGGAGTGTATTTACCTGATGTAAATGTTCATTCCATATATCTGTCTATTGTTTGGCAGGAAGAAACAGGAATAAATTCAGTTCTAAATCTGAAGGTTAACTAGGGGCCATAGTCTCAGGGGTTTCACCAGGCTCTATTAAACCAGCCAACATGATCTTTTTGTATGATTTTGTTTTTTTTTTTTTTTTCCACATTGCTCTCCCAATCTATCCAGGATCTCATGCATTGATACCCTTCTGAGTGGTAGACAATGGTATCTGGGCACCATCTAATTCTTCTCATCTCATAGTCTGGTGGTGTAGTGCCTAAGGTATTTGACTGCTAACCACAAGGCTGGTGGTTCAAACCCATCAGCCACTCCTTGGAAGGAAGACTAGGCATCTACTTCTATGGAGATACTGCCTTGGAAACCCAAGGAGTGATCACCTGAAGTCAGAATCAACTCTGGCAATGAGGTTCTCTGTGCCCCCCCCCCCATGGTCATGTAGGCTGAGGATCACATTGGTCTAACAGTCCTTTGGACTAATTGTTTCCATGTGTTTTTTTTTTTTTTTGTTTTCTTCATTCTCCTTTGGTCTGTACAAGCAGAGACCCATCATTGAATCTAGATGGCTGCTTGAAAGCTTTTAAGACCCCAGTCACTACTCACCAATGTAAGATGTAGAACAAAGTTTTTTGTAGTATGTCATGCCAGTTGAGATTGATGTCCCATATGATCACAGTCCTGAGCCCACAGGTCCAAGAACTCGCTCTCTCCAGGTAGCTAACTGTGGCCAAGGAGCCACCACAACCTTGCCCTTTGTCAGCTCTGCTATACACCCAGACATTCTCACAGCACATACAAATATACATGTAGAAACATTGTCTGATTCCCCTCTATGTGGTCATGGGTTCATACATGCCTAAACATACCTGATCATTCACCCTGTCCAACCATCTATCTATCCATAGATCAATGCTTGTCATCACTGATAAAACAGTATTGTACATGCAATAGATTTCATCTTGTTGTCTGGACCTCCTGTGTGCCTTTCTGTCTTCCTCTTCCTCAGTGCCACCATGTTGACCACTCATTTTTGGTACATTGCCTTTCCCTTCACCCAAACCAATGGTTGTTTCTACCTATCTAGAGGTGTTCTCTCCCCTCCCCTAACATCCCTGATAACCAACAAAAAAATCTTCCTCCTATATACAAATCTTTCTTTGACTTTTTACAATAATGACATGTTATAATTATTAATGGAGGTTTGCAGCTGTTTCTTCCCATTTTGAGTCATGCCACATCAGTAGAGTAAGTTTCAGAGTGTCTTCTGACATCCATTTTGACAAGACAAAAGAGCTGAACAGAAGATTTCAAGGAGCAGATCGAGAAGATAAGGTCAATTATTATAATGTAATTTGCACAGACCTGAAGTTAGAAAACCAAAAGGGAAGAACATGCTTGACATTTCTCAAGCTGAAAGAAATAAAGGGAAAATTCAAGCATCTAGTTGCAATATTGAAAGAATCTATGGGCAAAATATTGAATAATGTAAGAAACATCAAAAGAACATGTAAGGAATACACAGAGTCACTATACCAAAAATAATTGGTTGATGTTCATCAATTTCAGGAGGGGGTATATGATCAAGAACTTATTGCATTAAAAAAAGTTGAAGTTGTACTGAAGGAATTGGTGAAAAATAAGACTCTAGGAATTGATAGGCTACCCATTGAGATGTTCCAATAAATGGATGATGTGCTGGAAGTACTTATTTGTCTATGCCAAGAAATTTGGAAGACAGCTACCTGGCCAACTGACTGGAAGAGATCCATATTGGTACCCATTCCAAAGACAGGTGATTCTACTGAAGATAGAAATTATCTAACAATATCATTAATACCACATGCAAGTAAAATTTTGCTGTACATAATTCAAAAATAGTTGCAGCAATCTATTGACAGGGAACTTTCAGAAATGCAATCTGGATTCAGAAGACGATGTGGAATGAGGGATATAATTGCTGATGTCAGATGGATCTTGGATGAAAGCAAAGAATACCAGAAAGATGTTTATGTGTTTTTATTGACCATGCAAAACCATTCAATTGTGTAAATCATAACAAATTGTGGATAACATTGAGAAGAATGGGAATTCCAGAACACTACATTGTGCTCATGAGGAACCTGTACATAGTCCAGGAGGCTGTCGTTCAAAAAGAACGAGAAGATACTGCATGGTTTAAAATCAGGGAGGAAGTGCATCATGATTGTATCCTTTCCTCATACTTACTCAATCTGTATGCTGAGCAAAAGAGCAGAGAAGCTGGACTATATGATGAAGAAAGAGGCATGAGGTTTAGAGGAAGACTCATTTACAACCTTTAATATGCAGATGACACAACCTTGCCTGCTGAAAGTGAGAATGTCTTGAAGCCCTTACTGATGAAGATTAAAGACTTCAGTTTGCAGTATGGATTACACCTCAATATATAGAAAATGAAAATCCTCACAAATGGACCAATAAGTAGCATTATGATCAATGGAGAGAAGACTGAAGTTGCCAAAGATTTTGTACTACTTGGTTCCACAATCAACACTAATGAAAGCAGCAGTCAAGAAATCAGATGACATTGTGCACTGGACAAATCTGCTGCAAAACACCTCCTTAAAGTGTGGAAGAGCAAAGATGTCTCTTTGAAGACTAAGGCTTTGAAGACTAACCCAAACCATGGTATTCTCAGTTGCCTCATATGCATGTGAAAGCTGGACAATGAACAAGGAAGACAGAAGAAAAGCTGATGCTTTTGAGTTGTGGTGTTGGTGAAGAATGCTAAAGGTTGCATGGACTGCCAGGACAACTAACAAATCTGTCCTGGAAGAAGTGTAGCCAGAATGCTCCTTGAAAGCGAAAACGACCAGACTTTGACTCATCTACTTTGGTCATGTTGTCAGAAGGGAGTATTTCCTGGATAAGGATATCATGCTTGGTAAAGTGGATGGTCAGGGAAAATGAGGAACATCCTCAACAAGATTGATTGATACAGTGGCTTTAACGGAGGGCTCAAGTATAGCAGTGATTTTGAGTCTGGCACAGGAATGGGTCATATTTCATTCTGTTGCACATAGAGTTGCTATGAGTTGGAACTGATTCAAGGGCACCTAACAACAACATATCAGCAAACGGAGGTTCTGAAACCTTTACTCCATCCACATCATTAAGGTCAACTACTTTGAGGAGGCTGTTCTTCCTTAGTCATATTTTGAGTGCTTTCTGACTTGAGGAACTCATATTCAGGCAGTATATCAGACAATGTTTCAGGGCTATTCATAAAGTTTTCCAGGACTATATAAGACAGTGTTTCACTATCTATAAGGTTTTCACTGGCCAATTCTTTGAGAAGTGGATGGCCCCTTTCTTCTTCCAAATCTGTCTTAGTCTGGAAGCTCTGCTGAAACCTGTCCACCATGGATGACCCTTCAGGTATTTGAAATATCAGTGGTATAGCCTCCAGCCTCACAGCAACACACAAGCCACTACAGTGCAGTAAACTGACAGACTAGTGGTGGAAATTGTTACCTTAAATGATTTATTGGAGGACTTCTACCTGCTGTTTAAGGTAGCCCTGGTGCCCTACTGGTACAGTAGCTACAGTTAACAAAAATTGGCAGTTCAAATCCACCAACCATTCCATGGGAGAAAAATGTAGCAGTCTGCTTGCATAAAGATTTTTAGCTTTGGAAATCTTATGTCTATTCTATCCTTTTAGGGTCTCTATGAGTGGGACTTGAAGGCAGTACGTTTGTTTTTTGGTTTTAGTTGCTAAAGACTACTTGGGTGGCACAAACATTAAGCAGTCCATCACTAGTGGAAAAGTTGGTGGTTCAAGCCTACCCAGAGGCACCTTGAAAGATCTGCTTCAGAAAAATCACACCTTCAAACACCTTATGGAATAGTTCTGTCCTTTACTCATGAGGTCCCTATGAGTAGAAATTGAATGGGCATCAACAAACAACAGTTGTGGTCATATAACATTAATTCATATTCTTAAAACTAATCTGAGTATAAAGCGTTTCTCTACCACTACTAACTGGTGATCTTTGGCAAGTTACATGATGTGTCTGTGCCTCAGTTTCCTCATTTATAAAATTGGGATAATAGTATTATGTCATATGCTTGTTGTGATTAGATGAACAAGTATTTGAAAAGTGTTTAAATACAGCCTGGGACATAGTAAACACACACACACACACACACACATATTTGTTGTTGTTATGTGCCGTCGAGTCAGACCTGACTCATAGCGACCCCTCCTTGGGTTGCCAAGGCAGTATCACTACGGAAGTAGATTGCCCCACCTTCCTTCTGAAGAGTG
>NW_006921610.1:12786858-12793268 GCF_000298275.1 Orycteropus afer afer | reverse complement strand
AAGTGACTCCTTCTTGGGTTTCTGAGGTGGTATCTCTATGGAAGTAGATTGCCCAGTCAGCCTTCTGAAGAGTGACTGTGGTCACTTTACGAGTAGTGCCTAAAGCACTTGACCGTTATCCTAAGGGCTGGCAGTTCAAACCCACCCACCAGCCACTGCTCAGAACAGTTGTGCAATCTACTTCCATAGTGATACTGCCTCAGAAACCCAAGGAGGGGTTACTTCGAGTTAGGGCTGACTCCATGGCACATAACAACACCACACACACACACACACACACACACACAGACATTAAAAACGTCTTTTGATGGTATGAAAAACTTTTTAGTAAAAAGTTGTTTAAGTTGCTCAAAACAGATTTACTATTTTCTTTTTCTCAATGAAAGGTAGGGAACATAATAGAAGTTCAACTGACAAGGACTTAAGTTTATGAAAATCTTGACTTGGGGGCCTAAGCTACAAAATGCAGATACCCTAAGGAATACAGGAGAGAGACAATAGTTGGGGGAGAGCAATAGTTTGGGAACCAAGATAACAGAGGTAAATGCAATTGTGTAGAAAATAATCGTGGGACAACTTGTCTCAAATAATGCCATGTACTCTACTGTTGAAGTTAGTTTGAATGGCATTTGTTTTGAAGGTTGAATGGTATAACATAGAAAAGTTTCATTGTATCAACTTAGCATAAGAGAAGAATAGAGTCTTTTCAGTCAAAAAGTTAGTTATTGAAGTGAAAAGTTGTGGCTGTGTAGCTAGGTGCAAAGCAAGCCTTGACATTGCTGTTGATGGAGTCACAGAGAATAGTACTAGTCAGTGTTTCTCTGGAAACTAAACAGAGGAAGGGCTGTTAACATCTGAAGTGAAGCATTTGATCAGATTTGCTTTGATTTGTGTTTCAGATACCATCACTCAGTTTAATGTATTTTAAGAGTGGCTTATACAGAAATAATAAGGAATTTTGAGTATAATTTAAAATAATTTTAAACCAACTCTATTGAGAGTGTACATCTTCAAATGCCTGCAGTGAGTGTATCAGATTCTTATTTGTTGTTTTTATTGTGATTTGGGTGAAATTTTACAGAGCAAATTGGTTTTCCATTCAACAGTTCATACACATTTTGTTTTGTGACATTGATTACAATACCACAAAGTAACAGCACTCTTTCCACTTCCTCTTTATATTATACTGTCCTTCTTTCTTTATTTATATTGTCCTTCTTTCCTATTGCTTCCTGCCTTCTGAGCTTTATCCTTGGGCAAATACTGCATTTTTGATCTCCTACAGTTTATTGTTCTAATGAATGTGTACCTCCTTGTTATTATTGTTCAACTTATAGGCCTATCATTTGGCTGAAAGTTGAACCCCAGGGGTGAGTTCACTTCCAGGCTTGAAGGGTGTCTAAGGGCTATAGTCTCAGGGGTTCTACCAGTCTCTAGCAGAACAATAAGTCTGGTCTTTTTAAATTTATTTATATATATATTTTTTATTTTGAGTTTTGTTCCACATTTTTTTTTCCCATCACTCTATCTGGGTTCTCCTATTGTGGTTCTTTTCAAAGTGGTCATCAGTGATAGCTAGGCACAGAGATTCTTAGTTTTAATGCATACTTAACTACTAAATACAATACATGCTTAACTGGTGTCCTATATTTTATCTGGTATTCCTAGCAGCACTTCTACTTTTCTATCACATGGTTCCATACTGAGATAAGCTATGATATCCTTTAAGAAGGTTTATTGGTATATTGAATCTTCCCCAAATCATTAGGAATAGTATCAGTGCTTTGAGTCTCAGTTTCCACAGGTGTTGAAATTTGGCTGTTAGATTGAAGGATGAGGAAACTCCTTAATCTAAAACTGTGATCTGTGAGTATGGGAAGGTTCAGATGTTACAAATTTGTTGTTTTTAAAGATCACTCACTCTTGTCAATCTCTGGCCAAAAATGTAGGTGATAATATGTGTAATGAATACTAAATCTTGATTAAAGAAAATCTATGGTTAAATCCAAGTCATTAAACAAAACAGAAAAGTAAACACTTTGAAATAAGAAATTAATATTTATAATGTTCATGCTTGAGGAGATAGATTTAACTAAGGAGGGGATAGTAATTGGATAAATTAAATATAAGATAATTCAAAACAGATTTATTTAGTTTGAACTTGCCATTTTGAAGGTAAAATATTATAAAATACAATTCACTAAGGTACTGCCTAAGAGAGTGACTTTCAAATGCCTTGGAAGTTGAAATCAGTTTAAGTTTACTTTTACTTGAATAGTATTACAATAATTACCAGTGCCTTCAAGATTTATCATCATGGGTTAAATAAAGTGAGGCTTTCTCTTGGAGACATATTTTAAAAGCATTAATTCAGCGTTATCCAATTTTACTCTAGTTGCTTGAGAGTCACGATGACCCCATATGTTTCAGAATAGAACTACACTCCAAACAAAAACCAAACCAAACTCATTGCTGTTGATTCGATTCGACTCATAGTGACCTCTCCTTGGGTTTGCAAGGCAGTATCACTACAAGTGGCTTGCCCAACCTTCCTTCTGAGGAGTGGCTGGTGGGTTTGAACCACCAGCCTTCTGGTTAGCAGTCAAATACCTCAGGCACTATACCACCAGAGCTCCAGATTTTAATGGCAGAATTTTTAGAAGTAGATCATCAGGCCCTTCTTCCAAGGCACCTCTGGGTGGTAAAAATTTCTAACTTCTGGATTAGCAGCCAAACATGTTAACAATTTTCACAAGCTAGGAACTCTAATATAACATTAACCCAAAGCCAAACCCATTACTGTTGAATTGATTCCTACTCATTTTGACCCTGTAGGACAGAGTTGAAATACCCACAGGGAGTTTGGGAGCTCTGGTAGCATAGTGCCTAAGGCACTTGATTGCTAACCAGAAGGCCGGCAGTTCAAACCCACTAGCCACTCCTCAGAAGGAAGGTTGGACAATCCTCTTGTAGTGATACTGCCTCGGAAACCCAAGGAAGGGTTGCTATGAGATAGGTCGATTTGACAGCACATAACAACAACAACAGGGAATTTAGAATTACATTCCTGAATAATTTATTAATTGATAAGTAGTTCGATTTTGAGTTACTAATTTACCTTAGGCTTAATTTCAAATTAGATCCTTTTTGGCCAGCCCTCCCCTGAACTATGCCTCAAAAGTGATCACTATCAATATTTATGAAATCGTAGAACTTCTAACAGTAATTTAATAAAAGTCCCTTGTTTTAAATATAAGTATAAATATAAGGCCTAAAGAGGTTAACTGAGAAAATGAAGGCATAACTAGTGGTACAATCAAAGTTTTTTGGTCTCCATCTTGTCTCTCCTCCTGTTATATTCTGCACGTTAAACTATGTCATCTTAACTACCGTAGCCACCAGCCTTCTTTCTTATGTTAGGCAATATTCATTTTCACGGAATTATGAATAGCTCTTGATTGCTAAGGTCCAAATGGGACATAATGAACAGTAAGTGCCATAAATTTTGCCACTCCCTGATGAAAATACACATGGTTGTACACAACCATAGTGCAGGCAAAGAGACTTTCAATTTCTATATGGCATATTTTCTTTGTTCAACCAAGAGTGACAAATTGATATATAATAAATAAGATCAGTGTTAGTAAGCTGTTAAGCTCTGTTGTTTCTTTATTGTCTCTTTAAAAAAAAAAAAAATCTAGGTGTTGATTTGTTACAGGAACACAAGAATGGCAAATAGTAATTAGCAAGCTGAAACTTATTCACATGTAAACAAGCTTAGGTCTGTAGTTTCATCACAAATACTGACAAAATTAATTTTTAAATATTTAACTCCCATTGACTAGATTTGTTTTTTCAGTCTCTAAAATCATCTTTCTCTTAAGAGGTGTGGTTTTCTTATTTGAGGAATTAACAGAAGCCCAAGTGGTTTTAGTTAAATATTACTATCCATCCCACTATTTCATTAAATTGTGATAATTAGTGCATAGTTATTCTGCTTTCCTTCATTAGTTACACTTGCTCATATTTCTATTTTATTCACTTATAAAATTCAAATCCACAAAACAATACCTTAGAATTATTTTCCTCCAGTTTGAGAAATTATCAGGTCATTTTTAAACACTGTGAAATATGTAACTAACTCATTTCCTGCTTTAAAATGCATCAATTGGTCTTGGAGGATCATGATGTTATTTCCAGAAGAATTTTGAAAGATTTCACCATCTTTGGTACAACATCTTTTGGTACAATCTGATCTCAAGTGGCAATCTAAACACTCAGTATATTTTTTTCTAAAAAGGCTTCCAAACGTTAATGTCTGTAAGAATCATCTGGGTACAACCAAAAACCTCATGGTATTTGGTTCCTTTGAGTCACGGTTTCATGGGACATCCTAGTTAACTGGCTTTATAGGATGTTTCTGCTCTACCTTTTAATTTGTTATATAGTACCTAGGGGCTTTAAAGCTTGCAAGTGGCTGCCCAAAGCACAGCAATTGGAATCTATTAACGTGGAGCAACAGAGGAAGAAGGAGAGCAAGGGATAGGAGGAAGATGTAGAATGTGTGGCTAATTGCCTTCTTGAACAACTGCTTCCTTTACCATGAGACCGGAACTGGATGATGTCTCGGTACCATTACTGAACATTTTGGTCAAAAATTTTATAGAAGAATGTTATCAAAAGGAGGAGAATGCAAAACAGAATTTCAAATTCTCATAGACAACAAACTTTCTGGAGCCATGGATGCTGAATGAACCCTGGGAAATATTGGCCTGAATAATCTTTAATCCGTAAGCCATTAAGTCCCCTGAAGTCGTCTTAAAACCAAACAATAGGTGCGAAGAGAGCATTGCATTATGGGAAATTGCAGTCAAAGTCTAAAAAAAAAAAAAGCTCAAGCAATAGTTTACCTTAACTAGTAAAGAATATTTGCCTTGAGCATTGCATTCTTTCAGACCTATCTTTACAGAATCAAATTAGTAGCAGCAACTCCAAAGATTAGATAGGAAATGTAGGGGGCAGTGGGTTTATGGGGCATGAACAACTCAAAAAGAAAGGTGAGAAAATTTGCACAAGTCAGATAATATAATTAATGTTACTGCATTGTACATGCAAAAACTTAAATTGATATTTGTTTTGCTGTGCATATTCTCAATAACAATAAAATATATATTTTTTTTTTTTAAAAAAAAAAGGTATCATCTGAAGAGCTTGTTAAAATGCAGGTGTCTCTTGTTGTTGTTGTTGTTGTTGTTAGGTGTCATCAAGCCTCTGACTCATAGTGACCCTAGACACAGAAGAAACACAGCCAGGCCCATGCCAGCTCTATAATCCTTGCTATACTTGAGCCCATCACCACAGCCACTGTGTCAATCCATCTCATTGAGGGTCTTCCCCTCCATTGACCCTCCACCTTACCAAGCATGACATCCTTCTTCAGGGATTGGTCCCTTCTGATAACATGACCAAAGTAGGTGACACAAAGTCTGACCATTGTAGCTTCCAAGAAGCATTCCAGCTCCACTTCCTCCAGAACAGATCTGTTAGTTCTTTTAGCAGTCCATGGTACTTTCAGCATTCTTCACCAGCACCACAATTCAAAAGCATCAATTCTTCTTCAGTCTTCCTTATTCATTATCCAGCTCTCACATGCATATGAGATGACTGAAAATCATCAAGGACTAAAGTTCTCAAGGAGACATCTTTGCTCCTCAGCACTTGAAAGAGGTCTTTTGCAGGTGACTTGCCCAGTCCTGTACATCATCTGATGTCCTGACTGCTGCTACCATTGGCATCAATTGTAGAACCTAGCAATGTGAAGTCTTTAACAACTTCAATTTTTTATCCATTTATCATGATGCTGCTTATAGGTCCAGTTGTGAGGATTTTTGTTTTCTTTATATCGAGATGTAATCCATACTGCAGACTGTATTTTTCAATCTTCATCAGTAAGTGCCTCATGTCATCCTCACTTTCAGCAAAGTTGTGTCATCAGTGTATTGCAAGTTGTTAATGATTCTTCCTCCAATCTTGATGCCACATTCTTTTTCAAATAGTCCAGCTTTTCAGGTTATTTCCTCAGCATATAGATAGAAAAAGTATGGGGAAAGGATACAATCCTGACACACTCCCTTCTTGCTTTTAAACCATGAAGTGTCCCCTTGCTCTGTTTGGCCCACAGCTTTTTGGTCTATGTACAGGTTCCTCATGAGTACAATTAAGGGTTCTGAAATTCCCATTCTTCTCAATGTTATCCAAGATTTGTTATTATCCACACTATCAAATGCTTTTTGCATAGTCAAGAAAACACAAGTAAGTTCCAGCAAGATGGTGGAGTAGGCAGAAGGACTGCACAGACCCTCTTCAACAAAGAAAAGGGAAACCAATTAACACAGACACAGAAGATAATC
>NW_006921610.1:12769388-12783091 GCF_000298275.1 Orycteropus afer afer | reverse complement strand
GTGGTAAACTGGTGGTCAATGACATGAGACAAAGTATATGTGAACTGCTGTATGGAAAGTGAATTTGCTCTGTAAATCTTCACCCAAATCACAATAAATAAAAAAATAATAGTAATAAAGAGGAAAACACAAGTAAACATCTTTCTTGTATTCTTTGCATTGGCCAAGATCCATCTGACATGAGCAATGATATCCTTTAATCCACGTCATCTTCTCAATCCAGCTTACACCTCTGGAAGTTCTCTGTCAATATACTGCTGCTATCATTTTTGAATTATCTTCAGCAAGATCTAACTTGTGTGCTATATTAATTATATTTTTATATAATTTCCACATTCTCCAGGATCACCTTTCTTTGGAATGGGTACAAATATGGATCTCTTCCAGTCAGTTGGCCAGGTAGCTGTCTTTAAATCTCTTTGCATAACTGAGTCACTGCCTCCAGTGAGGCATCCTTTTGTTGAAATATCTCAATGGGTATTCCATCAATTCTTGGAGCCTTGTTCTTTAGCCAATTCCTTCAGTGTATCTTCAACTTTTTCCTTCAATATACTTGGTTCTTGATCATATGCCACCTCCTGAAATGGATGAAGATTGACCAGTTCTTTTTGATACAGTGATTCTGTGTATACCTTCCATCTTCTTTTGATGCTTCCCTCATCATTCAATATTTTGCCCACAGAATCCTTTAATATTGGAACTTGAGGCTTAAATTTTTTCCTCATTTCTTTCAGCTTGAGAAGTGCCTAGTGTGTTCTTCCCTTTTCATTTTCTAACTCCAGGTCTTTGCACATTTTTTTATAGTACTTGGTGTTGCTGCTCAAGTTGCTCTTTGAAATCTTCTGTTCAGCTCTTTTATCTTGTCATTTCTTCCATTTGCTTTAGCTACTCCCTGCTCAAGGGCAAGTTTCAGAGTCCCTTCTGACATCCATTTTGGTCTTTTCTTCTTTTCTCATCTTTTTAATGACCTCTTGCTTTCTTCATGGATGATACTTTTAATGTCATCCTACAATTCTTCTCATTTTCGGTCATTGGTGTTCAATACATCAAATCTATTCTTTTTAGATGTCTCTAAATTCAGGAGGGGTATATTCAAGATCACATTTTGGCACTCTTGGACTTGTTTAATTTTCTGCAACTTCAAGTTAAACTTGCATATGAACAGTTGATGGTCTGTTCTACAATCAGCTCCTGGCCTGGATTTGGCTGAAGATATTGAGCTTTTCCACTGCCTCTTGCCACAGATATAGTCAATCTGATTACTGTGTGTTCTATCTGGTGAAGTCCACATGTAGATCCGACATTTGTGTTGTTGAAAAAAGGTGTTTGCAATGAATAAGTCATTGGTCTTACAAAATTCTACCATGTGAGTTCCAGCATTATTTCTGTCACCAAGGCCAAATTTTCCAACTACAAGTTATTCCTCTTTG
The DNA here is from genome assembly GCF_000298275.1 of Orycteropus afer afer. Lineage (NCBI taxonomy): Eukaryota > Metazoa > Chordata > Mammalia > Tubulidentata > Orycteropodidae > Orycteropus > Orycteropus afer. The sequence continues at coordinate 12,781,661 of NW_006921610.1, read as the reverse complement.
TTTCCAACTTTTGCATTCCAGTTACCAGTGATAATGAACACATCTTGATTGCACCTTCAGTCAATTTCAGACTGCAGATGTTAATAAAAAATCTTCAATTTCCTCAGCTTTGGCTTTGGTAGTTGGCTCATAAATTTGAATAAGAGTCATATTGACTGGTCTTCCTTGTAGGTGTATGGATATTATCCTATCGTTGACAGCATTGTACTTCAGGACAGATCTTGAACCATCTTTGAAAAAAAAAATTTTTTTGATTTGGGTGAAAGTTTACAGAGCAAATTCACTTTCCATACAGCTGTTCACACACATGTTGTCACATGGCATTGACTACAATTTATCCCAATGCAACAGCTCCTCTTCCTCTTCCTCCTGATAACTACCTCATCCCTGTGTCCATCCCTCCATGCATTCCTGCCCCCTGAACTGTCTCCCTGTCCATAAACAGCCCTTCTTTCTCCCATGATTGTTCTCTCCAAGGAGTGTATGCACCTCAGATACATTTTCAACTCATATGCCTGTCTCTTGTTTGGCTGGAAGCCACAGATGTGGGTTAGATTCCAGACCTGAAGGGCAGCTAGGGGCCATAGTTTCAGTGGTTCCACCAGGCTCTATCAGACCAACAAAACTGCCCCCCCCCCTTTTTTTCCATATGATTTTCACTTTTGTTCCACATTGTTCTCTCTATATATCCAGAATCTCATATATAGATCTCCCTCCGAGTGGTTGACTGTGGTAGCCAGGCATCATCTAGTTCTTCTAGTCTCATAGTCATATAGGCTGAGGATCGCATGGTGTACCAGTCATGAGGACTAATTGTTTCCATGAATCTTTGGTTTTCTTCATTCTTCTTTGCTCTGGATGAGGAGAGACCCATCATTGCATCTAACTGGCTGCTTGCAAGCTTTAAAGATGCCAGTTGCTACTCACCAAAGTAGGATGTGGAACAATGTTTTGTGTAGTATGTTATGCCAATTGAGCTTGATGTCCCCTGAGACTATGGTCCAGAGCCCACAGGTTCAACTACTCACTCCCTCTGGGTAGCTGACTGTGACCAAGAAGTGACTGCAAACTTGTCCCTTGTCAGCTCTACTATACCCCTGGGAATTCTTACAAAACATACAAATACACGTGTAGAACCATTATCTGCCAACCCTATATATGGTCTTGGGTACACACCCTGCTACATAGTCATACCTACTAGTTCAGCCTGTCCACGCATCTATCCACTCATATACCCATGTTTGCCTTCAATGACAAGGCAGTACTGTATGTGCAAAAGTGTTCATCTTAGTTGTCTGCACCTCCCTGTGTCTTCATCTTCCTCAAAACCACCATGTTGATTACTCACATTGGGTACATTGCCCTTCTCTTCACCCAAATCAATGCTTATCTCTACCTGTCTAACAGTGTGAAACATCTTTTTTGATGATGAATAGCATATCATTCTTCTTCAAATTGTCATTCCGGGCATAGTAGATCACATGTTTGTCTGATTCAAAATGGCCAAAACCAGTCCATTTCAGCTCACTAAAGCCTAGGATATTGATCTTTATATGTTCCATTTCATTTTTGACAACTTCCAATGTTCCTAGGTTCCTACTTTGTACATTCCATGTTCCGATTATTAATGGATGTTTGAAGCTGGTTCTCCTCAATTTGAGTCATACCACATCAGCAAATGGAGGTCTTGAAAACTTCATTTTATCCATATCAGTCATATTGGTCCTCCTCTTACGAAGCAGCTGTTTCCCAGTCATATTTTTGGAGCCTTTCCATCTAAGGGGCTAATCCTCCTGTGCTGTATCAGACAATGTTTACAGGCTAGTCATAAAGTTGCAACATAATGTATCAGACAGTGTTTCTCTGCTATTCATAAAGTTCTCCCTGGCTAATACATTGAGAAGTAGATGGCCTCCTCTTTCTTCCTAGTCTGTCTCAGTCTGCAAGCCACTTTGAAACCTGTACACCATGTGCAACCCCACTGGTATTTGAAACACCAGTGGCACAGCCTTAAGCCTCAGAGCAACATGCCACCACAGTAAAACAAACTGACAGATATGTTTGTCTCCCTTAGCTGTTAAAAAAATCTCCACCCTCCCCTTACCTGGATCCTTGTCCTTCTCACTCTATCATGGTCCCCTGGCTTTTCTTTCCTTTCCCCCACTTTCCTGCCATTTAGGGGTGGGGCCAGGGTCCCTCCCCTTACCTGGATCCCTGCCACTGCTTGCTCTGTCCTGGTTCCCCTGACTTTCCTTTCCTTTCCCCTGCTTTTCTGCCACTTGGGAGTGGGGCCTGGGTCCCCTCCCTTTACCTGGATCCATGCCACTGCTCACTCTGTCCTCATCCCCTTGGCTTTCCTTTCCTTTCCCCCACTTTCTTGCAAGTGTCTGGATCCTACCTATTAGATTCTGATTCAGGAGATCTAGGATGGAGCCTGATATTTTGGATTTTTAATGGGCTCCAGGTGATGCTGATGCAGCTATTATCCTGTAAAACTTCTGCTTCTGTCTTTGGGAAACACTGCAGATGACTTTTTTAATAAATACACTAAATGGACATTAACATCTGCTCTTGTACATTGCATAAGGTGATATTTTGCCATTTAGCTCATATTATTAAATCTGTTAAATGATATATGATATTTAAGAAATAGTAATGATAGTTTCCACCAAAGCTATCACATGATGGCCCTCCTCCCTCTGAAATTATGCCTCTTTACTTGAATGTCATGTATTTGTGAAAAGTAAGCAACTCTTTGTTCAGGAAACAAACAACTATAGAGCTTCATCTGTATTAAAATACACATGTATTTGTGAGTTTAGTATTAACTACAACTGTCCCAAAAGTGCCACAACTCAGCTCCTTATTTTTAACATTTTACAAATGAATTGGTACATTTATGAACAAACTTTTGTAGGATATAGAAGAGGAATAATGTATTTAAATAACTGGTTTTCTTTGAGTCTTTACCAACTTCTGGAAATCCTTTGTATCAAAGCAGACCTGTTTTATAGAGTTTTCAATGACTGATTTTTTTCAGAAATTGATCACTAGGTATTTCTTCTGAGGTGTGTATGGATGGACTTGAACTTCAACTTTAGAATTAGCAGTCAAGGTTTTTAACCATTTGCACCACCCAGAGATTCCAGTCCAGAGCAAGAACATTTTAGGGAAAAAGCTTTAGGAAACATGGCCTAGGGAATGCCTCAGATTTCCTGGTGAGAAACATCAATTCTGTCCATTTCTAATCTATAACAGGATCAATGAGAAGTTTGGGTCTTCCGGATGAGCTGGATGATGAGAAAGTGTTAATTAATGTTGAAGGATGAAAGCTGTAGACATTTCTTTTTGCTTCAGAATAAGATACTAAATTATTTTATGTCCATCTCTCAGTAAAATAGATTTTACCATACATGCCCAATATATCCATATTTTCTTATTGTAAGGTATTTACATTCACCATTATAATCTTATGTATATATATTATAAAACACACTAAAGTATGAATTTTTGGAGGATGAAATAAAGATGAACTAAACATGATGTTTAAATGTCTAAACCATAATACTTTCTTATTATCATTAATTTATAATTAAAGAAGTCATAATATACAGGAGATATTTATAATTAATGATATTAAACATAAATCCATATTTTAAGTGAATTAATGATAAATTAGTCTTTCTCTACAACAGTCACAGTAGACATTTTCAGAAAAAAAAAGTTTTTGGGAAAAACAAAATTTGTTAATATAATAGAATAATTATTTTTTAACCTCCTAATTGACGAACTGCCCATGCTAAGAGTGAGAAAAACATCAGTTTTGCCAGTTTCTTGTTCTTTGCCTGTGATTGAAATCTTATATTCAACTTGTGGTTCTCTTTCAGGAAACTTTTAGGTCTTCCCTTTAAACCCTAGTTAGAAATTATCTCTTTTTCTCCTGGTATCCTTAGCAACTTTGGCATGTTCATATATTTTTGGTCAATGATTAATTATAGTCTATGTATTTCTGGGTATCTTTTACTCTTTGTAGTCTTCTCAAAATCTAACATAGAATCTTATCCATAGCAATTACTTAATAACTATGTATTAACTAATAAGTGATAGATGGAAGAAACATGTCTTTTATGTAGAGAGACATGCTAAGGGGCAGAATAAGCCTTTCATTGTCAGTTAGGTTTTAAATCTCTTATATCTTTCTTTTTATAACTGATAGATTTTAATTACAATTAATTTTCAGCAATAATATCAAGAAAGTGTTTTTCTATGAATCTCCATGCCATGCCAACAGGATGATTACTCATACTCCACTAGAAATCTGGCACCTTGCATTACTTTCACTTATTTTTATAGTATGTAAACTGTCTCACATCCGATAAGTCGGCAGCAGAACTCTCTGGAGATGGACTAAAATAATTCAGGAGGAGCAAGTGTCTTTAAATCCAATTTTTTTTTTTTTTTTTCTGAAAATGTCTACTGTGACTGTTGTAGAGAAAGACTAATAAAAGTTACCTCTTTTACCAGTGTTTCAATATATAAACTCATCTGTAATCTTGCATTTCATACAATTGTTAATTTTTAAAGTAAATTTATTGAAAATATTAGCTTCATCAATTGAAAATGTCAACTCACACAATAACCCTAACTTCGCAAGACAGAAAATTTTCCTAAAATATTAAATGAAGTACAAAAATATTTTTAAAAATCCAAAATGACGTACAGTGACTTTCATGAAAAATAACAATGTGATCAATGAACACATAAGAAACACAACCAAATCAGGTAAAAATACTATTTTAAAAAATTAGAGGGAATGTTTCATATACATCAACCATATCACCTTTCCTTTGAAAGCTCTGTTATCAATGTTATTAATGACTGGATTTTCAGGCTTGTTATTCAATTTTCACTTAGAAAGTTACACACAAAAAAATTTGCATTCAACAGTTAATTTAGAAACAGCAAACTTTAAAATCTTCAAAAAAAATACTTCATGATAGTTCTGTTGATTGACAACGGCATAAGACTTTCCTTGCCTTTCAACCTTTACCTAGATGATAGGAAGTGATACAGCCACAGGTGTAACTTACAAGTTTCAATGAGGTACATTTGCCTTTATTTCTTCTCCATTCCTAGGTACTTTCCATTTTTAGCAGGTTTATGGCCCAACAGAAGTATTTAGTAAGGCATAAGCATTTAAATCCAAATGATCTTTTATCTGTAAAAATATTTCATAAAAGGTTTGTACTTTGCATTCCCATGCCATGCTAATGAAGAAATCAAGACATCATCCTATATTGCTGATACAAATTGGGAGAAAAATGTGGTTGTAGATTTAAAGTGTGGTTGTAGATATTTTGGGGGGGCAGTGAGAAACTACCACTTTGAATACAGGAGTACAGATGAACTCCAAGGTCCCTTACATCTGCTTGCTAAATTGGTATAAGAGCAGTGTGCTGATGAAAAGATGGCTGAAGTATTTTACCTGTGTTGTTGTTGTTGTTAGGTGCTGTCCAGGTGGCTCTGACTCATAGCTACCCTATGCACAACAGAATGAAACACTGCCTGGTCATGCACCATCCTCACAATGATTGCTGTACCTGAAAGCATCATTGCAGCCACTGTGTCAATCCATCTCCTTGAAGATCTTCCCCTGCTTCACTAAGCCTCCACATTTTATCTATAGAAATCACAAATAATCTGGAATATAAAAGCTGTTAGATCACCAAGGGGCTCACTCAAAAAAATACATTTCTTTAATTCCACCATCTACATACAATAACTGATCCTAAAACAGTAATCAATTGTGGACTTACTAAAATGCTAAAGTCTTTTTTGACCATTAGTATTCCTAATGCTCCAGACAAAATTTGACAAGCCCCCTGAAGTTATGAACACTATTAATCAATTGAGAAAAATTCAGTCTCTAAAAAAACTAAAACCATGATACCTTCTGACTATGCTAGAATGGAAAATATGTATACGTTAATAAAGACATATCTCCTGTTCTTAAAAATAGTGTTATGATGAAGACATAAACACTATGTATCATACATTCTAAAATTGTGACATTATATAAAGTTGCAGACCACTGCAAACGACATATATTTTATTCCTTCAGTATTAATTAATATAACGGATAAACAACAAGTATGATTCTCCTAGAGTGAATCATTAATAATAAATACCTATATTTACTCAGAGTCAGGGCATTTCTTAATACTGGACTTAATACTCATGTATATATAATCAGTGTTTTAGGAAAGAAAAGATGAAAATGTGAGAAAAGTGTTTATAGTTGGTGTGATCATTAAACTCAGCCCCTTAATCCTGGGAAACACTTTACAGAACTTTTAAACCAGGGTTAGGGTTTACCTAACTCAGAAAAAAATCAGATTACAATACCACCTAACTATAGATATTTTTCCAATGTAAAATTAAAAATCATAAGGAGCTGCCTGATTAATAAAAATTTTAGCTGACATCAATATAGTAAATTGCTTCCTACAATAAAGAGAAACTCATATAAGTTTCTGTGGGACATACATGAACACCTAGGCAGGAAGTTTTCAATCCATATAAAGAGAACAATGGCTATAAGATCTTAAGATCAAGGCTGGGAGTAGGCACCATGGAGAAGACAGAATTCCATGCAGAGGGAGCCTGGTTTTTATAATACTTATAATCAATGATCCTCAAAGTATGGTCCCTGGACCAGTGGTATCAACATTGTGATGAAGTAGGCAGAATAACGCTTCTGCCTCAAAGCATTACACATCCTGATCCCTAGAACCTGTAGATATGTTACTTTACATAAAGAAAGGGACTTTGTAGATGTGGTTAAATTAAAGGTCTTGAGAAGGAGGGATTATCCTGGATTATCTGGGTGGGTTAGTTCAATGTAATCAGAAGGGTATTTATAGGTGAAAGAGAAACAGAAAGTCAGGGGTCAGAGTCAGAGAGAGATTTGAAGATATTGTACTGTTAGTTTGAAGATGGAGGAAAGGACCATAAGCAAAGGAATGTAGGCAGCCCCTAAAAACAGGAAAAGGCAAGGAAACATTTTCCCTCCTACAGCCTCCAGGAAGACCCCTTGGTTTTAGCCCTACAGATACTGTTTCTTACATCTGATCACTAAAATTATTAGGTAAAAAATTTGTGTTGCTTTAAACCACCAAGTGTGGGGGTAATTTATTACAAAAGCAACAGGAAACTAATACATGTGGGAACTTTGTAGACATGCAAATTCTCAGGCACAACCTAAGATTTACTGAACCAAAAACTTGGAACTGAGAGGATAGCATTTTGTGTTTTAGCAAGCCATCCAGGTGAATCTGAGGCATACTAACTTTTGAGAACTACTGTTGTATATCAATTTCTCTTTTATACATGGAACTTTACTTAAGTATAAACATGCTATGTTAATGTAAAGCCATATTATACTGAAAAAATTAATCACAAGATGAACAATAGCATTATGATTAAAGGATTTGTATTGATCATCTATTGCTTTGTACTAAATTATCATAAACCTAGCAGCTTAAAAAAACACACATTTATCTTAAAGTTTCTGTGGGTCAGGATCTTATTATAAACTGTGTCCTAGGCTTTAAGCTCTCTCATAGGCTACAATTAAGGTGTTGGCCAGCACTGGGTCTCATATGAAGGCTCAGCTAGTGAAATAGCTGCTTCCAATGTCACTGATATGCTTTTGACAGAATTCTAGTTCCTCAGGACTCTTAAACCAAGGGCCTCAATTCCTACCTCACAGTTGGCCTCATTCATTTCTTGCCACATGGGCCTCCTAAATGGGGAAACATATTTCATTAAATCCAGGATAGGAGAGAATCTATAAAGTGTCTGCTTTCGAGAGGGAAGTTACAGTGTCTTGTAATTTAATTACAGAGTGACATCCCATAACTTTTGCTGCATTTTATTGGTTGGAAGTAAGTTGCTGAGCCAAGCCACACTTGAGCAGAGGTGATTCCACAATAGTGACAATACTAGGAGGTGGAGATTATTGGAGGCAATCATAAATCCTACTTGCCACAGGTCTAAAAATAGTCAATGAGATATCAGAATTCAATTGAATTTTTCAATACTTTATTAGTACTTCCTACATGTTCATCTCTTCTTCCCATCTTTACACATTCTTCTAGAAACATTTATGTCTGAAAACAAGATTCCAACTTCTCTACCAGCAACTATATTCTTCCTCTTCCCCAAATTCTATAAAGATTCAGACATGAAAGTCATTCCTCAAGATATTACACTGTACAAGTTTGTCTAGTGTCTTTGGTATCAAATTTACCTGCCATTAAATATGTCACAAATAAAATTAATAATTACAATTATTACTTATGAAACAATTCTCATGTAAATGCATTGCAAGAATTAAAACATTATTGATTATTAAGATACAATTTGATGGTAGAATAATGCCTATTGTACATTAACCACTAGAGATATTATTTTACCTTTATGTCATATGTTTAGTATTAGCTAAAATACAAACAGCTCAGCTTGAAGTGACGGTTACAGACATAAATAATTTTAACAAAGACCACTCTTAAAGGTGTATGCTTCTCTATTACCCTTAGAGAGCCAAATAAGTTTCCCTAGCTTGTTCAAGTATTGAAGAGCTATTATAATTAGAGTTCTTCGCTGATTTGGAGGGAAAAAGAGGGAAGGTTTGTTTATCCTTCACACCTTTTCATTCAGGATATAGGCCGATGTGTGGTCACTAGAATGCTTTCTACATCTTGTAAAGCCTAAAGTAAATCACATGGTATTCTCCATCAGCCCTCCCACTGAGACCACCATTTGGAAGTTAGGTAAAAGGTTGACACCAAAGAGGGAAAGAATGCCTTCATTTAAGGTGGAAGAAAAATGGCAACACTTCACCAGTTTATACAGTGTAAGAAAAATAGCTTAACTGCTGATTGAGTAAAATACACAAATCTTTATTCTTGAAATTCTTGGATATTGGTGCAGATTTGCCTCATTCCTCATCAATTCCTCTAAAATGCTGCTTGCATGCATTATGATCAGGGACAAGGGCAATCCTTGAAACAGCCCTTATCCTAGGAGTGTTTTTTTAACACTGTGCCAGCGGACACTATGACTTACAGACATACAAGGATAAATCAGTGGTTTTCATTTTATGTAAAAAAATGATAAAAAGTGGATCCTTGGAACAAAGACATAAATTAGATCACTCTGTTTAGATAATATATAAATAACCAACTTAACTCTCTAAAAAGAAAACACAACTTTTTTGTTTAAATTATTAAAAGTAGGACTATAACATACAAAAAACTAAAAAGAAAAAAACAAAAAGGAACAGAAGTAGTACTATATATTAATAACTCTTGGAAAAATTATATTTATTTTAGTTGGTAATTATGCTTGATATGACAGTTAATTGATAAAATGGCTTTTTAACAGCAGTTAGGTCTATGTAGCAGGTTATTCTTTAGAGTCAAAGAAAAACTGTAGAATTTGACATCTTTATTTGTATTAGCTATTTCATGCCAAATGAAATATATAGAACACCTAGAGGAAAGTATCTCTAACTCTACCACATGCTTCAATTTAGATTAAAAAAAAATCTGAAAGTTAAAATGAATCTAACTTTCTAAAATCTAACTTTTAGCAATTAAGTGAGAAACTTCAGAGAAATGAGTTGTTGGAGAGGAAATATAACTATTCTATTTATATGCTCTGTAATATTGCCATTCTTTTTCAACAACAGGACATGTAGAACCAGTTAGTCTTCCAGATACAATTAAAAATAAAATTCTAATTGTATAACAAGTCTTCCACTACTAGTCTGCCAATATGAAAGTAATGGGATAATACACATTTTCCTTCTTTCAGAAGAAGCTAGAGACCTTCAGATGTTGAAGATCCAAGAACAAAATGCTGTCACACAAAAATAATAACAGTTATTTCTTTATGGTTTTATACTAACATGCACTAATTTATTCCATGCTAGAACTGATCCAGTCTCAGTGGCTTATTACAAGATTCTTTTTTATCCCATAATTTTGACTTATACTACATTTGTAACATCTCTGCTTATGCCTTGTCCACTCCAGGATCCAGGCTAAAGAATCAGCTCCTGTCTGGACATTGTCCTTCCTATTATTGTTATGTTTAGGTGCCATCAAATCAGCTCCAACTCATAGCGACTGTATGTACAACAGAATGAAATACTGCCTGGTTCAGAGTCATCTTCATAAAGAAAGCCTTCCTATAGAAGAGGGAAAGGGGTAAGATAGAGTCTCATGGTGACTCTTAAGGCTACTGCTTGAAGATTCAACACATCATTTGCATGAAAATGCATTAACCAAAGCCAGACATTTAGTTAAGTCTAATGTCAAGAGGACAGGGATATACAATCTACCAGGAAATAAAAATATCTTAATAATAAAACCTATCATAGGTCTTCACACCCAAATGGGGAGCCTGGCATTAAGAGTGACCAGCTCAAGCTCCTCTTCAGTATACAAAAGGAAGATCTGGAATTGAGTGTTTAAGTCTTAAATATTCTTTCTACATATTAAAAATTCACTTTGTCAGAGTAAAAACCAAACTACTCTCAAAGGAGTAGGCCAGCTCCCCTTGGATCACTGCCATGCAATTATTTTTATAACTTGAGTTTTACTATGAGAGTAATATATTTTGATAAAAATTCAATGAACAATAGAAAACAACACAATATTATACAATATCCACTCGGCATCCCTTAGATATGCTTCTCAGAGATACACATTGCTGACATTTTCTTAAATATAATTCTGGAAATCCTCCTTGAATATACTCTGCATGTGAGTTTTCTAATTTAAAAATTGATAATAATAATCTCACCTGAAATGATTATTGATAGTCAAGTGACTTAAGACACTTCCAACATTTAGAAGATCATCTTACACATAGTAAATTATGTCTGTTAGCTATTATTATTGATTTTGCCAAACACTATTGTAATTGTTTACATTTTTAACCCATGTAAACACATATGCTCCAGACCATCACACATAAACTTAAATTATTACTTATCAGTATCATCTTGAATAGCTTTTAATGTTAATTCAAAACATCTTACTCATTTTTTAAAGTCTGTAAGGTATTCCATTGCATAGAGTTAGCATAACATATTAAAAGATATCTTTCTTGGGGATTTCTGTTTATATGTTTGGTGTTACAAAGAATACAGAAATGAACATGTATATGTCATAATATAAATTCCTAGGTCCCAATGAGATATCTCCTCACTGCCATTAGAATGGCAATGATCAACTGTCATTGAATATGGAATATGATAGATGTTGCCTGGGTTGTGAAGAAACTGGAATCTTCATCCATTACTGACTGGTCTCGGTGGAGAACAGTTTAGTGGTTCCTCACAAAGTTAAACATCAGACTACCTTCAAACTCAGAAATTCTACTCCTAGGTTTATACCCAGAAGAAGTGAAAACAGGAATGCAAACAGAAACCTTCACATCAATGACCACTGCAGCACTTTTCACAATAGCGGAAAGGTAGAAACAACGAAAATGTTCATCAACAGATGAATGGATTTTAAAAAATTGTGATACATACATGTAGTGGGATACAACTCAGCCATAAAGAGAAATGAAATCCTGATGCAGGCCGCAACGTGGATGAACTTAGAAAACATTATGCTGAACAAAATACAAAAAAAAAAAAAGACTGCTATCCAGTTGATTCCAACTCATAGATACCCTATAGGTCAAAGTCGAACTACCCTACAGTGTTTCCAAGGCTGTAAATCTTTACAGAAGCTGACTGCCTCATCTTTTCATGTTTGAACCAACAACCTTTTGGTTAGCAACCAGATGCTTTAAGCATTGGGCCAGCACAACTCCTATAAGGCACTTGCAAAAGGATAAATATTATATGATCATGCTTATATGAAATAAGCTAATCTGTAAAAACCAAAGATAATCAAAAGTTACCAGGGGTGAGAGTGTAGGGCAGAGAAGGAGTTTTCTTAGAGGGTTCTGAGTTAATGGTGGTGAAATAATACGGTAAAGCAAAGTGATAAAGTTTTCACAATATGAAGAATGTAATCAGTGTTACTGAATTGTGAATATGGAAATTGTTGAATTGGTGAATATTTTACTGAGTATGTTTTCACCATAAAAAATGTACTGTTGTTGTTGTTGTTTGCCATCGAGTCGGCCCCGACTCATAGCGACCCCTCCTTGGGTTTCTGAGGCAGTATCACTACGGAAGTAGGATTG
>NW_006921610.1:12741067-12768998 GCF_000298275.1 Orycteropus afer afer | reverse complement strand
TATATATATATATATATTTTTTTTTAGCTAATGAAACATTAGTAGAAATAGCATGTTACATGTTCCATCAACCTCTACAACTCTTTAGCTAAGTAACAAGCATATGGTCCCGATAGTCACTGTTCCATTAGTCTGAACTTGGAGTGAGGATAGCATGGAGAACAGTGGATTCCCTGCTGATTTGAAGACATGTGGCCGAGAAATAAGCCTTTCTACTTTTAAGTTACTAAGAGGTAGAGGTTGTTTGTTTTCACAGAAATTCAGAAATTATTCTTTTAATTTCTGCCTATATGAAAGCATAGATCAGAGCATTTAAATTACTTAAGCATAGCTTCAAAACAGGAGCTCTGGTGGCATAGTGCCTAAGGCATTTGACTGCTAACCAGAATCCTGGAGGTTCAAACCCACCAGCCACTCCTTGGAAGGAATATGGGGCAATCTACTTCTGTAATGATACCGCCTCGGAAACCCAAAGAGGGGTCACTATGAGTTGAATCTGACTTGATGGCAGTGAGTTTGGTTTGGTTTAGCTTCAAAATGATCAATGTGATTGCAAATATTTGTTTCCAGCTTCAGGAAATAATGAATATGCACATATAAATCTAATATTTTATCATGCAAATATGTATATTCATTAATTATCTAGAACATTCAAGGTTACAACTATAGGTTTTTGCTGTGCTTATCTCATTCCTTAGCTTGCTCTGATATGATGTAACTATCATATGTAACTATCATATAGCTACTTTCTATAGCAGAAGGAGCTCTAGTGGTATAGTGCCTTAGGCATTTGACTGCTAACCAGAAGTTTGGAGGTTCAAACCCACAAGCCACTCCATGGAAGGAAGCCTGGAAAATCTACTTCCATAAAGATTTACTGCCTCGAAAACCAAAAGGGGTTTGCTATGGGTTAAAATCAACTCGATGGCAGTAAGTTTGGTAGTTACAGTAGAGGGTATGATATAACTCCTTCTGGTAGTTAGAATTCAAAAATAGCATCTCAATTTTTTTTTTCTACTAAATCCCAGAAGAGTGAGCCCTAGGTGGCTCAAACGGTTGGCAGTTCAAATTCAGTCAGTAGAACCATGGAAAAAAGATCTAGTGATCAACTTCCACAGCACTTACAATCAAGAAAACTCTATGGACCTCATTTCTACTCTGATAACAAGAAGTTTGTTTTGTTTTTCTTTTGTATGTATAAATATGATGTGTACCATACTCATGATTCTATTGTATTACAGTGCAAAGGGAATTTATAGATGTTATTAAGATTATTAATCTAATTAACTTTGAAATAATTACAAGGGATATTATCAGATCTTGTTGTTGTTAGTTGCCATGGTGTTGGTTCCAACTCATTGTGACCCTATGTACAACAGAAAAGAACACTGCCCTGTCCTGCACCATCTTCAAAACAATTGCCATGTTTTACCCCATTGTTGCAACCACTATATCAGTCCATTTCATTGAGGGTGTTCCTCTTGTTTGCTGACTCTCTATTTTACCAAGAATGATGTCCAAAGGATGTGAGATGAAGTCTCTCCATTCTCACTTCTTAGGAGTATTCCAGCCAGAATACTTCATCTAAGACAGATTTCTTTATTCTTCTGGTAGCCCATGCACGTTCAATATTCTTCACCAATACCCTAATTCAAAGGTATCATTTCTCCTGTAATCTTTCTTATTCATTGTCCATCTTTTGCATATGAGACGATTATGAATTCCATGGCTTGGATCAGGCACACATTAATCCTCAAAGTGACGTCTTTGCTTTTTAACACTTTGAAGAGGTCATTTGCAACAGCTTTGACCAACGAAATGTATCATATGATTTCTTGATTGCTACTTCCAGGGGCATTGATTGTGGATCCAAATAAAATGAAATCCTTGACAACATCAATATTTTCTCCACTTATCATAATGTACTTTATTGGTCCAATTATGAGGATTTCTGTTTTCTTTATTTTAAAGTGTAATCCACACTAAAGCCTTTAGTCTTTGATCTTAATCAGTAAGTGCTTCAAGTCTTCTTAACTTTCAGCAAGTCAAGTTGTGTCATTTGCATATCACAGGTTTTTAAAAAGTCTTCCTTTCACCCTGATGTCTCATTCTTCTTCATATAGCCTAGCCACTCAGATTTTTTGCTCAGCATATGGATTGAATAAGTATGATGAAAGGATACAACCCTGATGCACACCTTCCCTGATTTTAAACCACACTGTATTCCTTTCTTGTGTTTGAATGACTGCATCTTCTTCTGCTTATAGGTTCCTCATGAGTGAAATTAAGTATTGTGAAATTTTTATTCTCCACAATATTATTCATAATTTGTTATGATCCACACATTCAAATATCTTTGCATAGTCAATGAAACATAGGTAAACATCTTTCTGATATTCTGTGCTTTCAGCCAAGATTCATCTGGTATCAGCAATGATATCACTTGTTTACATCCTTTTCTAAATCTGGCTTGAATTTCTGGCAATTCCTTATTGGTATCTCTTCTGATACTGGTTTTTTTTTTCCTTTCTTCTTGTCTTTTTAATGACCTTTTGCTTTCTTTATGTATGATATTCCTGATATCATTCCACAATTTGTCATTAGTGTTCAGCATGTCAAATCTAGTCTTGATATAGCCTCTAAATTCGGTTGGTATATACCCGAGGTCATATTTTGGCTCTTGTGGACTTGTTTCAATTTTCTTGAACTTTCATATGAGTAATAATGATTGTCTATTCTACAGTTGCCCCAAGACCTTGTTTTGACATATGATGTTGAGCTTCTCCATAATCTCTTTCTATATATGTAATTGATTTGATTCCAATCAGTGTATTCCAATCAGTGAAGTCCACATGTAGAGTAGATGTTTATGTTGTTGAATAAAGGTATTTGAAAAGAATAAGTCATTCCAAACCCACTGCCCTTGAGTTGATACCAACTCATAGTGACCTTATAGGACAAAGTAGAAGTGCCCCATAGTGCTTCCGGGACTGAGAGTCTTTATGGAAGCGAAGTGCCTCATCTTTCTCCCACATAGTGGCTGGTGCTAACTTTTTGGTTAGCAGCTGAATGCTTTAACCACTCCACCTCCAGAGCTCCTGAATAAGTCATTCATCTTGCAAATTTCTATCATGATATATCTGGTGATCTTTCTATCCCTAAGCTCATATTTTCTAATTACTGATCCTTCTTCTTCATTTCCACCTTTCACATTCCAATCACTAGTACTTATTATTGCATCTTGATTGCATGTTTCATGAATATGAGATTGCAGAAATTGATAAAAATCTTCAATTTCTTCACCTTTGGCATTAGTAGTTGGTGAATAAATTTGAATAACAGCCATATTAAGTGGTCTTCTTTGTAGCCTTATAGATATTATGCTGTCACTGACAGTGTTGTACTTCGAGATAGATCTTGAAATTTTCTTTTTGCTGATGAATGCAAATTGATTCCTCTTTAATTTTTCATTTCCAGAATAGCAGACCATATGATTATCTGATTCAAAATGTCAATACCAGTCAGCCTTAGATCACTAATACCTAGGATACCAATCTTTATGCATTTCATTTCATTTTTTAAAGACTTCTGATTTTCTTAGCTTCATACTTCATGCATACTATGTTCCAATTATTAATGGAAGTTTATAGCTATTTCTTCTTATTTTGAGTCTTGCCACATCAGCAAATGAAGGTCCTGAAAGCTTTACTCCACCCATGTCATTGAGGCCAACTCCGCTTTCACGAGGCTGCTCTTTCCCAATTGTATTTCAAATGTTTTTCAACCTGAGGAGCTCATCTCCTGGCACTATATAAAACAATCTGTCACTACGGTTCATAAAAATTTCAGTGGCCAATTTTTTAAAAAATGGACTGCCACAAACTGTTTTCTAGTCTGTCTTAGTCTGGAGGAGCTCCTGAAACCTGTCTACCATGGGTGACCCTGCTGGTGTTTGAATTCTGGTGGCATAGCTTTTAGCTTCATAGCAACACCTAAGCCACTACAATATGACAAATTGACACATAAGTGATGAGCTTACTGGGTAGGCCTATCTAATTGCATGAATCCTTTAAAAAACAGATGTTTTCACATCTGATAGCAAAAGAGGAGGTCAGATATTCAAAGCAGAAGAGAGATTGAAAGGCATGATGGAAGCCAAGATGGAAGCACTCACAGTGCAGAGACCTGATAGTGGCCTTTAAGAGTGGAGAGTAGTTCTTGTGAGCAAGAAGATTCTGGCTTCAGCAAGAAATTCAGGCATCTGTCCTACAACCACAAGAAATTAAATTCTGCCAGAAACCTGATTGTACTTGGTAATGGATTCCTCCTCAGAGACTCAGGGTAAGGGTTCCACAAGGAGGACACTTTGATTTCAGCCACAGGGGCCCAAAGCAGAGAAACCAAAAAAATTACCCAGACTTTTACCAAAAGAACTGTGAGATAGTAAATGGAAGTTGTTTTAAGCTTCTAAGTTTTTGAAAGTTTATTATGTGGCATAGAAAACTAATACACATTGTCTGCATAAAGTCCACAAGAGAAGTGTACTTTTGCCCAATCCCAATCATAAATGGAAGGGTAGTTTGCTTCCCAAGCAGCTTCCTCACATCTTCTTTATGCAGACAGAAAGCCCTAGTCATCCTTTAAATTTCAAGATCAGAGCTAAACAATGGTCCATTGCAAAGCATAACATTTGGAGTACACACACCAAACTTTTTTAGTAGGTTTAAAGGACTCTTTGTCTTGTCTTGAGATGAGGGTGAAAACGCACATCAGATCTTTCCAGTGCAGAAGAAGAGGAAATCATAACATAAATATTTTCAAAGAACTCATCCCTTTAATGTCTAACCACCTTCAATGAAACCTTAGCTTTTATTTTTCTTATAGCCTAAAGGTGTGTGTTAGAGGAGAACTGCTACCCTCCAATTATGACATTTCCTTGGATATTCTTCTAAAGTGGCCCAGCATTTTCCTTTGGAATGGTGGGTGCTTGTCATCTATTATATTAGGATATCAGCAAAAACTAAGATTAAGGAAGTCTCATTTGAACAGACTATTGTGGCTGAGTTTGTTATGAGAGATAAATCCATGTAAAATGAGCGCTGCATAATAAATACTCATTAAACAGTAATTAAATATAATAACCCATGGTAAACAAATTTCAACATGGGATAAAATCAGTAATCAAGATTGACAATATGCCTTGCTTTCTCTAGCTCACAGATCTGTAGATCTCTGAGTTTTATATGTTCTTGAAGAAGACCAATGACAGGCAAATGTTAGAACTTGATATGAGATTCTACAACCCTATATTACCTGTAGGGAGCTCTGGTGGTGTAGTGCCTAAGGTATTTGACTACTAACTATAAGGTGTGCAGTTCAAATCCACCAGCCATTCCTCGGAAGGAAGACTGGGCAAACTACTTCTGTAGTATTATTGCCTTGGAAACCCAAGGACAAGTCGCTATGAGGTGGATCTGACTCTAAGCAGTGAGTATATTATCCGTAACGTCAGGATAGAGAGCTTTTTTTTTTCCTAACAGGACATTCACTGTATAGATACTTAGACAGCAGACATATTATATTAATTTTGAAATTAAATTGATCAAAATAGAATGTACTCTTTTCTTTTTTTGCCAATTTAAATCTCAACAAGAACCACCCTTCCTAAATTATATTGGAAAATTTCGTATAAGTTTATTATAATAATAAATAGAGATAGTCTGTTGTCATGTATTTTGCTTATAAAATAAAGCCTCTTTTCTTAGAGTTATGTGTTTCATTATGGAACAATATCACAAAAACTAGTGCTACTCAATAGCCACTTCTTGGTCACAGCCAGCTACCTGGAGAGAGCAAGTAGTTGGACCCGTGGGCTCAGGACCATGGTTGTAGGGGGACATCAAGCTCAATTGGCATATCATACTACCCAAAAACATTGTTCCACATCCTACTTTGTTGAGTAGCAACTGGGATCTTAAAAGTTTGCAAGCAGCCATCTAGATGCAACGATGGGTCTCTCATCCAGAGCAAAGAAGAGTGAAGAAAACCAAAGACACATGAAAACAATTAGTCCAAGGGAGTGGTACACCATGCAATCCTCAGCCTATACTACTGTCAGACCGGAACTAGATGGTAACTGGCTACCACTGTCAACCATTCAACAATCTAAGTAGGAGATCCTGGATAGGGTGTGAGAACAAGGTGGATCAAAACTCACAAATATGAAAAAAAAAAAAAAAAAGGGACCAGTTTTGCTAGTCTGATAGAGCCTGGTGGAACCCCTGAGACTATGACCCCCAGCTACCCTTCAGGTCTGGAATTGAACTCATTCCCGTGGCTTCCAGCCAAACAAAAGACAGTCATATGAGCTGAATATTTACATTAGGTAGATATAGTCCTTGGAAACATCAATCATTGGAGATTAGAAGGGCTGTGTATGCACAGGAAGAAGGCTGGGGAAGGGGGAGGCAGGAGCACATGGGAGGGAAGGACATAGGGAAGAGGTATCAATGGGGAGAAAATAGGAAGAGAGCAGTTGCATTGTGGGAAATTGCAGTCAATGTCATGAGATAAAGTGTATGCGAACTGCTATGGAAAATGAATTTGCTCTGTAAACTTTCACCCAAATCACGAAAAAAATTAAAAAAAAAAAAAAAAAGTGCTACTCAATAAACCAAAAGTGTAATGAATGGTTTTGAGCAATTTTTTTCTTATGTGGAGGAATTATGTTTCGAACATGAAAATGAAATTATTGCATAAGCAATAATGAATAATTAATACATTTTATTAAACACTAACAGGTAAAGACACGTTCTCATTACGCCAAAGCATTCCAAATGAGAGTGATATCATTTACATGAGTTTTAATATGTTATAAAATGTTCATAGTTTAAGATTTAGGAAACTACTATAGCAACATAACTAAGTAAAATTCTTATTTCTTCCCGATACAAGAAATTTATCCAAATATCAGTTACTATTACAATGAACTTGGTTCTTATAAAGAAACAGCTGATATTTATTTTTTATCTTGGATTCTTATCTGGAGAAAAATCAAATTTTAACTGTTACCTAATTTGGGGGTGGTAAGTGTAGATGTTTCAAAAAGAGTAAATCACTATTATAATTATTCAAACTATAATAATTTTCTTCTATGTTATTTTGTAAATTTCAAAGTAGACCTCACAATAAGCTATAAAAAGCAATTTAAATGTTAATGTTTATTGTGTAATAGTCACTGAATATCATAAAATTAAGACAAATACTTGTCATTTAAATCTACATAAACATAAATAAAAAAACCAAACTCAACTGTCGTTGAGTGGGATCCGACTCATTGTGACCCCTCCTTGGGTTTCTGATACATTATCACTAAGGAAGTAGATTGACCAACCTTCCTTCCGAGGAGTGGCTAGTGGGTTTGAACCACCCCAGCCTTCTGGTTTTCAATCAAATTCCTTAGGCACTATGCTAACAGAGCTCCACTCTAAACATATATAAACCCACTTTAAAATATGACTGAAATGACATGATCTTTAGTGGAACCATGGTCCGTATTCCATTTTTTAAAAGTGGAGCATGACACACCGATTCTTTCCAGTCATGTTTATGACATGCTGTATTCTGTATATCTTTCCTTAACAGACCCTGGAGAAACCAAAGATGATGAGTCATGTATAGTTGCCCAAACTGAGAGAAGAATTCTCAAATTGCTTCATTGTGCTCCTGTCTGAATATAATTGCCCATTCAAACACTGTTCCTGATCTGAGTGGAGAAGACCAGAATGAATATATATTATGTTCTGACTGCATCCCAATAACATATAATTCTTCTTGAGCAGAAGCATATTGCTTCATGTTTTAGGATATTCCACAAATTCACGACTTTCTTTCTGAGCTTATTTAAGACCTACATAATGGCTAGATATCCTCCTTCATACCTCTACAGATGGGCAGCTTGATCCTGCTCATGAGACTATGTTTTCCATGCCACCCCAAAGGACAGGAATCTTACTGACTGTTATGCATCTTTAGAAACATGCCTAAGCAATCTCTGCTGTATAATTTCAGATATTCTGGTGCAACATTTTAAAACTAGTTGTTCTTATGGCTGGATTCATTTATGAACTAGAGATTAGGGGAACCATTTATTTATTGGATCAACTTCTTGAACAAATAAATATTTTGACCGGTACTCTCCTTGAGGTCTGATATAGGAAAATGGCAATCTTCAGGTTAGGCTGATGTGGGAAAAAAGGATTGCCTCAGGAGTCTCTGTTACGCCACCATCTTACTCAGATCTTTAGCTTCTACCTGGGAAAGAAAGTCTAATTTTTGGTTGAACTTCAAATTGAGGAGTCAAGGAGAAAAGCTTATGTACTAACACACATTATGAAGCAAAATGAAGATTTCAAGAAGTTAAATGAGCTTTATGTTGAGGTCACTTTCATTTTAAAGTTGAACTGTTCTTCAATTTTGGGTTTAAAATCCGCACATATATTATTATTCCAGAGAACACAAATGAATGAGAATGCATTTTTATTACAGAAAAAGAGAATGCATATTTTTATAATTACGATTTTATTTTATTGTTGTTGTTGAGAATATACACAGTAGTCAGAAAGTTAGAACAACCTAAATGCATATCAACAGATGAATGAATAAACAAAATGTTGTATGTACATTCAATGAAGTACTACTTAGCCAGTAGGAGAAATGAAGTCTTAATATATGCTACAATATGAATCGGGTCTGACTCGACGGCACATAACAACAATAAACAACAGCAATATGGATATAACTTGAAGACTTTATACTTAGGGAAGTAAGTAAATCACAAAAGATCAAATATTATATAAAAAGACAAGAACAGGCAAAAGTATAGCAACCAAAGTTTATTAGTGCTTTGCTGGGGTGAGAAGGAGGGAGAGAGGGGGTTAATCATGATGGAAAAATTGCATTGATTAAGGGTAGGGTTGCACAATTATTATAATTGCTGTAAGAAAGTTGTATAATGGTAAAAAGCTGAATTGACTATGCACTTTTAAATCATATGCAATTTTATTTTAGAACTATATCTAGTTTAAAATTGAATATAATTTAAAAGTGCATTCTCAATTCAACTTTTTACAATTATACAACTTTCTTGCAGCAATTATAATAATTGTGCAACACTACCCTATAACTAGCTTGGGAGCTCTGATGGCATGGTGCCTAAGGCATTTGACTGCTAACCAGAAAGCTGGCGGTTCAAACCCACCAGCTCCTCTTTGGAAGGAAGACTGGGCAATCTACTTCCGTAGTGATACTGCCTCAGAAACTCAAGGAGGAGTCGCTATGAGTCAGATCCGACTCAACAGCAGGAAGATTGGTTTTTGTTTTTTTTATATCTAGTTTATAAAATCCCCACACATATTGCTTACAAAAAACATAACCATGTAATATTCTAGACTTTCAAAATATTACTGTGGCAATTGTTTCTCTTTTGCATATTTTAAGTATTGATTCGTCCAGTGAAGCACAAATTGAAGTGGGTATATTAGTATGACAAGCAAGTTCTATAATTTATATTTCTAAATATACCTGTTTATCCTGATGAGTCATTGATTTTGTTACTGCTATTCCAAAATAAATATTAATTTGCTGAATATTGCATCACAGGCAATAAGAAAAGTATAATATATTGATTTTCCATTAATCATTCTCCAAAATATTGTTAAATTATTTCTTGGTTTTGTAAAATATTGTTAAATTATTTCTTGGTTTTGTAACAATATATTTTAATTCAATGAATCAGAAGCGACATTAGAGCTATTTTCTATTTGTATTAATAAAAAAAGAAATGTTGCTGTCAAGTCAATTCCGACTAATGCTGACCCCATGTGTTACAGAGTAGAATTGAGTGTTCTTGTCTGTAATCTTTACTGAAGCAGATTGCCAAGTCTCTTTTGTAGGCTGCTGGTGGGTTCAAACTGCCAACCTTTAGGTTAGTAAAAAATGAATGTAAAAAGAGTTGCTATCAAGATGACTCTGATTCTAACCACCCTGTAGGACAGTGTAGACTGCCCTATATATTTTCCAAGGCTGTGATCTTTACAGGAGCAGACTGCCAGATCTTTCTCCTGTGGAGCAGCTAGTGAATTCAAACTGCAGATTTTTTAGTTAGCAGCTAAACACCTTAACAATTGCCCCACAAGACTCCTTTTTAGGTTGGTAGATAAGTGTAAGTTTTTACCACTGGTGTCTTCCAGGGATTTATATGTCTTCTTTTGAGGTAAATTTCTTAGTGAAGAATTTGTACAATGCAGAAGGGTACACTTTTCCTCAGCTATACTGGAAGCCAACAACATGAGTTAGAAAGAGGCATCTGTGTGTGTGTGTGTGTGTGTGTGCACGTGTGTATGCACATGTGTTTATGGACTATGAAGGATTCTTGTTTTAACTTGTTGTTGTTGTTATTTGCCGTCGAGTCGCCCCCGACTCATAGTGACCCCTCCTTGGGTTTCCGAGGCAGTATCACTACGGAAGTAGGATTGCCCAACCTTCCTTCCGAGGAGTGGCTGGTGGGTTTGAACTGCCAGCCTTCTGGTTAGCAGTCAAGTGCCTTAGGCACTATGCTACCAGAGCTCCTTGTTTTAACTTACCATTTTTAAAAAACTGTAAAAATTTAGAATCCACCAAAAATCATTTTATGCTTTAAGAAAAAATCAGAAATTAGGCAATTATTCACAACTAAACACAGAATGGAGTTTGAAATATTTCTTGAAAAGCATACTCTGATTTAATAGCATTCCAATCAACTTGGTTTGTTAATCAATTTGTAAAGAGCTCTGGTGGCACTGTTGTTAAGGCGTTGGCCTACAAACTGAAAGATAGGTGGTTTGAACTCACCAGCTGCTCCACAGGAGGATGATGAGGCAATCTACTTCCATAAAGATATAATGTGTTGGGAACCTAACGTGATGGGGGTAGCTATGAATTGGAATCGACTCAATGGCAGTGGGTTATCAACTTATGATTTTTGCTAAAATTCTGAACTTTCAGCATCAGATTCTTCAAACATTCTCAAGTATATTCCATATCCCTTTTTTAAAGAAAAACTATCCCTAAAAACACAAAATGAAAGGATTAAAAGCAAACTTACTAGTGATTGAAGAATTGAGAGTCAAATAAGTGAAGTGCATACAGCCTTACATCTAGCTTAATAATTTTTGGAGTTGAAATAGACATATAGGCTTCAACATTGTGTTTTTTCTTGTAACAAATAGTTTGCTTCCAAAGTTATCTGGGGTTCTGATTTAAAGCACCATTGGTGGGAGTGCTGGTGGGGTAGTGCCTAAGGCATCTGACTGCTAACCAGAAGGCTGGTGGTTCAAACCTACCAGCCACTCTGCGGAAGGAAGGTTGGGAAATCTACTTTTGTAGTGATATCGCCTCAGAAACCCAAGGATGGGTCTCTATGAGCTGAACCTGACTCTATGGCAGTGGGTTTGGCTTTTTTTTTTTTTTTTGGTCTTGCAAACCTAGAGATATGCTCACATAAAACTTTTTACTAAAATGCAAAGAACATTAAAAAATGTTATGATTCCATATATTACCAATCATTGTTTTCAAAACAGTGCTTGTCTTGTTAATTAGCCCATTCAATTTATACACATTTGGATTAATCAATAATCTGCTACTTTCATTTCTATTAGCAGAATATTAAGTTAAATCACATAATCTTACAGATTTAACTTTAAAATTCATGGTATATAACTTCAACTGGACTTTCAAACCTGCCTAACCACCTTTTTGGTTTTCTTAGCCAATTTTTTTTTCCTACTTTTCATAATCACTGCTGAAAACTTTCTGCCTCCTTAAAATTTCTACTCTATTTCCTTCCTCAACATTATCAGGAAAGTCCTTCAAAAATCACAGGAGATAGAAAGTTTTGGTGTTCCTACCATACATAATACAGAGGCTTGAACCATTTTTATTTTAATGTTCCAATTTGGAATGGCCTCAGTGGGTTAGTGGACTTGGAGACACCCTGGCAGCTAATAAGTGAGTAGAAGTGATATTTCAGATAAATATGTCCTTGTTTCATTTTCCTCACCATTATCATTATTGTACAAAATGTAAAAATAAAGCTCCAGCAATAATTAAAATAAGGTCAATTATCTTTGAAACTTGGAGAAGAGATTATTAATCAATCATTTAGGAAACATTTATTGAACATCAGCTATTTTATGTTTCATGTGAAATTTCTCATCTTAAAATATTTTATTTTCACTGCAGGAGGGAAAAAAAGAGTTCTGAAGTTTTATCATGGAACTCAAGCATTTCTATGTAATAGTACTCTTTTTCTTGATAATTGAAAGTCACATAGAGAACACCATTGCACTGGATGACCCCATGCAACTATACCTTTCATATGCATGGCTATTTTTTGAAGAAAGTATCTCCATAAAGCATTTCCTACTTCTAGTTACTGTCTCATATTACACACTGTGATGAATATATCTATCAGTTGGCATCGAGTTGATTCATGGCAACCTCATACGTGCCAAAGTACAATTTTGCTCCATAAAGTTCTCAAGTGTGGATTTTTTGGAAGTAGATTGCCAGGGATTTCTACTGAGGAGTCTCTGGCTAGAGTCAAACTTCCAACTTTTTGGTTCACAGCTGAGCCTCTTAACCATTTTTAAACTCAGGAATTCCTACAAATATATATATACATATACATACTCATATATGTATACTCATACAAAACAAGATGCTGCCTAAGGCACAGAATATTAGCCAGAGACTATTGTAAAACTCCTATACAAGCATTTATGAATATTGGTTCCCTCTAAAATAGTGTTCTTTAACTCTCCCCAATAGGCTTGCTCACTATTGAGGGTATCAAGCCAATCTGACTTGCTCAGTATGCTTCCCTAAGGTACTGCAAGCAACTCTCTCAATACTTTTATATTCTGTAGGGTTGTACTTCTGGAATCACTGTGTGGTTGGTGGAACAGACTTTCATCCTTGTAAAAACTTTTATCACTATACAAAATCAACATGGTTGTCTTTTCTAGGATGTTAAGAAAACTGACCATCAGGTAGGTCAATTAATTATTGATTTGTGGGTCTATTAATTAATTCATTAATTTTTGTTATACAAAAAAAAAGCAATTTTTACTTCTTGATACTTCATCACCTCTTAAGGATTCAATTCCATCCATGTACCTTTCAAAGAAAAATATAAATGAAAGAAATATCAATGTGATATAATTATTTGATAAAGTGCAAGAATCCCAATCATTAAAACTAGACTTAGTTAGGAACTCTTGTGATGTAGTGCCAACGGCTTTTGACTGCTAACCAGAAAGCTAGAAGTTCAAACTCACCAATCTACTTCCATAGATATACCACTTCATAAACCCATGGAGGGGTTGCTATGAGTTGGAACCAACTTGACAGCAGTGAGTTTTGTTTGGTTTCCCCCCACAGTTTATAAAAATTTAATTTTAAAAATGGAATATGTTACACATTATATTTGCTTAGATAACTTGTGACTCATGAGAAAAATCCAAAAAAAAAAATGCTCTAATCAGAAAGAAATGCATGGTGAGAGAAGGAATGTTCACCACTGAGATGGGACTTAAAAAAGTTATGTGGCTAAACTTGCCTTCCAAGGACAGGTTGGTTGGTGTAAAAGATGAATATGATGTGGGTGGAGCACCAGAATTTCTTTCAAAGACAAGCCCATAAAGGCTGGCTTCAACCAGTCAGCATTGTGCAGAGATGGGAGGCATGTGTACGCAAATCAGATCGGTATATGCCTACTTAATTCAGTGGGCTAATGAAGAGAATCAGGATAATAACACATTTAGGAAGCAATGATTTGTGTTCTCAGGGTCAGCATAAACCCCCAGGGAAGCAAAAAAGCTTTGAAGAGCCCATAGTCATATTTTTTGGAAGAAATAATCAGTTTATAATGCTTCTGGAGAAGACTATTACTGTAAAAAGAGTTGTTGGTGAGGTAATTTAGTGATACAACATAAAAACTACCATAATCTGTGTTGTCTATGTCCTTTACAATGTGATTTTGCAGTTTCTTAAATCAAGAGCTAGAGTCCCTTTTCCCTCCTCTTAAACCTTGGCTACCCCCATTAATTTCTTTGGCCAAAAACAATTGATACAGATGTGATGCTGTGCCAGTTCCAAGCCTAGGCCACCAAAAACCTTGCTTGCTTCTGTTCTTTTTCTTGGAACTCTGACCACTAACCATCAGAACAAGCCCAGGATATCCTGTTGGAAGAGAAACACATGGAACCAAGATGAGCAGTTCCATCTGAGGCCAAATCTAGACCAGCAAGCCCCAAGCTGACCTGGCAGGTGACTGCAGACTCGTGCTCAGCTGAGCCCAGACCATATTAACAACGAGCAGGATTTTGAGCTAATTAAAAAATGGTTGTTGTTTTAAGCCACTAAGTTTTGTGATGGTTTTTAACAAGGCAAAAGCTAACTGATGCAGAAATAATTGGTTCCTAGAATTGAGGTGCTGCCATACAAAAATCTAAAATAAGTGCCATTGGCAGTGAACAGTGAGCAGTAGCTGGAAAACTGGTAAACAACTCTTAGCAAATGCTTGAAAAATGCAGCAAATTGCAGAGGGGGGCTAGAAAATGTGATCTATGTTTTAGAAAATAAAATAATTTATAAAACTGTTGCCTGTAAGAACTTGAAAAATGGCAAATCTACCTAATGCATTTTGATCTGGGATAAAGAGATCTCTGCAGAATGCTGAAATGTTAATTGGTTGGTCCTAGCTGCATAGAGGTACTGAAAAAGAGAGATGCACTAAGTAAAGAACTAGGCAGTTTGCAAGGAACATTCTGGGGGAATGAAAAGGAAAGAATATTTTGGGTTGGAAAATAAAATTGTTTCTAACTTCAGTCTTCCCAGCCCTTAAAAACTGTCAAATTTAAATGAGACTTAAGGGAAAAGATTAAATCAAGGGAGGAACCCCATCACTCTTTGTTATATAATCTGAATCAATTAATATGTTGCCAAATAGAATCTTTTAGCTACTCAAAACAACTTCTCAGAAATTTAAGAGCATGATCCCACAGAAGTCAAATCCCAAAGCAGCAGTAAAGAAGAGGCATGTCTTCAAAACAATCATCAGTATAGCTTTGGACAAATGGATTGGGCACAAATCAAATTCATAGGAAGTCCATAATAAATTTGAGGAAATTGTGTATGTAAAAGTGCCATCAGGCTGGACTGAAAGAGAATGATATTGCTAAATTGCAAAAAGGCCTCTGGACTTCCGATTTTCTAAGGTTAGGAAGCAGGCTGAGAAATTTTTTCAAACAGCTAAGGGAAGCAATGGAAAAGGAAAGATGTCCTAAAGGGCAAAATGAAGAGCCCACTGGGTGAAGCTAAGAGTCATAAAGAAAAAAATGGCTGTAAGCCACTCTTGAGAGGTTAACTCTGCCTTAATCAAACAATATTTACTCCTGCCAGGAATACATTTGCCCATCTGGATATTAAAATAACAGTAAATGCTTTGATATCCCTTTTTTTTTCTTCCTTATTATAGAGTAGAAGTATCTATTCTATGTGGGTGGTGCAAGTGGTTTTCTATTAGTAAACAAAAAGGTTGACTGCTAACCCAAAGATTTCAAATCCATTCAGAGAGTCCATGGAAGATGGGCCTGTAAATTGCTTCCATAAAGATTACAGCCAAGAAAACCCTATAGAGCAGGTGTAGTCTGTAAAACATGGGGTTGCCATGAGTTGCAACCAACTACATGGCAAATAACAACAACAATAACAGGATCTATTGAAATCACCCTACCTCAGAATCAACATTGTATGCCTTGGATATGACGAACTTATACATATGCTTCTCAGAGGCTACGAAGAAGGGAATTTACAAACATCCTATAGTCAAAGGAATATTACAAATAATGATAATAATAAAACAGGTGATATATATTGTTTATATAGATTTACTTCCACCACTCATCTGTCAGTTTGCCATACTTTGATGGCTTGTATGTTGCTGTGAGGCTAAAGGTTATGCCACCGGTATTTCAAATACCAGCAGGGTTACCCACGGTGGACAGGTTTCAGTGGAGCTTCCAGACTAAGACAAACTCAGAAGAAGGAAGGAGCCATACACTTCTCAAAGAATTGGCCAGTGAAAACCTTATGAATAACAGTGAAACACTGTCTGATATATTACTGGAAACCTTTATGAATAGCCCTGAAACATTGTCCAATATAGTGCTGGAAGATGAGGCCCTCTGGTCAAAAGGCAGTCAAAATATGACTGGGGATGTTCCCCAAAAGGGAAAAACATATGTGGCCTCCTCAGAGTAGAGCCAACCTTCATGATGTGGATAGAGTAAAGCCTTTGCAACCTCCATTTGCTGATGTGGCAAGACTTGAAATGAGAAAAAACAGCTGTAAACATCCATTAATAATCAGAACATAGAATGTAAGAAGCATGAATCTAGGAAAATTGGAAGTTGTCAAAAATGAAATGGAATGCACAAAGATCAATGTCTTAGGCATTAGTGAGCTGAAATGGACTTGTTTTGCCCATTTTGAATCAGAAAACCATATTATCTGCTACGCTGGGAATGACAGATTGAAGAGGAATGAAGCAGCATTCACACAAAGAATGTTTCAAGATCTATCCTGAAGTACAATGCTGTCAGTGACAGGATAATATACATAATATCCATACGGTAGCATAGTGCCTAAGGCATTTGACTGCTAACCAGAAGGCTAGCAGTTGGAACACACCAGCCACTCCTTGGAAGGAAGATCAGACAATCTGCTTCCATAGAGATATCACCTCAGAAACCCAAGTAGGGATAGCTATGAGTTGGATTCCACGACAGCAGTTAGTTTGGGACTTTTTTTTTTTTTTTTTGACAAAGAAGACCAGTTAATATGACTGTTATTCAAATTTATGCACCAACCACCAAAGCCAAAGATGAGGAATTTTTACCAACTTCTGTAGTCTGAAATTGACCAAACATGCAATCAAGATGTGTTGATTATCACTGGTGACTGGAATGCAAAAGTTGGAAACAAAGAAGAATCACCGGTACTTGGAAAATATGGCCTTGATGACAGAAATAGCGCCAGAGATTGCATGATAGAATTTTGCAAGACCAATGGTTTATTCATTGCAAATACCTTTTTTAACAACATAAATAGTGGCTATACATGTAGACTACACCAGATAGAGTACAAAGGAATCATATCGACTACATCTGTGGAAAGAGGCAATGGAGAAACTCAGTATCTTCAGCCAAAACAAGTCCAGGAGCTGATTGTGGAACACACCATCAACTGCTCATATGCAAGTTCAAATTGAAGCTAAAGACAATGAAAATAAGTCCACAAAAGCCAAAATATGACCTTGATTATATTCCTCCTGAATTTAGAGACCATCTAAAGAACAGATTTGATGCATTGAACACCAATGATCAAAAACTTGAGGAATTGTGGGATGACATCAAGAACATCACCCATGAAGAAAGCAAAAGGTCATTCATTAAAAAGACAGGAAAAGAAGAAAAGACCAAAATGGATGTCAGAAGATACTCTGAAACTTCACCTTGAACAAAGCAACTGCATGAATCAACAAGATAAAAGAGCTGAACAGAAGATTTCAAAGAGCAGCTTAAGAAGACAAAGTCAATTATAATGAAATGTTCAAAGACCTGGAGTTAGATAACCAAAAGGGAAGAACATGTGTGGCATTTCTCAAGCTGAAAGAATTGAGGAAAAAATTCAAGCCTCGAATTGCAATATTGAAAGATCTTATGGGCAAAATGTTGAATAATGCAGGAAACATCAGAAGAAGATGGGAGGAATACACAGTGTCACTGTACAAAAAGAGTTGGTTGATGTTCATCCATTTCAGAAGATGGCATATGATCAAAAATCAATGGTATTGAAGGAAGAAGTTGAAGCTGCACTGAAGGAATCGGAGAAGAACAAGTCTCCAGGAATTGATGGAATACCCATTGAGATCTTTCAATAAGTGGATGCCATGCTGGAGGCACTCACTTGTGTATGCTAAAAAAAATTGAAGACAGCTACCTTGTCAACTGATTGTAGGAGATCCATATTTGTACCCATGTTAACAAAAGATGATCCCACGGAATGTGGAAATTATGCAACAAAATCATTAAAATCACATGCATGTAAAATCTTGCTGAAGGTAATTCAAAAACGATTGAAGACAACTTCCAGAAATGCAAGGTGGATTCAGAAGAGGATGCGTGGAACAAGAGATATCATTGATTATGTCAGATGGATCTTGGCTGAAAGCAAAGAATTCCAGAAAGATGTTTACTTGTGTTTTATTGACTATATAAAAGCATTTGATTGTGTAGATCATAACAAATTATGGATGACATTGAGAAGAATGGAAATTCCAGAACACTTAATTATGCTCTTGAGAAACCTGTACATAGACCAGGGGGCTGTCATTAGAACAGAATAAGAGGATACCACATGGTTTAATATCAGGGAGGTAGTGCATCATGGTTGTATCTTTTCCCCATACTTATTCAATCTGTATGCTGAGCAAATAATCTGAGCAGCTGGACTATATGATGAAGAATGTGGCATTAGGATTGGAAGAAGACTCATTAACAACTTGCTAAATGCAGATGACACAGCCTTGCTTGCAGAAAGTGAGGATGACTTGAAGCACTTACTGATGAAGATTAAAGACTACAGTCTGCAGTATGGCTCACACCTCACCATGGTGGGGAAAAAAAAAAAAAAACAACAACACTAAAATCCTCACAACTGAGCAAATAAGCAGCGTCATGGTAAATGGAGAAAGGATTGAAGCTGTCAAAGAACCATATTGCTTGATTTCACAATCAACAATGAAAGCAGCAGTCAAGACATCAGATGAAGTATTGCACTTTGTAAATCTGCTGCAAAAGACCTCTTTAAAGAGCTGAAGAGCAAAGATGTCTCTTTGAACACTAATGTGTGCCAAGCCCAAGCCATGGTATTTTCAAGTGTCTCATATGCATGTGAGAGCTGGAAAATGAATATGGAAGAGCGAAGAAGAGCTTATGCTTTTGCGTTATGGTGTTGGCGAAGAATACTGAAAGTACCAATGAATGCCCAAAGAACTAACAAATTTGTCCTGGAAGAAGTGCAGCAAGAATACTCTTTAGAAGCAAGAATGGCCAGACTTTGTCTCACCTACTTTGGTCATATTTTCAGAAGGAACCATTCCCTGGTGAAGGATACCATGCTTGGTAAAGTGGAAGGTCAACAGAAAGGGGGAAGGCCCTCAATGAGACAGATTGACACAGTGGTTGCAATGAAGGGGCTCAAGTACAGCAACTATTGTGAGGCTGGCTCAGGACCGGACACTGTTTCATTCTATTGTGCACAGGATCACTATGAGTCAAAGTCGACTCAACAGCATCTAACAACAGCAACATAGATTTACTTACAACCTCACCATGAAATAGCAGCAAAATCATCTCCAATTTATTGCCATGAAAACTGAGACTTATGGTTGCCTTGCTTGTAACTAGTGGAGGCAAAGTTTGAACCAGGGTTATTGGTTTATAGAGGGTCTTGTGCTCCACAATTGACAAAATTGAAAACTCCAAAATTGACATCTTTCTGTCACATAATTGGATAGAATAAAATTTCTATTAAAATGTAGATATGTAAACATTTATAAAAATAATGGATTTAATAATAACTTAAAAATTTTCTTGGGGAAACATAAAATTAATATACCTATCAAGGCAGAAGGAACACCCAATTTTCTAAAATAATGTTATGTTTGCCTAAGCATTGCAAAACTTCTATCTTACTTGATCTTGTTGTATTTCAGGATGAAGTTAGTGTTGGAGAAAATTAAAGGGAAAATTAATCTTTTTCATAAACCCAGGAAGAAAAATAATGACAATAAAGTTTAAAACATTGTGACTTCATTGTGTATAAGATGTCCAATAAAGTTCACCTCAGAAGAAAAATCCTGAGATGAGTTTGTTTCCACAACCATGTAATATAATACATTTAAGTAGTAAAAAAATGCATCCTTTTAAATATACAGATTATTCAGGATCATAAATGCTGAATTTCCCAGTTGTCATTCAGTTATTGAATATTTTTAAATAAAATGGGCTGATTATCTAATATGGAGCTTACTCTTTTCTCAAAGTAATTTTCCATCCTATTAATTTTATATCATAAGTCACACAGAACATGTTACAAACACATATATCTTTTCCCAGTGTAGTTTATAAAAATGCAAAGTAGTGTGAGATTCTTCAAATCTTGAAAAATGTTACTTATTTGAAAGCTGGATCTTATTCTCCAGGACAACTACAGACCAGGTTCTACACAAACATCTTTCAAATTGGGTTGAGTTGATTTAAAAAGAAAACTCTTGCTAGTCTCCCCTCTGAAATAAAATGTGAATCTGCAGCTAGTAAATGTGCTTATAAAAAATCCAAGGATTTGTCCAAACAGAATTTTTTGTTTCAATTTTCCAATTGTATTAGTGACAAATTCCATAGTGGATGCAACATGGTGTGAGTAGATACCCTCTTCCATGGTTTTCTCATATTGTCCAATAAAACATGGAACAAATGGACATTGACTCCATAAATCATCCTCCCTGTCTTCCTCACACATACACACTCAGAAACACACTCACACATACAGTCACACTCGTGCACACATCTGTTCATACACCACAATATTTATATTAAGGACTTTCTCTGTGGAAAGTTCCATTTTATATAAAAAAATTAAAAACACCTTGATAAGTAATAGCAAAAAGGTTTAGCAGCTTTCAGCTTATCTAGATGGCTATCAAAAAACTCTTTTGCACAGATAACAATTTTCAGACCACAAACAACAGATTTGTCAGCCAAAACATATTTTGTTCCTAAGTACATCTGAGTAGATCTTTCAAGAATATCTCTAGGACAGTCAAGGCTTGTGTCTCCTGAATAGCAGGACAACTGACAGTCAGGCTCAGTGATCAAAAAGGTTTGAGGTCCCTGTTTTATTTTTATTAGTATTATTATTTATCAGAAGCACACATTCCTATCACACTAATACACTGTAAAGAAAATAAAAAAGCTGTTCCACATGAGTTTGGCTTAAAGAAATAAATATTAAATAAAAATATGTACTTTAGTAGGGAGTTGAACACAGTGATTATCTGACCTATTCATTTAAATTTGTGCATCCTGAAGCAATGCTAAATCTGTACACTAGACCTGTTTTGTACGAAGATTAAAAATGTGTTTGAAATGTACATAGCACAATAGTTACTTATAGAGACTCCAGGTACTTTCCCATTCTGAGGCAGTCTGGTGTTTAAATACATCATTTAAACACAATCTCTAGCCAATGTCTAATTGGTTCCAAGAATATTTAGCCTTAAGGTATGCACATGGACAAAGAGGAAGAAATCTATGTATTATCTAAATTAGATCAAGCTACAAGGAAATTCAAGAGGCATTTATTAGTTAATTCAGCATCCAGTAGAGTAGTTATTAACTTTTTTTATGTATTATCCTTTGTAATTAAAATTTAGATATTGCTTTAGTTCCTAATACAGTCCCAAACCAACACTTAAACAAATAAGTTTCATTTATACTTGAATTAAAGGATAAGGATGCCCATTTGTGGTTTTGTTTTTTAAGTGAACCTAGCATAATATTTGAAAAGTTTTAGCCAATTATGAAGATGATAAAATGTCTCAGATGAAAAGACAATGCCTTATCTTTACTACTAAAAACTCACTGCTGTCAAGTCAGTTCCAACTCGTAGTGACCCTTCCTTGGGTTTCCAAGGCAGTATCTCTATGGAAGTAGATTGCCCAGTCTTCCTTCCAAGGAGTGGCTGGTGGGTTTGAACCACCAGACTTCTGGTAAGCAGACAAATGTCTTAGGTACTGTGCTGGATAATATGGGATATTCTGTTAACCTCAGCAGCGGATATTGAATGGAAGAACTCCATCTCTATAGCCTGCTTCTAACTATTTAGGAGTTCTCTTTATCTCACTTCATTTGTAAATGTATTGTGACCTGTACAGAACATTATGAACACCTGTGAACACAAATGGTATCCCTTAACAATGCCCCCTCATTTTCTCCACCTAGTCATCCAGTTTTATCATGTCCAATGCAAAACAAATTAGTAACTCTTTCCATTTATTTCTAACAATTCATTCAGCTTTATGAGCTGTGAACTATACCTAGAAAATTTTACAAAAAAATAGTATCACATATTATTCAGAAACTCAAATATTTACTCTGGACTTAAATAAAGAGAAGTGCTTGCTTAGACATGGTCCAAAAAGAAAATCAATGTTTGGTGAACATATTTGGATTCCAAGAGAAAACCCAAGTGGGAAGAATCAGTCACTAGTGAATCAATTCCAACTTATAACAAACCCAGACATATCAGAGTTGAACTGTCCTCCATAGGGTTTTCAATGACTGATTTTACTCAGAAGCTTTCTTTGCCAGGGCTTTCTTCCAAGGCACCTCTGGGTGGACTCAAACCTCGCAACTCTCAGTTAGAAGCTGAGTATATTAACCGTTTATGCAACCCAGGTATCTAAACGTGAAAAACAGGAAGGCAAATGAAAGAATATGATTGTGCTAGTTCTTAATAACCCTGAGGTTGTTGATTAGCCATTTTTTTCTCCTCAGAGTTGTCAAAATGCTAAACCTAGTCCATGTTAACAGCAGATGATCTTTCTTTATCCTCTGTGTGCAGTCCAGTTCATTTGTGCAAAGACAATAGCTAACCCTCTCCATCCCTTGGAACTCTTTATTACAACTTGGCTAAAAATTTAAAGGAGGGAAAATACTAAGATATTTGGTACTGCTATTATTCATCTCAAATTATTCCAACTCTGCCGACCTCATTGGTAAAGCCACTAAATGAAGTCATATTAGGTGACCAAAGGCAGCTTTTGGTCTCTTTTCAGATTGTGTAGGTGCTGAACAGAACTGTCTCTAGCACATGGAATTCTTGTCCTTTCCAGCACAAATAGATGAGGTAGCATTTACACTTTACACAGAAACATGGTTCCACATGAACAGTTCCTTGATGAGGGTCCTTATGATCAATCAAGGGTGAAAGTCCCTTAAGAAAAAGGGCAACAAGTGAAAAACAAAACAAAACAAAAAAAGCACTTAGGTTTTTAATTTATAAGCTATCCACATTTAAATTCTATTTTTACAGTACCACAGTATATCAATTGCTTACTTTTTGTCACAATATATTCTGTACTTAACTTGCTTGTCAAAAAAGTAAAGTTGATACACTAACCTCACTTGAGAATTAAGGTTTTATAACTTTCATGTAAACATGACTCAGGCTTTCATTTTTTAGTGACTTATGGTTTGACTGCTAACCAGAAGGCTGGCAGTTCAAACCCACCAGCCACTCCTCGGAAGGAAGGTTGGGCAATCTACTTCTGTAGTGATGCTGCCTTGGAAACCCAAGGAGGAGTCGTTATGAGTCGGATCCAACTTAACAGCAGTAAGTTTGTTTTTTTGGCATGATATATCTTTAGTGTTTGTAATTTCACTTGTCAAAACATTATCCATAGTATTATTTATACTGAAAGAGTATTAGGAAGATAAATTATTACATTATTACATTATTTTATTATTAAATTAAACATTATTACTACCTACCAAAGTCTTTTCATATAGAAAATCTATAAGAATTAGACCAAAACACAAACAAATCCTCCTAAGTAGATATCGATACATTTAAGAATATGAATAGTTTATATTACTAAGACATTAAAAAATACTTTAGTAGGACTCAAATTAGACTCAAGAAATAGTTTAGGACCATGACAATGATTTCATATCAAGGCCATAATCATAGAAAGTAAAAATTGATTTCCATTTTTAATAATAAAAGCAAATTTTGTAAATATAGGACTAAAATGTTAAGAAATAAATAAACTTGGGATAAATTATCCACACAACATCTTTTCCTAAATATTTGCTGGTAATTACCTGGATTTTTCACCTTACAGTTGAAATGATATTTCACTGGCAAAGCTTAAACAGCATAAGATTCACTCCTTAGAAGAATCAACCATGGTAAATCAAAAGGGCAGCATTTGCACAGGGACAAAGCTAGGGAGCAGGAATGCATAGGAGAAAAAGACACAAGGAAAAGGTAAACACAGAGAGAAAGTGGGAAGAGAATTGTTACATCATGGGGTAATCAATGTCACACACACATAAAAGTGTATGAACTGTTGCATGGAGGATGAATCTGCTCTATAAATTTCACCCAATAATTTTTTTAAAAGATGCTATAAATTAATAACATAAGTAATTTATAACTGGGAAAATGAAAGTTATTTAAAAAATGAAAAAAATAAGTGTTTCAGTATCAAATATTGTTAGACATAAATTCTGAAAACTCTCTGAAGCTATTAAACATTTATTTACAAAGAATGAGTTAGGAAAAGGTATATGTATATGAATGGTAAAAATGAACATATACTTATCATAGTTTTTCTCTTAAACCACCATCAAGTTGGTGTGGAGTTGACTCTGACTCATGGCAAACTCATGTGTCAGAATAGAACTGTGCTCAGTTTTCCATTGGCTAACATTATATGTACTTCTTGTGATGTTCTCAGATCACCTGACCATTATGTATCTGTCTGTAATGCTTATTACACTGTTGTGTTAGGCTTTGGAATGCATATTTTTAAGTCATTTACAATGTGAAATTGGAAATAGAGAATATCTAAACTTGAAAATAGAAACACATATACTTTTATAATGTTCTTTAACAACTAGCTATAAGTCATTAGGAACTTGTTCTAACCTTGGAAATAGATGATGCATATTGTAAATAACTTCCCTAAGTTGAGCTGTGTGTCAGCATTCTGTGATAATGAGATGCTACATTAATCAAATCTACATAAATAAACAAAACACAAATTTGTCGTAGAACAATTTTTAGTTAATTAACTTGGCCTTGAAACATATATGGTAATCAAGAACATAAATACATCATGCTCCAGTTGGCAATAATTCAACTATCTGTAAATCAGTAAATACAAGAATTCCCTAATTTACAATAAAACATAGCAAGTACAGATAAATATGAAAGCACACATGGCATATAAACATGTGGATGTCTGCTCATTTTTGGAGAGGACAGAAGCAAAAGGTGCCTATGGCTCTCTTTATGAAGACTGAGAGCCTACTGAGATATTGCTTCCCACAACAGACCTTGGACCATAGCTACAGGGGACCACATCTGAGTTCTTTTGTTGTTGTTGTTGTTGCTAGGCACCATCGAGTTGGCTCCAATTCATAGTGACCTTCTGTACAAACAATAAAACATTGCCAGGTCCTGTGCCAGCCTCACAATACTTGATATATCTGTGCCCATCACTGCAGCCACTGTGTCAATCCATCTCATCAAAAGACTTCCCCTTTATGGTTGACCTTCCACTTTATCAAGCACAATATCCTTCTCCAGGAAATGGTCCCTTCTGACAATATGACCAAAGTAGGTGAGATGAACTCTGGCCATTCTCACTTCCAAGGAGAATTCTGGCTGCACTTCTTCCAAGACAGATTTATTAGTTCTTCTGGCAGTCATGGTACTTTCAGTATTCTTTCAGTATTCTTCACCAACACCACAACTCAAAAGCATCAACTCTTCTTCGGTCTTCCTTATTCATTGTCTAGATTTCACATCCATATAATGCTACTGATAATATCATGGCTCGGGTTAGGCTCACCTTAGTCTTCAAAGAGATATCTTTGCTCTTCAACATTTTAAAGAAGTCTTTTGCAGCAGATTTGCCCAGTGCAATATGTTGTCTGATGTCCTGACTGCTGCTTCCATTAGTGTTCATTGTGGAACCTGGTAATATGATATCTTTGATAACTTCAATATTTTCTCCATTTATCATGATGCTGCTTATTGGTCCAGTTGTAAGGATTTTCATTTTCTTTATGCTGAGGTGCAATCCATTCTACAGACTGTAGTCTTTAATCTTCATCTGTAAGTGCTTCAAATCATCCTCACTTTCAGCAAGCAAGGTTGTGTCATCTGCATATTGCAGGTTGTTAATGACTCTTCTTCCAATCCTGATGTCATGTTCTTCATATAGTCCAGAGTCTCTGTTTATTTGCTCAGCGTACAGATTGAATAAGTATGGTGAAAGATTACAATATTGACACTCTCTTCCTATTTTAAACCATGCAGTATCTCCTTGTTCTCTTCCAATGACAGCCTCCTGGTCTAAGTACAGGTGTCTCATGAGCACAATTAAGTGTTCTGAAATTCCCATTCTTCTCAATGTTATCCACAATCTGTTATACTCCACACAGTCAAATGCTTTTGCACAATCTATAAAACACAAGTAAATATCTTTCTGGTATTGTTTGCTTTCAGCCAAGATCCATCTGATACCAGCAATGATATATCCCTCATTCCACATCCTCTTCTGAAGGAGCTCTGGTAGCATAGTGTCTAAGGCACTTAGCTGCTAACCAGAAGGTTCAAATCTATCAGCCACTCCATGGAAGAAAGACTTAACAATCTACTTCCATAAAGATTTACTGCCTCAGAGACCCAATGGTGGTGGCTATGAGTCAGAATCCACTTGATTGCAGTGGGCCTCTGAATTCTAGGGGTGGGCAGTTCTCCTCCCTGAGTCCAGTTGTTAAGGGTAAAACCTTAAGTATAAAAATTTGGACTCTAACATTTGAAGTATCATTGTAATTGCCAATTCTGAGGTCTTACTTGCATACCTTGCAATGAGTACTTTGCAATAAAATAAACAAGATTTTTATGAGAAATCTAAGCATTTCTTTATTTATTCTTAAGATAAAATCATGCAGGAAAGCTGGTTTTCTGGAAGTAGATTGCTCGGCCTTTCTTCTGAGGTGCTTCTAGGTGGAATCTATTGCCAAGCTTTCAGTTAGCTGTCAAGATTGTTAATTGTTTGCATGCACCACCCAGCAACTTCAAAATAGGATGATAGGACTAGTAACAAATATTCTATATGTGCTTTTCAGGAAACAAAGTTCTTCAGTACAATATGCTAAGTCAATGTTCTAACAGTCAGATGAGAAAGACTCATAATTTATGAAAGGCTCTATAGTATCACAATCACAGCAAATGGAATTACTAAAACATATCAGATTTTTAAAATGTCTTAACCTCAGCACTCTTTCTCATTTTCTCTTCCTGGGCGGGGAGTTGGCTCATAACCCATGTTTTTTCACAAACACAAAGTTATTCTTTATCCCTAAATAACCCAGTCCTCAAGAGAACAACAGACAGCAGGAGAAGAAAACTTACTTAGATAATTATTATGTGATGGAGAAAACAAGTTGCCATTTCAATTTGGAACATAATTAGGAAGACAATAGCCTCCTGACTGATGCCCTTTGTTCCCATTGGATATTTATGTAGAACAGTAATTGCAGTGTATTTTCCTGTTACACTTCATGTTGTCCAGAAAAGGGTTTCTAAAGCTCCATTACTTTCTAGTAAGATTCAGAAGAAAATATCTTACAGCTACTGGCCTGTGCCATGGCCACTCACCACTGCCTTCCGAACACAGTCCATGAATGTATTTTTTTTTTTTTTTAAATTCTGGTCAACAGCTGACTTAACATGAGTGTTAAAAGAAAAAGAATATTACTAGAGATTTGAGTGATTTAAGATATTATTGGGCAAAGGGGGCAAGATGGCGGACTAGGCAGAAGGATTGCACAGACCCTCTTCAACAAAGAAAAGGGAAACCAATTAATACAGACACAGAAGATAATCTTGGACCCCTGAGCCTTGAAGGAAAGGATGCAGATTTGGACTAAACCACAACTAGCAGAAGAATTTGCGTGAAAATACC
>NW_006921610.1:12701105-12725436 GCF_000298275.1 Orycteropus afer afer | reverse complement strand
TGCTGCATTGTAAATTTTGGTTAATGACATGAGAGAAAGTATATGTGAACTGCCGTATGAAAAGTGAATTTACTCTGTAAATCTTCACCCAAATCTAAATAAAAAAAAAAAAAAAAAGATATTATTGGAGGTTATTAGGAAAGATTTTTCATTTGAAAAATGACAATATATTCTAATATATGTTTGTTGTTGTTATGTGCCCTCGAGTCAGACCTGACTCACAGCAACCCCTCCTTGGGTTTCCGAGGTGGTATCACTATGGAAGTAGATTGCCCACCCTTCCTTCCGAGGAGTAGCTGATGGGTTTGAACCTCCAACTTTCTGGTTAGCAGTCAAGTGCCTTAGGAACTATTTGAAAGTCTTTGGTCAGTGATTATATCAAATAAAAGAGCTATACATATGTCTTCAGACATTATTTACATTGGTACTTAATTTACAATTAAAGGACCTAAAATTTAAAATGGTGTGGGGAATTAAAACTGCCTTAGATGTCTCAGTGTGCCCCTAACAGTCTTGCCTCCTGAGATTCTTCACATACCATGAGAATTAGATCTGTAATAATTTGTCTAGTTACTTATTCTGATCCTAAAGGAAAATAAAATTCCTCTCAGCTCCCCAGGAGGTCCAAATGGTAACAGTTCAGATTCAGTCTTTAAGGTAAAAGCCCCAATGCTCTTGGAGACTGGAGCTTTGTATTTACATCTCAGGGAAAATCAAGACCCAGATTTGGAGACCACAGGGCTGTTTGTTTCCTAGAGAAATTTTCTTTCCACTTCAAAGGACTGGCGGTATGATCAGGCTCATTACATATCCAGGAGTGGAGGTCAGCTGTCTCCTTCTCCTTTATAAGCAGAGAAAGACATTTTTCTTCATGCTTCATCTATATACAGACTGTCCAGCTACTCTCATAGATGAATCACCATTGACTTTCATCCCATTGCTCCAGGGGTTAGGATTGGTACAAAGCAATCCAACACGCTTATTATTTACTAGGAGGTATTTATAAAAAGTCTATTTCTAATCTGGAATACCTTGTCTACACATTCAGAATAAAAATCAATAAA
This sequence comes from Orycteropus afer afer, assembly GCF_000298275.1. Lineage (NCBI taxonomy): Eukaryota > Metazoa > Chordata > Mammalia > Tubulidentata > Orycteropodidae > Orycteropus > Orycteropus afer. The sequence continues at coordinate 12,724,372 of NW_006921610.1, read as the reverse complement.
GATGAATATTAAAAACTCAACACATATATTGACAACTGTTGTGTCTTGACACATTGATTAATTCTCACAAGAAATTTATGAGATAGTTATTAACCCCACTTTTTATATGCTGAAACTGAAATTCAAAAATTAAGTATTCAAACTAAATCACACAGCTTATTAAGTGATGGAACTAAGACTTCAGCCTTTGGTATGTCTCCATGGTTCTTGTTTATCTCACTACAATATACTTCTCCCAGGTAAATCAGTGCCTTAATCTTAGTTACATACTCTGATTTTGAAGAATCAAGATTCCTTTGAATTCTCTTCCATAGTATTAATTTTCTAAGTTACAGGCAAGAACTGAATTCAACACCTGATTCCCTCAATTGGATAAACTTCACAAGAGGAAGAAACATGACTTCTACTTCTCTATGTCCCTAAGCACCTAGAAGAAGAGTTCTAAGCATCTGTCTACTGCTTGTTCTGACTTGTAAATATAATGTAGACAAATCCTCACCCTGGTGATTTCCCAGCCCTTCCTCACCCATAATCTAGAATGTGATGAAACTTGATGGAAAATATTTATGCTATGTCATAAACCTTGATATATTCAGAAATGTTTTAATACAGTTCTATAACCTTCTCTTTTCTAGCAGTATGAAATGTTCAGTTCACTTTCTAGTTGGTTTTGCTTTCCAATTATTTGACAAGTTTTTAACTTTAACATTTAAAACAATTGTTTTGGTTACCTAGGGCTACTCTGACAGAAAGTCTTTAACAAATAAGAGTTTATTCTCTTACAATTTTGGAGGTTATAAGTCCAAGTTCCAGGTGCCAGTCTGTAGAGGAGGAGTGAAAAGCCCTTGACCTTGAACCTGGGCTCTGCCTCTTGTTCCTGGCCCACTGAAGCTAGAGGCATCTCTTCACTCAGACATCTGGTAGCGGCTGAGGCTAACAAACCCAAGGTGGACGAGTGAAGAAGCACAGTCCAAATATTACCAAACCACATGGCAGGCCTTTAATTCAAGTCCATTAAAAGTCCCAAGGTTGGCAGGGCAACATGGCAGGCTGCTGAACAATGACTCGCCTACAAGCAGAGTTCAAGCATGCTACCAACTGGAGGCCTACCTCAAAGCTCTTTCTTATACACTGGAAGCAGCACACATCCCAAAAGCAGCTAGCTACTCAGCTGCTCCAGTAGATTACACCATGGAGTCAATTACCATTCTCATCATGGGGAATAACTACATCCAGCTGCCCAGCCACTCCACCAGGCCCAGCCAAGTTCACATACAACCTTAACTACCACAACAATGTATATGTTGTTGTTGTTGTTATGTGCTGTCCAGTCAGCTCCAACTCATAGTGACCCTTCCTTGGGTTTCCGAGGTGGTATCACTGCAGAAGTTGATTGCCCAATCTTCTTCTGAGGAGTGGCTGGTGGGTTTGAACTGCCAGCCTTCTTGTTAGCATTCAAGTGCCTTAGGCACTATGCTACCAGAGGTCCTAACAATATACATACATATATGTTGTTGTTGTTGTTATGTGCCATCAAGTCAAACCTGACTCATAGCGACCCCTCCTTGGGTTTCCGAGGCAGTATCACTACGGAAGTAGGATTGCCCAACCTTCCTTCCGAGGAGTGGCTAGTGGGTTTGAACTGCCAGCCTTCTTGTTAGCAGTCAAGTGCCTTAGCCACTATGCTACCAGAGCTCCCTACATATATATGTATATATAAATTTTTGTTGTGATGCAGGTGAAAGTCTACAGAGCAGATTCACTTTCAATACAGCAGCTCACATACACTTTGTCTCATGACATTGACTGCACTTTCCCACAATGCAACAGTTAGTTACCTCTTACCTGTGTCCCTCCCTCACATGTTATCCAGCCCCCCAAGCTGTCTCCTTGTGCATACACAGCCCTTCAATTCTCTCATAATTGCTCTCTCCAAGGAGGTATCTACTTAATGTAAATGTTCAGCTCATATGACTGTCTTTTGTTTGGCTGGAAGCCACAGGAGTGGTTTTAAATCCAGACCTGAAGGACAACTAGGGGCCATAGTCTCAGTGGTTCCCTCAGGCTCTATCAGACCAGCAAACCTCGTTCTTTTTTAAAAATGATTTTGAGTTTTGTTTCATACTGTTTTCCCACTCTACCCATGGTCTTCTATGTAGATCACCCTCTCAGTGGTTGGCAGTGGTAGGTGGGCACCATCTAGTTCTTCTGGTCCCATAGTTGTATAGGCTGAGGATCACAGGGTCTACCAGTCCCTTGGACTAATTATTTCCATGAACCTTTGTTTTTCTTCATTCTTCTTTGCTCTGGATGGGGAGAGACCCATCCCTGCATCCAGGTGCCCTCTAGCAAGCTTTTAAGATCCCAGTCACTACTTGCCAAAGTAGGATGTGGAACAATGTTTTTGTGTAGTACATTATGCCAATTGAGCTTGATTTCCCCTGCAACGATGGTCCCAAGCCTACAGGTCCAAACTATTCACCCCCTCTGGGTAGCTGGCTGTGTCCAAGAAGTGACTACAACCTTGTCCCTTGTCAGCTTTACTATGTACCTAGGGATTCTTACAGAATATACAAATTCACTTGTAGAATCATTGCCTGACAACCCTACACATGATCTTTGACACACTGACCCCTAGATAGACATTCCTAATTGTTCAGCCTGTCCATCCATCTATCCACTGACAATGCAGTATTGTATGCAAGAAAGGGTTCATCTTTGTTGTCTGTACTTCCCATGTACCTCTCTATGTCTTCCTCTTCCTCAATGCCACTGTGTTGATCACTCACATTTGGCAAATTGCCCATCTCTTCACCCAAATCAATATTTCTCTCTATCTTGCCTCCCTTCCCACCCTGGTAACCAAAAAAGAAAATTTGCTTCCATATATAAACTTTTCATTGACTTTCCACAATAACAAACTAATACAACATTTAGCCTTCTGTGATTAACTTTTTCACTCAATATAAAGTCCTCCAAGTTCATCCACATTATGCGATGTTTTGCAGACTCTACCTTATTCTTTAGGGTTGCATAGTATTCCATTGAGTGTATGTACCATAGTTTGGTTATCCATTCTTCTGTTGATAGGCACGTAGGTTGTTTCCATCTTTTGGCTATAGTAAATAGCCCTGCGATGAACATGGGTGTCTGTGTATCTGTTCTTGTCCTGGCTCCCACTTCTTTAGGATATATACCTAGTAATGGAATGGCTGGGTCAAATGGTATTTCTAATTCCAACTTTTTAAGGAATCGCTATATACATATTTTCTTATTTCATATGTGTATATTGTTCAGAATGGTGTATATTAGGCCACAATAACAATTTCCAGTTCTCATTTGCCTAATACAGTCAAGGTTTATGTTTTCTTTTTTCTCACATTATATATATATCAAGGCTTAGGTAGGGGCTCTGTTATTCATCATCCTTATTCCAGAACTCAAGATGATGAAGCAATTGTACTTGCCAGTGGTCATGGGAATGAGGGAATTGGGGAAAGAGAGAGATAGAGTATGGCAAATTTTACACTCACTCTTAAAGGTTCTGCATGGATGTGGCATACATCATTTATGTTCACATTTTGCTGTTCAAAAGATATCACACAGACATAACTATTAAGAAGTGTGAGGAAAATGCAATACCATTACCTATTAGGAAAAACCAAACAAGCTCACTGCTGTCAATTCGAGTCGACTCATAGTGACCTGTCCTTGGTTTTCCAAGGTGGTATTTCTATGGGAAGTAGGTTGCCCAAACTTCCTTCCGAGGAGGGACTGGTGGGTTTGAACCACCAGCCTTCCGGTTAGCAGTCAAATGCCTTAGGCACTATGCTACCAGAGCTCCCACCTATTAGAAAGGTAGACCAAAAATATTTAATAAAAAGCTCTGATGATCAAAAAAGTCTACTTTTTTGGTAACCAAATATTTTGTTCACTTTTCTTCCTGCATGCAAATGTATTCACTCTCCTCAAAGAAAACCGTCTGTGTGGTCAGTTTCAAGCTCAACATCCAGAATCTGTGAATAATGCCTGATAATCTCCATCTAGTCCAGTTCTACTTCCTCTGGATCTGGGAGTCTAAAGTGAAAAAGACAAATCTTCTACCCTAATTTCTAATGTAAAATATGTTCATAATTTTAACCCTGTAATTTGGTCTTTAAGTTATAGAATATAAAATAGGGATTTTACCACTAACATTTTGAATACCAGAAGGTTACTCATGATGGAAAATTTTCAGTGTAGCTTCCAGACAGGAGAAAGACCTGGCAATCTAGTTCTGAAAATTAGCCAATGCAAATTTTATGGATTACAGCAGAATATTGTCCTATATGGATACATCATCAAAAAAGATCAATCATTAGGAAAGGATTAAGAACGACTTAGAGATGAGTATCTGCCACCCATCTGTTTGGCATGCTGTGGTGGCTTGTATGTTGCTATGATGCTGGAAGCTATGCCACTGGTATTTCAAATACCAGTAGGATCACCCAAGTTGTATAGTTCTAAGTGAAACTTCCACAACAAGAGAAACTAGGAAGAAAGGCCTGCTGACCTACTTCTAAAAAAATAGCCAATGAAAGCTTTATGCTTCACAGCAGAATATTGTCTCATATAGATACATCATCAGGAAAAACAAATTACTAGAAAAGGACATCATGCTTGGTAAAGTTTTGGGCTAACAAGAAAGAAGAAAACCCTTAATGAGATGGATTACCACAATAGGTTTGACAGTGGACTCAAGCATACCACTGATCATGAGGATGAAACAGAATCAGGCAAAGTTACATTCTCTTATCCATAAAGTCTCCATAAGTCATACTCAACTCCATTGCAACTAACAACAGCAGCAGCAGGCATGGCTATGGTAACATATGGGATGTTATGTCTTGTCTTGATCTGGAAGAAATGAGCACATCTTCAGTTATATGAGAGATATGTGTGTATGTGTGTCATGTTAACACTGTGTTTTCTTTATCTAGTGCCTCTATAACAGAAAGACCCCCAGTGGATGGCTGTAGCAAACAGAAATTTATTCTTTCACGGTTAATGATGTTAGAAGTCCAAATCCATGGTGTCAGCTCTAGGAGAAGGTGTTCTGTTGGCTCTGTGGGAAGGTGCTTGTCTCTTTCCAACATCTGTGTGCCTAATTTTCCTTGGAGATATCTGTGTGCCTTGGCATCAATCTTCCCCTGGTCTAGGAGGTTATCAGCACAGGGAACCTGGGTCCAAAGGACATGCACCCCTCGCAGCTCTTCTTTCTACATGATACTCTATTCCCTTCTCCTCTACTCACGTCTCCTTTTATCTATTTTAAGATAAAAAGTGATGTAGGGCACAGCTCAGCAGACCTTTTTTTTTAACCTACATCAGGGCTTTGACCTGAGTAAAGGTGTTGTATCCCACTCTAATCCTCTTACAGCTGATTGGCTGATCACATCATAGGGTGTGATCACATCATTATATAATCGCCAGACTACATCATTACATAACTGTCATAGCACTGAAAATCACGGCCCACCTAAGTTGACACATACTCTTGGGAGACACAATTTAATCTATCATAAACCACAATGGATTTTTTTTTTTTTTTTTTTTTTTGGTCAAAAGTTTAATCGGGTAAAAGGGAGGAAACATTGTTGAAATGGAATGTAGGTATACTGTACAAAATTAACTCTTGTCAAGTCAATTTCCATTCTATTTTATCATCTTCTCTACATTGTGGAAAAGAAGACTGGAATCATATTCTCCAGAATCCTCTTACATGGCTATTGGTTGTATTAGTCTACTGAAAGGTGAAAATAAATAAAATGATATTATTAATTCCCAAGAAACACAGCCAAATATCAATGGCAGATAGGAAATTTGCCTCAACTTCTGGGTGAATTTTCTCATAGCACCCACGTGTTATGTAGGGAATGCATTCTGTAGGGAATGAGATATTTAAGGAGACTTCTTGGAAAGTCTCATTTCAGTGTACCTGGCTAAGGCAGTCACCTGGAGGAGTGACACCAATGAAAGGTCTTGAGATACACCACTTCCATTCTTCAGGCTATGAAAGTTAGTAACAGCTTACTGCTTTTCATTCACTGAGCTTCTGACACCATGGATGCTTCTAATTCTGTGCATTAACACAGATTTACAGAGTGGCTTCCATTTTCCTAAACAAACATTGACTAATATCCTGAGTAACATTGAATAAAGTGAAGAAATTACCTCATATATACCACAGGTTATACTCTGTTACTTTTCTAGAAATAGAATTTTCAAAATTTATATTTGAATATATATAGGAAAACTTATATGAACAGAACTAAGAGGGTATTGCATGATCTAAAATCAGGAAAAGTGTGTATCAGGATTGTATCCTTTCACTATACTTACTCAATCTGTATGCTAAACAAATAATCTGAGAAGCTAAGCTAAATGCAGCATCAGGATTGAAGGAAGACTCATTAACAACTTGTGATATACAGATAACCATTTTTTTCTTAAGGAAGACCAAAGAAGAATTGATGTACTTGAATTGCGATCTTGCTGAAGAATATTCAAAATACCATGGACTTCCAGAACAACAAACAAATCTGTCTTGGAAGAAGTGCATTTGTAATACTCCTTAGAAGCAAGAATGGCCAGACTTCACCTTATGTATTTTGTTCATGCTATCAGAAGGGATCAGTCCTTGGAGAAGAATATCATGCTTGGTAAAGTGGAGGGTCAGGGAAAAAGGGGAAGACCCTCAATGAGTTGGATTGACAAAGTGGCTATGATGATGAGCTCAAGCATAGCAAAGATTGTGAGGATGACACAAGGCCAGGCATCATTTCATTCTGTTGTACCTAGGGTGACTAGGGGTCAGAACCAACTCAACAGCTCCTAAGAACAACTAACAAGACATGCAAGTATAATAATTATAATAAAACATAAATATCTATTTTTGCTCATGTTATTATTAAATTTTTAATTTCAATTATCAATAATAGTATATTTAAAAAATATATATATTTTTGTGAAGTCATACTAAAATTCTCATTATACACTCACAAGAAATAAATGGGTATATAATTTTAAAAATTGCTTTTAATTCTAATTTATTTGTAACACAGACATCAATGACATATGCTTTGAATAATAACTACTTCAATGCTAATATTTTTGTTGCAAACCAAAATAAATAAAATCTGTAAGGAATGACACAAAATTCACTTATCAGCATAAGGAATCATAGATGAGGAGCATGAAGAGTTTCAAATTATCCAGCCATCTTTCACAAATGACATTTCTGAAAATCTGACAAGTAGCTCCCACCCCTAACAGACTATCACATCCCTATTTAGGTTCTCATTTGTCTCTGTCAGGCTGATTCATGGGTTTAGTCCCCAAGTTAACAAAATGAGACTTGGCATTGATCACCAAAATTTATGATACTTTGAAAGATCACACCTGATTAATAACAGAGCCACACTTTATATATTTTCATAGTCATACTGAAACTCAGTCAGCATTGACAGTGTGTTGAAATTGTGGGAGGAATTTTAGAGAAATTGGAGACTGGCCTAAATCCTGGTGTCTCTAACCCTTTATGATTGAAAAGACTGCATAATTTTTCATGGAGGACCAATGGTTTGGAGCTCATTTTGCTCAAGAGATGACATAACTGTGGCAAAATATTAGCATCATCCTTTAATTTATTATTATTATTTTTAATTTTTCATGGTGGTTTGGGTGAAAGTTTAGAGAGAAAGTTAGTTTTCTGTTCAACAATCCATATATATTTTGTTTCTTGACATTGATTGCAATCCTCACACTGAACAGCACTCATCTCACTTCCTCTCTGCTTTTCCTGTTTCCGACAGTCCTTCTTTTCTATCCCTTCCTGCCTTCTGAACTTTATCTCTGGGTAAATGCTGACCTTTTGAACTTTTATCATTGATTCTTCTACGGAGTGTGACTTCCCTGGTGTTATTGTTCAACTTATGTTGTTGTTAGGTGCTGCCAAGTCAGTTCTAATTCATAATGACTCCATGTCCAAGAGAAAGAAACACTGTATGACCTTCACCACCCTCAAAATCATTGCTATACTTGAGCCCATCTTTGCAGCCACTGTGTCAATCCATCATGTTGAGGAATTTCCTCTTTTTCGCTCACCCTCTACTTTACAAGCATGATATTCTTTGCCAGGGATGGGTCCCTTCTAATAACATGACTGAAGTACAAGGGACTGAATCTGGCCATTCTTGCTTCTAAAGAACATTCTAGTTGGACTTCTTCCAAGAGAGATTTGTTTGTTCTTTTTGCACTTTACAGTATTTTCAATATTCATCACCGACACTGCAATTCAAACGCATCAATTCTTTATTGGTCTTCTTTATTCATTATCCAGCTTTTGCATGCATGTTGTTGTTGTGTGCCGTGGAGTTGGACCCAACTCATAGCGACCCCTCCATGGGTTTCTGAGGCAGAATCACTACGGAAGTAGATTGTCCCATCTTCCTTCTGAGGAGTGACTGGTGAGTTTGAAGCCCCAGCCTTCTGGTTAGCAGTCAAATGCCTTAGGCACTATGCTACCAGAGCTCCTTAGCTGGCTCTGAAAAATACCATGGCTTGGATCAGGTGGACCTAAGTTTTCAAAGTGAACTTTATGCTCCTTAACACTTTAAAGAGCTCTTTTGTAGCAGATTTGCCCAGTGTAATACATCATCTAATTTCTTGACTTCTGTTTCCATGAGGGTTGATTGTAGATCCAAGTAAAATAAAATACCTGACAACTTAAATCTTTCTCTGTTTATCATGACATTACTTATTGGTCCAGTTGTGAGGATTTTATTTTTCTTTATGTTGAGGTGTAATCCATACTCAAGGCTGTATTCTTCGATCTTCATCAGTAAATGCTTCAAGTCTTCTTCACTTTCAGCAAGCAAGGTGGTGCCATCTGCATATTGTTAATGAGTCATCTTTCAAACATGATGCTGCATTCTTCTTCATGGAACCCAGCTTCTCAGATTATTTGCTTAACATTCAGATTGAATAAGTATAGTGAAAGGATACACTTATGTACACATTTCCTTATTTTAAACCATGCAGTATGCCCCCCCCTTTTTTTTAACAACTGCCTCTTAGACTGTGTAGTTTCCTCCTAAGCAGTTAAGTGTTTTGCAATTCCCAATCTTTGCAATGTTATACAAAATTTATTATGATCTATATAGGTGAATGCCTTTGCAAACTCAATAAAACATAGATAAAGTTCCTTCTGGTATTCTTTGCTTTCAGCCAAAATTCATCTGACATTAGCAATAATATCCCTTATTACACATTCTTTTCCAAAACTGGCTTGAATTTTTGGCAGTTCCCTGTCAATGTACTGCTGCAACTGTTTTTGAATTATCTTCAGCAAAATTTTACTTGCATGTGATATTAATGATATTCTTCTATAATTCCTGCATTCTTCTGGATCATCTTTCTTTGGAATGGGCACAAATATGTATCTCTTCCAAGTGATTGGCCAGATAACTGTCTTCCAAATTTCTTGGCACAAATGACAGGGTTTGTAGCACTGCATTCAATTGTTGAAATATCTCAATGGACATCCCATCATCCTGTAGCCTTGTTTCTCACCAGTGCCTTCAATAAAGCCTGGACTTTTCCTTCAATGCCATCATTTCTCAATAACATGCTACCTTCTCCAATGGCTGAATGTCTACCAATTCTTTTCAGTACAGTGACTCTGTGTATCCTTTCCATCTTCTTTTGATACTTCCTACATCTTTCAATGTTTTGCACATAGAATTCTTCATTATTGCAACTCAAGGCTCGGATGTTTTCTTCAGTTCTTTCAGGTTGAGAAATGCCAAGCATGTTCTTATCTTTTGGTTTTCTAACTCCAGGTCTTTGCATATTTCATTTTAATACTTTACTTCTTTTCTCAAGCTGCCTTTTGAAATCTGTTTGGTTCATTTACTTCATCATTTTGTTCATTCACTTTAAGTACTCTTCATTCAAGAACAAATTTCAGAGTCTTTTCTGATGTTTGTTTGGTCTTCTCTTTCTCGTTTTTAAATGACATTTTAACTTTCTTCATGTATGATGTGCTTTATGTCATCCCACAACTTGTCTGGTCTTCAGACATTGGTATTAAGTACATCAAATCTATTCTTCAGATCGTTTGTAAATTTAGGTGCAATATATGAAAGGTCATTTATTGGTTTTTGTAAACTTGTTTTTAATTTTCTTCCACTTCCACTTTAACTTGCATATGAACAATTGATGGTCTGTTCCACAGTTGTCCCTTGGCCTTTTTCTGACTGATGATATTGAGGTTCTCCATCATCTCTTCCCAAACATGTAGTTGGTTTGATTCCTGTTTATTCCATCTGGTGAAGTCCACATGTGTGGTCTCCATTTATGTTGTTGAAAAATGTATTTGCAATGAATAAATCATTAATATTACAAAATGTTATCATGTGATCTCAAGTGTCATTTCTATCACCCAGGCCATGTTTTTCCAACTACTACTAATTATTTTTTTTCCAACTTTCAATTTTCAATGCCCAGTAATTATCAATGAATCTTGATTGTGTGTTTGGTCAATCTCAGACTGTGCAAGTTTGTAAAAATCTTCTGTTTCTTCATCTTTTGCTTTAGTGGTTGGTGCATAAATTTGAATACTAGTAGTATTAACTAGTCTTCCTTGTAGGCATATGGATGTTATCCTATCAGTGACAGCATTATATTTCAGGCTATATTTTGAAATGTGCTTTTTGATGATGAATGTGGTGCTATTCCTCTTAATTTGTCATCTCTAGCATAGAAGATCATATGATTGTCTGATTCAAAATGGTCAATACTAGTCCATTTCAGCTCACTAACGCCCAGGATATTGATCTTTATGTGTTCCATTTCATTTTTGACAAATTCCAATTTTTCTATATTTGTTCTTCATACATTCTATGTTCCAATTATTAATAGATGTTTGCAGCTTATGTTAACCTGGGTTCTTTAGAGAAGCAAAACCAGTACAGCTTGTATATATATAGAGAAAGATAAATTTACCTTTGGAGAATGGCTTACAGAAACTGGCAAGTCCCAAGTTCTTGGATCCAACATCGAACTGGAGGCTTTTCCCAACTGCAGGGGCGGTCGTGCTCAAGGTTGGCAGGCAGTATACCAGCTGTTGACACCAGAGAATGACCAATCCAAGATTGCCAGGCCGAATGGTGGATTGTTCACTCACGGACAGTTGTAGGTATCACAACAGGATCCCAATCCACAGAAGAGTGGCTTATTTTCCCAGGATGTCCATAAATATATTGGAAATAGGCCACATCCCTAGGGAAACTCCCTTTCAATGGATTGGTTGCTCAAAACATGTACATCTGATGTCATCATGGGAATAACCTACATCACAACTGCTTAAACCACTCAGAATTGTGGTCCAGCCAAGTTAACATAAAACTCCAACTATCACACAGCTGTTTCTTCTCATTTTGAATGTTGCCACATCAGCAAAATGAACATCCTAAAAGACTTACTCCAAGCATATCATTAAGGTTGACTCTACTTTGAGGAGGCAGCTCTTCCCTAGTCATATTTTGAGTGCCTTCCAATCTGAGGGTCTTATCTTCTGGCACTATATCAGACAAATCTTTATGGCTATTCATAAGTTTTCAGTGATTCATTTTTTTCAAAAGTGGACTGTCACATTCCTATTCCTCATCTGTCTTAGTCTGAAAGCTCCACTGAAACCTGTTCACCATGATTGACTCTGCTCGTATTTGAAATACTGGTAGCATAGCTTTCAGCATCACTGCAACATGCAAGCTACTACAGTATGACAAATTGACAGTCGAGTGGTGGATTCACCTTATAGGCCTATCTATTTTGGGCTGTACATTGAGCCAGGAGTATGAGTTTAGCTCTAGGACTGAAGAGCATCTAAGGTCTGTAGTCTCAAGAGTTCCACCAGTATCTATCAGACTAATAACCCTGGTTTTTTTAAAAAATAATTTTGAGTTCTGTTGAACAATTTTGTCCCAGTTTTTTTAGTACTTCCTGTTGTGATATCTTTCAGAGCTGTCAATAATAGTACCCAGGCACTGTCTAGTTCTCCTGGCCTCAGAGTCATGGAAGCTGAGTGAGATTTGTGTGATCCATTTGTTCTTTGAACTAACTGCTTCCTTTTGCTTTTGATTTTCTTCATCTTCTTCACTCTGGATGGGGAAAGAATAGTTGCACCTAAGGTGGCCACTCACAAGTTTTAAGACCTTAGGTTCTACTCACCAAAGTAAGATGTGGGACTTTTTCTTTGTGGCCTGTGTTGTGATAAAACACATCATTGGGCCTAGGGCTCAGGTCCATTGTCTTGAGGGACATGAAGGGAAATTGGCATAACATAGTAATCCTGCAATTTTAAAGTCAACTTTTGAATTATTTTTTAATCATTCATAGAATTCATTTGATGATAGTTATCTAAACTACTTAGCTCAGTGCTGGGCATCCAGGAGTTAACAATATATGTTTCTTATATATTCACCCAATCAAATACTATTTGATTATATAACTACTAAGAGAGATTAAATGGAAATATTATTGTATCATACTCAAAGGTCATAAACCTGTCTTTTAACTTTCCCTAACTCAATGTCAGAAAATAGTTTTTAGCTTCAGGCTTTAGAATCCATATTATCTTGTGGCTTTCTTATTTCAAGTGTAACTTAGGAGTGAAATGATCACAAACCTAGCTCTCCTGGGTGGTTTATTTTTTTTCTCCACAACCTATCTTTGGACCAAATTTTTCTCAATTTGTAAGATCTAAGGGGATCACAACCCAAGGTGGTATGGCCGTAGCAACTGCAAGCAAAACAAAACATCTGGTGAAGAACAAAATAAAAATCAATTAAGTGACTGTGAACAAAATTCATGGGAGTGATGTCCACATTCCTTTAGATTACTTTCTATTTCATTAATTTGATTTCCTCATGTATGTGTGTGTAGTGAAAAGTTTTCCAACCTTAAATCATCACTTCCCACAAGACTATGTAGACCTCCCAGGATTTCATATGCGGGAGGCTTGAGTTCTGGGCTCACCTGTCTTCTCCGCTACATTCCCCAAATAGGAGTTCATCTTCTACGGCAGTGGCAGTTTTGAAGATTTTTTTTTTTTTTTTTTTAAGTCCAGGCTTTAGAATCCAAGTTATTTTCATAGCTTTCTTATTGCAAGTAGTTCTCTTCATGTATCATGTCATGCTTTTAAATCATTTTTCCATATTATTTCCTTACATAAAGTACACTGTTTTGTCTGTGAAACTGCCAAAAACACAGAGGAATGTGTTGACTCATTTCAAAGATTCTTAATTTTATCATAGGGAAACTTCTTCTTTGAGTCCTTCTCAAGTTTACAAACAAAAATTGAGGTGGAAATTTGCACCTGTTACAGTATCTAACTTTCACATCTGGCACATTTACTTTAAGGTATTTCTTTCTTTTCCAAATCAAAGATTTGTATTTTTCCATAGGTAATTTCGGAGCCTCGCCACCTGACTTCATTTTGTTGGTAGAAAATGGGTAAGCTGACCCTGCAGATGCAACATCTTATAGTTAAAAGGGAAACAGATCACAATTAAAGGTGGCATTTATGCAGACAATATAGACAATTAACAATGCAACAGTTCTAATCCCAGTCTTATCTTGAGTATCTTGGAGAAGGGCTAACAAATGCAAGTAACTGGAGATTCAAATCTCACACACCCACTTCAGTGGAGTCAATTCTGATTCATAGTAACATTGTAGGACAGAGTAGAATTGCCCCCACAGGGTTCCCAATGTTGTATATCTTTAAGAAGCAGACTGCCCCATCTTTCTCCCAAATAGTGGCTAAACCAAAAAACCCAAATCCGCTGCCGTCGAGTCGGATCTGACTCATAATGACTCCTCCTTGGGTTTCCAAGGTGATATCACTGCAGAAGTAGATTGCCCAACCTTCCTTCCGAGGAGTGGATGGGGGTTTGAACCACCAGCCTTCTGGTTAGCAGTCAAATGCCTTAGGCACTATGCCACCTGAGCTCCCCACATAGTGGCTGGTGGATTTGAACCACCAACCTTTCAATTAGCCCCTGAACACTTAACCACTGTCCCACTCGGGCTCCTTATTAGAATCTCATAGACCTATATAACTCTACTTGTCTTATTCTAAAATGTGTATGTATGCATATTTTAAATAAACAGCATTTTTCTTTAACTTGTCTCAACAAAGGGAAAGTGTTGCTTAAGAAATGTTTGTTCTGCCTTATCCCAATGACTGCAAATCTCATCCATGAAAACAGAGCTTGACTGATTGAACACTGTTCGTTAGGCATTTTATATCTGGAATTTTTCAACAGGAATCCTCATGGTACACAGGAAATAAAAACACAAACAAGACAGAAAATCTAAATTTAGAATCAGGACAGACTTGAGTCTTAATTTCAAATATTAACTTTCTGTTAAATATCTATGAGCTTATTTTTCTCTCTAAGAGTGAAAATAATTATCATTATATTGCAGGATTAGGATGCTTAAGAAGAAGTAAACACTTAGTGAATGTTATTTTCCTTTTACCAGGCTTCCCTAGCTCTCCCACCATGGCACCCTTCCCCCACTTGGCCAGTTGGTCCACTATTTTACACTTGATTTTTAAAAATTATGTTTCTATTTGTGTCATTTTCTTATTATATTTTACTATTATAATCCACATAATAACCCTTTGACATAGGTACATTTATATCTATTTTTAAGGATAGAAATGGCAATGTATAGAGGCATGGTGCAGGCCAGGCATTGCTTTGTATTGTTGTACACAGGATCACTATGAGGTGGAGCCTACTCAAGGCAGGTAACACAGCAACAGAGGCATATTAGTCAGGGAAACAAATCCAACTTCTATGTATTTTAAACGCACAAATTTAAACCTGAGAATTATTTACAAAGCCACTATCGGGGGTGGTTGAGGTTCCCAGAAATTAGTAAAAGCAGGAAAAGTCCCAACCTGTCCCTCGGGATTGGAGGTTAACAGGAAGGAAAACCAGAGCTAACCTGTGAGTGTTACCTAGGATAGAAGTCAAGAAGGACTGAAACTACTAAATTATGCAGTAGTAGGAAGGCACTGCTGAGGTTGGAATGGGTATGTTTAAGTAAACTCCCAAGGACACATTGCTAGTAAGTAGCAGGTTCGGGATTTGAACCCATCTCCTTCAATTGCTTTCTTATAAAATGAATAATATATGTGAAAATACATGTAAATCATAAAAAGTATAAGGTACTAAAATACTGTTTTATGATGAGGAGAATTTTTAGAACTTGTTCAAGTAAGAAAGTCCTAGAACTTGCTCAACTCTACTTTCTTGAGTGTTTTCATCCTTTCTAACTGCATTGGGGACCAAAAAACAAAAAAAAAAAATCTCACTTAAACCCATTTCTTTTGAGTCAATTCTGTCTCAAAATAACTCCATAGGGCATCGTAGAACTGCCCACAGGGTTCTAAGGCTATAGACTGATGCGAACTGCCATATCTTTCTCCCACAGAACAGCTGGTGAGTTGTAACCAACAACCTCTCAGTTAGCAGCTGAGCAGTTTAACCACTTCACCATCAGGTTTCCCTAATGCCTTTGGGAATTGCCTCTTAACTGATGTTTCCCAAATGTCAGCCTCCCTTCTCTTCTGAGCCTTTGACTTTAAGTGTAGGCCATATGCATTTGAATTTCTGTAGACATCTCAAGCTCAGCATGTCAAAATCTAAGCTCAACTTACTCTTCATGCCCCATCTCCATTTTATTTTGATGGATGCTTCTTCTAATTACCTAAGATCTGTTCTAGACCTTTATCTCATTCTCCACATATGATCAGTTACCATATCCTAAAAATTTACCTCAAATATTTTTAAATATATCTTTTCCTCCTTTCTTTTCCTTCAACTCATCATAGTTTGTCAGATTATTGAAAGAATATCCTGCTAGTATTTAGAGTCATCTATGTAGCATAGTGCCTAAGGCACTTGACTGCTAACAGAAGGCTGGTGGTTCAAACCCACCAGCCACTCCTCGGAAGAAAGATTGTGCAATCTACTTCTGTAGTGATACTGCCTCAGAAACCCAAGGAGGGGTGACTATGAGTCGGATCCGACTCAAGGGCAATGAGTTTGGTTTGGTTTTATGTAGAATAAAAATTTGTCTGTAAGTTTCCCCTTCTGAAAAACAATTACAGCAACAACAACAACAAATATTAATTCCTCCACAGATTAATTTCATGGTGTTATGCACAGCATATAAGAATATAACTTGGTCCCTAACTACCTGTGCCTCCCACTTGATACTTTATTAATACTAAATCCTGTATAACATGCTGTTTCATATTCATGTGTCTTTGCTTCTGCTGATCTTTTCTTATTCCTTGTCTGAAATGTCCCTCTCATCATCTTTCACTTGGTAACTCCTATTAATTCTCTAAGACCCAGATCAGTCAGCATTGCCTCCAGAGTATGTTATTTGAACCTCTAACTCTTTCTATAGCCCTTGCCTATCTTTCCCTTGTTCTTTTAACATGCCTCCATCCAAGCATTTAATTAATTATATTGGTCCTTAGAAGAAACCAACACAATATATCCACCGCACCAGGCCAAATGTAAAAACCAAATAAAGCAAACTCACTGCCATCAAGTTGATTTTGACCCATAGAGACCCCTCCTTGGATTTCTGAGGCAGTATCCCTATGGAAGTAGATTGCCCAACTTTCCTTCTGAGGAGTGGCTGGTGGGTTTGAACCATCAGCCTTCTGGTTAGTGGTCAAATATCTTAGGCATTACACTACCAGAGCTCCTAGGCCAAAAGTAGCCTTCAATAAATATTACTGAATAAAGGTCCAATGCATTTTTAGCATAGTTTTCCTTATGATATCTTTTGGCACAATGGATTTGACCATGAACTTTCATTTCTAAAGAGAAAGTCAGAAGACAGGAGAAAGACAGTAACTAAATAGAAGGCTAAAACTTTTTGGCTTTTTTATCATATTTCTAGTACAAAATTAAACTTTTGAAAAAATTGTGTACAGCTGAAATATTTAGAGTAATGGATGAGATGGGACTTCTGAATTGTGGCTCACTCCCACTACATTTCCTAAGCCATAACACTGGGATAATACCTAAAGGAATTTACAGTGAAAGACAGTCAATCCAATGTGTATCAATTATTCATACATTTCAATTGGTAGTGAAATGAGCAAATATATTCAATAAGTGGACTTTGTTCCCACAAAGTAGAAAGTGCATAATGGATGGAAAAATGGAAAACTCACTTTCAATACTATGCAGTTCAGTGCAAGAATGCTTATACGTAGATAAATTTTCCAAATTATTTGTTGAAACCGCTGACCAAACCACCCTAAACTGCAGTTGAACTTCTGCTAACCATGAAGTGCTGCACTTGAACTCTATTTCACAGTTTCTGGGTTTCACAGCCGTTAGGCGAGCATAATTCATATCCTTTACGATACTTGAAAGAACCATTTTAGGAATTGTGACAGAAACAGATGTTAGCACACATTTTCCTAAAATGCTACCATGTTTAACCAAAGAAAAGAGTCATCTGATTTCTTAAAGTTCTAGTACACCATTGATATTTGCATAAATAAAATGTGGAAGCTTTAGCATTGGAAAGTTTTAAAAAACATTAAATATTTCATTTTTAGGGATCTGAAGTTTGGTGAACTTCCTCTCTTTTTTTTTTTTTTTTGGATAAATATGTGAATTAAAAGGGTATTATATTCTATATACTTTGAAAATGGGGAAAGCAATTGGATTTTGTACTGTAGGCGAGTAGTTGTTTGATTGAAATGTTAAGAAAAAAAGAAGGATGTATAAAACTAAGAAAACCATATGGTCCCTTTTACTTATCAACATGAGTGATCAAGAACTCCCTTATCTGCAATTATAAACATTATGACAGTAAAATCTCACTGAAGTAAATTCTTTCCATTGGAAATATGGTTACAACTTTCTTCTCAATAATCTGTATGGCTGAAATTTCATTCTTAAATTTGGAAATTCTAAAACTAAATATATAGGTGGCTCATTTGGAAGCATGCATTTAAGACTGAAGTAATTAATTAAATTTAATAGCAAAATACCAGGATTCAGATCTGTACAGAGAAGAAAATAAAATTTGATTGTGTTAGGCATAACCTACATTACCTAAAAATCAAACTAACTGAAATCAAGTCGAATCCAATTCAGGAAGACCCCATGTGTTGGAGAATAGGACTGCTCCATTGGGTTTTCCAGGCTTTGAACTTTCTTGAAGGAGATCACCAGGTCTTTCTTACAAGGCTTCTCTGGGTACGTTTAAACCACCAGCCACTCGGTTGGAGTAGAGTACTTAGCCATTTGTACTACCTAAAAACTCCTAACACACAGAAGCTGCCTAGAAAATGTTACCTGAGATAAAACCAACTCCTTCCTTGGCAGAGAAGATGAGATCATAAAGCAAGAAAAACACAAAGAAGGTAATCATCACAAAGCAAATCAACATGCATATGACCAGTAGCAACTGGACAGTTACAGAATACTTCTAAGTCAATGCCAGTTTAAAAATATTTTTAATTGATAGGAAAAAAAAAAAAAAAAAAGACTCTTTCCAAACCAGATTACACTTCAAAAAGAGGGTTGGATGGGTTGACACCATTTAGATTCAACTACTTTCACTAGTGCTTGTGAATGTCCTGTTGTGTTATGATTGTCTTATGACTGATTCGTACCCAGTAAGAATCAGCTCCATTGTCACCTGTGCTTGATAGTATTTGCTAGCCCCAGTACCTAAAGCAAGAACTGGCAGATGCGTAGGCACTGAATAAATGTTTGCTATTTAACCATGTCGAAAATTTTTATAGAGGTTCAAATTTGTCAACAGTGGATCTTACCATTTTAATCAAACTCTACTATACAACAATGTTTAATTAGTGAATTTTATTTGATTTCAACCCAGATTTTGAAATACAAGTTAATCGTATTAGGAAAAAACTCAGCCTCTTGGCTTTTAAATAAGTAGACCAAAACCTAAACCCAGTGACTTTGTCAATTTTTAATTTTTAAATAGCTTATAAAACTATGTCACAATTCAATGGGAAACTATAATTTCTTGCTCAAAAAGATGCCATAAAACTAGACTATATCCTTTAAAAATAGGAAGCAAAGAAAAGGACAAGAAAACTGTAGTCATGGAAAAATAAACTACACTGATCCCTCAAAATTTATATTAATTAGTCACTTCTGAAGTTTGAATACCAACACTGAATCTGCAGGGTTTTTAGCCTTTGAGAGCTCCTGATGAATTAATTGTTTTCTTAAAGAATGTCATTTTTGTTATTCTGATGGTTATGCTCAGTTTGTTCAATTCCTTGTGATTTGATCATAGGTGATGCATCACCACAATGTCACCTTGCCTGTCAGGTTCAATGAAGGAGGAATGAGCATGGGCATATTACTGCTTGCTCCCTTATTAAAATTGGCAACTATTATTAAGAGTTAGTACACATTGGCCCATGGGTTAGGGAAGATTTATCTACTTTGGTATATACATTGTATCTGAACAAAGAACTTTGATCTTCAAACTTACCAAGATGATACTTTGTGAAGGCATCATGTCTCCTAAAATTAAAACAACAACAACAACAACAACAAAAAAAAAAACTCACATCCGGAATCATTGGCATATAATTTCTGTATTGCTGATTTAAAAAGAAAGAATCTTTTACCATTAGATTTCAATTATTTAAAAAATAAGAAAGAATGGGGCCTTGGGATGATTGACCCTCATAGCAGCTCAGTTGGACAGTGACAAAACTTCTGAATTTTCGCTTCCATTCTTCGCAAAGCCACAGCTTCATTCAGGACAAAAAGAAAAAAAAAGAAGAATGCTTCCAGTGAGATGTCTGTCCAAACTAGTCATTCAGTTAGTTATGACTGGCTGAGTACTGTTGTTGTTGTTGTTATGTGCCGTCGAGTCGGCCCCAACTCATAGCGACCCCTCCTTGGGTTTCCGAGGCAGTATCACTACGGAAGTAGGATTGCCCAACCTTCCTTCCGAGGAGTGGCTGGTGGGTTTGAACCGCCAGCCTTCTGGTTAGCAGTCAAGTGCTTTAGCCACTATGCTACCAGAGCTCCTCATATTAATGATAGTGTTTGATAATTTCTGCATTCCGTTGGAACACCTTTCTTTGGAATGGACACAAATAGCCATCTCTTCCAGTTAGTTGGCTAGGTAGTTGTCTTCCAAATTACTTGGCATAAAGGAATGAATGCCTCTAGTGCTGCATCCATTTGTTAAAACATCTTAATGGGTATTCCTTCCATTCCTGAAGTCTTCTCTTTTTGTCAATTCCTTCAGTGCAGCTTGGACTTCTTCCTTCAGTACAATCAGTTCTTGATCATATGCTACTTCCTGAAATGGTTGAGCATAGACCAATTCTTTTTGGTACAGTGACTCTGTATATTCCTCCCAGCTTTGCTTCTATTCTTAGATAAAATACTTAACACTCTGGATCTCTTTCCTCATATAAAAAAATAGGATAATCTTTATAGTCCCGATCTGCTGTACCTTGGTGTTACAAAAAAAAATGAGATAAAGGTATTCCTTTCTTATCAAACCTGTTTGCATATAAACTATGATTCTGCCACTTTCTTACTGAGTAAATTAGACAAAATGCTTAGAATTCTATGATCTGATATAATAAAAATTTCTACTTCCACAGGGCTATTTTCTAAGCTTTACAGAGAGAATGCACACGAAATCACCTGGCATTGGCTTGAGTAATAGAAAGAATTAAATAAATATTAGCAGCTAGTAGAAGCAGCAGTAATACTCCAAAAAGGTAGAATCACTTTATGAGCCTAATGTCAGTCTTTGGTCTATAACAAATTTATTCAAACATCGCTTTTCATATTTTCCCTTAATTTCTGACTTATTTTTTTGACATCCAATGTTCTTTAAATGTTGCTCTTCTGATTTTCTACTATGATACAAAGAGTAATAAAATTAATTAGCCTGTTGGGAAATCATTGCTGTAATAAACATATACCAGCTCTGTGTCTTCGATTAATTTTTAATTTAGAAAAAGAAAAAAATCAGTATATTACCGAATGCTAAATACCAGTTCTCCAGTAATATATCAGACAGCGTTTCACTGCTATTCATAAGATTTTAATTGGCCAATTATTTGAGAAGTGGATGGCCTCTTCCTTCTTCTGAATCATAACAAATTATGGATAACATTGAGAAAAATGAGAATTCCAGTACACTTCATTGTACTCATGTAGAACCTGTATATAGACCAGGAGGCTGTCATTCATATCAAACAAGGGTATACTGCATGGTTTAAATCAAGAAAGGAGTGTGTCAGGGTTGTATCCTTTCACCATACTTATTCAATCTGTATGCTGAGCAAATAATCTGAGAAGCTGGATTATATGAAGAAGAATGTGGCATCAGTATTGGAGAAAGACTCATTAACCACCTGTAATTCACAGAAAACACAGCTTTCCTTGATGAAAATGAAGATAACTTAAAGCACTTACTAATAAAGATTGAAGACTACAATCTGCAGTATGGATGATACCTCAACATAAAGAAAAAAAAAATCCTCACAACTGGACCAATAAACAGCTTCATGATAAATGGAGAAAAGATTGAAGTTGTTGAAGACTTCATATGACTTGGTTCTACAATCAATGCCAATGGAAGCAGCAGTCAAGACAGTAATGTATTGCATTGGGCAAATTGCTGCAAAAGACTTCTTTCAAGAACAAATATGCCTCCTTGATGATTAAGGTGTGCCTAACCCATGCCATGGTACTTTCAATTGCCTGATATGCATTTGAGAGTTGGGCAATGATAAGAAAGACCAAAGAAAAATTGACGTTTTTGAGTTGTGTTGTTGGTGAATAATACTGAGAGTACTGTGGACTGCTAAAAGAACTAAAATATTTGTCCTGGAAGAAGTGCAGCCAGAATGTTCCTTGAAGCTAGACTGGCTAAACATCATCACACTTATTTTGTCATGTTATGAAAAGGAACCATTCCCTGGAGAAAGATATTCTTGGTAAAATGGAGGGTCAATGAAAAAGGGAAAGGTCCTCAATGAGATGGATTGACACAGTGGCTGCAATGATGGGGTCAAGTATAGCAGGTATCGTGAGGCTGGCATAGGACTATGTTTCGTTCTGTTGTAAAGAAGATCACCATGAGTTGGAGAAGACTCAATGGCACCTAACAAAACAAATACTAGTAGTAAAACAACAAATATATATGTTATATTATCTTATAAGAATACAAATATTATAGCAAGTGATTTTTTTTTTTTTCATTTGTAACAAAAAGCTCAAAAACATTCCCAATAATTTCAACTCTGGATAATATATGTTAAGAAAACATCATAATATATGAATGAAGATATTATCATGATAATAACCACAAATAAAAACCACCTAAATATACAACTCTGGGGATATTGTTAAGCTCTAAGTCTGTTACAATCAGAATTTAATTATAAACAAAAGAAAAACAGTTATGTGGAAATTTTCCCATTATGGAAAAGAGTTATACTTTAAAATACTAACAAGAAAAGGAAGTATAAGAACATTTGTTTTTAATGTGCCGTTGAGTCAAACCTAACTCATAGCGACCCCTGCTTGGGTTTCCGAAGCAGTATCACTACAGAAGTAAATTGCCCAACCTCCCTTCTGAGGAGTGTCTGGTGGGTTTGAACTGACAGCCTTCTGGTTAGCAGTCAAGTGCCTTAGGCACTATGATACCAGAGCTCCTGTATAAGTACATTGTTGTTGTTGTTATGTGCCGTCGAGTCAGACCTGACTCATAGCGACCCCTCCTTGGGTTTCCGAGGCAGTATCACTACGGAAGTAGGATTGCCCAACCTTAGTCTATATAAAATTATACTGATGTAAAAAACAAAATAAAATAATAAAAAAGCATATATAAATGAGTGAGCTTAAAGCTCACAGCTTTTTAGATGGAAATAATACAGATTTCTACCTCATTCCAAATATACAAAATTGCTGAGTAAAATATAACAATTAAAACAAAACTAGGAGGCGGGGCAAGATGGCGGACTAGGCAGAAGGATTGCACAGACCCTCTTCAACTAAGAAAAGGGAAACCAATTAACACAGACACAGAAGATAATCTTGGACCCCTGAGCCTTGAAGGAAAGGATGCAGATTTGGACTAAACCCCAA
>NW_006921610.1:12663384-12666487 GCF_000298275.1 Orycteropus afer afer | reverse complement strand
TATAGACACACATACATATACATATATATAATATATACACATACATAATATATACAAATATATTTCAGTCCAAAATGATCAAAACAGAATGTTAGAATGTGGGTACACCTTCCATGGAACTTATGTATACACTCTTGTTTGTTTGTTTTCTTCTAGTTGCCTAAGTAACTTGCATTTTGATCTATAACATGTCCAGATAAATTTCCTATTAATATTAACAAGAACAATTTAAATTTTTAGCAACCCAGCACAAAATAATTAATAAACAAAAAAAAAAAAAAAAAAAAAACAAGCTCCCCTCTGTCAATTAGATTCCAACTCACAACGATCTATAGAGTTTCTATGGCTATAAATCTTTACAGAAGTATATTGCCTCATCTTCCTCCAAAGAATAGCTGTTGGGTTTGAACCGCCCATCGTCTGGTTAGCAGCTAAATGCTTTAATGAGTGGTCCACCAGAGCTTCTTATTATTAAACACAGTAACAGTAAAATGAAAAGATGAAGTGTTCACCTACCTAAAGGGAAGGTGAAGGTACCAAGGATGTAGATAGATTTTTTTGTATGCAATAAATAGAAAAAAGTATACACAAAACAAATTATTGAGATTTTGTTTGAAGTTACTCCTTTAATATTTTATTTTTACAATAAATCAAAGACCAACCTTATTTTTATAATGCTGACTGATGGTCCTAGCTGTCAGCCTTCCTAAGAATTTCCATTGCCTGGAAAAAGCTGTCTCTCCCTCCCACACCAGAGATGCTTCATAGAATCAGCCTGAATCCAATGACTTGACCACTGAAGTGTCCAGGTCAAGCCTCCTTACTCCAAATTAGGACAACTCTACATAGATTTCATTGCAGCCCAACTTCTCACTCTGCCAGTCTTACCTCCTCTCCTTCCCTTCCACATGTATTGCTCTCATGTGTGGTTCCTAAATAACTTCCTGTACTAATAATTCTTAATAATCTTCATTTCAGACTCTGCTTCCCTGAGGACTCAACTTGCAATATCCACATCAAAATCAACATTCATACACACACACCCCACAAATAATTTTGTGAATGAAAACCTCTTATCTACATAAGAGACTGTTGGAAAAAAGAAAAAATAATAATGCTTACCTTCAAAAAAAGTCTGAGTTACTAATAGAGCAAGGTTTGAATACAAAGGGTATGGAGAAAGCAAAGCTGTGCTAAGTAATAGTGGATAGTTGATGTGCATGTTAATATTTTTCCTAATTTAATGTTTTATGTATTTAAATATACTCATTAATAGAATTTGGCAAGATAAAAGGAAGATTAAAAGCATTATCAGCTTAGGGAATAGAAGAATAAATGTAAGCACATTAAGCAAGACTGCTTAGCCGTGCTAATTAAGAAAGAAACCATTAGTTAAAATAACTAATTTTTTATTAAGAATTTTAGTGGGTTAATTAACTTTGTACTGTATACAATGTATACGCTTATTTTTTGCATTTCAAAAATTTATCTGCAATAGTTACAATGCATAAGATCCTTGTCAGAGAGTATTAAAGGAAAA
The DNA here is from genome assembly GCF_000298275.1 of Orycteropus afer afer. Classification (NCBI taxonomy): domain Eukaryota; kingdom Metazoa; phylum Chordata; class Mammalia; order Tubulidentata; family Orycteropodidae; genus Orycteropus; species Orycteropus afer. The sequence goes on along the minus strand of NW_006921610.1, from coordinate 12,664,947 downwards.
TAGCTAGGAATTATTCTAAAAGATCATTTAATCCATCCTTTGGTCAAATATAATTCAATATTCTTTTTAAATGAAAGAAAAAAAATGGTTGTAAAAGTTTTCAGTGTCAGTGGTTTTCATATGACATCTAATTCCATGTTTATTTTGAAAGACGCATAGTGTATGAATTGATAGTTTTAACAGCATAATTTCTATGGTGGAAGTCTTCCTTGAATTTTGGAAGAGAAATAGGATAACAGAAAAAAATTCTCTTTCTGCTTTGGTGGCTGGATTGTGGGGATTAGCAACTGAAGGGGGTGGCAGATATGATGGTGAAGAATGTGGGAGCATTCTATAGAGATGTGGAGATTAAGTAGTCTTTTCAACAGCCTAATAATACAGCCCATGGCTGGGGCAAACAGTTAATCCCTGAGCAAATAACCAAAATGTTGGTGGTTTGAACTCACCCAAAGTTGTTGCAGAGGAAATTCCTGGCAATCTGCTTTGAAATGTCACAGCCATGAAAACTCTGTGAAATATAGTTCTACTTTGAAACATGTGGTTCTGCTGTAAGTCAGAGTCAACTCAACAACTTGTTTGGTTTTTCTGTTTTTTTGATTTGTTTTTGTTTTTGTTTTTCAGGAATGCAACCAAACAAACTGCACATAAGTCTGGAGTCACTCCAAAGTCTCTCTATCTCTCTGACCAACAAGAGGTAAAATATTGAACTTCAGGGTGATAAAAGGAAGATGGGTAAACAACTATTGTCTTTGCTGATCTGGATTTGCTGGGTTTTATTTTTATAATTTTTTATTACAGGTCAGTGGTAGAAAAATGCAAAGATCCCCATCACTTACTGCAATCTGCTCTATGGCACAGCAGAGTTAGTGGGGGGAAAAGAAGAAGTCCAATGTCTTCTAGTTCTTTATGACTCATAGTGACCCTGTAGGACAGAGTAGAACTACCCCATAGGGTTTCGATGTTTGTAAATCTTTATGGAAGCAGACTTCACCATCTTTCTTCTGTGGGATGGCTAGTGGGTTCCAACTACAGATTTTTGGTTAGCAGCTGACTGTCTTAATCACTGTCCCACAGAGTATGGTAAAATTATCCAAAAATCTAACTGGATCATTAATTGGTGTTACACATAGTGGGTTCTGTTCTGCCTCTGTTTAACTGATGTATTATTAACAGAACAGTATCATGTTTCTCCCCTCCCAGTCTCCCCTTGAACTTTAGGAAAACTCTGTGAGTGCCAAAGAAATCACAAGCTGAGCTCTGCAGGCAGTTCAGCAGCTGTTTTCAAAGGTACAGAGAGGCAAAAGAGAATACACATTAGGGAGGAAATGAAAAAGACCATTTTACCAATAAAACAGAGCCAGCTTCTTGTAGTTTCCTTCTGTTGTTCTTGTTATGTGCTGTCGAGTCGGACCCGACTCGTAGCGACCCCTCCATGGGTTTTTCTGAGGCAGTATCACTACGAATTGGTCCCTCTCGGGAGGGTAACAAGGGAAAGTTTTCCAGTTTGAAAAGGAATGGCGTGGCATTCATCCTTACAAAGCATGTTTCAAGATCTGTCCTGAA
>NW_006921610.1:12637359-12661166 GCF_000298275.1 Orycteropus afer afer | reverse complement strand
TTGTTCTGCTGTGCATGGGGTCGCTATGAGTCGGAAACGACTCGACGGCACTTAACAACAACAACAACACCACTACGAAAGTACATTGCCCAACCTTCCTTCTGAGGGGTGGCTGGTGGGTTTGAACCACCAGCCTTCTGGTTAGCAGTCAAGTGCCTTAGGCACTATGCTACCAGAGCTCCCACTCTTCTTTGGTGCTCCAACATTATTTTCTTTTTACATAGTCCTTTCTACTGTAATTAATATTAGACTTTTATTTTTATTTAAGAAACTTGAATAGCTCTTGAGTAATAAATATCATATAAAACCTCCACCACTCATATGCCAGTTTTGCCTACTATTGTGGCTTGTGTGTTGCTGTGAGGTTGGAGGCTATGCCACCAGTATTTCAAACATTAGCAGGGTCACCCATGATGGACAGGTTTCAGTGAGGTGTCTAGACTAAGACAGATAGGGAAAAAGGAAGGGGCCATCCACTTCTTAATAACTTGGCCAGTGAAAACCTTACTAAAAGCAGTGAAACTCTGCTTGATATATTACTGGAAAACTTTATGAATAGCTCTGAAACATTGTCTGATATAGTGCCAGAAAATGCGCCCCTTAGGTTAGATGGCACTCAAAATACAGCTGGGAAAGAGCTACCTCCTCAGAGTTGACCTTAATGACTTAGATGGAGTAAAGCTGATGGGACCTCCATTTGCTGATGGGGCATGACTCAAAATGGGAAGAAACAGCTGAAAACATCCATTAATAATCAGAACATGGAATGTACAAAGTATAAATCTAGGAAAATTAGAAGCTGTTAAAAATGAAGTGTATAAATATCAATATTCTAGACATTAATGAGCTGAGATGGATTGGCCATTTTGAATCAGATGATTATATGATCTATTATGCTGGGAATGAAAAATTGAAGAAGAATGGCATCACATTCATTATCAGAAAGAATGTTTCAAGAACTAGCCTAAAGTACAATGCTGTCAGTGATAGGATAATATCCATATGACTACAAAGAAGACCAGATAATACTACTATTATTCAAATTTACCCAACAAGCACCAAAGCCAAAGGTGAAGAAATTGAAGATTTTTAACAACTTCTGCAGTTTGTAATTGACCATACATCCAATCAAGATGCATTGTTTATTACTGGTGATTGGAATGCAAATGTTGGAAACAAAGATAGATCCATCCATAGCCGGAAAATATGGCCTTGTTTGTAGAAATGACACCAGAGATCACATGATAGAATATATGGTAGAATATTGCAGGACCAATGACCTATTCATTGCAAATATCTTTTTTCAACAACATAAATGAGCCTTCCTCCAATCCTGATGCCACAATCTTCTTCATATAGTCCAGCTTCTTGGATTATTTATTCAGCATACAGATGAAGTCTGGTCATTCTCGGTTCCAAGGATCGTTCTGGTTGCACTTCTTCCAGGATAGATTTGTTAGTCCTTTTAGCAGACCATGGTACTCTTAGCATTGTTCTCCAACACCACAACTCAAAAGCATCAACTCTTCTTTGATCTTCCTTATTCATTCACTGTACGGCTCTCACATGCATAAGAGGTGATTGAAAATACCATGGCTTGGGTTAGGTGCACCTGTGTATTCAAGGACACATCCATGGTCTTCAGCACTTGAAAGAAGTCTTTTTCAGCAGATTTTCCCAATGCAATATGTGGTCTGATGTCTTGACTGCTGCTTCCATTGGTGTTGATTGTAGAACCAAGTTATATGATATCTTTGACAATTCAATCTTTTCTCCATCCACTGTGAAGCTATTTATTAGACCATTTGTGAGGATTTTAGTTTTCTTTATATTGAAGTGTAATCCATACTGCATACTGTAGTCTTTAATATTCATCAGTTAGTGCTTCAAGTCATCCTCACTTTCAGCAAGCAAAGTTGTGTCATCTGCATATCACAGGTTGTTAATGAGCCTTCCTCGAATCCTGATACCATGTTCTTCTGCATATAATCTAGCTTCTCAGGTTACTTACTCAGCATACAAGTTGAGTAAGTATGGTGAAAGGATACAACCTTGATGCATAAGACACAACCACACCCACACCTCCTTGCTGCTCCACTTACTGAGTGAGAACCACCACTTCCTTCTCCACAAACTGGCCAAGGATAAATGACCACCAAGGAGAGCCTGACTCATCCTTAAATGCTTTTCACAAATAGTTAGCAGAGATCTAATTACAACAATGTAACAATGTGTCAGAGGAAACAGCCAATCACTGTCCACACAAAAAAGTAAGATAAAGCGTAGAAAATAGGGAGCAGGATACAGACCCAGAACACATCCCCGAAGAAGAAGCAGCATTGGAACTCCCTGATAAGGAATTCAAAAGAATTATATTTAGGAACCTATAAAGGACTGAGAGACAGATCAAAGAAAAAATAGACAAAATTAAGGAAAACACAGACAAAACCCTAGAACAATTTCAGAAGAAAATACAGACAAAATAACAAAATAAATGAAAAATTAGAAATGATACAAAATCTACAGATAGAAATCCAGAAGATTAATACTAAATTTTCAGAAACAGATTATACATTGAAAGGACAAAGGAGTGGAATTGATGCAATGGAAGATGGAATTCATGATTGAAAACAAATACCTGAATACTTCTTTGGAAAGGATCAATCAGAAAAAAAAGGTCAAAACAAAGTGAAGAAAGCCTAAGATTGATGTGGGATACCATCAAAGGGAATAACCTATGTGTAATCAGAATTCCAGAGCAGGAAGAGGAAAAGAAAACCACTGAGAAAATTGTCCAAGATTTGTTGGAAGAGAATGATGATACAATGAAAGATGACAATATATCCATTCAGAAAGTCCAATGAACCCAAACAGGATAGACCTCAAAAGAAAATCACCAAGACATATCATCATCAAATTCATCAAAACAAAAGACAAAGAAAGAATCCTGACAGAAGCATGGGAAAGATGAAAAGTTACCTATGAAGGACAACCAATAAAAATATGCTCTGATTTCTCAGCAGAAACCATCCAAGTGAGAAGGCAATGGGATGGTATATATTAAACCCTGAAAGAGAAAAATTTCCAACTACGAATTGCATACCTGGCAAAATTGTCCCTCAAATATGATGGTGAAATTAGGAGATTTCCAGATAAACAGAAATTAAGGGAGTTTGTTAAAACCAGACCAACCTCATAAGAGATACTAAAGGGAGTCCTTTGACCAGAGAACCAATAATAACAAAGAACAACCGACCATTAATACAGAAGATGACGTAACCCAGAAGCCAACATAGCTATGGATATCTCAAAAGTAAAATAAGCTTACAAGGCTGTAAACAGGCAACCAGGGACATCAATTGGCAAATGAGGACAACTACAAACCAAAAAGAGGGGAAAAAGAGTGCAGTTACAGAATTTATAAATGACAAAAAAGTCAAGAAAGTTGCAAGACAGAGTGGACTACTCTAACCTCAGGGAGAAAATTATAAATCACAGGGTAACCTCAAAGAGGAGCTTTGGTAGCATAGTGCTTAAGGCATTTAACTGCTAACCAGAAGGCTGGCGGTTCAAGCCCACCAGCCACTCCTCAGAAGGAAGGTTGGGCAAGTTACTTCCATAGTGATACAGCCTCAGAAACCCAAGGAGGGGTTGCTATGAGTTGGGTCCAACCCAATGGCACATAACAACAACAACAACCTCAAAGAAAATATGATCTTCCTTCACAGCACAATAAAAAGGAGGATAAGCATAAATATTTAGCAAACACAAAAACAGTAGCAACAAAGAAAATGATAACATGATTCATAAACAATGAGCTCAGCATAGAAAATTATATGGAACAAAGAAACTAGGAACACTGTGAAAAAACACAGCAAAAAGTTCATACTTGTTACTAATCACACTGAACGTCAATGGATTAAATGCACCACTCAAGAGACAGAGATTTGCAGACTGGATAAGAAAATATAACCTATCAATATGCTGTCTACAAGAGACGCACCTTAGAGACAAAGACAAAAATAGACTAAAAATCAAGGATGAGAAAAGTTATACCAAGCAATTGGCAACCAAAAAAGAGCAAGAGTGGCAATATTAATTTCTGATCAAATTGACTTTAAGAGAAAAACCACCATAAGAGACAAGGAAGGACATTATATAATGATTAAAGGATCAATTGAGCAAGAGGATATAACCATAATAAATAGCAATGAACCCAATGAAAGAGCCCTGAAATATATAAATCAGACTTTAACAGACTTGAAAAGACAAATCGATGACTTCATAGTCGTAATAGGAGACTAATACACCACTTTCAATGAAAGATAGAACTGGAAAGAAACTCAACAAAGATGCAGAAGAACTACACAACACAATCCACCAACTTGACCTTGTGGATGTCTACTGAGCACTGCATCCAACAACAACAACACACAATATGCATTCTTTTCTAGCACACATAGACCATTCTCCATGTTAGGCCATAAAGCAAGCCTTAATAAATTTAACAACATTGAATTACTGCAAAGCATCTTCTCAGATCACAATGCTATCAAATTAGAAATCAGCAATAGGAAGATCAATGGAAAAAGAACAAGTACATGGAAACTGAATAACACCTCCTTAAGAATGATAGGGTAATAGAAAAAATCAGAAAATTCCTTGAATCAAATGAGAATTAAAACACAACATACCACAATGTTTGAGACACAGCAAAAGCAATGATCAGAAGCTAATTTATAGCAATAAATGCACACATCAAAAAAGAAGAAGGAGCCAAAATCAATACTTAAAACCAACATCTCCAACAATTAGAAAAAGAACAGCAAGAAAAGCCAACAGTCATCAGAAGAATGGAAATAATAAAGATTTGAGCAGAAACCAATGAAACAGAAAATAGAAAGATAATAGAAAAAAATCAACAAGACTAAAAGTTTTTTTTTTTTTTTTTAAAGATTAATTAAGTTGACAAACCACTGGCAAATTCAACAAAGGAAAAGAGGGAGAGACTACAAATAACACAAATAAGAAACAAAATGGGCAACATCACCATAGAACCAACTGAAATAAAAAGAATAATATCAGGATACTATGAAGAACTGTACTCCAACAAATTTGAAAATCTGGAAGAAATTGATAGATTTCTAGAAACACACTACTGACCTAAACTAACACAGACTGAGGTGGAAAAGTTGAACAGACCCATTACAAACGAAGAAATTCAACAGGTCATAAAAAAATTACCAATAAAAAAATCCTGGTCCAGACAGTTTCACTGGAGAATTCTACCAAACATTCAGAGAAGGACTGACAACAGTCCCACTCAAACTATTCCAAAACATACAAAAGAATAGATCCTCCCAAATTCGTTTTATGAAGCAAGCATAACCTTGATACTAAACCAGGCAAAGATATCACCAAAAAGGGAAGCTACAGATCAATATCCTTCATGAATATAGATGCAAAAATTTTCAACAAAATCCTAGCCAATAGAATCCAAAGACATATCAAAAATATAATTCATTATGACCAAGTGAGGTTCATATCAGGTATGCAAGGATGATTCAACATTAGAAAAACAATCAACATCATCCACCACATAAATTAAACAAAGGAAAAGAACCACGTGATCATATCAATTGATGCAGAAAAGGCATTTGATAAAATCCAACACCCATTCTGGATAAAAACCCTCAGCAAAATAGGAATAGAAGGGATATTCCTCAACATAATAAAGGGCATATATGCAAAACCAACAGGCAACATTATTCTCAATGGAGAGAGACTGAAATCATTCCCCTCACAAACAGGAACCAGACAAGGATGCCCTTTATCACCACTTCTATTCAACATTGTATTGGAAGCCCTAGTCAGAGCAATAGGAGTTCTGGTAACTAGTACCTAAGGCATTTGACTGCTAACCAGAAGGCTGGCTGTTCAAACCCACCATCCACTCCTCGGAAGGAGGTTGGGCAATCTATTTCTGTAGTGATATCACCTCGGAAACTCAAGGAGGGGTCTCTATGAGTCTGGTCCAACTTGACAGCACATAACAACAACAAGTCAGGGCAATAAGACAAGAAAGGGAAATCAAAGGCATCCATATTGGTAAAGAAGAAGTCAAACTATCTCTATTTGCTGAGGATATGATCTTATACATAGAAAACCCAAAAGACTCAGTCAAAAATCTACTGGAACTAATTGAGAGATTTAGCATCTTGGCAGGATGCAAGATCAACATCCAAAAACCAGTTGTTTTCCTCTACACTAGCAAAGAAATTGCTGAAAAAGAAATAAGGAAATCAATACCATTTACAATAGCTACCAAAAAAAAAAAAATACAAACTTGGGAATAAATCTTACCAGGGACACAAAAGACCTGTACAAAGAAAATTATAAAACACTACTTCAATAAACCACAGGAGATCTACATAAATGGAAGAACACCCCATGCTCGTGGATAGAAAGATTGAACATTGTGAAAATGTCAATTCTAACCAAAGCAATCTACACATTCAATGCAATCCCAATACAGATCCCATCAACATTCTTTAGGGATATGGAAAAATCAATCACTAACTTTATATGGAAAGGAAAGAGACCTCGGACAAGCAAGGCACTATTGAAGAAGAACAAAGTAGGAGGTTTCATGCTGCCAGAACTCAAAACTTACTATATAGTCACAGTAATCAAAACTGCCTGGTACTGGTACAGTGACAGACACATAGATCAGTGGAATAGAATTGAGAACCCACAAATAGATAGATAGATCCATTGACCTATGGTCAGCTGATCTTTGACAAAGGACCAAAACCCATTAAATGGGGAAGAGATTGTCTGTTTAACAAATGGTGCTGGCAAAACTGGATATCCATTTGCAGAAAAATGAAACAAAATCTGTACCTCACGCCATACATAACTAACTCCAGATGGATCAAAGACTTAAATGTGAAACCTAAAACTATAAAGTTCCTCAAGGAAAAACTAGGGGCAAATTTTGGGGCCCTAATATATGGCATAAATAGACTATCAAGCATAACCCAAGATACACAAACAGAAAAGGATAAAGGAGATGAATGGGACTTTTTGAAAATTAAACTTTTATGGACTTCCAAATACTTCTCCAAAAGATTCAAAAGAGAACCTACAGATTGGGAAAAAATACTCAATTAGATATATCTCTAAAATTCAAAAGGGACCATTCCCTGGAGAAGGATGTCATGCTTGGTAGGGTGGAGGGTTGACGAAAGACAGGGAGACCTTCAACGAGATGGACTGACACGGTGACTGAGATGATGGGCTCAAGTATAGCAGGGATTGTGGGGCTGGCACAGGATCAGGCAGTGTTTCGTTCTGTTGTGCATGGGGTCGCTATGAGTCGAAAACAACTCGATGGCACTTAACAACAACAACAATTAAAATTCATAGAAAACTCCAACCCCTCAAGACCAAAAACACAACAATGCAATTAAAAAATTGCAAAGACATGAATAGACACTTCACCAAAAAGTGAAACATATGAAGAAATGCTCATGATCATTAGCCTTTAGAGAGATGGAAATCAAAACAACAATGAGATACCATCTAGCCCCAGCACTACTAGCAAAGTTCAACAAGACAGAAAATAACAAATGTTGGCAAGGATGCAGAGGGATTGTGACTGTCATACACTGCTGGTGTGACTGTCAAATGATATAACCACTGTAGAAAGCAGTATGGTGATTCCTTTAAAAGTTGAAATTAGAAGCATCAGTTGACCCAGCAATTCCATTTCTAGGTATATATCCTTAAGAAGTGAGAGCCAGGACAAGAACAGATATATGCACACCCATGTTCATTGCAGCACTATTTACAAAAGCAAAAAGATGGAAAAAACTTTGGTGCCCATCAACAGAAGAATGGATAACCAAACTGTCATACATACACACAGTGGAATACTATGCAACCCTGAAGAATAGCATAGAATAAGCAAAACACTGCATAACATGGATGAACTTGGAGGACATTATCCTGAGTGAAAGAAGTCAATCACAGAAGGACAAATATTGTATTAGTTCATTATTGTAAAAAGTCAAGGAAAGGTTTATATATGGAAGGAAATTTTCTTTGTTGGTTACCTGGGGTGGAAGGGGAGGGAACACTATTAGATAGGTAGAGACAAGTATTGATTTGGGTGAAAAGAAGGGCAATATACTAGATGTGAGTGATCAACATGGTGGCACTGAGAAAGAGGAAGACAGAGAGAGGTATGTGAGAGGTGCAGACAACAAAGATGAAGCCTTTTACACATACAGTCCCACATTGTGAGTGAAGGCAAACATTAATATATGGGTGATTAGGTGGGTGGACAGACTGAAGTATTAGGTATATCCATGCAGGGGGGAGTGTGACCAAGACCATGTACATGGTTGGAAGACAATGTTTCTACAAGTGTATTGGTATATTTTGTAAGAATTCCCAAGTATATAGTAGAGCTGACAAGGGTCAAGGTTGTAGTCACTTCTTGGTCACAGCCAGCTACCCAGTGGTAGTGAGTAGTTGGACCTGTGGGCTTGGGACCATAGTTGCAGGGGACATCAAGCTCAACTGGCATAACGTAGTGCACAAAAACATTGTTCCACATCCTACTTTGGTAAGTAGCACCTGGGATCATAAAACCTTGTAAGCAGCAATCTAGATTCAACAATGGGTCTCTCCTCCTGCAGAGCAAAGAATGAAGAAAACCAGAAGCACATAGAAACAATTAGTCCAAGGGACTGGTACACCATGTGATCCTCAGCCTAGATGACTTATCAGACCAGAAGTAGATGGTGCCCAGCTACCACTGTCAACCACTCAGAGGGGAATCTCTGTGGGAGATCCTGGATAGAGTGAGATAACAATGTGGAACAAAACTCAAAATAATTAAAAAAAAAAAAAAAAAAAAGGTTTGCTGGTTTGATAGAGCCTAATCCTAATGACACCGCTGACACTATGGCCCCTAGTTGCTCTTTAGGTCTGGTATTGAACCCACTCATGTGGCTTCCAGCCAAACAAAGACAGACATATGGCATGAACCTTTACAATAGGTAGATATACTCCTTGGAGAGATCAGTCATGGGAGAATAGAAGGGCTGTGTATGCACAGGGAGACAGCTCAGGGGGCAGGAGTGCGTTGGAGGGAAGAACAGGGAAGAGGTAACTATGGGGAGGAGGTGGGAGGGGAGCTGTTGCATTGTTGTAAATTGTACTCAATGTCATGAGACAAAGTGTATGTGAGCTGCTGTATGGAAAGTGAATTTGTTCTGTAAATTTTCACCCAAACCACAATAAAATTGAAAAAAAAAAAAAAGAGCATCATACATGAAGTAAATAAATGGGCACTAAAAAGACAAGAAAGAAAGAAAATACCAAAATGAATGTTGGAAGAGAGTCTGAAACTTGCTCTTGAACAGAGAGTAACTAAATTGAATGGAAGAAATGACAAGGTAAAATAGCTGAATAGATTTCAAAGGGTAGTGTGAAAAGACAAAGTAAAATATTACAATGAATTGAGCAAATACATGGAATTAGAAAACCAAAAGGGAAAAACATACTTGGCATTTTTGAAACTGAAAGAACTGAAGAAAATGATCCAAGCTTCCATTTGCAATACTGAAGGATTCTGTGGGCAAAATACTGAATGATGCAGGAATCATTGAAAGAAGTTGGAAGGAATACACAGTGTCACTGTACCAAAAAGAATTGATCAATGTTCAACTATTTTAGAAGGCAGCATATGATCAAGAACCAATGGTATTAAAGGAAGACGTCCAAGCTGCATTGAAGGAAAAGGCAAAGGACAAGACTCCAGAAACTGATGGAATACTCACTGAGATGTTTCAAAAAACAAAAGCAGCCCTGAAGGTGCTTACACATCTATGCTAAGAAATTTAGGAAACAGCTATTTCGCTAACTGAGATCAAGAGATCCATATATGTGCCCATTCCAAAGAAAGATGATCCAACAGAATGTGAAAATGATCAAATACTATCATTAATATCAACATGGAAGTAAAATCTTACTGAAGGTAATTTAAAAATGGTTGCAGCAGTATAGTAAGAGGAAATTTCAGAAATTCAAGCAGATTCAAAAGAGGATGTGGAAGGAGTGATATCATTGCTGATGTCAGATGGATCTTGGCTAAAAGCAAAGAATAACAAAAAGATGTTTACCTGTGTTTTATTAACAATAAGAAAGGCATTTGACTGTGTGGATCATAAAACATATATATAGATAACATTGAAAAGAATGAGAAATCCAAAACATTTAATTGTTCTCATGAGGAATCTGTATGTAGATCAAGAGGCTGTCATTCAAAAAGAACTAAGGGATATTACATGGTTTAAAATTAGGAAGGATGTGTGTCAGTGTTGTATCCTTTCATCATACTTATTCAGTTTGTATGCTAAGCAAATAATCCAAGAAGCCAGACTATAAGAAGAAGAATATGGCATCAGGATTGGAGGAAAACTCTTTAATAGCTTGTGATATGCAATGACACAATTTCCTTCTTGAAAATGAAGATGACTTATGAATATCATAGACTACATTCTGCACTATGGATTACACCTCAACATACAGAAAGCAAGTATCCTCACAACTGAAAAAATAGGCAACACAATAATAAAAGAAGACTAGACTAAAATTGACAGATATTTCATTTTACTTGGATCCACAATCAAGACCTGAGAAAGCAGCAGTCAAGATATTAGACCCTAACCCTAACCCTAACCCTAACCCAGACCCTAACCCTAACCCTAACCCTAACCCTAACCCTGGGAAAATCTGGTGCAAAAGACCTCTTTAAAGTGGAAGCAAAAATGTCACTTTGCAGACTAAGGTGTGCCTAACCCAAGCCATGGCATTTTAAATTGCCTCATATGCATGTGAAAGCTGGACAATGGATAAGGAAGACTGAAGAAGAGTTATACCTTTGAATCATGGTGTTGGCAAAAAATGCTGAAAATACTATGGCCTTCCCCAGAAGAATGAACAAATTTGTCCTGGAATCAGTGCAGCCAGAATGCTCCTTGGAAGAGACAATGGCCAGACTTCATCTCACCTACTTTGGTCATGATATCAGAAAGGACCATTCTCTAGAGAAGGATAGCATACTTGGTAAAGTGAAAAGGGGCAGAACCTCAGTGAGATGAATTGCCATAGTGGCTGCAATGATGGGCTCAAGTACAGCAAGGATTGTGAGGATGGCACATGACTAGGCAGTGTTTTGTTCTGTTGTACATAGGATCGCTAGCAACAATATCAAGCCTAAAATAATTTTGTATTTATTTCCTAATCTCTTCTATTCTCACTTGTATTCTCATTACCCAAAGTACCCCAATTTATACTTTAAATCCATGAAGAATCCAATCTCAGTTACCTTTAACTGTCCATTGGCATGCAAAAGCTTAATATGCTTATCCACTAACTGAAAGGTTAAAGGTTCCAGTCACCCAGAGGGACTTCAGAAGAAAGTCCTAATGATTTACTTCTGAAAGATGACAGCCATTGAAAATCTTGTGAAGCACAGTTCTACTGTCATACACGTGAAATGTGTGAGTTGGAGGCAACTTGATGGCACCTGGTTTGATTGTTGGTTGCCTTTAGAGAAACTGTACTCTATCACAAATACCCTCTTCCATGGAAGAAATATATGCATCTGACAAGGGCACTATATAGAAAGCTTGAATCTGTGGACTGGCGTGTCTGAGACAGCAGCAAGTGTTTACCTAAACTTGTACAAAAATAAGCTTCACATGATAACTTTAAAAGAATTATGGGATACTTTTGAAAAAACTTTATTTCTATTTAAATAAATAGTTCAAAGGGGAGTTAGTAAATATCTCAATCCATTAAACTCTGTTGCATTTAATTATTTAAGCTCCTAATCCTTTCAACTTTTTATCATCTACTATATTTAATATAATCCAAATATTTTTATTAATGTCAATATCTGTGTATTGCTGTAAATCAAGATTTCCTCTATGTTGGGAAGTTTCTATTTATCAATATGATAGGTGGTCCATTTGCAAATCAACTGATTTCTCCATAGTTGTCATAAATAAGAAAATTAATGTTACATATCATATTCTACAGTAACCTGGCTGATTAATTTAAGGTGATTCCAGGCTCCAAAATAATTAATTAACACAAGGATTTATGTCCATGTCCTCCTACAAGAATTGATATATGTGAAATGAAGTAGTTAGCAGAGTAACTATTACCAAGAAATCAAGTGTGTAGAATGGGAGGAAAAATGTGGAACAAAATTAAAAAACACAATGACAACCAGAATTACTGGTCAGATGGAGTCAAGTGGGACCCCTAAGACTATGGCACTGGGATACACTTTGGGCCTGGGAAAAGACTCAATGCCAAGGGCTGAATATCAGCCAAAAGTAGTAAGTTTTACATGCAGAACACCCAACCCAGGGTGATGCACCCAGCTACTCTACAGAGATATACCCCTTGGAGCAATCAGCCATGGGGCACCAGAGGGGCACCATTCACGTGGAGGGAAAGCTGGACAAACAGGAGTACATAACTAAGAAGGGCACATGGATCAGGGGAGTCACAGGGAAGGGAGATGAGGAGAGTGGGTTAGGGTTGAGGATGATAAACAGAGAATGAAACCAAATGTACATGAACTGTTGAATGTAAAACAAATTCTGCTCTGTAAATATACACCCAAAGCACAATACAAAAGAAAATAAATCAAGTACAGTGATAAATGCCCAAATCTCAATTTTTTCCCAATTCTCCAAACCTTTGAGAATTTTAATCTATTTAAATACCAGTCTGTTTTAATATAAGTTTTAATAGAAGTTATTGACACTTTTCAAGACTATTCTCAAAATAGCCCTTCTGTTCACACCAAAGGACCAAGAATAGTGTTCTTGATCCTCGGGTTTATACCATAAAATGTACAGTATAACATCTAATATCTACCTTTTTTTAAAAAAAAATCAGTTTTAAATTTAAAATGCATGTAAGAATTGAATTAGCTTTACTCTTTCTTGATCAGTGCCTTGAAGTATCTACTCTTTAATTTACTCTTCTTAATTGGAACAAACTTGAAATATTGTAGACATTCTCTTTTGGCCATTCTTTTGCACTCAGGGCCCTGTCATTGGGCAAACACATTTTTTTTTTTTTTTTGCTTCATTCCAAAACAAGAGTGGTTTCAATTTAAAATTTACTTAAATTGCCCCTCAGAGCTATGTGAAGGTATTTGGACTATTTTGCAGAATATAAAGCAAGGTCTAAATGTTACACATCTAGTCCTGCTCTATGTTCTACACTTAGTCCAAAAAACAACCCAATAAGTAAACTCAACAATAATTAATTTCTTTATAGCAATTCAACTTAGAAAGCATTTTTTCCAACTATACTTACCTATTTCAAATTTTAAGAGTGGAATTAAGCATTAAATTCAAATATTTAAATTATCATTCTAATGTTTGCTTATAGACAGCACAAAGTCTCTCCCCTAAAGAGGTCTACATCTTAATCCCCAGAATGCAAGGATATGTTACCTTACATGGGGAAAAGGGAATTTGCATATGTGATTAAGTTAAGGATCTCTATTGTTGTTAGTTGTCCTCAAGTTGGCCCTCCCCTCATGGTGATCCCACACACAGAAACCTTACCTGGCTCTGCCCCATCCTGATGATCCATTGCAGAACAACCTGATATGACCCATAGGATTTTCACTGGCTAATTTTCAGAAGTAAACATCATCACTTTCTTCAAGTCTATCCTACTCTGGAAGTTCTGCTGAAACCTGTTTAAGATCATAGCAACATTCAAGCTTTCACTGACAGGTGGTAGCAGCCTTAAGAGTTGCATTGGCTGGAAATCAAATCTGGGTCTGCTGCATGGAAGGGGAGAATTCCACCATTGAACAACCAGTGTCTGTTCTCTCACATTCCTGCAGTGGAGAGATTATCCTGGATTATCTGGGTTGGCCCAATCTTCTCATAAAAATCCAAAAACCAGACCCACTGCCATTGAGTTGAATGCAACTCATTGCTGTTGTTGTTGTTATGTGACATCGAGTCGGACCAAACTCATAGCGACCCCTCCTTGGGTTTCCAAGGCAGAATCACTAGGAAAGTAGATTGCCCCACTTTCCTTCCGAGGGGTGGCTGGTGGAACTATGCTACCAGAGCTCCTGCAACTCATAGTGACCCCATTTTGATTTCTAAGGTAGTAAAATCTTTATGGAAGTAGATTGCTCCATCTTCTGTCCACAGATCAGTTAGTGGGTTGGAACTGACAATCTTCTAGTTAGCAGTCAAATGCCTTAGGCACTACACCACTAGAGTGCCTTAGGACTCATAAAGGTCTTTATAATTAAAAAATGGAGTCAGGGAAATCAGAAGCAAAAGGAGTTGTGATGATGAAAGCAGAGGTCAGAGTGATGTGACTGTGAGCCAAGGAATGGCTGTCTTTAGACAGCAGGAAAACCAATAAATGAAACTCCTCTAGAGCTTCCAGAAGAAAAATACCTCGTTAATGCCTTGATTTTATCCCTGTAAGATTCCTTTTGGACTTCAGACCTCCATACTGTCAGATAATAAATATGAGTTATTTTAAACAGGCCACTAAGTTTGAGATGATTTGTTACAGCAACAATAGGAAATTAATACATACATTTTTTCCCCAGACAAGACAGAGTCTCTATGCCTGTCTTAAACCACTCACCCAGGGTATCTCTGATTCCAAATTTTTATAGTTTATCCAAAAGCAATCATATGTATGTATGTATGTATGTATGTATCTATCTATCTATCTATCTATCTATCTGTATAGTAGCCTAGCTGTAGGCTAGCTTGGCTGATTTACTGTAACTTTTCATAGCAGTACTTCTGTCTCTAAAAAAATAGTCCTGAACACATCAATTGCCTATTTGTTTGCTTATATTTTCACCGTAGCTTTTGTGACTACAATGGTCATATTTGCCTTCTCCACTGCTATATTCCTAGCACAACTTTGGTACTTGATATATAGCAGATGCTCAATAAATGTCTTTGAAATATGAAGACATTTAATTTCATCATTAATGAACATGCAGAAAGAAGGCTGGGACATGTATTACTTTTAAAGTTAATAATGCTCTGGGGAAAAAAGAGCTAAGTAACAATCCTGTCAGTGTTCCTCAGGGTCTTTTGTTACTTGGATAATTTCTGTTAATTTAGCTCAGTCAATTATTCTTCTCACACCATTTATTATACTGCTTAGAATTCAACCTTTGGCAAATGACTTAACCTTTCTGAGACTTCTTCCCCAACTGTAAAATGAGGATAATATATTATCTACCTCATGTTATGAGGACAAAGTGAAATACTATATATGTAGTCTTAAATACAGTTTTTTTTTTTAATTTAAAATATTTATCTATTTATAGAAACATACTAAAAGTGGAGACAAGAGAGATGTCATTGCAGCAGGAAACCACAAGTATCTAAACCACAGAGGACAAATAACTTCCAGAGGTACCATAAAAAAAGCAACTGATGCTACAAAAGGAACCTTAGGAATTTTCCCCACTGCAAGATTAGAAGTGGAGACAATCCCCTTTTCGAATTGCATATCAGTAGAATTCTCAAATAAATTACCGGGAATAGAATTGCAAAAGCACAATTCTGTTGCTTTTATTGTTGTTAGGTGCCATCAGTTGTCTCTGACTCATAGCAACCCTATGCACAGCAGAATGAAACACCGTCGGGTCACGCGCTGGCACCGCGATCCCAGTTATACTGAAGCCCATCTCCGCAACCATCTCATTGAGGCCCTTCCCCTCTTATATTGACCACCACCTTACCATCCATGACATCCTTCTCCAGGAAATGGTCCCTTCTGAAAACAGGACCAAAGTAGGTGAGACG
Source organism: Orycteropus afer afer (assembly GCF_000298275.1). Lineage (NCBI taxonomy): Eukaryota > Metazoa > Chordata > Mammalia > Tubulidentata > Orycteropodidae > Orycteropus > Orycteropus afer. The sequence goes on along the minus strand of NW_006921610.1, from coordinate 12,645,255 downwards.
AAGTCTGGCCATTCACTAGCATTCTGGCTACACTTCCTCCAGGATAGATTTTTTTGTTTTTTCAGCAGTCCATGGTACATTCAGCATTCTTTGCCAGAACCACATCTCAACAGCATGGATTCTTTTTCGATCTTTATTTATCGTCCAGCTCTCACATGCATATGAGGTGATTAAAAATATCATGGCTGTGTCAGGTGCAGCTTAGTCCTCAAGGAGACATTTTTGCTCCGTAGCACTCAAAACAGGTCCTTTGCAGGCGACTTGCCCAGTGCTATACATCATCTGATGTCCTGACTGCTGCTTCCATTGGCTCTGATTGTAGAACCAAGCAATGTGAAGTTTTTGACAACTTCAATCTTCTCTTCATTTATCATGACGTTGCTTATTGGCCCAGCTGTGTGGATTTTTGTTTTCTTTATATTGAGATGTAATCCATACTGAAGACCGTATTCTTTGGTCTTCATCAGTAAGGGCTTTCAGTCATCCTCACATTCAACAAGTGAAATTGTGTCCTCAGTGTATCACAGGTTGTTAATGAGCCTTCCTCCAATCCTGATGCCACAATCTTCTTCATATAGTCCAGCTTCTTGGATTATTTACTCAGCATACAGATTGGATAAGTGTGGGAAAAGGATACAACCCTGACACACTCCCTTCTTGATTTTAAACCATGCAGTGTCCCCTTGTACTGTTCGAATGACAGCCTCCTGGTCTATGTACAGGTTCCTCATGAATACAATAAGGATTCTGGAATTCCCATTCTTCTCAAGGTTATCCACAATTTGTTATGAACCACGCAATTAAATGCTTTTGCCTAGTAAATAAAACACAAGTAAACATCTTTCTGGTATTCTTTGCTTTGAGCTAATATCCATCTGACATCAGCAGTGATATCCCTCATTCCACATCCTCTTCTGAATCCAGCTTGCACCTCTGGAAGTTCTCTGTCAATATACTGCTGCAACCATTGTTGAATTATCTTCAGTAAGATTTTACTTGCATGTGATATTCATGATATTGTTCGATAATTACCTTTCTTTGGAATGGGCACAAATATGGATTTTTCCAGTCAATTGGCCAGGTAGCTGTCTTCCAAATCTCTTGGCATAACCAAGTGAGTGCCTCCACTGGGGCATATGTTTGTTGAAACATCTCAGTGGGTATTCTGTCAATTCCTGGAACCTTATTTTTCACCAGTTCCTTCAGTGCAGCTTTGACTTCTTCCTTCAATACAATTGCTTCTTGATCATATGCCACCTCCTGAAATGGATGAAGATTGACCAGTTCTTTTTGGTACAGTGATTCTGTGTATTCCTTCCATCTTCTTTTGATGCTTCCTGCATCATTCAGTATTTTTCCCATAGAATCTTTCAGTATTGCAATTCGAGGCTTAAATTTTTTCCTTGGTTCTTTCAGCTCAAGAAATGCTGAGTATGTTCTTCCTTTTAAGTTTTCTAACTCCAAGTCTTTGCACATTTCATTATAGTAATTGGCTTTGTCTGCTCAAGCTGCTCTTTGAAATCTTCAGTTCAGCTCTTTTATCTTATCATTTCTTCCATTTGCTTTAGCTACTCTTCTCTCAAGGGCAATTTTCATAGTCTCTTCTGACATCCATTTTGGTCTTTGCTTCTTTTCTTGTCTTTTTAATGACCTCTTGCTTTTTTCATGGATGATGTTCTTGATGTCATCGCACAATTCTTCTGGTTTCAGTCATTGGTATTCAATGAGTCAAATCTATTCTTTAGATGGCCTCTAAATTCAGGAGGGATATATTCAAGATTGTATTTTGGCTCTTGTGGACTTGTTTTAATTGTCTTCAACTTCAAGTTGAGCTTACAAATGAGCAGTTGCTAGTCTGCTCCACAATCAGCTCCTAAGCTGGTTTTGGCTGAAAATATTGAGGTTTTCCATGGCTTCTTGCCACAAATGTAGTCAATCTCATTCCTGTGTATTCCATCTGGTGAAGTCCGTATGCATTTCCACCATTTGTGTTTTTGAAAAAAAAATTATTTGCAACAAATAAGTCATTGGTTTTGCAAAATTCTATTGTGCAATCTCCAGCATTATTTCTGTCACCAAGGCCAAATTTTCCAACTACTGGTGATTTGTCTTTGTGTCTAAATTTTGCATCCCAGTCACCCATGTAATTAACACAGCTTAATTGCATGTTCAGTCAATTTCAGACTGCAGAAGTTGATAAAAATCTTCAATTTCCTCATCTTTGGCTTTGGTGGTTGGTGCATAAATCTGAATAATAATTGTATTAACTGGTTTTCCTTGTAGGCATATGGATATTATCCTATCACTGACAGCATTGTACTTTAGGACAGATCTTGAAACATCCTTTGTGATGATGAATGCTCGCCATTCCTCTTCAAATTGTCATTCCTAGCATAGTAGATCATATGGTTGTCTGGTTCAAAATGGCCATAACCAGTCCATTTCAGCTCACTAATGTCTGAGATATCAATCTTTTTGCGTTCCATTTCATTTTTGACAATTCTTAATTTTCCCAGATTCCTACTTTGTACATTCCATGTTCTTATTATTAATGAATATTTGCAGCTGTTTCTCCTCGATTTGAGCTGTGCCATATCAGCAAACAGAGGTCCTGAAAGCTTTATTTTAACCATATCAGTAAGGTTGGTCCTACTCTGGTGATGCAGCTCTGTCCTACTCATATTTTGAAAGCCTTCTGACTTTCAGCTCCTGGGCTGTGTCAGATAATGTTTCTAAGCTATTCATAAAGTTGCACAGTAATGTATTAGACAGTGTTTCTCTGCTATTCATAAGGTTTTCCCTTGCCAGTTCTTTGAGAAGTGGATGGCCTCTTTCTTGTTCCTAGTCTATCTCAATCTGTAAGCTGCATTGAAACTTGTGCACCATGTGAAACCCTGCCAGTGCTTGAAACACTAGTGGCACAGACTCAAGCCTCAAAGCAACACACAAGCCACAATAGTACAACAAACTGACAGACAAGTTAGTTTCACTTAACTATTTGAAACCTCTCCGCCTTCCCCTTATCTGCATCCCTGACACTGTTCTGCTTTGTTGTCCCCTCTGGCTTTGCTTTCCTGAACTTTCCTGGCTGGTGGGGGTAGGGCTTGGGTCCCTTCCCTTACTCCTGCTCTGCTCTGCTCTGCTCTGGGGTCCCCTCTGGTTTCACTTTCCACCACTTTCCTGCCTGTTGGGGATAGGGCCTGTGTCCCTCCCCTTACATGGATCCCTAGATTCCCTGAAATTGGGATTATGAGAGGACTATTCTCTGGAATATTATTTGCTGGGAATTAAATCTGTATTATTCCTTTAGAGTTACCTAGAAAATCAAAGTTACTCAATGCTACATTTGCATCAATACTTCATTGATACTGTGGCTATTTGTATGTTCCTCAGTAGGTAGCAAGGCACACAGATCTCATTTCTATTCATCCCCAAGTATCTCAATTCAATTATCTAGATGATTTTATAGGAGCTCTGGTAGTGTAGTGCCTATGGCACTTGACTGCTAACCAAAAGTCTGGAGGTTCAAACCCATCAGCCACTCCTCAGAAGGAAGGTTGGGCAATCTACTTCCATAGTGATACTGCCACGGAAACCTAAGGAGGGGTCTCTATGAGTCGGGCCCAACACGATGGCACATAACAGATGATTTTATAACTATTACTGATGTCTCATCATGCATATTGATGTAGCCTTTACTACTATACAGAGGAAGACACAAAGGAATCATGTTTCAGGAACAGCTCCAAGTAGTTTATACACCAGGTAGGCATGGCATAGTCAAGTATTACAAACAAGCAATACTGTCTCATACAAACATTTTTACAATATTCCTTTCTCAAACTATTTGTGACATGAATTGTGTAATAGGTGGGCTTATTGATATAAATAAACTGTATATCAATAATATAAGAATATTGAACTTTTAATAATATAGGTGATATGGCTTCTAGAATGGCATTTCAGAATGACATATGGAATCTAAATAAAAAAGCTTTTTTTTTTTTTCATTTTCTGATGCTTCACTTAATGTACAAAAAGAAGTTATTTGCTTTCCCACTACTCAACATTTCTTGTGAATAAGGATATTGACAGTGTGTTATTATAAAATAAATCTTTTTTTTTTTTTTTTTGGAAAATCATGTTGTAGTTAAGTTTTGTGTCACCTTGGCTTGGCCTGGTTGAGTGACTGGGAAACGATGTAGTTATTCCCCATGGTGAGATTGGTAATTAACTCCATGGTGGAATCTACTAGAGCAGCTGAGTAGCTGCTTTAGGGATGTGGGCTGCTTCCAGCATATAAGAACCCAACTTTGAGGATGGTCTCCAGCTGATGGTATGCTTGAACCCTGCATGTAGCTGAGTCATTGTTCAGCAGCCTGCCATATTGCCCTGCCTATCTTGCCACTTTTAATGGACTTGAATTAATGGCTTGCTATGTGATTTGGTAATATAGGGACTGTACCTTTTCACTTGTTGGCCTTGGGTTTGTCAGCCTCAACAGCTAGCAGCTGCTGAGTGAAGAGATGCCTCTAGCTTCAGTGGGCTGAGAGCAAGAGGCAGAGCTGGAGCCCAAGGTTGAGGGGCTTTCACCCAGCCTCTAGAGCCTGGCACTTTGAACTTGGACTTCTAGCCTCCAAAATTGTAAGAATATACTCCTGCTTGTTAAAGCCATCCCATTTGTGGTATATTCCTGTAAGGGTGGCACTGTTGTTGTTGTTGTTATGTGCCATCGAATCAGACCTGACTCATAGCAACCCCTCCTTGGGTTTCTGAGGTTATATCACTAGGGAAGTAAGTTGTACAACCTTCCTTCTAGGGAGTGGCTGGTGAGTTTGAACCACCAGCCTTCTGGTTAGTAGTCAAATGCCTTAGGCACTAGGTAGCAGAGCTCCCAAAGTGGTACTAGGTTACCAAAATATCATAGAATTCTCCAATTTAATTATGAGATTGGCTTGAGCCAGGACTTTACCTAAGAGCTTCAGAAAATTACATAAGCTGACAAAAACAGCTCTTCTGGTAACAGTGTCTTTAATCTTCCAAACCACAAACTCATAACCAGAAAAAATTATAACTAGATTTCATCATAACCAGAAAACTATTTATCCACAAATGGCTTAGCTAATACTCTGAATTCATGAACAAAGTGCCCTGCCAAATTTCAAACTTTACTTCTTTACTAATAGTTTTTCTGATGTATCAAAGATAGTTTCATTTACTATTAAAGTGAATTATACCACCCAAAAGCCACCAAGTTGATTCTGATTCATAGCAATCCTACAGGACAGAGTAGAACATTCCCATAGAGTTTCCAAGGCTATAAATCTTTACAGAAGCAGACTGCCTTATCTTTTCTCCCATGAAGGTCAGGTGGGGTTGAACTTGAACAGCTGACCTTTTGGTTAGCAGCTGAATGCTTTAACCACTGTGCTGCCAGAGCTCCTTAAAATGAATTATATACCTAATATATAAGATGCTCCATGCATCTCCATAAAGATTTATTTTCATTAATTATTACTTTTTCTCATAAATTTTAAAATTATAATTATAGAAAATGAAAAGTTTAATATGGTGGAGAATTGTTACATTACCCATTTTAATCCTTCAAGTTTTTTGTTTTTTTTTTTAAATAATGAGAAATATTCAAGTTTTGGTTCTCTACTGTCACTCTAACAAAAAAAGTACCACAAGTGGATGACTTTAACAAACAGTTTATTTTCTTACAGTTCAGGGAGCTAGAAGTCTGAGTTCAAAGTGCCTACACTAGGGGCTAGGAGAAAGGCCCCTGACTTTGGGCTTCAGCTCTGCCTCTTGCTCCCAGCCAACTGAAGCTGGAGGCTTCTTTTAACTCAGACAGCTGTCAGCTACTGAGGCTGACAAACCCAAGTATGGCAAGTAAAATGGCACAGTCCCCAAATTATCAATTATCAAGCAACATGGCAACTAATTCAAGTCCGTTAACTGTTCCAAGATCGGCAGAAAAGATGGCAGCCCACTGAAATGAAGACTTGGCTAAATGCAGGATCTAGATATACCAAGAGTTCAAGACCTGTCTCAAAGTGTCTTCTTACATATTCAAAGAAGACCACATCCCTAAGGCAGCTACTCAGCTGAGAAAAGTAGATTCCACAATGGAGTTGATTGCCAGTCTCATCATGGGGAATAAGTACATCCAGCCGCCCAGACACTCAAAACCAGGCCTAGCCAAGCTGACATGCAACCTTAACTACCACAGTTCAAAATAGCTCTCATTTCCTGGACTTAAATTTTACTCTGTAGAAAAGAGAGAGAAGCTATAATTTTTTTTACACATTTTTATTTTCATCCACCCATATTCCCTCTCCTTTTTATTTTCTTTTAATTGTGTATTTTCCTTCATAGGGTCTCTCCCAAAGGACACTTTTCCTAAATACACCTGTTGGATCACAGTCACAGTTCAATAAGAGCATACTTGTTTATACTGCATATGCTATCCTCCACTCACCTTAGAAATTGTACTGCTTACCCCACAGGTTCTCAGCAGTTTCTATGTTGTCTTCTGTGTATCTTGAATCATTGATCTTTAAGATTAGCTTCATTCATATTCTCTTAATTCTTTTTTGCAGTGCCATCTGAGAAGGAAAGCAATTTACTTTCTTAGGGAACTGCAAGTCATCAAAATACAGTTCCCCAGAGCCCTAGAAAAGACTAGACCAATATGGAAATCATTAAAATGGTTTAGAGAAGTCAAGTCTGCCATGCCCATTCAGCCCTCATGGGTCTCTAAGTCAAGTGTTATAAATCAGCACTAGAATGTCTGAGAATTTTGAGAAAGGTCTACCATATTTTTCTCATACGATGCACTAATATAAATAACATGCACACATGTATAACTCACATAGTGCACACAAGAAACTAATGTGTGTGGGGTTGTATGGTTTGGAAAAAAATTAATATAAAGTACATGTTATTTGCATAATACTGTGTACATGAGTTATGTCTTTATTATGAGCAGCTATTTCCACAAAAAGTGTATGCAGCTATCATTATGGGCACTACTCTGTCTATCTTTACATGACTCTGTCAGGTGAAGAAGGCCTAAACAAGAAAAACACAATCAAAGATGGTTACCAAGGGAAAGTCAGGTCCTTCTGAGGAACTGGGCATTCAAGGCCATGAAAACAGGTTCTGACTAGCAAAAAGTGGCTCAGTTTCCTTCCTGGAGAAGGAACATGAACTCAGTATGAACTAACATATTTTAATTTCCTCAAGTTTCCTAGTCTACAGAACATTTTGGTATGGCTTTTTGCCACATTTACATCACAGAATAGGTCAGCTGTCTTCTGTTCTTTTATTTCATTTCCTACTTGAGAGTTCCTTTTCCTCTTGTCTCAAATATGTTTCCTCTCTGTGGGAAGGCACATGATGCCACTGACTCAACACCAGAAGAATGTGTGCTTGTTTTTTCAGCAGTGGGCATGGGCTGAATGAAAGAAGGAAGGAGAGGAAGAGGAGAGACACCACTGCTGGCTCAGCTTTTATAACCATCACCTGCAAGCTACATGACCTTCAGCAAGTCATGCCACTGTTTCATATTCTGCATATATCATCAAAAACAAACAACTAAACAAAAGATTAACAGGTAAGAGGAAATACCATATTACCTGCAAAAGAGAGGTGGCTAATACAATGGAATTCTAGAAGTTATTTCCAAGTTAAAGTCCAAAATAACAACAATAATAAGTATTACTGTTGACTGCCCATTGTGTTTCAGAATCCTTGCTGATTACCATCATATATATATATGTGTGTGTATACATATATATGTGTGTGTGTGTGTGTGTGTATATATATATATATATATATATGTTGTTGTTGTTATGTGCCGTCGAGTCAGACCTGACTCATAGCGACCCC
>NW_006921610.1:12630938-12637228 GCF_000298275.1 Orycteropus afer afer | reverse complement strand
GCACTTGACTGCTAACCAGATGGCTGGCGGTTCAAACCCACCAGCCACTCCTCGGAAGGAAGGTTGGGCAATCCTACTTCCGTAGTGATACTACCTTGGAAACTCAAGGAGGAGTCCGATTCGATGGCAAACAACAACAACAACAAATATATATATGAGCTCTGGTGGCATATGGTATCTCTAAATCTCATAAAACCCAATGTGGTACTCTACAAATAATGTTTAGTAAATTGTAGTCATAGAGCAGTTTAGTCCTCAGTTCCATGACTCTCAAGCTTGTGTTCTTTCTTTTTTGCCATGCTGCTCTCAGGTCTATGATTTATATGATGTGTGATCAATGTTCCTTATAATATTTTCAGGTTAAAATCAACCAACCATGTTTCATGAGCAACAATCTTTGAAGACTAAGTATGCATGAGTGGAATTTTGTGTTGCAGTTAAAATTACAACAAAGTTAATCAGACACATATTTAATGATATGTGTAACAACTATTGTGCTACACATCATAGGTATAAATGGTAAGCTGTTGATTTGAATGAAAATAATTATTTTTACACTACTGAAGCAAGCATGACTATGATCAAACTGATATTGACATGGAATGGATAAAATGCAATAAAATAATTGTTTGTGCTTATTAATTTCTCAATAATCTCCAAGCATTGTGTGAGGTGTTTTATAGGTATTATCTCATTTAGTCATCCTAATAACTATATGAGAAAGATCTTTTTAGTATACTTATGTTATAGGTAGGGAAACTGAAGCTTGGAGATATTAAGAAAATTGTCGAATGTTCCCTACCTACAAGTCAAGTTGAAATACCAACCTAGGAGGTGTCTTTAAAGTCCATTCTCTTACACACTTATGCTCTTCATCCATCATTAAATGGAAGTACAACTCATTTTTTCTGCTCTCTTATTCAGCAGACTTTTTCTTAATGATAGATGCTGCATTTCCTTCAACTAAGTTGATCTAAGAACACCAGTTTTCATTTGCTTGAATTATTAGTTGTAATATATGGGCAACATTTTGATTTCCTGTTTCAAACGCAGAAGTCCATTTCTTTTTTATAAACAGGGACAAAAAAGAGAAAAGCATTAGTTAGGGTAGACCAGCTTGTGTTTATGAAATAGTAACAAATGAATCCAAAATTTCAGTCGTATAAAGAAAATATTACTCTAACATATCTATCACAGATTTAAGACAGAGAGGGCAGTCTCCTAAAAAGAACGCAGCTGGGCTTTCTCCTTTCTCAAAGAGATATGCCTAGACTATGAGGTTTGCATCACCGAGAAGCCAGTTTGAGATCAGAGTTCCAGGAGATCAGCAGATAAGGAAGAAGTTATCTCATTGAGCAAAATAGAGGTGAAGGATCACAACTTGGGTCTATTATCTTTTCCATATTCACATTTCCATAATTTGCATTGCCTTGAGTCCTCAGGCTAAACAGGCAGGAAATGTTGGTATATCCCAGTGATTTACCTTGTGGTTCTTTGGTGGTCTTTTAGGTACTAATAGTATTTATGTAAAAAGTATTATTCCCTGGATGGTAAAGAATATGTACAGATACGTGGAGACTGTGAGGGTGTGCCAGGACATGTCTAGACATAGTGCCTAGCTTGATTCTAATGTGAAAAGACAGAGAAACAAAATGGTACATTACAAGAATAAACATTAACCTATTAAACCTAATAATAAACATAGTTTTATACAACTACTGATGGAAATAATAAAAGACCAAAGACCCATGGACTTATATAGCAATATATTGTTAGAGAAATAGATATGTAGTGAGCTTAATACCTAGCACAATCCTTTGTCTATCAGTTTGTCATACTGTGGTGGCTTGCATGTTTCTCTTATGCTGGAAACTCTGCCACTGGTATTTCAAATATCAGTTGGGTCACCATGGCAGACAAGTTTCAGTGAAACTTCTTGACTAAGACAGACTAGGAAGAAGGAAGTGGCAGTTCATTTCTGAAAATATTGACCCTTGAAAATCTTTTGAATCACAGTGAAACATTCCTTGATATAATACTGGAAAATTATGAATAGCAGTGAAACATTGTCTGATGTAGTGCCAGAAGATGAGTCTCTCAGCTTGAAAGACAGTCAAAAAAGACTGTGACTGTGAAACAGCTGCCTCCTCCAAGTAGGGTCACTCTTAATGATATGGATGGAGTAACACATTTGAGACCTTCATAAGACATGTCATGATTCAAAATGAGAAGAAACAACAGCAAACATTCATTAATAATTGGAATGTGGAATGTATGAAATATGAATCTAGGAAAATTGAAAGGTGTCAAAAATAAAATGGAACACATAAAGATCAACATCCTAGGCATTGGTGAGCTGAAATGGACAGGCATTGGCCATTTCTAATAAAAGAATAACATGGTCTGCTATCTGGGAATGACAAATTGAAGAGGAATGACATCACATTCATCATCAAAAAGAACATTTCAAGATCTATCCTTAAGTACAATGCTGTCAGTGATAGCATAATATCCATACACCTACTAGGAATACAATTTAAACTATTATTATTCAAATTTTTGCACCAACCACTAAAGCCAAAGTAAAGAAATCAAATATTTTTACCAACTTCTTCAGTCGGAAATTGACCAAACATGCAATCAAGATTTATTGATAATTGCTGGTGATTGGATTTTGATAGTTGGAAACAAAGAAGAAGCATCACTAATTGGAAAATACAGCCTTAGTGAACAAAATGATGATGAAGGTCTTATGATAGAATTTTGCAAGATCAATGATTTATTCATTACAAATTCCTTTTCTCAACAATGCTAATGGTGACTATATATGGGGACTTCACTGGATGCAATAAACAGGAATCGAACGGACTACATTTGTTGAAAGAGGCAATGGAGAAGAAGCTCCATATCATCAGTCACAACAAGGCCATGGGCCGAATGCAGAACAGACAATCAACTGCTCTTATGCAAGTTAAAGTTGAAGCTGAAGAAAATGAAAACAATTCATGAGAGCCAAAATATGACCTTGAGTATATCTCACCTAAATTTAGAGACCATATGAAGAATGGAATTGACACATTGAGCAGCAGTGACTGAAGACCAGGCAAGTTGTGGGATGATGTTAAGAATATCATACATGAGGAAGGCAAAGGCCCATTATTAAGACAGGAAGGGAAGACCAAAATTGATGTCCAAAGAAACTCTAAAACTTGCTTTTGAATGGAAGGTAGCTAAAACAAATGGAAGAAATTATTAAATAAAAGAGCTGAACAGAAGATTTAAAGGGTGGCTTGAGAAGACAAAGTAAAGTATTATAAGGAAATGTGCAAAGATGTGGAATTAGAAAATCAAAAAGAATGTGCTCAGCATTTATCAAGCTGAAAGAACTAAAGAAAAAATGCAAGACTTGAGTTGCAATATTGGTGGATTCTATGGGCAAAGCTCTGGTAGCATAGTGCCTAAGGCACTTGACTGCTAACCAGAAGACTGGTGGTTCAAACCCACCAGCCACTCCTCAGAAGGAAGGTTGGGCAATCTACTTTTGTAGTGATACCACCTCGGGAACCCAAGGAGGGGTCGACTCATAGCGACCCCTGTGAGTCTGGTCCTACTCAACGGCACATAACAACAACAACGGGCAAAATATTGAATGATGCAGGAAGCATCAAAAGAAGATGGGAAAGAATACACAGAGTCACTTACCAAAAAGAACTGGTTGATGTTTAACCATTTCAGGAGGTGGTGTATATGGTCAAGAACTAATGATATTGAAGGAAGACATCCAAGCTGTACTGAAGGAAATGAAGAAAAACAAGGCTCCAGGAATTGATGGAATACCCACTGAGATGTTTCAACAAACAGATACAGTTCTGGAGGTGCTCACTCATGTCAAGAAATTTGGAAAGAGCTATCTGGCCAAACGATTGGAAGAGATTCGTATTTGGGTCCATTCTAAAGAAAGGCGATCCAACAGAATGTGGAAATTACGTAACAATATCCTTAATATCACACACAAGTAAAATTTTGCTGAAGATAATTCAAAAATGGTTGCCACAGAATATTGGCAGGGAACTACCAGAAATCCAAGCCGAATTCAGAAAAGGAAATGAAACAAAGCATATCACTGTTGATGTCAGATTAATCCTAAATGAAACCAGAGAATACCAGAAAGACTTTTACCTATGTTTTATTGACTATGCAAAGACATTTTGTTTTGTGGATTATAACAAGTTATGGATAATATTGTGAGAATAGAAATTCTAGAACACTTAATAGAGCTCATGCAGAACAAGTCCATAGAGTAAGTGGCACCTGTTTGAGCAGAGCAAGGGAAAACTGCATGGCTTAAAATCAGGGAAGGCATATGTCAGGGCTTTATCCTTTCACCATACTTACTCATTCTCTATGCCGAGCAAATAATTAGAAAAGCTGGACTACAGGAAGGAAAATGCAGCAGTGATATGCAGTTAACACAACCGTGCTAGCTGAAATTGACAAGGACTTGAAGCACTTACTGATGAAGATCAAAGACTACAGTCTTCAATATAGAGTACACTTCAACATAGAAAAAAAAAAAATCCTCACAATTGTACTGATAAGCAATATCATGATAAATGGAGAAAAGTCTGAAGTTGTCAAGGATGTTACTTTTACTTGAATCCACAATCAATGCCCAAGGAAGCAGCAGTCAAGAAATCATGATGTATTGCATTGGGCAAATCTGCTGGAAAAGACTGCTTTAAAGTGTTAAAGAGCAAAAATGTCAATTTTAAGATTAAGATGTGCCTGACTCAAGCCATGGTATTTTCAATTGCTTTATATGCATGTGAAAAGTGAACAGTGAATAAAGAAGACCACCAAAGAATTGATGTATTTGAACTGTGGTGCTGGTGAAGAATACTGAATGTACCATGGACTGCTAGAAGTATACACAAATCTCTCTTGGAGGAAGTACAGGCAAACGCTCCCTATAATTGAGAATGACCAGGCTTTGTCTAATATAATTGGTCATTCTATCAGAAGGCACCAATCTTAGAGAAGGATGTCATGTTTTAGAAAGTAGAGGGTCAGTGGGAAAGGGGACAACCTTTGAGAAGATGGATTTCAGTGGCTGTGATGATGGGCTCAAGTATAGCAAATATTGTTAGAATGGCATAGGACTGAGCAGCATTTCACTCTACTGTATATGAGGTTGCTATAAGTTGGAACTGATTCAACGGCACCTAACAACAACATGAACAACAATGCCTAGCACAATAAGCAGCAGTAACCAAAAACCTTTCTGGTCAGAAAGTTAGCAATATTATTGAGAAACATATTTACTGAACATTACATAATACAGAAAAATTGTTTCTGACCCAGTGACTCAAGTCTTCTACTTTCCATTACATGATATTCCATTCCTGGAACTCAATTTATTAAGTTAAACAATGCTAGTAAATAAAATATATCTGAGGTATTTAGGGACTGTAACCCAGTGAGGAGGAATAAAAAACAATGCTTCTACATTCCTGGGAGATTTTAGGTTTCAGTAAGAAAACAGCAAAGATGGCTTTGCTGGGCAAAAAGTCCAACTGACTCAGAATCTATGCAGTGTAAAGGCAGAACTAATGAGTTAACATGCTTTAAATTTCCCTAGAAACTTTGGTCTGATGGATAGTTTTGTCCTGATATCCATTTATGGTGTCATTTTGGGCCAGGAGGAACAACTTAAAATTTTACTTAGGTATTGAGGCAAAATCATTTAATGCTCTTGGGAACAGATTTACCTGGTCTTTCAACTCTAGTCCTGAGATTTAGAGCCTTTCCTGCTTGAGCCAAGATCCTTAAAACCAGCTGATCCCTCTCTCCTCATCTTTCTCTTCCTGAATAATAAAGCAAGTTTGCTCCTTTTCTTGTGCTTTTGCTTCCACATTTCAAATACAAATCTCTGTCTGACTATATCTTTCTGTTCCTTTGTTCACCATTCTGGCCCCTGCTGTGAAATGTAATGATACTGACTTTCTGAGGTCCACGCAACAGATCAAGTCTTCTGAGTCAATTTTCCCTACCTTAAATCCTTCAAGTCTCATAAACCTGGAAAAGGAACAGTTGAATGGACAAGTTGAATGCTCAAGGGCTAATTGTGGTAGGGTGTATAGGATAGCAGATGGAAGAAGAAAGATTCCTAAATAGCATATGGTTGATGAAGTAAAGACAAGTCTACTGAAATGAGTCTCAGATTTGGAGATCAATAAATGGTTTCAATGTCCACCATGTTCTCTCTCTCTCTATATATATGTAAATATATG
>NW_006921610.1:12626857-12630838 GCF_000298275.1 Orycteropus afer afer | reverse complement strand
TAGATTTTAAAAATCTGCCTCTTAGAGTTGTTAAAAAAAACAACCTAAAAGATAATTTTAAAAATTCATATGTCCATTATTATTACTATTACTATCTAATGTTTATCCTATTGTGTACTACATTAAAATGAACAGAATAGAATAAATTTAAGGTTTTAAGAGGCTGATTTTACAAAAAAAATAAAAATAAAAGAAGTTTTTTCCAAAAAATATACATACTGAAAATGTAGCACATAATTTCAGGAGTCTCGAAATCCTTTGAAATCCATCTGTGGATTTCCAGGATGAAATAAAAGTAAATTTAAAAAATTACCCTAATACCTATTTAAGTAGAAATATTTTGGAAACTTCTTTCTAATTATTTTATTATATGTATGATTTGTTTCCTATGTATTCTACTTCATTGCTAATTTGTAATTACTAAGGTTCAGAAATCCCTAGTTAAATAATAACTCAACAGGTAACTAAATTAGAGTGTACCTGAAGGAGGAGGAAGAGTTGTTTTGATTATTTAATTTGTTTCTATGGAACCTGTTTGGAAAGTCATGTTGGCAGAAGCATGGCATTTTTGCAGACACTCCTATCAACTAAGAATGTGTGTGTGTTTACAAAAAAAGTGATCATTGAATTATACATATGTATGTATGCATGTATGTATGTATGTATATGTATATGCATATGTATATGAAAGTATCTCAATAAAAAAACTGAATTTGGAATTCACAAGTAAACAGAATCATCACCTCCCTAGTTATTGCCTCCAGATACTAAGGAGGCTTCATCCAGATCAGAAACCAAATCCACTGGCATCTAGTCAATTCCAAGAGTAGTTGCATTTCCTTTTAGTACTTGGCTCTTAGTTGTCATTCAAATACTGGCTTCTTATCTTTCCTACTAGATCTCAAGCATCTTTAGATTTAGAGCCACATCTTATTACCCTCATTGTAGCTAAATAATGCTTTGCACATATTAATATTTAATAAATGCTTGATGTGAAATTTATTTATATTGAACAGTATATATTTTTTTATATTGTCACACACTTTTGTTGTATTGCTTTTCACCCATATCTAAACTATCACTTAATTATCCATCAGTTTTTTTTTTTTTTTCCTTCCCCTCTCTTCCCGTTCCTTCCCATCCCTGGAAAACAACAAAGGAAATTTCCTTTCCTGTGTAAACCTTTCCTTGACTTTTTACAATAATGATTGACTTATTTTACACAGCATAATGTAGGAGCTATGGTGGCTTAGTGCTTAGGGCATTTGACTGCAAACCAGAAGTCTGGTAGCTCAAACCCACCAGCCATTCCTCAGAAGGAAGATTGGGCAATCTACATCCATAGAGATTCTGACTCAGAAACCCAAGGAGGGGTTGCTATGAGTCGAAATCAACTCGACTGCATTGAGTTTGGTTTTTGGTTTTAATGTTCTCCAAGTTCATCTACATTATGAGATGGTATGCTGATTCTTCATTATTTTTTAATGATATGTAGTATTCCATTGTGTGCTTGTACCATAGTCTGGTTTATCTATTCATCTGTTAGTGGGAGCTTAGGTTGTTTCCATCTCTTTGCTCTTGTAAACATTGCTGTGATGAACATGGATGTGCATATATATATTCATGTCTCAGATCTCACCTCTTTAATATATCACTACTAATGGGATTGCTGGATCAAATGGTATTCCTATTTCTAATTTTTTAAGGATGTGCCATACTGTTTTCCACAATGTTTGTGTGATTTTCCACAGCATTGTATGAGAGTTCCAATCTCTCCACACCCTCACCAGTATTTGTTGTTTTCTGTCCTGTTGAACTTTGCTATTATTGCTGGAGAGAGATGATATCTTGGTGTTTTGAAATTTACATTGACTCTCCGTATTATGCAGAGAGGTTGTTTTGATGTGTAGAAGCATTTAAAAACTTTAAAATTAGATAATAGGATATGCAAGATCACTGCTTAGACTCAAATCTCCTTGGTCATTCTTATAACCATCTTCTTTTCCATTACAAGTATTTTTCAAAATGAGACCCAAAGTTTTTGTTTTGTTTTTTACTGTGATAAAACTATATGTGACAAACATTTGCTATTTCAATATTTTTTACATACATAATTTAGCAATATTAATTATATCCATGTTGTACAATCATAAATATCATGTTTCCAAAGATTCAAGTTTTGAGCATGAAATCATTTTCTTTCTTCCATAAATTTTCTCTCTTGAAGAACTCTGATATTTCCAATTTCTAGACTTTAGCACATTATTAATAACATCAGGGAGAACATATCTCCAAAGTTACCCAGGTTCCCCCTACCCTCCTTGGCAATGTTATATTTGAGCTATATGAAAATTGGTAAAGAAATTCTTACTCTTATGTTTTTCTATCCACTGTGGGAAGGGTTGGGACCTAAGGCTATGTCTACATTATTTATAGCACTTTGATAGATTAAATCTTAACTGTACCAAAGCACTTTTAAAGACAAGTCTGTAAATGTTTAAGGATTCCACAGGTGTTCATCCTGACTTCAAACAAAGACTCCTTTTTGTGATTGAAAAACAAAATTAAAATGAACAGTGTCCTGCAATCCGTGGTTTCTGTTTAAAGCAGATCCTTGACTGGACATGTCAGATCAATTTGTTGCTCTTGACACATTTTTGGAGTTCAACAAAGTAGCCTACTTCAATGGAAACATTGCTGTGGTCCTATGATTCTAAAATTAATCTCTCTGATGGGAATGTTTCATAAAGGAACTATAATGTTCATATTCTACCAATGTAACAATGTCCTAGAGGACTTTCATCCCAAAAGGTCACCAAGCTCTAAAGTATTCCTAAAGCTGTTTGACTCTTTTTACTGCATTGTTATGAACTCTGTTACCAAAAGACAAGAATTATATTTTTGGTATTAGTCATAGGACCCCAGAGGTGTTTTTTTTTTTTTTTTCCCTGTTTGTAAATGTAGAATTTTATTCTATTCTCTGAAAATCAGGACTTGTCTAAACTTACCTTTCTCACAGGTGAAAATTTCATGATTTTTCTATACAAATAATTATAATCCTCTTTGATCCAGTAGGACCTCTGGTAGTGTAGTGCCTAACGCATTTGATTGCTAATCAGAAGGCTGGTGGTTCAAACCCACCAGCCATTCCTTGGAAGGAAGATTAGGCAATCTACCTCCACAGAGATACTCCCTTGGAAACACAAGGAGAGGTCGCTATGACCAGATCAGACTTGATGGCAGTGAGTTTGGGTTTTTTTTTTTTTTTTGGTTTTGAGCCGGTAAAAATGAAATATACCCTCGACTATCTAAGAGCCACATTAGATATCATTGATATTTTCAATACTATAAGAGTGCTGAGAAAATTCATTACAATAGTTGACAAAGAATGAGGAAATGAACAATATTTATTAAATATAAGGATTATAGCCATGTTTTCATCAATAAGATATTTGAATGCCATATAAAGTCTTAATGTCCAAATACAAAACTAGTTATTTAGTCTTCTTCTCTCCTCCATCTCTTTCCTACTGTTTCATATTTTTCTAATATAATAATGTAGAAATTTCCTACTTTGTAACAGAGAAATAAGATCCCTCACAGATATTGAATTCTGAAAAGTAAGGAGAGAAGACATACATAAATGGAGAGGAATTTTTAAAGTATTTGACACTGGCCTTGTTGGACCATGTTAGATTTTCTTCACAGCTCTACAGCTACTAAACTCCTCAAAGTTTTGTACTTAAGCTTTCTAGATCATGTAATCAAAGCTCTCTAACACAGTTAGTATTATTTTAATATATCATCAATGATCAGATCTTTAGCTCAATTGTCAGGAGAATTGTTAAGGCTTAAACAGAGAGCTATCAACTCCCATTCCTACTACAAAACTAAGAACAAAGAAGGACATTATATAATGATTAAAGGATCAATTGAACATGAAGATATAACCATAATAAATATTTATGGACCCAATGAAAG
>NW_006921610.1:12601821-12622401 GCF_000298275.1 Orycteropus afer afer | reverse complement strand
TTAAATAAATGAAAAAGTAAACACAAAATGTGATATATCAGACATTGTAAGAGATAGCTTAAAAAAGAGAACTATATAGTCTTAAGCGAAAGTACCTGGTGACATTGTGCCTAAGGCATTTGACTGCTAACCAGAAGGCTGGTGATTCAAACCCACTCCTCAGAAGGAAGACAGGATGATCTACTTCCATAGGGATACCGCCTCAGAAACCCAAAGACGGGTCACTATGAGTCAGATCCAACTTGACAGCAGTGAGTGAGTTTAACAAAGAAATTGCATCAATTATTCAAAATTGTCTCACAACTACAACACTTAGACCAGATGGAGTCAGTAGTAAATTCTTCCAAATTTAAAGAAATATACCAATAACACTTAAATTAATATGAAATAGAAAAGGAGATAAACCCTTCCTAACTCTTTTGGGAAACTCTGGTGACAGCATGGTTAAGGCTTTGGGCTACTAACAAAAAAATCAGCAATTCAAACCCACCAACCTCTCCACGGGAGAAAGATGAGGTAGTTTGCTTCCATAAAGATATACAGGCTTGGAAACAATACAGGGGTTGCTATGAAATGGAATTGACTCAATGGCAGTGGGTAACATTTTTTATAAGGTCAACATAACTTCGATATCCAAACTGATAAAGATATTATAAACTCAAAACAAATTCACTTTCCTTGAGTCTATTTAGACTCAACCCCTTCCCCCTTGGGTTTCATTGACAGTAGTAGATTGCCCAACCTTCCTTCCAAGGGGTGGTTGGTGGGTCTGAATCACCAGCCTTCTGGTTAGCAGTCAAATGCCTTACTCACTATGCCACCAGAGATCCCTATTATAGGAAATAAAAATTTGAGACCAATCTCCCTTATGAACATAGATTCAAAAATTCTTAAATTATTACCCATGTAATCCAGATAAAATTAGAAGACAATTCATTATTTACAAGTAGCTTTACCTACTAAATTAGTTAAATATTTTAAATTAATCAGTATGATTCCACATATTGATAGGAAATGAGAAAAATGGTGGTAAGATCATCCAACAGTTGAAGAAAATGCCTTTGATAAAATTGAACTCTGTTCCATGATAAACATGCTCGTCAATATTTTTGGAAGTCCTAGCAAGGCAAAGGGGTGAAAAAGCATAATGTATAGAAAGGAAAAAATGGAAGTGATACTATTTTAGAGCAACTGGAACTCTCAGACACTGCTGGTCAAAATACAAATTAATACAACCACTGTAAAAGTCTCTGGTAATGTCTACCTATGTTGAATATATACTATGCAACTCAATAATTCCACTCCTAGGTATATGCCCAAGAAGAACACATACATATGTTCTCCAAATGGGTTGTGTAAAAATGTTCACAGAGCACAATTTAAAAATTTAAATGTCCATGGCATTGGAATGTATAAATAAATTGTGATATAGTCATACAATGGAATACTGTTTTTGTTATGTGACGTCGAGTCATCTCTGACACATAACAACCCTATGCACCCCAGAAGGAAAGACCTCCAGGTCCCACACCAGCTCCACGATCCTTGCTATACTTGAGCCCATCCCACAGCTACTGTGTCAATCCATCTCATTGAGGGCCTTCCCCTCTTTCGTCGACCCTCCACCTTACCAAGCATAACATCCTTCTCCAGGGAATGATCCCTTCTGATAACATGTCCAAAGTAGGTGAGACGAAGTCTGTCTGGCCATTCTTGCTTCCAAAGAGCATTCCAGCTATACTTCCTTCAGGACAGATTTGTTAATTCTTTTAGCAGTCCATGGTACTTTCATTCTTTGCCAACACCTTTGCCAGCACCACATTCTTTCATTCTTTGCCAGCATTCTTTGCCAGCACCACAGCTCAAAAGCATCAACTCTTCTTCAGTCTTCCTTATTCATTGCCCAGCTCTCACATGTATAAAAGGAGAATGAAAATATCATGGCCTGTGTCAGGTGCACCTTAGTCCTCAAAGAGACATCTTTGCTCTTCAGCCCTTGAAAGAGGTCCTTTGCAGCCAATTTGCCCAGTGCTATACATTGTCAGATATCCTGACTGTTGCTTCCATTGGCATCAATTGTAGAATCAAGCAATGTGAAGTCTTCGACACTTCACTTTCAATCTTTTCTCCATTTATATTGATATTGCTTATAGGTCCAGTTGTGAGGATTTTTGTTTTCTTTATATTGAGATATAATCCATTTTGCAGACTGTCTTCTCCAATCTTCATCAGTAAGTGCTTCAAGTCATCATCACTTTCAGCAAGCAAAGTTGTGTCATCAGTGTATCACAAGTTGTTAATGAGTCTTTCTTCAATCCTGATGCCACATTCTTCTTCATATAGTCCAGCTTCTCAGATTATTTGCTTAGCATATAGATTGAATAAGCATGGTGAAAGGACACATATCCTTCTTGATTTTAAACCATGCAGTGTCCCCTTGTTCTGTTCAAACATCAGCCATCTGGTCTATGTACAGGTTCCTCATGAGTACAATTAAGTGTTCTGGAATTCCCAGTCTTCTCAATGTTATCCACAATTTGTTATGATCCATACAATCAAATGCTTTTGCATAGTCAATAAAACAAAAGTAAACATCTTCCTGGTATTTTTTGCTTTGAGCCAAGATCCATCTCACATAAGCAAGGATATTCTTCATTTCACATTCTCTTTTCAATCCAGCTTGCATTTCTGGAAGTTCTCTGTCAATATACTGCTGCAACCATTTTTGAATTATCTTCTGTAATTCAAATTACTGAGAATTCAGTAATTCTCAGTAAACTGAGACAGACTAGAAAGAAGAAAGAGGCAATCCACTTCTCAAAGAATTAGCCAGGAAAAATCTTATGAATAGCAGAGAAACACTGTCTGGTATATTACTGTGCAAATTTATGAATAGCCCTGAAACATTGTCTGATACAGTACAGGAAGATGAGCCCCTTAGGTTGGAAGGCACTCAAAATACAACTAGGAAAGAGCTGCCTCATCAGAGTAGAATCAACCTTAATGATATGGATAAATTAAAGCTTTCGGGACCTCCATTTGCTGATGTGGCATGACTGAAATTGAGGAGAAATATCTGCAAACATCCTTTAATAATCGGAACATGGAATGGTCAAAGTATGAATCTAGGAAAATTAGAAGTTGTCAAAAATGAAATGGAATGCATAAAGATTGATACCTTAGGCATTAGTAAGCCAAAATGGACTGGTTTTGGTCATTTCAAATCAGACAACCATATGATCTATGCTGAGAATGACAATATGATGAGGAATGGTGTGGCATTCATCATCACCAATAATGTTTCAAGATCTATCCTGAAGTACAATGCTGTTAGTGATAGGATAATATCCATATACATACCAGTTAATACTACTATTATTCAAACTTACATACCAACCACCAAAGCCAAAGCTGAGGTAATTTAAGATTTTTATCAACTTTTGCAGTCCGAAATTGACCAAACATGCAATTAAGATGTGTTAATAATCACTGGTGACTAGAATGCAAAAGTTGGAAACAAAGAAGAATCAACAGTAGTTGGAAAATTTGGCCTTGGTGACAGAAATAATGCTGGAGATTGCATGTTAGAATTTTGCAAGACCAATGACTTATTCATTGCAAATACCTTTTATCAACAGTACAAATGGTGGCTATACATGTGGACTTCACCAGATGGAGTACACGGGAATCAGATTGACTACATTTGTGGCAAGAAGTGATGGAAAAGCTCAATATCTTTAGCCAAAGCAAGTCCAGGAGCTGATTGTGGAACACACCATCAACTGCTCATATGTACATTCAACTTGAAGTTAAGGACAATTAAAACAAGTCCACAAGAGCCAAAATATGACCTGGAATATATTCTTCCTGAACTTAGAGACCATCTAAAGAATACATTTGATGCATTGAACACCAATGACTGAAAACCACAAGAACTGTGGGTTGACATCAAAAGCATCATTCATGAAGAAAGCAAGAGGTCATTAAAAGATGAGAAAGGAAGACCAAAATATATGTCAGAATAGGCTCTGAAATTTGCCCTTGAGCAGAGAGTAACTAAGGCATATGAAAGAAATGACAAGATGAAAGAGCTGAACTGAAGATTTCAAAGAGCAGCTTGAGCAGACAAAGACAATTACTATAATGAAATGTGCAAAGACCTGAAGTTAGAAAACCAAAAGGGAAGAATACACTTGGCATTTCTCCAGCTGAAAAACCTGAGGACAAAATTTAAACCTCAATTTGCAATATTGAAAGATTCTAAGGGCAAAATATTGAATGATGCAGGAAGTATCAAAAGAAGATGGAAGGAATACATACACTGTACCAAAAAGAAGTAGTTGATGATCATCCGTTTCATGGGGTGACATATGGTCAAGAACCAATGGTACTGAAGGAAGAAGTCAAAGCTGCACTGAAGAAATTAGTGAAGAACAAGGCTCCAGGGAATACCCATCGAGATGTTTCAACAAAGGGATGCCCCGCTGGAGGCACTCACTTGGCTATGCCCAGAGACTTGAAAGACAGCAACCTGGCCAACTGACTGGAAGAGGTCCATATTTGTGCCCATTCCAAAGAAAGGTGATCCCACAGAATCTGGAAATTACAGAACAATGGAATACTGTATAGCAATAAAAATAAATAAACTGAAATTACATGGCATTATGGATAGATCTCACAAAATAAAGGAGAATGAATAAATGCAGAGAAAGAACATATTTTATGATTCCAGATACACAAAGATTGGACACCTGAAAGACTCATCTATGATATTACTGGGATGGTAGTGAATAGATAATGATAAAGATAAAACAGTGATTTCACAATAGAGAAAACCTGTCAGTCATTACCTTAACCAAGTGATGAAACTTTACATCACCAAAACTGGAAAAAAAACATCATGGACTCTCTTGTTATGATTGAGAAGCACACATCACTTATTTGATTTTGCACCAAAAGTACATAACCTTAATCTAGCCATAAATAAAAATTAAACTCAAAGGAATTTCCTTAAAATTATGTGCTACTAAATTCCAAGCTCAAAGGAGAAATAGAACATAGAACTGCTAAAACAAGAATGAAATGAAACATACCATAAAATTTATAGACTGGATACTAGACTGGGAGCATGGGAGAAGGTACAAAAAAGGACATTTTCATAATTGACAATTTGAACATAGATTAGGGATTGCATAATCCTACTATTGTATCAGTATTAAATTTTCTGATTTTGGTAATTGTACTGTGGTTCTATGAAGAAATGTCCAGTTTCTTAAGAAAAGTATACAGAAGTATCATTAGAAAAAGTATCTGTGCATGAACACAAATGCACAGAGATAGAGAAAGAGACTGTATGTATATATACTGAAAAATGATAAAGCAATGGAGAAAATATATACAATTTCTCAATCAATATAAAAGATATAACAGGAGTTTCTTAGATTCTTCTATTAACTTTCCTGTAAGCATTAAATTTATCAAATAAAAAGTAATTTTAGAAAAGACTGAAAGGTATAGATTAGGTTTTCTTCATTTTCTAGGGTTTTCCATGGATGGGGAAACCAGGTTTCAGAGAAGTCTTAAACGTCCAAAAATTTGATCATTTCAGATCTAATTAGGACAATGTTCAAGGAGGCTAACTCATGTTATTTAAGATCATAAGAAACTGATACATCAAGTAGAATGCCAGTTTATTGATTTAACAACAACAAAAGTGATATTGCCAAATGGGATAAAAAGCTTGTGTGAGCAGAGCTGTTATATTTTTCATTTTGGCAGATGTAGATGGAAAAACCACTTTGTTAACAGAAGACTGCTTTATGAGCGTGGGTTCAGAGTATGCAGTTAGTTGAGTGCATCAGATGTTTAATGTCCTGGCCCTGAAAGTCCAATATATCTATTTCCACAAACATTCTTTTTACTCAGGATATGTTTTACTTCTAAACTGCTATTTTTGCCTAGAGCTGAGCATATACATTATGCACTGATTTTACAATTCCAGGGTAGTCTTAGGCTCCTTGTCTAGTCTGGAAAATCAGGACTTTTTTCCATGGTTGCCATTACATTGCTTATTAACTCAAGTAAAAAATAGTAAAGTCAAGTGTCAAAGCATGAAATGATGAGGTGTTTTTTTGTTTGTTTTTGTTCTTTGGCAAAATATTTTCACTGAATATAGAATTCTGGATTGACTTTTTCTTTATTTTGATACTTAAAAAATTTATTTATCTTCTGATCTCCGTTGCTTCTGAGGAGTCATCAGCCAACATTCATATTATTTTTCCTCTGTACATAAAGTATTTTTCTTCTCTATTTGTTTTCAAGATAATCATGTTATTTAAATCATATTTAGTCATGCATTAAATAAATTATCCTTGCAAATTAGAGTAAATATGGGAAATCAGTAATATTTCTAGTAATTCCATGGATAATAATTCTAGTAATTATGGCTTCCACACTTATATTCCAAAAATACTTCTAAATGCCTGTGCCATTTATAAATGAAAATCACAGAGCATTAATATGTGTGTTATATTTAAATTGTCAACATAATACCAATATTCTTTTTTTTGTGATGATGCATAATTCCTTGAGTTGTTGCTTGGACAAATACTAATGATTTAGTTTACATACTCCCGGCTGAATCATGGCAGTTCATCTGCAACATCTAATCAAATTACAGACCCAGTGTCTATCATGAATTATAGCAAATTCAAATGTATTAAGTGACAAGGAATGCTACAAATTCCTAGCATAGTGTTATGTGTAACAAATGTGTTAAATTAACACACAGGTGCTTAAACCGGATAGATAGTAAATGGTGCTACACAGGAATGTAATTCCTGTTGAGTTTCTATCTGTAACTTGGACTTCAAGCAGGATGTAACTCTTCCTCTCCAAGTCTATTTCTGGATTCTCTTTTCTACACCACTGACATAGTCATTTTGTTACTATAACTTTATAAGTCTTGAAATTAGCTAGTATGACTCCTTCAACCTTTTTTTATTTCCAAAGCAATTTTTCCAACTTTAAATTCTTTGCAGTTAGCATTTAAAATTAGGTTGAGAATTTCACAAAAGAAGCCTGATACCATCATTGGGATTACAACAAATCTATAGATCAATTTGGAGAATACTGTCATCTTTGACAATGCTGAGTTCCAATCGTGAATACGCTACACCTTTTCATTATTTACATTTGATTTAATTTCTCTTAGTATAATCTAATTATTTTTATTCTACAGGTCTGGCAAATATTTTACTAAATTATATATCCTTAAATCCTATATGTCTTTGAATGTTTCCATAAATATCATTTAAATTTGTTTTTCAATACACTAGCCACAAATATTTGAAAGTAACAATCAAATTTTAGAACTAGATTTTTTATTCTAGGTCATTCACTTTCTAATTTTAGCAGCTTTTTTAAAAAAAAATAGTCAGGATTTTCTTTGCACACAATCATGGTGTCTTCAAATATAGTTTACTTCTTTTTCAGTCTCTGAATAATCTTTCTCTCATCTCTCCCTCTGTCTATATATTTCATGTTGCACTACTTACTACAAGGGTTGGTTAACTTGTTCTTAAAAGGTCAGATAGTAAATATTTTAGGTTAACAATATACCTGTTCTCTATTGAAGCTTCTCATTTCTACCATTAAAGTACCAAAACAGCCATAGATGACACATAAGCAAACTGGCATGGCTATGTTCTAATAACATTTTATTTACAAAACCAGATGGCTAGCCTGCGGCTGGAATTTGTTGGCTCCTGACCTAGGACTTCCAGTACAACTTTGAATAGAAGTGGTGAAAGTGGACATCCTTGTTTTGTTCTGATCTTAAGGGAAACATGTTCAGTTGTTTTGACATTAACTGTGATTTTAAAGGCAGGTAGATAAGTACAGATACAGACTTAAAAAAAAAAAAATCAATCCATAAAGACAGATCTTTCCATTTATCTGTTTCTTTTACTTTAGGTTGAGTAAGTTTTCCATAAATTACTGTTGAATTTTGTCAAATATCTCTTCTGCCTCTATTGTGATTTTTCTTGTGTTCTTTGTTCTCCTTTATTTCACTAACATATCAAATCACATTAAGAGATCTTTGAAGATTAAACCAATTTGCATTACTGGGATAAATTTTTAATATTGGTCATGATTTATCTTTTTGATACATTGCTGGATTAGATTTCCTAATACTTGGTTAAGAATTTTTGCATCTAAGTTCCTAGTAGATATCAGACCCTAATTTTATTTTCTTATAATGTCTTTGTCTAATTTTGGTATCAGTTCAATGCTGTCTTTGTAAATTGAGCTGGAAAGAACTACTTCTAATTTTGGAGAAAGAAAATGTGTAGGATTGATATTAAGTGTTTGATAGAATTCATCAAAGAAGCCATCTAGTAGTAGAATTTTCTTCATGGGAAGCTTCTTCTTCTTCTTTTTCTTTTTTTTTTTTTACAAATTCAACTCCATTATTACATATAAGGCCAAGCATAAAAAAAAAAAAAAAAATTCTTGAGTCACTACTACTTATTTGCTGTGCTTTTTAAAGAATTTTTCCAATTCATCTGAACATTTTTCAATTTGGTGGTATTAAAATTGTTCTTTATAAAAATATTAATGTTTGTTTAGATAATTCTATTTTATTACTGCTATAGGTAATTGTTTTTTCTCTATTATTTTTCTTGATAACTTTAGCAAAAGATGTATCAACTTTATGATATTTTCTTCAAAGAATAAATTTTATTTTACTGATGTTCTTCCTATTCTTTTCATATTTTCTTAATTTCTCATTTTATCTGTTTTATGTCCTTTATTTCACTTATTTTGGCTTTAATTCACATCTCTTTTTCTAACTTCTTTAAGGAGATACTTAAATCATTGATCTTAGACTTTTCCTCCTTCCTAGTAAAGTATTCAATTTTATACTTCTAAACAACTTCTTCAAATTGGATCATACATTTCTTAATTTTAGTTTTTATTTTTACTAAGTGAAAAACTGGGAGCTCTGGTAGCATAGTGGCTAAGACACTTGCCTGCTAACCAGACGGCTGGCGGTTCAAACCCACCAGCCACTCCTCGGAAGGAAGGTTGGGCAATCCTACTTCCGTAGTGATACTGCCTCGGAAACCCAAGGAGGGGTCACTATGAGTCGGGGCCGACTCGATGGCACATAACAACAACAACAACAACAAGTGAAAATATCATTAAGTAAAATATTTTTAATATTCATTTTTATTCAAGAAGCTTTAAAGAATGATCTTGAATTTTCCAACATTTTATAATTATCTAAACAATTTTATTATTGAGTTTTAATTTAATCCAGCTTTGGACAGAAAGCATATTCTATGAGATTAAAATATACTTAAAGCTACTGACACTTGTTTTGTTGCCCAAGACATGATCAATTTTAATGATTGTTCTATGTGCACTTGAAAATATGTGCATTCTGCTGCTGTTGGGTGGAATATTCTATAAAAGTATATTAGATAAAAGTACATTATAGTGCTGTTTTAGTCTTCCAATTCTTTATAAGTTTTTCTCTATTTGTTCTCATTTACTAAGAGTGGAGAGTTTAAATCCCCAACTCTCATTTATATATTTCTCCTTTTATTTCTATCAATTTATTTTATGTACTTTGATACCCTAGAATTAGTTGCAAACACTAGGACTGTTATGTGTCCCGAATGAATTGGCAATTTATGATTATGAAATGTACCTCTTCATTTCTGGTAATAATATTTGTCTGTAGTGCCAAGAATATTGTTCTACATCTTACTTCAGTCAGTAGCAATTAGGGTCTTAAAAGCTTAGGAGCAGCCATCTAAAATGCAGCTACTAGAGAGTTCTGGTAAGATGGCAGAATCGGCAGCCAAACTACAGAGATCCTCTTCAACAAAGAAAAGAAGAAACAATTAACACAGATACAGAAGGTAATTCTGGAGCCCTGAGCTTTGAAAGGAAGGATACAGAAGTGGACTAAACTCAAACTAGTAGAAGAACCTACATGAAAATACAAAAAAAAGGAGGCATAAGGAGCTGTAGACTGTCAGTGATCATGATGGCACAGACAGCTTGGGTGTTGCCAAGTGGTGTTAGGACCTAAGAATTAATCTAAAATTCGGCCCTGCTAGCCAAGGGTTGCATGAAGGTGAATAAAAGGGGAAGCAGCAAAGAGGGAGATGGGCTGAGCTGTGGGCTTTTGGCTGTATGGAGTGTGCAGCCATTTGGAATGTTTACAAGGGGTTAGACCATTCTGAATACTCGAAGCAACAGCATTCTCAGATTCCAGGGATCTAAGAAAAGATTTCACTTTCCACAGACTCCAACAAAATACTGGACACTGAGGACTGGAAAGGAGACAGATGGTGAGTGCATAAGTGCTGCCAACTAGAGAATAGAAATGCACAGTACCCTCCTTCCTCAGATACATCCCCCCCCCAAAAAAAAAAAAGAAAATTAAAATCTTGAGCAAATAGCTCCAACATACAATCACCAATTAAGTATAAATACAACAATGTTGCAGTGTCTTGGAGAAAACAGATCATCACAGTCCACACAAAGAAGCAAGAAAAAGCAGTAGAAACAAGGGGGCAGGATATAGACCCAGAACACATCCCTGAGAAAGAAACAGTATTGGAACTCCTTGATAAGGAATTTAAAAGAATTCTATTTGTGTTCTTCAATGGATTGACAGACAAATCAAGGGAAATATAGACAAAGTTAAGGAAAAAAGAAGCAAAACCCTAGAACAATGTCAGAAGAAACTACAAGAACAAAATGTCAAAATAACTTAGAAATGTTACAAAATCTCCAGATAGAAATCCAGAAGGTTAATACTGTTTTCAAAAATAGTTAATACACTGAAAGGGCAAAGGAGAAGAACTGAATCAATGGAAGACAGAATTAATGGGATTGAAGACAAATACCTGAATATTTCTTTGGAAAGAGATCAATCAGAAAAAAATCAAAACAAAATGAAGAAAGCCTAAGGTTCATGTGGGATACCATCAAAAGGAATAACTTAGGCGTAATCAAAATTCCAAAACAGGATGAGAAAAACAAAGCCACTGATAAAATTATCCAAGATTTTTCAGAACAGAACTTTCCTAGTACAATGAAAGATGAGAATATATCAGTTCAGGAAGTTTAATGAACCCTGGAAGGAAGATGGGGCAATCTACTTCTGTAGTGATACTGCCTTGGAAACCCAAGGAGAGGTCACCATAAGTTGGGTCCAACTCAATGGCTCATAACAACAACAACAATGAACCCCAAACGAAATAGACACCAAAAGAAAATAACGAAGATGTGTTTTGAATACATAGTGCTGCTCTAGCAGAAATACCACAAATGGGATGGCTATAACAAACAGAAGGAGCTCTGGTAGCATAGTGGCTAAGGCACTTGACTGATAACTAGAAGGCTGGTGGTTCAAACTCACCAGCCACTCCTCAGAAGAAAGGTTGGGCAATCTACTTCCATAGTGATACTGCCTCAGAAACCCAAGGAGGGGTCGCTATGAGTCGGGTCCGACTCAAAGGCACATAACAACAACAACAATATAACAAACAGAAGTTTACTCTCTTATAATTTTGGAGGCTTTGAAGACCAAGTTCAAAATGCCAGGATCTAGGGCTAGGTGAAAGTCCCTCAACCTTGGGCTTCAGCTCTACCTCCTTCCCCTGGCCCACTGAAACTGGAGGCTTTTCTTCACTCAGACAGCTGCTGGCTGTTGAGGTTGACAAACCCAAGATTGGCAAGTAAAAAGGCACAGTCCCAATATTACCAAACAACATGGCAGGCCATTGATTCAAATCCATTGAAAGTCCCAAGATCAGCATAGTACAGCAGACTGCTGAACAATGACTTAGCTACATGGAAGGTTCAATTGTGCCATAAGCTGAAGATGTTTCTCAAAGTTGCTTCTTCTATACTGGAAGCAGCTCACATCCCTAAGGCGCTACTTGTCTGCTCCAGAAGATTCCAACATGGAATTGATTACCAATCTTATCATGGGAATAACTACTTACAGCTGCCCAGCCACTCATCCAGGCCCAGCCAAGTTGACATACACTCTAACCACCACATTATCATAATCAAACACACCAAAACCAAAGACAAAGGAAGAATACTCAAAGAGCATGGGAAAAAAGAAAAGTTACCTACAAAGGCAACCAATAAGACTAAACTCTGATTTCTCAGCAGAAACCATGCAGGCAAGAAGGAAATGGGATGATATATATAAAACCCTGAAAGAGAAAAATTTCCAACCAACAATTATATACCCAGCAAAACTGTCCCTAAAATATGATGGTGAAATTAGGACATTTCTAGATAAGCAAAAATTAAGGGAATTTGTTACGCTGTTAGATAGATAGATATAAGTATTGATTTGGGTGAAGAGAAGGGCAATGTAACCAAATGTGAGTGACCAATATGGCAGCATTGAGGATGAGAAAGACATAGAGAAATACATGGGAGGTACAGACAACAAATATGAACCCTTTTTTATATACAATACTGCATTGTCAGTGAAGGCTAACATGGGTATATGGGTGGATAGATGGGTGGACAGGCTAAATGATTAGGTATGCCTATAAAATGGGGAGTGTATCCAAGAACATATATAGGGTAGGCAGACAGTGGTCCTATAAGTTTATGTGAATGATCATAATTCCCAGGTGTATAGCAGAGCTGATGAGGGGCAAGGTTGTGGTCATGGTTTGGTCACAGCCAGCTACCCAGAGGGACCAAGTAGTTGAACCTGCAGGCTTGGGACCATAGTCACAGGGGACATCAAGCTCAATTGGCATAACATACTATACGAAAGGTTGTTCCACCTCCTACTTTGGAGAGCAGTGACTGGGATCTTAAAAGCTAGCAAGCTGTCATCTAGATGCAACGATGGGTCTTTCCACCTCCAAAGCAAAGAAGAATGAAGAAAACCAAGATTTATGGAAACAATTAGTCCTAGCGACTGGTACACCACCTGATCTGCAGCCTATATGTCTATGAGACCAGAAGAACTAGATGGTGCCTGGCTACCACTGTCATCCACTTGGAAGGGGATCTATGTAGGAGATCCT
Source organism: Orycteropus afer afer (assembly GCF_000298275.1). Classification (NCBI taxonomy): domain Eukaryota; kingdom Metazoa; phylum Chordata; class Mammalia; order Tubulidentata; family Orycteropodidae; genus Orycteropus; species Orycteropus afer. Next base: position 12,609,313 of record NW_006921610.1, on the reverse strand, counting down.
TGGTAGAGAGGGAGAACCATGTGGAACAAAACTCAAAATCTTTTGTAGAAAAAAAAAAGGGGGGGAGCAGGTTTCCTGGTCTGATAGAGCCTGGTGGAACCACTGAGACTATGGCCCCCAGCTGTCCTTCAGATCTGGAATTGAACCCACACCTGTGGTTTCCAGCCAAACAAAAAAGACAGGCATATGAGTTGAACATTTACCTCAAGTAGATACACTCCTTGGAGAGAGCAATCATGGGAGAAAGAAGGGCTGCTTATGCACAGGGAGACAGCTCAGGGGGCAGGAGTGCATGGAGGGATGGACATTGGGAGGAGGTAACTATGGGGAGGAAGTGGGAGGGGAGCTGTTGCATTGTGGTAAACTGTGGTCAATGTCATGAGACAAAGTATATGTGAACTGCTGTATGGAAAGTGAATTTGCTCTGTAAACCTTCACCCAAATCATAATACAAAAAAAAAAAAAAAAAGAGAGAGAGAGAGAATTTGTTAAAACCATACCAACCTTAGGAGAGATACTAAAGGGAGTCCTTTGAACACAGAACAAATAATAAGCAAACAACAACTGACCATTAATATACATGATGACATAACCAGAAGCCAACCCAGTTATGGAAGTATCCAAAGTCAAATAAGTTCATAACATTGTAAACAGGGAGCTAGAGACATCAACTGGCAAATGAAGACAACTACAAATGAAAAAGAGGGAAAAATAGGGTAATTAGAGAACTCCTAAATGGTGAGGAAATCAAGACAGTTGCAAGATAAAATGAATTGTTCTAAACTCAGGGAGGAAATTATAAATCACAGGGTAACCTCAAAGAAACATGATAAAACTTCACATCACAAAAATAAAGAGGACAAGCACAAATATTGAGCAAATACTAAAACAACAGCAACAAAGGACATGATAACATGATTCATTTAAAAAATGAGGCCAGCAGAGAAAACTATATGGAGCAAAAACCCAGGAACACCATGAAAAAACACATAACAAAATGACAGCAACAAATTCATACTTGTCAATAATTACACTGAATGTCAATGGTGTAATTGACACTCAAGGAATGGAGAGATGCAGAATGGGTAAGAAGACATAACCCATCTAAATGCTGTTTACAGAAGACATGCCTTAGAGACAAAGATAAACATAGACTAAAAATCAATGGTTGACAAAAGATATATCAAGTAAATGGCAACCAAAAAAGAGTTAAGAGTGGCAATATTAATTTCTGATCAAATTGACATTAAGACAAAAACCACCATATGAGACAAGAAAGGACATTATATAATGATTAAAGGACCAATTAAACAAGAAGATATAACCATAATAAGTATCTATAAGCCCAATGAAACAACTCCAAAATACATAAATCGGACTTTAACAGAATTGAAAACACAAATAGATGACTCCACAGTCATAGTAAGAGACTTTAATACACCACTTTCAATGAAAGATAGAACAACTGGAAAGAAACTCAACAAGCAAGCAGAAGAATTAAACACTACAACCCATGAACTTCACCCTATAGACATCTATAGAGCACTTCACCAAATAGCAGCACAATATGCATTCTTTTCCAGTATACATGGAACATTCTCCATGATCGAGCATATGTTAGGCCATAAAGTGAGCCTTAATCAATTTAAAAACAGAAATACTCTAATGTATCTTCTCATAACATAATACTATCAAATTAGAAATCAACAATAGGAAGATCAATGGAAAAAGAGCAAACACATGGAAACTGAACAACATCTTCCTTAAGAATGGCTGGGTAATACAAAAAATAATAAAGAGTCTAGCAGAAATCAATGAAGATTCTAGTAGAAATCAATGAAACAGAAATAGAAAGACAATGGAAAAAAAAGCAACAAGACTAGAAGTTGGTTTTTTGAAAAGATTAGTAAAATTGAGAAGCCACAGGCAAATTTAACAAAGAAAAAGCGGGAGAGAATACAAATAACACAAATAAGAAATGAAATGAGAGATATCACAACAAAACCAACTGAAATAAAAAGGATAACATCAGGATACTAGGAAGAACTGTACTCCAACAAATTTGAAAATCTAGAAGTGTTACTGCCTCAGAAACCCAAAGAGGGTCCTTATGAGTTGGGTCCTACTCAATGGCACATAACAACAACAACAACAAGAAATGGACAGATTTCTAGAAACACACCACTTACCTAAACTAACACAGACTGAGGTGGAAAAGTTGAGCAGACCCATAACAACAGAAGAAAATGAACTGGTCATCAAAAAGTTACCAACAAAAAAAAGTCCTGGCCCAGACAATTTCACCAGAGAATGACCAAACATTCAGAGAACAACTGGTACCAATCTTACTCAAACTATTTAAAAACATAGAAAAGGATAGAATCTTTCCTAATTCATTTTATGAAGCAAGCATAATCTTGATGCCAAAACCAGGCAAAGACACCACTCAAAAGGAAAACTACAGATCAACATCCCTAATGAATATGCATGCAAAAATCTTCAACAAAATCCTAGCTAATAGACTCCAACAACATATAAAGAAAATCATTCATTATGACCAAGTTGGGTTCATATCAAGTATGCAAGGATGGTTCAACATTAGAAAAACAATCAACGTCATCCACCACATAATTGAAACAAAGGAGAACCACATGATCATATGAATTGATGCAGAAAAAGGCATTGGATAAAATCCAACACTCATTCCTGATCAAAACTCTCAACAAAATAGGAATAGAAGGGACATATCTCAACATAATAAAGGACATATATGCAAAACCAACAGTCAACATTATTCTCAATGGAGAGAGACTGAAACCATTTCCCTTGTGAACAGGAACCAGACAAGGATGCACTCTATCACTTCTATTCAACCTTGTACTGGAAGTCCTAGCCAGGGCAATAAGGCAAGAAAGGGAAATTAAAGACATTAAACTTGGTAAAGAAGAAGTATTACTATCCTTATTTGCTCATACTATGATCCAAGAAACTCAATTTAAAAAAAAAAAAAAAAAAAACTGCTGGAACTAATTAAGAGATTTAGCATATTGTCAGGATACAAGATCAACATGCAAAAATCAGTTGGATTCCTCTACACCAGCAAAAAGATTGCTGAAAAAAGAAATAAGGAAATCAATACCATTTGCAATGCTGTTGTTGTTATTTGCCGTTGAGTCAGACCCAACTCATAGCAACCCCTCCTTGGGTTTCCAAGGCGGTATCACTACAGAAGTAGATTGCCTAACCTTCCTTCGAAGAGTGCCTTGAGTGTTTGAACTGCCAGCCTTCTGGTTAGCAGTCAAGAGCCTTAGGCACTATGCCAACAGAGCTCCTACCATTTACAATAGCTATCAAAAAAATAAAATACTTGGGAATAAATCTTACCAGAGACACAAAAGACCTGCACAAAGAAAACTATAAAAGACTACTTCAAGAAACCATAAGAGATCTACATAAATGGAAGAACACACCAGGATTGCCAATAGGAAGATTGAGCAATGGGAAAATGTCAGTTCTACCCAAAACAATCTATACACTCAATGCAATCCCAATCCAGATCCCATCAACATTCTTTAAGGCTATGGAAAAACCAGTCACTAACTTTATATGGAAATGAAAGAGACCTTGGATCAGCAAAGCATTTAAAGACCTCCTACTTACAAAGTAGGAGGTCTCACACTCCTGGATCTCAAAATTTACTATACAGCCACAGTAGTCAAAACTGCTTGACAAAGTAGGAGGTCTCACACTCCTGGATCTCAAAACTTACTATAGAGCCACAGGAGTCAAAACTGCTTGGTATTGGTACAAAAACAGACACATAGACCAATGGAATAGAACTGTGAATCCAGAAATAGATCCATTAACCTACGGTCAGCTGATTTTTGACAAAGTGCTGAAATCCATTGAATGGGAAAAAGATTGTCTGTTTAACAAATGGCGTTGGCAAAACTGGATATCCATTAGCAGAAAAATGAAACAAGATCTGTACCTCATACCATACACAAAAACTAACTCCAGATGGATCAAAGACTTAAATGTGAAACCTAAAACTATAAAGTTCTTCAAGGAAAAACCAAGGGCAAATTTAGGGGCCCTAATATATAGCCACTCCTCGAAGGAAGGTTGGGCAATCCTACTTCCGTAGTGATACTGCCTCGGAAACCCAAGGAGGGGTCGCTATGAGTCGGGGCCGACTCGACGGCACATAACAACAACAACAACAACAAATATATGGCATGGGAGCTCTGGTAGTGTGGTGCCTAAGGCACTTGACTGCTAACCAGAAGGCTGGCGGTTCAAACCCACCAGCCGCTCCTCAAAAGGAAGGTTGAGCAATCTACTTCAATAGTGATACTGCCTCAGAAACCCAAGGAGGGGTCACTATGAGTCAGGTCCGACTCAACGGCATATAACAACAACAACAACAATATGTGACATAAATAGACTGTCAATCATAACCCAAAATGCACAAACAGCAGAAGATAAACTAGATGAATGGGACCTTCTAAAAACTGAATTTTTATGGTCTTCCAAAGACTTTTCCAAAAAAGTCAAAAGAGAACCTAGAGATGGGGAAAAAATATCTGGCAATGACAATGGACTTATCTCTAAAATTTATAGAAAATCCTAACACCTCAACACCAAAAAGACAAATAATCCAATTGAAAAATGGACAGAAGACTTGAATAGACACTTCACTGAAGAGGATATTCAGGCAGCCAACAAACATATGAAGAAATGTTCCCAATTGTTAACCATTGTTGTTGTTGTGTACCGTCGAGTTATTCAAATCAAAAAAAAACAATGAGATACCATCTTGCCCCAGCACTAGTAGAAAAGTTCAACAAGACAGAAAATGCTGGCAAGGATGTGGAGAGATTGGGACTCTCATATACTGCTGGTGGGACTGTCAAATGATACCACCACTGTGGAAAGCAGTATGGTGATTCCTTAAAAAGTTGGAATTAGAAATAGCATTTGACCCAGCAATTCCATTACTAGGTACATATCCTGAAGAAGTGAGAGCTATGACAAGAACAGATATATGCACAACCATGTTCATCACAGCACTATTTACAATAACAAAAAAGATGGAAACAACTTAGGTGCCAATTAACAGAAGAACATAACCAAATTATGGTACTTGCACACAATGGAATACTATGCAACCCCAAGGAAAAATGTAGAATCTGCAAAACACCACATAATGTGGATGAGCTTGGAGGACACTGTGCTGAATGAAATAAGTCAGTTACAGAAGGACAAATATTGTATTAGTCCTTTATTGTAAAAAGTCAAGGAAAGGTTTTTCTATATGGAAGGAAATTTTCTATGTTGGTTACCAAGGTGGAAGGGGAGAGGAGGGAACACTACTAGATAGGTAGAAATAAGTATTAATCTGGGTGAAGGGAAGGGCAATGTACCGAATGTGAGTGTTCAACATGGTGGCATTGAGGAAGAGGAAGACATAGAGTTGCATGGGAAGTACAGACGACAAAGATGAACTCTTTTGCAAATACAGTACAGCATTGTCAGTGATGGCAAAACATTGATATACGGATGGATACATAGGTGAACAGTTAGTTTTGTCTATGCAGAGGGGAGTGTGCCCATGACTATGCATAGGGTTGGCAGACAATGTTTCTACAAGTGTATTGGTATGTTCTGTAAGAATTCCTGGGTATATAGTAGACCTCGTAAGGGACAAGGTTGTAGTCACTTCTTGGCCACAGCCAGCCACCCAGAGGGAAAAAATATATAGTTGGACCTGTGGGCTCAGGACCATGATCACAGGGGACATCAAGCTCAATTGTCATAACATACTAAACAAAAACATTGTTTCACATCCTACTTTGACAAGTAGTGACAGATTAAAAGCTTGGAAGCGGCCATCTAGATGCAATGATGGGTCTCTCCTCACTCAGAGAAAAGAAGAATGAAGAAAACCAAAGACACATGGAAATAATTGGTCCAAGGGATGGTACACCATGAGATTCTCAGCCTATATGACTATGAGACTAGAAGAGCTAGATGGTACCCAGCTACCACTGTCAACCACTCAAACAGGGATCTATGTAGGATATCCTGGATGTTATTTATTGTTAGGTGCTGTTGAGTCATTTCTGACTCTTAGTGACCCCACACACAGCAGAATGAAACACCTCCCAATCCTGCACCAGCTCCATGATCTTTGCTATACTTGAGCCCATTGTTGCAGCCACCATGTCAATCCATTTTGTCGAAGGCCTTCCCCTCTTTCATCGACCCTCCACCTTACCAAGTGTTACATCCTTCTACAGGGAATGGTCTCTTCTGACGACCAAATTAGGTGAGAAAAAGTCTGGCCATCCTCGCTTCCAAGGAATATCTTGGCCACACTTCCTCCAGGATAGATCTGTTGTTCTTTTAGCAGTCCATGGTACCTTCAGCTTTCTTTGCCAGCACCACAACTCAAAAGCATCAACTCTTCTTCAGTCTTCCTTATTCATTGTCCAGCTCTCACATGCATACGAGGCAATTGGAAATATCATGGCCTGTGTCAGGCACACCTTAGTCCTCAAGGAGACATCCTTGCTCCTCAGTACTTGAAAGAGATCCTTTGCAGCTGACCTGCCAAGTGCTACCCTTTGTCTAATGCCCTGACTGCTGCTTCCATTGGCATTGATTGTAGAACCAAGCAACATGAATTCTTTGACAACCTCAATCTTTTCTCCTTCTGTCATGATGCTGCTTATTGGTCCAGTTGTGAGGATTTTTGTCTTCTTTATAATGAGCTGTAGTCCGTACTTCAGACTGTGTTCCTCAAACTTCATCAGCAAGTGTCTCAAGTCATCCTCACTTTCAGCAAGCAAAGTTGTATCATCAGCATATCTCAGGTTGTTAATGATTCTTCCTCCAATCCTGATGCCACATTTTTCTTCATATAGTCCAGCTTCTCAGATTATTTGCTCAGCATATAGATTGAATAAGTATAGGGAAAGGATACAACCCTGACACACTCCATTCTTGATTTTAAACCATGTAGTGTCCCCTTGTTCCATTTGAATGACAGCCTCCTGGTCAATATACAGGTTCCTCATGAGTACAATCAAGTGTCTGGAAATTCCCATTCTTGTCAATGTTATCTATAATTTGTTATTATCCACACAATCAAATGCCTTTGCATAATCAATAAAACACAAGCAAACATCTTTCTGGTATTCTTTGCCTTGAGCCAAGATCCATCTGACAGGAGCTATGATATTTCTTGTTCCACATCATCTTCTGCATCCAGTTTGCACCTCTGGAAGTTCTCTGTCAATGTACTGCTGCAAACTTTTTTGAATTATTTTCAGTAAGATCTTACTTGCATGTGATATTAATGATATTGTTTGAAAGTTTCCACATTGGGTGGGATCACCTTTCTTTGGAATGGGTACAAATATGGATCTCTTCCAGTCAGTTGGCCAGGTAGCTGTCTTCCAAATCTCTTGGCATAACCGAGTGAGTG
>NW_006921610.1:12599150-12601599 GCF_000298275.1 Orycteropus afer afer | reverse complement strand
TCTTCCCTTTTGGTTTTCTAACTCCAGGTCTTTGCACATTTCATTATAGTAATTGGCTTTGTCTTGTAGAGCTGCTCTTTGAAATCTTCAGTTCAATTCTTTTATCTTGTCATTTCTTCCATTTGCTTTAACTACTCTCCACTCAAGAGCAAGCTTCAGAGTCTCTTCTTTCATCCATTTTAGTCTTCTCTCCTTTTGTTGTCTCTTTAGTGACTTCTTGCTTTCTTCATGTATGATGCTCTTGATGTCATCTTATAGTTCCTCTGGTTTTTGGTCATTGGTGTTCAATGCATCAAATCTATTCTTTAGATGGTCTATAAATTCAGGAGGGATATATTCTAGATCATGTGTTGGCTCTCATGGACTTATTTTAATTGTCTTTAAGTTCAAGTTGAACTTGCATATGAGCAGTTGATGGTCTGTTGCACAATCAGCTCTTGGCCTGGTTTTGGCTGAAGATATTGAGTTCTCCATAGCCTCTTGTCACAGATGTAATCAGTCTGATTCCTGTGTGTTCCATCTGGTGAAGTCCACATGTACATCTGCCATTTGTATTGTTGAAAAGAGGTGTTTGCAATGAACAATTCATTGGTCTTACAAAATTTTACTGTGTGAGTTCCAACATTATTTCTCTCACTAAGGCCAAATTTTCCATCTACCAGTGATTCTTCTTTGTTTCCAACTTTTCCATTCCAGTCACCAGTAATAATTAACATATCCTGATTGCAAGTTCCGTCAATTTCAGACTTCAAAAGTTGATAAAAATCTTCAAATTCCTCATCTTTGGCTTTGGTGTTTGGTGCATAAATTTGAATAAAAGTCATATTAATGGGTCTTCCTTGTAGTCATATGGATATTATCCTATCACTGACAGCATTGTACTTCAAGATAGATCTTAAAACATCCTTTGTGATGATGAATGTCACACCATTCCTCTTTAAACTGTCATTTCCGGCATAGTAGATCATATGGTTGTCTGATTCAAAATGGCCAAAACTAGTCCATTTCAGCTCACTAATGCCTAGGATATCGATCTTTATGCGTTCCATTTCATTTTTGACAACTTCCAAATTTCCTAGATTCATACTTTGTTCATTCCATGTTCCAATTATTAATGGATGTTTGCCACTGTTTCTCCTCAATTTGAATGGTACCATGTCAGCAAATGGAGGTCTCAAAAGCTTTACTTTATCCATATGAGTAAGGCTGGTTTTACTCTGATAATGCAGCTCTTGCACAGTCCTACCTTGAGAGCTTTCTAAGCTAAGTGACTCCTTTTCCTCCTCTATATAGGACAATGTTTCCAGACTATTCATAAAGTTGCACAGTAATGTATCAGACGGTGTTTCTCTGCTCTTCATAAGGTTTTCCCTGGCCAATTCTTTAAGAAGTGGATGGCCTCCTTCTTCTTCCTTGTCTGTCTCAGTCTGCAAGCCGGGCTGACACCTGTGCACCATGTGCATCCCACTGGGTTTGAAACACCAATGGCACAGCTTCAAGACGCACAGCAACATGTCACCACAGTAGGACAAACTGACAGACAAGTTTGTTTCCCTTAGCTGTTGGAAACCTCTCCAACCATCCTTACCTGGATCCCTGCAGCTGACTCCTCAATCTGTTCCGGTCCTCTTAGCCTTTTCTGTCCTCTCCCTGATTTCCCATCTCACTGCTTGTGAGGCGTGGCTTGGGTTCCCTCGCCTCACCTGGGTCCCTGCAGCTGACTATTTGATCTGTTCTGGTCCCCTTTGCCTTGATCTTTGGAGATCCTGGATAGAGTGGGAGAAGAATGTGAAACAAAACCCAAAAAGTGTAAAAAGTCAAGGAAGGGTTTGCTTAGGGAAGGGAATTCACTTTGTAGGTTATCAGGGATGGGAAGGAAGGGAAGGCAAAAATTTTGGACTCATCGGAGGCCACATGTTGATTTGGCTAAGGGGAGGAATGGTATGGAAAGAGTCTGTGACCAGCATGATAACATTGGGGGAAGGAAGGACGCTGAAATGTAAGCTATAGATAAAAGAGGTAAATACTAGTATATGCACAATACTGCATTACCACTAACACCAAACACTAGCTACAGATAAACACATAGAAAACTGAAAAGATCAGATGGGGATCAGCGAACAAGAATATACCCTAGACCAACAATAGATTTAGCTGAAGATAATCTTGTATGGATACTAGTGATACAAAATAACCACAATCATTGCAGAAACAACAGAAGACAAAGATGGAGTAATCCCTCTGAGACAACCAAACACCTTGGGAGAGAGAACCACTGGGCCTGCCAACTTATGACCTTGTTGTTGTTGTTCTTTGCCATCGAGTCTGCCCCAACTCATAGCAACCCCTCCTTGGGTTCCTGAGGCAGTATCACTACGGAAGTAGGATTGCCCAACCTTCCTTCCGAGGAGTGGCTGGTGGGTTTGAACCACCAGCCTTCTGGTTAGCA
>NW_006921610.1:12595352-12598125 GCF_000298275.1 Orycteropus afer afer | reverse complement strand
TAATCCATATTGCAGACTGTATTCTATCCTGGACAGAGTGGGAGGAAAAATATGGAACAAAATTCAAGAACACAATAAGGACCAGAATTACTGGCCAGGTGGAGTCTGGTGGGACCCCCAAGGTTATGGCCCCAGGATATCCTTTGGGTCTGGCATAGGACTGACTCCCAAGGATTGGCTCTCAGCCCAATATTAGAAAGACTTACAGGCAGAACACCCAACCCAGGGTTATGCACCCACCTACTCTACAAAGATACATCCCTTGCAGCAATCAGCCATGGGGCACCAGAGGAGCAGCATTCACACGGAGGGAAAGTTGGACAGACAGGAGTGCATAGTTAAGAAGGGTACAGGGAGTGGGGGTCACAGGGAAGAGAGGGGAGGAGAGTGGGTTAGGTTTGGGGATGTTACCTTTCAGTGTCCTTCATTCCCCCAATATTATCATGCTGGTCACAGACTCTTTCCATACAGTCCCTCCCCTTACCCAAATCAACATGTGGCCCCCAATGAGTCCAAAATTTTCCCTTCTCATCCCTGATAACCTACCAAGTGAGTTTCCTTCCCAAGCAAACCCTTCCTTGACTTTTTACAGTAATGGGTTCATACCATATTTGTAGTCTGTGACTGACTTATTTCACTCAGCATAATGTCCTCCAGATTCATCCACGTTGTGAGATGATTCAAGTATTCTTCATTATTGTTTAATGAAACATAGTATTCCATTGTGTGAATGTATCATAATTTGGTTATCCATTCATCTGTTCATGGGCATGTAGGTTGTTTCCATCTCTTTGGTATAGTCAACTGTGCTTCAATGAACATGGGAGCTCTGGTAGCATAGTGCCTAAGGCAGTTGACTGTTAACCAGAAGGCTGGTGGTTCAAACCCACCAGCCACTCCTCGAAAGGAAGGTTGGGCAATCTACTTTCATAGTGATACCACCTTGGAAACCCAAGGAGGGGTGTCTATGAGTTGAGTCCAACTCAATGGCACATAACAACAACACAACATGTCTGTTCTTGTCCTGTCTCTATTACCTCTTTAGTATATATTCCTAGTAATGGAATTGCTGGTTCAAATGGTATTTCAATTTTCAGTGTCCTTGGAAGGAAGGTTGGGCAATCTACTTCCATAATGATACTGCCTTGGAAACCCAAGGAGGGGTAACTATGAGTCGGGTCCAACTTGACGGCACATAACAACAACAACAACGCAAGGAAACACCATGCCATTTTCCACAATGGTTGTAGGAGCTCTGGTAGCATAGTGTCTAAGGCACTTGACTGCTAACCAGAAGGCTGGTGGTTCAAACCCACTAGCCACTCCTTGGAAAGTTGAGCAATCTACTTCAGTAGTGTTACTGCCTCAGACACACAAGAAGGGGTTGCTATGAGTCAGGGCTGACTCAAGGACACATAACAACAACAGCAGTGTATGAGAGTTCCAATCTTTCTGCAACCTGGCCAGCATTTGTTATTTTCCGTATCACTGAACTTTGCTGTTATTGCTGGGGTGAGATGATATTTCATCGTTGTTTTTATTTGCATCTTTCTAATGGCTAATGATAGTGAGTGTTTCCTCATGTGTTTGTTGGATGCAAGCACATTATCTTTAGTGAAGTGTCTGTTCATATCCTTTGCCCATTTTTGAATCGGATTGTCTTTTTGGTGTTGAGGTACTGAATTTTTCTATAAATTTTGGAGATAAGTCCTTTGTCCTAAGAATTTATTTTATTTTATTTTTCCAAAACATAAACCTTTCCTTTCCTTTTTGCAATAGTTTTTGTTTGTTTTTGTTTTTATTGTGCTTTGGGTGCAAGTTTACAGAGCAGAGTTTGTTTTACATTCAACATTTCGTGTACATTTAGTTTCACTCCCCATTTACTACACCCAGCCTTATCCCAGTCTCCTCTCCTCCCTGCCCATTAACTGCCCCTTATGCCTCTCATAGTTATGTACTCCTGTCTGTCCTGCATTTCCTCCATGTGAACCCCTCTGGTTCCCCATGGTTGATCACTTCAAAGGATGCCTTTCCATAGTGCACGTGGGTGCATCACCCTGGGTTGAGTGGTCTGTGTGTACATGTTGTTTACTATTGGGTTGAGAGCCAGCCCCTGGGAGTGAGTTTTATTCCATGCCCAAAACGTATGCGAGGGCCATAGTGTTGGGGGTCTCACCAGACTCCATCCAATCAGTAATTCTGGTAATTATTATGGTTTTGGATTTTGTTCCACATTTTTCCTCCCTCTCTATCCAGGATAGAGAGTTTTGATCCTTTCCTGAGTGGTTGGCATTAGCAGCTGGGCACCATCTAGTTCTTCTGGTCTTGAGGTCTGTCATGTCCTAGGGCTGATTGCTTCCAAATGTCCTTGGTTTTTTGCACTCTTCTTTGCTGTCAATGATAGGAGACGATTAGCTGAATCTTAGATGGCCACTTGAAAGTTTTTAAGTCTCCAGTCACTACTCATCAATGTAGGATGAGGAACAAGATTTTTATGTATTTTGTTGTGCCAATTGAGTCTGGTGTCCCCCAGTACTATGATCCTGAGTTGGTAAATCCATTGGATCTCTCTCCCACAGTGTCTGGCTGTCTGTGAGGGACTACTCTATGTCTGTCTTCTGTTGTTTCTGTAAGGATTGCAGCTATTTTGTATCACTGGTATCTGTGCAAGATCAGCCTAGCTAAATGTTTATATATTGGAGGACATTTTCTTTGTTGGTTACCAGGGGTGGGAGGGAAGGGGAGGGAATGCTGTTAGATAGATAGAGATAAA
>NW_006921610.1:12587152-12594892 GCF_000298275.1 Orycteropus afer afer | reverse complement strand
TACAGTATAATCCTGTTCACTGACCCCCATCTGATCTTCTCAGATGTTTATGTGTTTATCTGTAGCCTGGTGTTTGGTGTTAATGGTAATGCAGTGTTGTGGATATACTGGTTGGTATTAATGTCCATTGTCTATATCTTACATGCAAAATTCGGTGTCTTCCCTTTTCCTAATGTTATCATGGTGGTCACAGACTTTTCTATACATCCCACCCCTTACCTATGTCAGCGTGTGGCCCCCAACTAGCCTGAACTTAATCCCTCCTCTTTCTGCCCCACCCCAGTAACCTACAAAGTGAGTTCCCTTTCTTAGCCCAAACCTTCTTAGTCTTTTTAAAGTAATGGGCTCGTACAATATTTGTCCCTCTGTGATTGACTTATTTCCTTCAGCATAATGTCCTCCAGGCTCATCTACAGTGTGAGATGATTCCCATACCCTTCATTGTTCTTTAATGTAGCATAGTATTCCATTGTGTGAATGTACCATAATCTGGTTATCCATTCTTCTGTTGATGGGCATTTAGGTTGTTTCCACCTCTTTGCTACCGTGATTTGTGCTGTGATGAACATAGGTGTGCATGTCTGTTCCTGCCCTGCCTCTCACCTCTTTAGGCTATATTCCTAGTAATGGAATTGCTGGGTCAAGAGGTATTTCTATTTTCAGTTTTTTAAGGAAACGTCATACTGTTTGCCACAATGATTGTACCATTTTACAATCCCACCAGCAGTGCACAAGAGTTCCAATCTCTCCGCAACCTCACCAGCATTTGTTATTTTCTGTCCTGTTGAACTTTGCTATTATTGCTGGTGTGAGATGATATCTCATCATTGTTTTGATTTGCATCTCTCTAATGACTCAAAATTGAGAGCAATTCCTCATATGTTTGTTGGCTGCCAGCATATCGTCTTTAGTGAAGTGTCTATTTAAGACTTTTGCCCATTTTTGAATTGGGTTGTTTGTCTTTTTGGTGTTGAGGTATTGACGTTTTCTATAGATTTTTATATAGATAAATCCTTTGTCCTATATGTCATAGGGAAAAATTTTCTTCCAATCTGTAGGTTCTCCTTTTACCCTTTTAGAGAAGGCTTTCTATTCACATAAGAATTTAATTTTAAAAGGTTCCAGTCATCTAGCTTCTCTTCTACCTCCTGTGCATTCTGGGTTATGCTTGATACTCTTTATGCCATAAATTAAGGGCCCTAGAATTGTCCCTATTTTATCTTTGATGCACTTTATAGTTGTGGGTTTTACATTTAAGTCTTTGATCCAACTTGTTTTTGTGTATGGGGTGAGGCATGAATCTTGTTTTATTTTTCTGAAGATGGATATGCAATCTTGCCAGCACCATTTGTTAAAGAGTCTATCTCTTCTCCATTTAATGGGTTTTGGTCTTTTGTCAAAGATCAGCTGTCCATAGATGGATGGTGTTCTAGTTATCTAGTGCCACTGTGACTATAATATAGCACAAATGGGATGGCTTTAACAAACAGGAGTTTATTCTTACAATTTGGAGACTTTAAGTCTAGGTTCAAAGTGCCAGACTCTAGGGGCTAGGTGAAAGCCCCTTAATCTTGGCCTTCAGCTCTGCCTCCTGCTCCTGGCCCACTGAAGCTAGAGGCTTTTCTTCACTCTGGTGCTGGCTGCTGAGGCTGATAAACCCAAGTTCAACTAGTAACAAGGCACAGTCCCAATATTACTAAACCACATGGCAGACCATTAATTCAAGTCCATTAAAAGTCCCAAGATGAGCACAGCATGGCAGGCTGCTGAGCAAAGACTCAACTACATGCAGGATTTAAGCACGCTAGAAGCTAGAGACCATTCCCAAAGCTGCTTCCTATATGCAGGAAGCAGACCATATCCCTAAAGCAGCTACTCAGTTGCTTGTGATAGATCCCACCATGGAGTTTATTGCCGGTCTCATTATGGGGAATAACTACTACTATCTGCCCAGCCACTCAACCAGGCCCAGCCAAGGTGACATACAACCTTAACTACCACAGATGGGTCTATTTGTGCATTTTCGATTCTGGTCCATGGGTCTATCTGTCTATCATTGTACCAATACCACACTGTTGTAACTACTGTGGCTGTATTTTAGGTTTTGAGATCCAAGAGAGTGAGATCTCTCACTTTGTTTTTCTTCTTCAGTAGTGCTTTTCTTATCTGTGTTCTCTTTCCTTTCCATATGAAGTTAATTATTGGTTTTTCCATATCCTTAAAAAACGTTCATGTTATCTGGATCGGGATTGCATTGAATGCGTAGACTGCTTCGGGTAATATAGACATTTTCATAATATTCAGTCTTGCTATCCATGAATAAGGAAGGTTCTTCAATTTATGTAGATCCCTTGTAGTTTCTCATAGTAGTGTTTTATAGTTTTCTTTGTATAGGTCTTTTGTGTCTCTGGTAAGATTTATTCCTAGTTATTTTATCCTTTGGGTTATTGTTGTTATGTGTCGTCAAGTGAGATCCAACTCATAGTGACCCCTCCTTGGGTTTCCGAGGCAGTATCACTATGGAAGTAGATTGCCCCATCTTCCTTCCGAGGAGTAGCTATTGTAAATGATATTGTTTTCCTTATTTCCTTTTCAGAGGTCTCTTTGTTGGTATAAATGAATCCAACTGATTTTTGTATGTTGACCTCGTATCTTGCCCTTTGCTGAACTTTCTATTAGTTCTAGTAATTTCTTTCTTTCTTTTTTTTTTTTTTTTTCCTGAGTCTCTTGGGTTTTCTATGTATAGGATCATGTTATCTGCAAATACAGATAGCTTTACTTTTTCTTTGCCAATATGGATGACTTTTATTTCTCTTTCTTGCCTTATTGTCCTGGCTAAGACTTCCAATACAATGTTAAATAGAAGCAGTGACAGTGGGCATCCTTGTCTGGTTCCCACTCCCAAGGGGAGTGCTTTGAGTCTTTCTTCATTAACAATAATATTGGCTGTTGATTTTTCATATATGCCCTTTATTACATTGAGGATTTTCCCTTCTATCCCTACTTTGCTGAAAGTTTTGAACAAGAATTGGTGTTGGATTTTATTGAATGCCTTTTCTGCATTGATTTATATAATCATATGGTTCTTTTGTTTTGTTTATGTTGTTGATTATATTGATTCTTTTCCTGATGTTTAACCATCTTTTTGTACCTGGTATGAATCTCACTTGATATGTTGTTGGATTCTGTTGGCTAAGTTTTGTTGAAGATTTTTGTGTCTATTTTCATGAGGGATATTGGTCTGTAGTTTTCCTTTTTAGTGATATCTTTCCCTGGTTTTGGTGTCAATGTTATGCTTGCTTCATAAAATGAGTTTGGAAGTATTCCGTCTTTTTCTATGTTCTGGAAAATTTAAGTAGTATAGGTGTCAAATCTTCCCTGAATGTTTGGTAAAATTCTCCAGTGAAGCCATCAAGGAGAGGACTTTTTCTTGTGGGTGGTTTTTTTATGACCTGCTCAATTTCTTCTTTTGTTATTGGTGTTTCAAGTATTCTATCTCCAACTGGGATAGTTTAGATATGTCTCGTGTTTCTAGAAACTCGTCCATCTCTTCAAGGTTCTCAAATCTGTTGGAGTACAGTTCTTCATAATGTTCTTCTGTCAATATATTTTCTGTTTCAGTTGGTTCTGTTGTGATGTTGTCCTTTTGGTTTATTATTCTTGTTATTTTCATCTTCACTTTCTTTTCTTTTGTTACATTTGCCAATGGTTTGTCAATTTTGTTAATCTTTTTGAAGAACTAGCTTCTTGTTTTGTTGATTTTGTCTATTTTTGTTTTCTGTTTTGATTATTTCTGCTCTGATCTTTATTGTTTTCTTACTTCTGGTTTCTTATTGTAGGTTTCTTTAGTTGCTCTTTTTCTAATTGTTGGAGTTATTGAGTTATAGTGTTGATTTTGCTTCTTTCCTTTTTTTTTGATGTATGCATTTATTGCTATAAATTAACCTCTGAGTACTGCTTTCACTGTGTCCCATAGGTTTTGGTAAGATTTGTCTTCATTCTCGTTTGTTTCTAGAATTATTTTTTAAAGTTCACACTTCATTTCTTCTATTACCCAGTAGTTTTTGAGCAGTGTATTATTCAGCTTCCACAGGTTTGATTTTTTTTTCCCCCCTTGATCTTCCTATTATTGATTTTTGACTTTATAGCACTGTGGGCTGAGAAGATGCTTTGTAGTATTTCATTTTTTTTTTTTAAACTTATTGAGGCTTGTTTTATGTCTTGACATACAATCTATTCTGGAGAATGATCCATGGGCACTGGAGAATAATGTGAATTGTGCTTTTGTTGGGTGGAGTGCCCTGTATATGTCTATGAGATCGAGTTGGTTGATTGTGTTGTTGAGTTCTTCTGTATCTTTGTTGTTTTTTTTCCTAGTTGTCCTGTCCCTCCTTGAAAGTAGTGTGTTAAAGTCCCCTACTATTGTGCTATTGTAGAGTTGTGTATTTTTCTTTTCAATTCAGTTAATATTTGCTTCACATATTCTGTAGCACTTTCATTGGGTGCATTGATATTTATTGTAGTAATATCTTTTTGATCAATTGACACTTTTAGCAACATATAGTGTTCTTCTTTGTCCGTTTTTCTGTTTTCCACCTTGAAGTCTATTTTAACATAAATTAATATTGCCACACCTGTTCTTTTTTGGTTGTCATTGTCTTGGTATATTTTTTTCTACCCCTTAACTTTTAATTTGTTTTTATCTTTATGTCTAAGGTGAGTCTCTTGTAAGCAGCATATGGATGAGTCTTCTTTTCTTATCCAATATGCCACTCTTTCTCTTGACTGGTGCATATAGTCTATTCACATTGGATGCAATCAGTGGTAGGTATGAATTTATTGCTGTCATTCTATTGTGGTTTTTTGTCATGTTGTTGGTAATTTCCTTAATCCAAATACTTTTCTGTGCTGAGCTCATCTTGTTATCAAGTGTTTCTTCTCTTTTCTTCTTTATTGTTGGTTTTGAGCTTACTAAGCCCATATGTTGTCCTTCTTTCTGGGTTTGCTTAGGGGGATTGTTAATTTTCTCTGTGGTTACTCTGAAGTGAATTCTTGTCTCTTTAATTTTGGAACAGTCTATTCTATAAAGACATTGTCCTGCCTTCCCCTCTATTTGGGATTTTTGTAATTAGAACTTTTATTCCCTCTATTTGCTTTGTTGGAAGTATCGTCTGCGAATTGACTCCCTTGTTTCTTTGTATACAATGTTTTATGAATTTATTCTGAGCATCTATTTCTGGTTCATTTTTTAAGTGTTGATGTCAAGTGTCCTGGTTTTAATTTGTTGTTCTCTGTTGTGAGTTCTCTATTGGAAGGACACCCTTTAGCATTTACTATAGGGTTCACAAATTCCTTTAATTTCTGTTTGTCTGAAAATGTCTTGATTTCACCCTCATATATGTTGGACAGCTTGGCTGGCTATAGAATTCTTGATTAGAAATTTCTTTTCCTTCAGTGTTTTATATATGCTGTCCAATTGACTTCTTGCCTGCATGGTTTCTGCTGAGTGATCAGAACTTAGCTTTATTACTTGTCCACTTTAAGTGACATTTCTTTTTTCCCGGGCTGCTCGCATGGTTCTTTCTTTATCTTTGTCTTTTGAGAGTTTGATTATGATACATTTTGGTAACTTTTTCTGGGGATCTATTGTGTATGGGGTTTGTTGTGCTTCTTGGACAGATATCTTTTCTTCTGTCATGATATGGGGGAAATTTTCTGTTAGCAAGTCTTCCACAATTTTCTCAGGTTTTTTTTTTTTTTTTTTTTCTTCCTCTTGTTCTGCTATTCCAGTGAGGTGTATGTTGTTGCTTTTCATGTCATCTGTTCTGGTTACCTAGTGCTGCTCTGACAAGAAATATACCACAAATGGGATGGCCTTAACAAATAGGAGTTTATTCTTACAATTTGGAGACTTTAAGTCTAAGTTCAGAGTGCCAGGCTCTAGGGGCTTGGTGAAAGGCCCTCAACCTTGGGGTCCAGCTCTGCCTCCTACTCCTGGCCCACTGGAGCTAGCAGCGTTTCTTCCCTCAGACAGCTGCTGCCTGCTGAGGCTGAGAAGCCCAAGGGTGACAAGTTAAAAGGCACAGCTCTAATGTTACCAAACCGCATGGGAGACCATTAATTTAAGTCCATTGTAAGTCCCAAGGTCGGCAGAGCATAGCAGGCTGCTGAGCAATGACACGGCTCCATGCAAGGTCCAAGCATGTCATAGGCTAGAGACCATTTCCAAGGCTTCTCCTTATATACAGGAAGCAGACCACATCCCAAAAGCAGCTACTCAGCTGATCATGGTAGATCCCACCATGGAGCTGATTGCCAGTCTCACCATGGGGAATAACTACCACCAGCTGCCCAGCCACTCAATCAGGCCCAGCCAAGTTGACACACAAACATAATTACCACATCATCCCATATAACTCTTAGGTTCTCTACATTTCTCTTAAGTTTTTGTTCTGATTTTTCTTCACACAGGCTAGCATCAAGGGATTTATCTTCTAGTTGGGAAATGAGTTCTTCCACCAGTTCTAGTCTACTCTTTTGTCATTCTACTGTGTTACCTAACTCTGTAATTTTAGTGCTCATCTTCTGAATTTCTAACTGATGTTTTTGTATGCATTCTGAGCTCTGTTGATTGTATATTTACCTTGTTATTTTGTTCTTGAATGGTTTTCCTCAATTCTTCCAGGGTACTGTCTGTGTTCTTCTTCTATTTGTGGTTGCCTTGAGCTCCTGTAGAATTCTAGATACATATCTTCTAAATTCTTTCTCAGATAATTCTATTGCCTGTTCTTCTTCCATGTTAGATAAATCTTTAGCCTGGGGTTTTATTATTATTTTGTCCTGCTTTTTTGTTTGTTTGATCTGAGGTTGTCTGTTGTTTCCTAGCCATTTTGAAGTTGTTGTCTTTAACTGTTAGATATATGTTGATTTGTTTCACCCTGACTTTATGTTTAAATATATTTGCACATGTGGAGCTGGCATATTTTATTTTATTTTGGTTATTAATTCAGATGTTCTGGGTTGATTTCCAGTTTTCTTTGTGTTGATGGAATTACGATTGGTAATGTGGATACAGGTCTCTGCTCATGGTGAAAGGGATTTGGAATTGGGACGAGCAGGTGTTGTCATGGCTTAATGTGATTTTTCATTGGATGGGGGGGGGGCATAAAAGGGAGGGGAGGCACCAGTAGTGAATCCCCGCTTTCCATGTTTCCACAATTGCTCCTTGCCCTAGGGTTTTATTCTGAGTCTGCTAGAGACAGCTACCAATGATGACATTTGTTGTCAATCACAGACCCACAGTTCAAAATCAACAGAGGCCAAAGTGGTTAGGGGGCTGAAACTTTCCACTTGGGTTGGAAAGCCACAAAAATCCCATACCCTGGTCCACTCTGTGCTAAAAACGTGTTTGGAAGAGTTGAATAGCAGCCTTCCGCTGTCAGCTTGTTCTAGGACCCACTTACCTACAAGTTTCCTCCCTTCCCCCCTCCACTCCGCACTCAGTGGCAGCCTAAGCCAAGGGGCTTTTGGCTCTATTTCTCAGCAAGGTTATCCACTCACTCAGCTCAGCTCCCAAGTTTACCGTCAGAAGATCCTGGTGTGGGTATTCTTAGTCCCCAAAGCCTCCGTGGGTTCTGTGGTGTCTCTCCCCCCCCCCCTTTTTTTCCTCTTCATGGCTTTCCCCTGTATTGCTAATGACTTTTCCTCTTCTCTGCCTCTCTGTCTCCCTGCCAGCCAGGC
>NW_006921610.1:12583019-12583567 GCF_000298275.1 Orycteropus afer afer | reverse complement strand
CTCAGGGATGTGTTCTGGATCTGTATCCTGCTCCCTTGTTTCTACCACTTTATCCTGCTTCTTTGTGTGGACTGTGATGGTCTGTTTTCTCTGAGATATCGTGGCATTCTTGTATTTAGATCTCTGTTAACTGCTTGTGAAGAGTAGCCAAGTGAGATTCAAGCTCTTCTTGGTGGTTTTTTATCGTTGGCCCATTGGTGCAGAAGGAGATGGTGGCTCTCGCTCAGTAAATGAAGTTGCAGGAGGTGTGTGTGTAGTTGTGTATTATGGGGACTGTTATTGTCTCCCACTCAGTTAGACACAAATTACAATTGAATGACCATCAGAAAACTAAAAGGACATGGACAAAAACACAGCATGTAATCATACAGGAACAGTAACCAATAAAAGAAAAAAGGGAAAAAGAAGAAGAAAAAACAAGAAAACCTGCAATATCTGGGGATAGGTCACTAAGAGAAAAAAAAATAGAGAAGGAGAATGATTAAGGGGAAAACATGGGAAAAAATGCAAAAAGAAAAACAAGGAATGGGGTTAACCATGAGAAAAAA
>NW_006921610.1:12570467-12582092 GCF_000298275.1 Orycteropus afer afer | reverse complement strand
TGTTGAAGAGGGTCTGTGCAGTCTTTCTGTCTAGTCCGCCATCTTGCCAGAACTCCCAATCCATATAGTTTTAATCTGTTTTCTTGTCATGGTCATGAATTCCTGAGCATATTTTAAATAAATTTTTAAAAGTTCTTATTTACTAATGTATTCATCTTTTTAAATCTCTGAGCTTATTTTGATTAACTTACATCTTTCTATTTAGGCATCACATTTTTATGTTCCTTCATATATACACTAATCATTGAATGGATTAAAAGTATTATGAATATTATGTTATTGAATATCTGGATTTTATAACAATCCTTTAGAAAGTTTTGAATTTTGTTGTGGCAAGCAGTTAAATTACTTGTGAATCAGTGTGATATAATTTTATGATATGTTTTTAAGACTGCTTTGGGCTTATCTAGAGCACTCTTTACTCAAGTATTGTTTGGTCTTACTTTCTGGTGTCCTACAGAATGTCTCCAGTGAACCATGAGGTCTCTCCATTCTGCATGGTGGAAACTGCAATGAATTCAAGACTGTGTAAACTTTGGAAGTTGTTTGATTTAGAATATCCTGATAGTTGTTCTTTATATTTATTTATTCATGAAGTTTCACCCTTGCCATGCAGTGAATTACTTAATATGACCTTCTTGTCATGGTCCCATCAAATGACTGTGTGGCACTATGCAAATGTGAGGTGCTTGTGATCCAGCAAGGAGATTGGATAGCTTGCTAAGAATGTGAACGTTCATGGCACCCTTATATGGAAGGAACAATACACATAAAGTGTATGGAAGCTTAATGTGGAGGTTGGTCAGTTTTGCCATCTCACTAGTATTAAAATGAGCCATTCCCAGAAGGCAGAATGAGGGAATCTTACTGCCAGGAGGGAGTGCATCCTTTGGACCTGAGATCCCTATGCGGAACTTCTTCAATCCAGGAAACAGAGCTGTGACACTAGAGATGGTGAAAGATGATTATAAGCAGAAGCAGAGAATTGGTGGCAACAGAGGCAGCAGATCCAAGACACCAGTATGAGACTGGTGGGCAGTGGGCTTCCTAACTGAGTGCCTTTGGACAATAGCCTCGCTGGCAGAGCAGGGTGTTTCACTGGGAACCTATCAGTAGAGTTGAAAGGGTTTTGTAACACTTGCCCAAGGAGGACAGAGTCCAAAGGGCTGCAGTATCCTGAGTTGTTTCTGATGATGAATTGCAACCTATTACTTCCTAATAAACTGTACAATCATGAATATTGTTTGTGACTTCTGGGGTAATTGCAACAAATTATCAAACCCAGCAGAGAATTACAGAGTGCCATCGGAGGGACAGTTGGTGTCAGAATTGGTAAAAAAAAAAAAAAAAAAAAAATTAAGGGTTGAGATTTGTCTGACTTTCGCCTCAGAGGAATCAGCTTTGGGCTGTTGATGTTGATTTTTTCCCCCTTGTGAAGTTAGAAGAGGTCAGAAGCTGCCCCCACAGAATTTTTGTAATAATGTATATGTTATTATTCAGCAATATTTCCCAAATACCTATTAGTACTTAACTTGGTCTTTTTTTCCTCATAGTTTCTTACTTTTTAGTACTCTAACCTAAAATTTAAAGCTGTCTCATAGTCTCAAAGTTCTGAGTTTTCTCTGCTGAACTCTCCAAACACAATAGTTCATAAAGTCACCCCATGCAGAAATTCAGGACTATCATAGAGCTCACCTTCCCCCCCCCCTTTTCCTAGAGTTTACACTTCTGTGCTTTCTGTTGTCCAGTTTCTGAAATAAGTTCAATTTTCTAGTTGTTCCCAGTGGTAGGGCAATTACTCCATCTGTTAGAAGTAGAAGATTTCTGTAAATTTTAATATGTATCACAATGTTAACTCTTCATAAATCAGGGTCTTTCCAATATGAAGGACATTGTACATCCTTCTATTACTTATCCCTAAGTCTAAGAAGTAAAAAATTATGTGTTAAACCTTCTCAATGTTTAAGATTATTTTCCTCTTCATTACTAGTTCCTGCTGATGTCCTTGATTATCCTGGCTGATTGTTTCCTAATGGTATCTTTCAAACCTAAACATTTCTTTTCCCATTCCTACTTTAAATATACTCATCTTGGACAACTGCTGAATCGCCTAACCAGGGTTCTTTATTCACATCTCTTCCTTTTCCATCCATATTGCAAGTAATTTCAAAATCAACATTTCTCAAACACCACTTCCATCATAATACTGCCATCTTCAATCTGCTCAAAAATCCATAGTGATTTTGTGGCTTACTACTTCAAATATCACCTGCCACTCTCTTAAGAGAAACTGTACACGTGCAGCATAAAATGTCAAACAGGATTAGTAACCATTTGCTTATTTACTCTTTCACTGAACAATTAAGATCATTTCCATATATCAAGTAATAAAACACAGTCTGCTAGGGAGTCTCCTAAAAAATATGAAATTTTTGATTGGGAAGAATTTATTTAGAGTAAATTTTCCCACCCTATATTGGGCATTAGGAGCTCTGGTGGCATAGTAGGAGCTTTAGTGGCATAATGCCTAGGGCATTTGACTGCTAACCAGCAAGCTGGAGGTTCAAACCCACCAGCCACTCCTCAGAAGGAAGATGGGTCAATCTACTTTCGTAGTGATACTGCCTTGGAAGCCCAAGGAGGGGTCCTTATGATTCAAAATAGACTCGTTGGCAGTGAGTTTTTGAGTTTGGCATTGGTCATTCAGTGAAAGCTTCATAGCATTCATGGCTATACTTAATATTAAAATATGAATACAATTGGCAGGCAAAAGAAATAGTATGAAAACCAGGACATGCAAGGGAGATACACCATAATATATGGAAAGCTATAGACAGTTTTTATGTTGCATAAGCATAAAATCAAAGGTAGAGGGTAATAAGAGATATGGCCAGAGATGGAGTCATTTATCATACACAATGAGGGAAGAAATTTTTTCTATGTTACAGAGCTTAGATTTTAGCACATTGCTTAAGGATTTTTAAGTAAGGAAGTGGCGTGTTAAGATTTTTGTTTTAGAAAAAAATCACTCTGAATATGTTGTTAAAGAAAAATTTTTGTGGGACAGGAATGAAGGCAGAAAAATTGTTAAGTGAGAGTCTGGATAAATGATTAAAAGTCTACATGATACCAGTTGTAATGAAGATAGAAAGGAGGGATTGTTCATAAACTTGACAATATGAAGTAATACCAAGGCTGTGAGGGCTGAAGGAATGGCTAACATACCAAGGATGACTATCCATTATCTAGATTTGGTTGCAAGTTGGTGAATAATTGTGTCATTTACTTGAAATAGAGAAACAAAAAAGGAGGAATATATTTGTATGAAAAATGATTAATCCAGATTTGTATATCTGGAAATCTGAGGTACCCTTGGGACAGTCAGTTGTATATGTCAAATATCTTTAGATGTGAGTCCAGAATAAACTGATAGATTTGTAAGTTGTTGATCCTATAAATAAATATTTGAAACCATGGCAGAAAAAAAAAATCTATAGAATAGTCAAGACTATTCTGACTCATGGCAACCCCATGTCAGAGTAGAACTGTTCCACAGGGTTTTTAATATCTGCAGTTTCAGAAGTAGATTCCAGGCCTTTCTTCTGAGTGGACTCAAATGACAAACCCTCTGGTTAACAGCCAAGCACACTAAATGTTTATATTACCCAGGGACTTCCAGCTGAAACTAGGAGAGTGGGTGAAATACCCAAGAGATGATGTGTAGAGAGAAAAAGAAGGATGTCAGCATTTAGAGGCCAGGCAAGGGAATGGAAGAACAGTGTTTCAGTCAAAATAAACATAACTTAGCAATAAAACATTACTCATATTTTTACATTACCCTGAGGCAAAGGATATAAAATATATACTTAGTTAATTAATGTTGCCCTATATTTGCTTTATCTCATGATGTCGTGAATGGCAGGCCCACTAACAAGCTTGTAAATACATGTAGTTGAGGTACAATTCTTATATTTTCAATTTTTTAGGCAGGAATCAGATACCACTGCACATTGTACTCATCCCAAAATTTGCAAGGTCACATCCAATTTGTTTCACTTACTTGAGACAGGGATTAGTGCTATCATTAAAGCCCAGCTCTCCTGACTTGAGGTGGAATGGGGAAAGCCCTATTCCCCAAGTCCTCGTCCTCGGGAGAGGTTGTGACTGAAAGCATATTAACAACTCTCTGGAAAACTTTATTACCAGTCTCCACTCTGTTAATGTGTTTTATGTCTTTAACATTTAGGAGGGCTTTAAGAGCCATCTGATTGGTTCTTGTCCTTCTTTGGGCCTGATTCTATATCTCCTTTGCAATATGAAATCTACTGTCTTTTGGTGTCTCTGTCAAAATTCCTACAATAACATCAGTGTACATGTCTGTTTCTTCCCCAAGAGTATGAGCCTATAAATGAGAGGAGTGGACTGCTAACCAGAAAGCTGGCGGTTCAAACCCACCAGCCACTCCTTGGAAGGAAGAGTGGGCAATCTACTTCCATAGTGATACTGCCTCGGAAACCCAAGGAGGGGTCGCTGAGTCAGGCCCGACTCGATGGCACATAACAACAACAATCCCCTGTATTTAGCACAAGATGTGGATTGAGAAAACATGATGTTGCAGTAAACTTCTAGGAGGGAAAGCATTGCATTCTAGATGTGGTATCTAGTACTCTGTGAGATAGATTCACAGTCACGGTGAGAAGAGCATGTTTAATTAATGGAGCAGAGTGAGAGAGAGAGAGCACGATTGCCTCTCAAGTTCAGAAGAAGTTTAAATTGTGTTTGAAGAGACATCTTTGAATTCAGTGATTTGAAGGTAATAATGAATCCCTACAGAAAACCTTACATTGCAGAGAATCATGAATGGACATTACAAAAAGGGATATGGGCTCAAAGTTAAAAGGGGTGACTGTAATAGTTACCCTGGAATTAAGGTAATTCATTAATCTTTAAGGCATAACTTCACAACTCAAATTTGAATATAGGTTTTAATTATGAGAGAAGGTTTTTTTATAGATTTTTTAAAGTATATTTTAATTTTTTTCAAACAAATATTTGTAGTAATGCTTACACATACAAGAATGTATATATCTTTGAATGAACAATTTGAAATGTTGGCCAGGTTTGGGGAAAAGTATTAGATGGGGATAGAGTGCATTATTTGATCAACAATTAAACAAATGTCTGTCCTGAATTCAATGCCCTTCCAATATTTTTTTTTTCACTGCTCTGAAAAACAGTGCAACCTACTTTCAAAACTAAAATCTGAAATTAGGATATCTTATTCAAGCGATCAGCATAGTTCATTTTTCATTCTGATGGATATCTCATTTATTAGTCACAGAATTCACTGTGCTCCAGTGCCAAGAATTACTAAGCAACAGAACATATGTAGGCGGATGTGATGTTTGCATATTCACACAATATGACATTTACACCAAGATCAGAAGTATATTATTGCTGAAGGAAAGAACAGTAACAGAACTAGAGGTGATAATATTCTTTTATTTTATAAGGTACCATTCACAAAAGTATCTCTGTGATCTTAACAAATAACCCTCTGCTATAGAAAACAAGAAAATTCAGAGGGACATTCACAACTCTCCATATTTAGTTTTTTCTAAATGCCAGGAAGGAAAACATGCTGCTTGAAGCATTTTTATCCCTTCTATAGTATAACACCTAGTATGGCGTGAATACAAGAATTGCCTATCATCCTGAGCAGAATACTAACTGTCTTACAGCATCAAAATTAAGAAATATTCTAGAATGTTCTACTCAAGACATGTCCCTAGGGGCCCTGAAACTTGGCAACATCCTCTGAGGAGCAGAGGATGTTTCTGTGCTTTCTCTATGCTGAATACAGGAACCAAATATGAGAACAAGATTGAATATCTGAATAAAAGTGACTAGTCCTCATAGCAAAAATAAAGTGTTCCCAGTGCCAAACAATACAAGAGCTAGACTGGTTCAAATTGATGTGTAGTTTAAGGCAGTAGCCACAACAAGGTGTCTTTTTGCATCAAACTGCTCACATGCCCACTTTAGTTGTGTAATTTCAACTTTTAATAAAACTCACAAATAGATTAAGTGCATCAAGAAATGTTTTCAGAGGAAAAGCTCCCAGAACACCTCACTGAGCAAGATAGGCCATTCATATCTACCAGCCTTAGTGAAACATAATATTTTATTAGGTTAAAATTCTGAGTTTTATAACAGGTATATTTGCCTTTAAAACATTGACTGTTTCTTTATATTCTCTAAATATCTTTAGCTGATACCTTCCATAGTTTCTTTAATGAGCACCTTTAGATTTCTAGAGAAAAGATGCTCTGGCCATATTCTTCTATAATAAAGGAATGCACTAAGCTTGTTTCTAACAGAGAAAAAAGTTCTCAAAGAACACCTTCTACCTTTCCATTGAAGGGAGTCTTTAATGGCTTTCAAAATTTGCTTAAAGATTTAAATATGCCAGATACAGACACTTAGGGCACCTTTCTTTATTCATAACTGTCAGAATCACTGCACCAAACTATTATTTGAGGGCAGCTGTGAAAGTAATTCTTGTTCCTATACAGAAAGATCTGAGACTTCTTACAAACAGCAGGCTACTATCCTGGATTATAAAATGTATGTTATTGTTGTTGCTTGCTACCGGTGGACTGAAACTTATAGTGACCCTACAGGACAGAGTAGAACTACCCCATGGTGTTTCCTAGGCTGTAAATCTTCCGGTAGCACCTTACTAAGTCTTTTCTCCCCCAATGTAGCTGGTTGGTTGGAACTGCAGACCTTTTCATTTAGCTGCCAGTTGCTTAAGCATTGTACTACCAGGGTTTCTTTTTTTCAAAAAAGAATGTATACTGGATCATAAACTGGTATTTACAAAGGAACAAGAAATTAGAAGCTTACCAAGCAACTGCTGATGTATTTCATTTTTTTAAGAAGCATTTTGTGTTTTCAAATCACCATGGCTTGTTAATAACATCCCTATCTGTAGATATCTCTATTAGCATGGCAGGGATGTTGTCGCTATCATCATATGGAAAGCTAAACTATCACTTGAGTTTTTTAGACTGAAGCTCTGTGCACTGTGCCTATGTGCTCTTTGTCAACTGAACCTATTTCTATAACTGAGAATAGTGGATCTAGCTAATATCAAAATAAATCTCACCCTCCTCTGATTTTAGATAGACCTAATGGTTCAGTGGTAGAATTCTCATCTTCCCTGAGAGTGACCTGGGTTCTAATCCTAGATTTGATTCCCAGCAAATATATCTTCTACGCAGCCACTGCCCATCCATCAGTGGAGGCTTGTCTGATGCTGTGATGCTGAATAGGTTTCCACAGAGCTCTCATACGAATACCCATTAGGAAGAAAAAGGCCTGGCATTTAACTCCGATGTACATGGGGTCTCCCATGAGTTGTGGCCTAAAGGACAACAGTGTATGTTCAACATAAAAGACTTTGTTTTTGAATTTTTTTTTTTTTTAAACCAGCCACTCCTCAGAAGGAAGGTTGGGCAATCTACTTCCACAGTGATACTGCCTCGGCAACTCAAGGAGGGGTCTCTATGAGTCAGGGCCGACTCGACGGCACGTAACAACAACAACAAACAAATTTCAAGTAAAGACCTTAGCAGTCAATGAGATCTCAAAAATTCATCCTGTGATGAAAGCAGAATACACAGAAATCACTCTCAAAAAGAAAAATATTTCCATTTTACTTTTAAATCTTCAGACAAGATTTTTAATAATATTTATATATATTAAAAAAAAAAGAAATGTGATTTGGATGAAAGTTTGCAGAGCAAATTCACTTTCCATACAGCAGTTCACACACACATTGTCTCATGACATTCACTACAATTTACCCCAATGCAACAGCTCCCCTCCCACTTCCTCCTGATAGTTATCTCCTCCCTGTGTCAATCCCTCCATGCACTCCTGCCTCCTGAGCTGTCTCTCTGTGCATGAACAGCCTTCTTTCTCCTATGATTGTTCCCTCCAAGGAGTGTATCTACCTCAGGTATATGTTCCACTCATACGACTGTCTTTTGTTTGGCTGGAAACTACAGGTGTGGGTTCAATTCCAGATCTGAAGGCGAGCTAGAGGCCATAGTCTCAGGGGTTCCACCAGGCTTTCAGACCAGCAAACCTGGTCCACCCCTCCCTTTTTTTTCCCCAAATGATTTTGAGTTTTGTTCCACATTGTTCTCCCTCTTTATCCAGGATCTCCTACATAGATCTCCCTCCGAGTGGATGACAGTGGTAGCTGGACACCATCTAGTTCTTCTGGTGTTATAGTCATACAGGCTGCAGAGAGTATGGTGTACCAGTCGCTAGGACTAATTATTTCCATGAATCTTTGGTTTTCTTCATTCTTCTTTGTTCTGAATGAGGAGAGACCCATCATTGCATCTAGATGGCAGCTTGCAAGCTTTTAAGATACCAGTTGCTACTCGCCAAAGTAGGGGGTGGAACAATGTTTTGTGTAATATGTTATGCCAATTGAGCTTGGTGTCCCCTATGACTATGGTCCTGAGCCCACAGGTCAACTACTTGGTCCTTCTGGGTAGCTGGCTGTGACCAAGAAGTGACTACAACTTTGTCCCTTGTCAGCTCTATTATACACCTGGGAATTCTTACAGAACATACAAATACACTTATAGAACCATGGTCTGCCAACCTATACATGGTCTTGGGTATATTCCCTGTTGTGTAGACATACCTAATAGTTCAGCCTGTCCAACCATCTATCCACCCATATACCTTTGTTTGCCTTCACTGACAATGCAGTACTGTATGTGCGAAAGGGTTGATCTTTGTTGTCTTTATCTCCCATGTACCTCTCGATGTCTTCCTCTTCCTCAATGCCACCATGTTGATCACTCACATTTGGTACATCACCTTTCTCTTCACCCAAATCAATACTTATGTCTACCTATCTAATAGTGTTTCCTCCCCTCCCCCCCCACCCCTGGTAACCAACAAAGAAAACTTTCTTTCATATATAAACAGTTCCTTGACTTTTACAGTAATGGAATAATATAATATCTGTCAATGTGTGATTGACTTACTTTCCTCAGCAAAATGTCCTCTGAGTTCATCCATGTTATGCGGTGTTTTGCAGATTCTACATTATTCTTTCGGGTTGTATAGTATCCCATTGTGTGTATGTACCATAGTTTGGTTATCCATTCCTCAGTTGATGGACACGTAGGTCGTTTCCATCTTTTGGCTATTGTAAATAGTGCTGCAATGAATATGGGTGCGCATATGACTGTTCTTGACATGTCTCTCATGTCTTTAGGATATATACCTAGTAATGGAATGGCTGCATCAAATGGTATTTCTATTTCCAACTTTTTAAGGAATCATCATACTGCTTTCCACAGTTGTACCATTTTACAGACCGAATTGCAGTGTATGAGAGTCCCAATCTCTGCATCCACACCAGCTTCTGTTATTTTCTGTCTTGATGAACTTTGCTGCTAATGCTGGGGCAAAATGATATCTCATTGTTATTTTGATTTGCATCTCTCTAATGGCTAATGATCGTGAACATTTCTTCATATGTTTGTTGGTCACATGAATATCCTCCTTGGTGAAGTGTCTGTTCATGTCTTCTACCCATTTTTTAACTGCATTGTTTGTCATTTTGTTATTGAGGTGTTGGAGTTTTCTACAAATTCTAGAGATAAGTCGCTTGTCAGATATGTCATTGCTGAATATTTTTTTCCCAATCTGTAGGTATTCTTTTGACTCTTTTGAAGAAGTCTTTGGACGCACATAAAAATTTAAGTTTTATAAGTTCCTTATTCATGTAGTTTGTCTTCTGCTGTTTGTGTATTTTGGGTTATTCTTGATAATCTATTTATACTATACACTAGGGCCTCTAAATTTGCCTGTAGTTTTTCCTTGAGGAACTCTATAGTTTTAGGTTTCATATTTAAGTATTTGATCCATCTGGAATTAGTTTTTGTGTATGGTCTGAAGTACAGATATTGTTTCATTTTTCTGCAAATGGATATCCAGTTTCACCAGCACTATTTATTAAACATTCTCTTCCCCATTTAATTGATTTTGGACATTAGTCAAAGATCAGCTGACCATAGATCGATGGATCTATTTCTGGGTTCTCAATTCTATTTCATTGGTCTGTGTGTCTGTCATTGTACAAATACCAGGCAGTTTTGACTACTGTGGCTATATAGTAGGTTTTGAGATCCAGCAGTGTGAGACCTCCTACTTTGTTCTTCTTCAATAGTGCTTTGCTTCTCCTAGGTCACTTTCTTTTCCAGTGGTTGATTTTTCCATACCCTTAAAAAATGTTGATGGGATCTGGATTGGGATTGCATTGAATGTATAGATTGCCTTGGGTAGAATTGACATTGTAACAATGTTCAATCTTCCTACCCATGAGCATGGGATGTTCTTCCATTTATGTAGATCTCTTATGGTTTCTTGAAGTAGTCTTTTATATTTTTCTTTGTACAGGACTTCTGTGTCTATGGTAAGATTTATTCCCAAGTATTTTATTTCTTTGTTAGCTATTGTAAATGGTATTGACTTCCTTATTTCTTTTTCAGCAATCTCTTTGCTGGTGTAGAGGAACCCATCTGATTTTTGGATGTTGATCTTGTATTCTGCCATGATGCTAAATCTCTCGATTAGTTCCAGTAGATTTTTGACTGAGTCTCTTGGGTTTTCTAGGTATAGGAACATATCATCAGCAAATAGGGATAGTTTGACTTCTTCCTTACCAATTCAGATGACTTTGATTTCCTTTTCTTGCCTTATTGTCCTGGCTAAGACTTCCAGTACAATGTTAAACAGAAGTGGTGATAGCGGGCATCCTTGTCTGGTTCCTGTTCACAAGCGGAATGGTTTCAGTCTCTCTCCCTTGAGATAAAGTTGGCTGTTGGTTTTGGACAGATGCCCTTTATTATGTTAAGGAATGTCCCTTCTATTCTTATTTTGCTGAGAGTTTTGATCAAGAATGGGTGTTGGATTTTATCAAATGCCTTTTCTGCATCAATTGATATGATTGTGTTGTTCTTTTCCTTTGTTTTATTTACGTGGTGGATGACGTTGATTGTTTTCTGATGTTCAACCATTCTTGCATACATGATATGAACCCCACTTGGTCATAATGAATGATTTTCTTGATATGTTGTTGGAGTCTGTTGGCTAGGATTTTGTTGAAGATTTCTGCATCTATATTCATGAGGGATATTGGTCTGTAGTTTTCCTTTAGAGTGATGTCTTTGCCTCATTTTGGTATCAAGGTTATGCTTGCTTCATAAAATGAGGTCGGGAGGATTCCATCCTTTTCTGTTTTGGAATAGTTTGAGTAGGATTGGTATCAGTTCTTTTCTGAATGTTTGGTAGAATTCTCCAGTGAAACTGGTCCAGGACTTTTTTTAGTTGGTAATTTTTTGATAACCTGTTCAATTTCTTCTTTTGTGATGGACCTGTTCAACTTTTTTCACATCAGTCTGTGTTAGTTTAGGTAAATGATATGCTTCTAGAAATCTGTCCATTTCTTCCAGATTTTCAAATTTGTTGGAGTATAGTTCTTCATAGTATCCTGATATTATCCTTTTTATTTCAATTGGTTCTGTT
>NW_006921610.1:12561207-12570299 GCF_000298275.1 Orycteropus afer afer | reverse complement strand
CCAACTTCTGGTCTTGTTGTTTTTTTTCTATTGTCTTTCTATTTTCTGTTTCATTGATTTCTGCTTGAATCTTGATTATTTCCTTTCTTCTGGTGACTGTAGGCTTTTCTTGCTGTTCTTTTTCTAATTGGAAATGTTGATTTAAAGTGTTGATTTTGTTCTTTCTTCTTTTTTGATGTGTACATTTATTGCTATAAACTGGCCTCTGATCACTGTTTTTGCTGTGTCCCAAAAATTTTGATTTGTAGTGTTTTCATTCTCTTTTGATTAAGGGAATTTTTGAATTTAACTTTTTATTTCTTCTCTTACCCAGTCTTTCTTTCTTTCTTAAGGAGGTGTTGTTCAGTTTCCATGTGTTTACCTTTTTTCTGTTGATCTTCCTATTGTTGGTTTCTAATTCGATAACATTATGATCTGAGACGATGCTTTGTAGTATTTCAATGTTTTGAATTTATTAAGGCTTTCTTTATGGCCTAACATATGGTCTATCATGGAAAATGTTCCATGTGCACTGGAAAATAATGTATATTGTGCTGTTATTGGTGAAGTGTTCTGTAGATGTCTATAAGATCAAGTTGGTGGATTGTATTGTTTAGCTCTTCTGCATCTTTGTTGAGTTTCTTTCCAGTTGAAAGTGGTGTATTGAAGTTTGCCACTATGACTGTGGAGTCTTCTACTTGCCTTTTCAACTCTTTTATAGACTAATTTGTGTATTTTGGAGCTCTTTCATTGGGTCCATAGATATTTATTATGGTTATATTTTCTTGTTCAATTGATCCTTTAATCATTATATAATGTTCTTCCTTGTGTTTTTTATCTTAAAGTCAACTTGATCAGAAATTAATATTGCCACTCCATGGTTGCCATTTGCTTGATATATCTTTTCCCAACCTTTGATTTTTTTAGTTTATTTTTGTCTTTGTCTCTAAGGTGTGTCTCTTTTAGACACCATATTAATGGATTTTGTTTTTTTATCCAATCTGCAACTCTTCATCTCTTGAGTGGTGCATTTAATCCATTAATATTCAGTGTAATTATTGACAAGTATGAATTGGTTGCTGTCATTTTGTTATGTGAATAATATATTTACTTTTAACAGTCCTTGAGTTCCCTTAAATAAAGAATTCTACTAAGAGACTAGATAAAGATTTGAAAACCTGAAATTAAAATTATCATTTAATCTATTTTAATGACAATCAGATGATTTTGGATTCATCACCATCATAGTGGCCCTTGTGTTTCATTACCATTCCCTTCCCAGGAAACCTTACCTCTTCTGAATTCCATTTCTCAGGGCCCATTTTTTTCTGCAGAGAAATTCTCCTCATAGTCGCAGTTCAGTAGCACCAGTTCACTTGGAACTTTTTAGAAACCTAAATCAAGAAGGTTGGGCAATCCTACTTCCGTAGTGATACTGCCTCAGAAACCCAAGGAGGGGTTGCTATGAGTCGGGTTTGACTCGACGGCACATAACAACAACAACAACAAATTACCAAGACTCTTCCCAGACCTTCAGATATATAAACATTGCTCAGTCCTTCACCATCCTCACAATCCAGACCACTGTGTTAATACATCTCATTGAAGGTCTTCCTCTTTTTAGTGGAGCCATTAGTGTAGTGCCTAAGGGACTTGACTGCTAATCAGAAGGCTGGCGGTTCAAACCCACCAGCCATTCCTCAGAAGGAAGATGGGGCAATCTACTTCCGTAGTGATACTGCCTCAGAAACCCAAGGAGGGTTCACTATGAGTTGGGGCTGACTCAACGGCACATAACAACAAATTACTTGACCAACCATGATGTCCCTTTCCAGGGACTGGTCCTTAATGTAACATGTTCAAAGTATGTGACACAAAGTCTTGCCAATCTTGCTTCTAAGAGCATTCTGGGTATACTTCATCCAAAACAGATTTGTTCATTCTTCTGGAGGTCCATGGTATAATCAATATTCCTCTCAAACACCATAATTCAAGTGCATCAATTTGGCTTTCCTTATTCATTGTGAATTACTTAATAAACATGGTAGGTACAAGCTTTTTTGTGCTTATTTACTAATCTGTAGTAAATAATTTCACATAGGATTCACCAATAAGAAATTGTTCACTATAGACAGTACCCATGTATGGTAGTTAGGTTGTATGTCAACTTGGCTGGTCCTGGTATTAAGTGACTGGGCAGCTGGATGTAGTTATTCCCCATGATGAGACTGATAATCAACTCCATGGTGAAATCTGCAGTGAGTAGTTGTGTAGCTGCCTTAGGGATGTGTTCTGCTGCCAGTACATAAGAAGACAACTTTGAGAAAGATCTTGAGCTTTTTGGCATGCTAAGACCCTGTATGGAGTCAAATCTTCATTCAGCAGCCTGCCATGTTAACTGAACATCTTCGGAGTGTTTAACTGTGGTCTGCCATGTTGCATATTAATCTTATTGTCATTTTTCTTGTCAACTTTGGGTTTGTCAGCCTCAGCAGTCAGCAGCTGTCTGAGTTAAGAGAAGCCTCCAGCTCCAGTGTGCAGGGAGCAAGAGGCAGAGCTAAAGCCCAAGGTCAAGGGGCCTTCACCTAGCCCCTAGAACTGGTACTTTTCATTTGGACTTCTAGCCTCCTAAGGGAGCTCTAGTGGCATAATGCCTAAGACATTTAACTGGTAACCAGAAGGCTGGTGGTTCAAACCCACCAGCCACTCCTTGGAAGGAAGACTGGGTAATCTACTTCTGTGGTGATACCACTTCGAAAACCCAAGGAGGGGTTGCTATGAGTCTAATCGACTCGATGGCAGTGAGTTTGGTTTTTAGCCTCCTAAACTGTAAGATAATAAATCCCTGTTTATTTGAGCCTTCCTACTTGTGGTATATTTTCCATTAGAGTGACACTAGAGAACAAAAACAGAATTTAGCACCAAGAGAGTGAGGTGCCACTCTGACAGATGCCTACAGTGTGGTAGAGACAGGAGTGGAGTGTGTCCTTGACCTGAGATCCCTGCTCAGAGACCCAGGCAGAGAGTCCCCAGCAGAGAGTTGGCAACAGCTGAGCCAAGACACCTGCATGAGAGAGCAGCAGCCTTACCAGCCCATGGAGCAAGAAAACTGAGTGCTTTTAGGACTGGAAGATTGCTGACAGAGTGGGTTGCCTTTGATCATTAATTGGCAGAAGCTGAGAGACCAAGGAAACATGAAGCAGAGCTACCTTAGCCTCAAAGGGTAGGACCATGGCCTTGGGGGGTAGAACCATCATAGCTTCCCAGGTGTCAAAGAATCATGGCTTCTCCAACTTAGTTCTGGAATGTGGGGCTGCCATTAGTGAGGGTCAGTGGGTTGGGGCTATAGCCACTGCCCAAATGTGAGGGGACAGGGCTGCCACCCTCAGGGGGCAGAGGAATGGGGCTTTCCAGGCCAATGGGCTGAGGTCACCACTCAGATGAACTAGGGGACTGGAGTCTCCCAGTGAAGGAGATGTGTACTGATGCCAAGTTAACAAGGGATGGGATTGTGGTAGTTAAGTTGTGTGTCAACTTTG
This sequence comes from Orycteropus afer afer, assembly GCF_000298275.1. Classification (NCBI taxonomy): domain Eukaryota; kingdom Metazoa; phylum Chordata; class Mammalia; order Tubulidentata; family Orycteropodidae; genus Orycteropus; species Orycteropus afer. The sequence continues at coordinate 12,566,781 of NW_006921610.1, read as the reverse complement.
CTGGGCCTTTGTTTTGAGTGGCTGGGCAGCTGGATGTAGTTATTCCCCATGATGGGACTGGTTATCAACTCCAGGGTAGAATCTGCTGTGAGCAGCAGATTAGCTGCCTTAGGGATGTGGTCTGCTTCCAGTATATAAGAAGATGCTTTGAGAAAGGTCTTGACCTTTTGGCACATCTGGATCTAGCATTTGGCCGAGTCTTCACCTTAATGGACTGCTATGTTGTTGGCTGATCTTGGAACTGTTAATGGACAGAATTGGTAGCCTGCCATGTTGCTTGATAATCTTGGGACTGTGCCATTTTACTTTTTGACCTTGGGTTTGTCAGCCTCAGCAGCCAGCAGCTGTCTGAGTTGAGAGCCTCCAACTTCAGTGGGCCAAGAGCAAGAGGTAGAGTTGAAGCCTAAGGTAGAGAGATTTTCACCCGGCCTGTAGAGTTGACACATTGACTTCTAGCCTCCTAATCTGTAAGAGAATAAATCCTGTTTGTTAGAGACACCCAACTGTGGTATTTCTGTTAGAGTGGCACTAGATGACCAAAACACCATATAAAATTGTTTACTACAGATTAGTAAGTAAGCACAAGGAACCCCATGCTTACCATGCTTACTGGGTACTTACTGATTGTTAGGGATAGTAAATTTGAAAAGGGACTTTGATCCTATAGGAAGGTGACCTGGGCTTGGGAGAGAGACAGATGCCAGCCATACCTGGAAGCCAAATCTTTGATATGGAGAAAAAATGTGAAATTGTTTACTCTAGATTAGTAAGTAACCATAATTTAGCCCATGCTTACTTTTCTTATTGGATAATCCAATATTGTCACCTCACTTTCTCCAAGATGACTTACATAACATCTTCACCTTTGAAAGCAAAAAAGGCTCTTGGAAAGCAAAACGAATGATCCAAAGTAGAAAATCCATGTGGTCAAGATGACTACATTTACTTAAGGAGAGCACTTCAAGTTCATAACTAAGTCATATTACTCTTAATTTATTTCAGATTCTAATGGGGTTGATTATCTAATATCTCGTTTGCAGTAGATTAAAATCAGAAATTTGTAAGGTGAGAAACCAATAAAAGCAATAGGTGAGGAGATTTTTTGTCTTAAAAGGAGACAAAAATAATAAGAAGAGAAAAACATAAACTTAAAAGGTGAAGAACTTGAGGATAATATCGTATTTGAATTGCCCCTTAAAGTAACATTCAATTACTGACAAAATAGGTGCATGAGGTGGAGTTCAACAGCAGGAGAAACATACATTAAGATAGGAGCTGCTCAAGGGCAGAGACAATAACCACAACCCACTTGCCCAAGGTGTTCATTATTTATTGATCAGATACTATTCTTGTGCTAACTTAATTCTCCTATCACTCCTGTGAAAGTCACAATAATCTTTATGCTTACTTTATCAATGAGGTAAATAAAGCAACTGAGATTAAATAATTATCCCAAGATCACATGCTAAAAGTACAGAAGGGAGATTTGAACCTATAGAATTGTGCTTGAGTCTGTAGACTCAATTTTTCTGTTGTGTTACTATCTTTTCTGTTGTGGCAGCTTTGCTATTAACTTCTTTCATCATTCTGAGTAAGGTAGGGAGCCATGAGAGAGGAGGTGTTGGGAAAAGGACAAGATAGATTAATGCTTGTTCTACATTTAAAAAAAAAAAGAAAAAAGAAAGAGAAAGAAAGAAAGATGGTGTGAGACTATCAATCTATCTATCTATCACTTATCTATCTATCTCAGATGATACTAAACTACACTTGAATTTGATCTCATATGTTTTAGCATTTCTATCCTAAAGATTATATCTGGGGGAAAAATCATTTCCAGAAACTTAGCTAATATTTTTTTTTTAAATACATATTCAAAACTATTGCAAAAACAAATTAAGAGACTTATTTTTCCTTTTTTTTTCCCTCCCAGTGGAATTATCTAGAGCCAGATAGATACATGGCCATTGTGATTGTCAGCCAACAGCATGCAGTCTCTATGGGAAATAAAATAACCATCCAAAGAACACAAGCTTCTGTTTGTTGAATTAAAAGAACAGTTCTATTAACTCTATGGCAGTGAGAATTAATAAACATTTGGTCCTGCTCTAACATTCATCCAGTGTAAAGCTACACTACAAAGCCTCTAATGTTTTTAATAATATATTTTAAATTTTTTTTCTTTGGCAAATTAAATGTGAACATTCCAACCATCAGGACAAAATATTCCAGTTAGGAAAAATAAGTAAAGTAAAATAATTAATAAGTTAAGAATTCTGACCATTAAGAATTTCCTGGGACATTCTGGATAATTCTCAATGCATATATTCATTGTCTTTAAGTCAGATCCAACTCATAGCAACCCCTCCCTGGGTTTCCGAGGCAGTATCACTATGGAAGTAGATTGGCCAACCTTCCTTCCAAGGACTGGCTGGTGGACTTGAACCTCCAACCTTCTGGTTAGCAGTAAAATGCCTTAGGCAGTATACTACCAGAGCTCCCTCAATGCACATAAGAAAGAAAATTCATGTGTGGAAAAGCTGCTCTTATTTGGAGACTATGGAAATCTTGAGGGATCAAAAAGAGGAGCAACGGTTGGATTAGCTTAATTTGTCCTTTTATGTAGACTTATCCCTGTTTGCTTATTCATTTATTTCATTAGCCCAAGTAAACCTGTAAGATCTAGTCTTTTGACAGCCTTAAAAATTGCTTGGTGTTTATGTCAAAGTAAACCCTTAATTTTTTTTTTTTTTTTTTTTTTTTTTTAATGTAAAGGGGGAGGCACAGATTTGAAAATTATTCAGGTCAAAATTCCTTCTGCCATACCCCTTGGTTAATTTTTTAAAAATAAAATACATTTTTAAAAAAGCACTCTTTTCAAGTAATAAAGAAAAATTTAAAGATACTTTCCTGAAGAATAGCCATGCTGTTCCTATTGTTTGTTCCCTTTCAGTGATAGGATGATAACTTTTGGGTGAGAATATTGCTTCAGCTTCTCATTTTATTAACAGAACAGCAACCTTACCAATGGTCTTCTGGTCTTCAAATTTGTGTAGATATATTAAACCAGTGTCATATAATAACAGTATCTCAGGAATTAGAATGATCTTAATTTGATACTACTTACCTAAATAAAGACTTCTAGAGGGAAACAGTATTTAAAAAGAGTATAATAAATTTATTTATTCTCAGTTCTAATCTTATATCACATAAGAATCAGTGGACTCTCTCATATTTGAACTTCATTAGAATTGTACTTTTAAATTCTCTAACCTTACATGTACCAAATCTCCTTATTTTAAAAAAAAGAGCCATATGACAATAACTTCTGCATTTCTTTTAAAACTGCTACAAAGACAATATTCATTATGTAATTCTATACCTCCTACACAAAATCCAAAATGATAAAATTGTTTTTAGCATCTGTTCTTCTTTGAGGACTTGAAAACTTCTCATATTTCCTTTTTTGCCACAATTACTAGGAAACTCAGAGGCAAAATTAATGTTCAGTGATGGCAAACATATGAGTCTTCAAAGTTAGCATATTAATTTGCTCCCTTCATAATGACTTAATCTTTCTGATTCACTTTTTGCATATACATATTCATTTGACAAAAAAAGTGTACTGTTAAAGGTAAAATCAGTTTTCGTTTATGTTTATCTGAGGTTACAGATAGGACTTTTTAAAAAGATTTTTGCATGTCCAATTTCTTAAGCTGTAATGACAGACTTTGAAAAATGCTTTTTTTTCCCTCTGTTTCTTTTCTGTTTTATTTATTTATTTATTTATTTTTACTTAGGAATATAATCAATAAGGGAGCTCTGGTAGCATAGTGGCTAAAAGCACTTGACTGCTAACCAGAAGGCTGCGGTTCAAACCCACCAGCCACTCCTCGGAAGGAAGGTTGGGCAATCCTACTTCCGTAGTGATACTGCCTCGGAAACCCAAGGAGGGGTCTCTATGAGTCGGGGCCAACTCGACGGCAAACAACAACAACAACAACAATAATCAATAAACAAACCCTCACTATCAATCTCTGGAATATATAGTCATATTTCATCTTCAAACATAAACACCTCCGATGATGAATTATAGTCATTAGCAAGATGATTGTCTGTGCAGAAACTTCAGACCACTAGGAAATGACTGAGCAGCTGACATAAAAGGTGGGAGGGGGCGGAGGAGGTTCTGTTCCAATTGATTTCTAGTTCTCAAATGTAAATATTTCTAAACTTATGCAGGTCAGCTTGACATTCTAGCATGTATTGACTACATCCCCCCAAAATATGTGTTGTAAATCTTAACATCTATGCCTGTGGTTATAATACAATTTGGGAATGGGTTGTCTTTGTTATGTTAATGAAGCAGGATGTGAGTAGAGTGCATCTTGAATCAATCTCCCTTGAGATAAGAAAGAGATTAAACAAGTGAGCAGAGAGAGAGAAAGAGTTGAGGTTAAGATATAGGTCAAGACACATGAAGATCTCCAAAGAATAAGGAAGCAGAAGCTGAAGAGACAAGGACTTTCTTTCCTCCAGAGCTTACAGAGAAAGCCTTTCCCAAGAGCTGGTGCTCTGAATTTAGACAGCTAGCCTCCTAAACTGTGAGCACACTAATTGCTGTTTGTTAAAGTCATCCACTTGTGGTATTTCTGTTATAGCAGCCCTAGGTAACTAAGACATAATTTGGTACAAAGAAATAGAGATGTTAGTAGACTGCCCAATCTTCCTTCTGTGAAGTGGCTGGAGTGTTTGAATAGCCAGACTTCTGGTTAGCAGTCAAATTCCTTAGGCACTATGCCATCAGAGCTCCCCAACAAATACTACAATGTCGAAGTGGTTTGGGAATTGGGTAATGGGAGGCTGGAAGAGTTCTAAGATGTCTAAGAGTAAAAGCCTAGATTTCCTCAAAGGCTCTGTTGGTAGAATTATGGGAAAGATAATGCTGGTGAAGGTTCAGAAGGAAGTGAGAAGAGACATAGAGAAAGTTTCTATCACCTTAGAGAATACATGTAGTGTCAACAACAGAATGTTGTTAGAAATGTGAACATTAAATGTGCTTCTGGTGAGTCTTTAGAAGGAAATGATGAATATGTGATTGGACAATGGAGGAAGGGTGATGCATTTTATGCAGGAGCAAAGAACTTTGAATTATGTTCAAATGTTTGGTGGAAGGAAGAATTATAAGTGATTAACTTAAATATTTGTCTAAGGAGATCTCCAACCAAGATTGTAAAAGACTATGTGAGACTTAAAAGGTCATATAGTAAAATGTGAGAGGAAAGAGATGGACTTAAAAATTAACTACGGAAAATGAAAACAAAAAAATATTTGGAAAATGTTGTTGTGTGAATTAAAAACATGTATCCTTGAATTTCACAAGGAACATGACTACACAATCTTTTGATAAAGAGAATCAGCCTGTGATTGATGGATCTAACCAATTACCACAGCAGAAAGCCCATCAGTTTAGACTGAATGGGTTAGAGAAAGAATGATAGGAAAGAATGCTGTCTGTCTCTTTGAGTTCTGCAAGCAGGAAACAGGCCAAAGGATCTCTGGTAGCATAGAGGAGCT
>NW_006921610.1:12522712-12561107 GCF_000298275.1 Orycteropus afer afer | reverse complement strand
CTATGAGTCAGGGCCAACTCGACGGCAAACAACAACAAGAAAGGAAAAGACAGCAGTTTGGAGATCAGTAGAACTGCTGGAAAGAGCACAGGAAACTCAGCTGCCTTGTACTCAAAAGGTGGGGCTACAGCCTCCATGGTCTCAAAGGTCAGAGCCTTTGCCTTCTAGATTTCAAAGAGTCAGATCTTCATCAACTCAGTTCTAGAGTGTGGGGATGCCATTTATGAGTGCCAGGGCAATGGTACCCAAAGCTGTGAGGGTGGTGATCACATGACTAAGGGGCAGAATAGTACCTGATGGGGTGGGATTGCTACTCAGATGGAATAGTGTAATGGGGATACCAAAAGCCAATGAAGAAAGATTACCATTCCAGTGGACTTGGAAGGCAGAGCTGAAGCCCATAGCTGGGACATCTACCCAGAAACTAGAGAGCATGGCCAACACTTAGGGTCTGGAGAATGAGGTTCTTGCACAGATGGTCGCAAACAACAGAATATTATTTTCATGACTTAAAAGCTAACATAATTTGTTCTCCTGGGTTTCGGACTTGGTTAATGATTGTTTTCCTTTCTTTTCCTCCAATTTCTCCCATTTGTTAGGGGAATGTCTACTTTGTGCCTGTTCTACCATTGCTCTTTAGAAACAGATGAATTGTATTTTAGATTTCACAGGTTCACAGCTGAAGAGGAATTTTGTCCCAGGGTGGGTATGCCTTCACTGTCACTCACATTTGATTTAGATGTGCATAAGGCATTTGTCTGCTAACCAGAAGGCTGGCAGTTCAAACCCACCAGCCACTCCTTGGAAGGAAGATTGGGCAATCTACTTCTGTAGAGATACTACCTTGGAAACCTAAGGAGGGGTCTCTATGAGTCGGGATCAACTTGACGGCAATGAGGAGGATTCAGAAGATAAAACTTTGCACTTGGAGTTGATTTAAGACTTTTGGGGTAATGTGATGAGGTGTGTGTGTTTTGCAAATGGCAAGGACATGAATATCTGGGGCCAAAAGGTGGAACATTATGGACTGAATTATGTCCCCAAAAAATATGGGTGGTAAATCCTAACTTCTCTGCCTATGGTTATAATATAATTTGAGAATTAGTTGTATTTGTTATGTTAATGACGTAGGATTAGTGCAGGGTGCATCCTGAGTTAATCTCTTTTGATCTAAAAGGGAGTAAACAAGTGAGCAGAAGGAGGGAGTAGTAGGGTTAAGATAGAAGTCAAGACACATAAAGATCTCCAAGGACCAGAAAGCAGAATCTGAAGAGACAAGGACCTTTCTCTAGAGAGAGAGCCTTTCTCTAAATTTGAGCTTCTATCCTCAAACCCACCAGGCACTCCTCAGAAGGAAGACTGGGCAATCTATTTCCACAGTGATACCACCTCAGAAACCCATGAAGGGGTCGATATTAGTCAGATCTGACTTGATGGCAGTGAGAGAGAGCTTCCTGAACTATGAGAAATAAATATGTTTGTTAAAGCCATCCACTTGTTTTAGCAGCATTAGATAACTGAGACATAGTCCATCAAACCAAATTTGAGAAGTGTTTCCAACATCTTTTCTGTTGTATTTCAAAGTCAGGAGACAGAAGACATTTCTCTCCCGTACCCAGAGTAGGAGAGTCCCTAATTATCCACTGCATGGACAGATGCAATCCTGAGAAGTATAACACTAAGAAGGATGCTTTTTATTCATATTAATATTTTATTATTTATGGAAAAGCTGTCTCATCCAAATTCAGTTTTAATTAAATCAGTCACCAGGGTCTTAGGGAGGATTTATTATGAAATGCTTTCCTATGAAAATACCAAGAGCAAGAATAAGAAAATTAACTAGACTTTCTACATTGTCTCCAACCAGTCTTCAAGATTTCTGTCTGTAATAGGAGGGTTAGATAATATATTGAAGCATGGCATGGCCTTCTGCCTAGAATTAATTTATTTTCTCTAATTTCTTTTAAAACTCTTTGCCTTTGAAACTCTAGCTAAAATCTAATCTTCTTCCCTAACCTACTTTTCTCACTCAGTTTCTTCTATTTTAGTAGTTTTCAAACATTAATGACCTTCAAAACTACCAGTATGGGCTTGTTAAACACAAATCACTAGGCATCACCCAGAGTTTTTGAGTGGATATTGAGTGGGACCTGAGACTTTGTATTTCTCTCAAGTTCCAGATGATACTGATGTTGCTGGTCAGGGACGCTTTGAGAATCACTACTAAAAACTATCAAACCCCTCACAGAGATGGCAGAAATTCCTACCGACTTCCAGGGAATCAATGCAGATCACTTTGGTGGCCCTAAATTGGAGCTAGAGATCTTCTGTGATTTACAGCAGACGTTGGGAAACTTCATGTTCTACATATGACTAAGGTTACAAAATTTGCAGAGCACACCCAAAGGCCTTTCAAAGATTTTTAGACCTGCTGTTCTGCATTGTCTATGTTCCCTTCCAAGTGGTCATTTCTCCTGTGACCCCATTAGATAAAAATCACTTATCTGGATCTCTTATCTGTCACTAGTCTCTATTGTCCCTTCCCTTTTCATACCCATCCTCTTGAACACTCTGTCAACTTAAAGAAAGTTAACATATTACAAAATGTCATGAGAATTTAATTCAAACAAAGTCTTTCTTTGTGTAAATCTCCATGTGCCAGTGTGATGTCAGCATATAAAATTCTGAAAGGAAGTATATCAAACTTCTTAAGTATGGGAATGAAGAAGAACATTTTTTTTTTCTTTTTCCTATCAATATATTCCTAACTCTATCTCTATCTATTGCTAATTATATTTTTTGTACTTTTCTTTTTATACTTTTCAATATATCTCAATCCTAAAACTTAACATGAGAAAAATCAAATACACCTGGGATTTCTGACATTTTCTCATATTCATTAAATGTTATTATTACCTGCCATTGAATCAGTCCCTTGGCAACTCCATGAACAATGAAATAAAATGAAACATTGCTTGGTCCTGCACCATCCTCATGATCAGTTGAGGATCAGACCACTGTGACTGATAGTGTTTCATTGGATGAGTTTTGAGAGTACATTGCCAGGGCTTTCCTCCTAGTCTATCTTGATCTAGAAGCTCTGCTGAAATTTGTTCAGCATCATAGTCATATGTAAGGCTCCACTGACAGATGTGTAGTGGCACAAGGTGCACTGGTCAGAAATCAAACATGGAAGGCAGGAATATTACCACTGAACCACCACTGCCACATGGCTTCAAGCACAATACTAGGCACTTTGGGGAGAGTGACATGGGGAGATGTATTGCACAAAAACAATGTTAAATAACAGTATAAGATAACTGCCATAGAAAGATTTTTTTTAAATGTGCTTTGGAGGGCTAAAGAGGAGAGAAATCACTTCACCTCTGACTAGAAAATTTGTTAGGGATTATAGGCATTTGACTGCTAACCAGAAAGCTGGCAGTTCAAACCCACCAGCCACTCCTCGGAAGGAAGATTGGGCAATCTGCTTCCATAGAGATATTGCCTCAAAAACCATGGAGGGTTCCCTATGAGTCAGATCTGACTCGATGACAGTGAGTTTGGTTTATAAAGCAGTTAGTTCCTGAGATAGTTCTTTAATAACCAAACCAAACCCACCGCCATGGAGTAAATTCTGACTCATAGAGATCCTCATAAGGTTTCTATGGCTGTGATTCTTTACAGAAGCAAAAAGCCTCATCTTTCTCCTGCAGAGTGGCTGGAAGGTTTGGACCACTGACCTTCGGATTAGCAGCCGAATGCTTTAACCACTACACCACCAGAGGTCCTTGGTTCTTCAGTAAGAGAGGATATTGACAGATGCAAATGGGTAAAGTCAGACAGAATCAGATGGAATACACTGCAGACTGAGGAAACTAGCTGTGAAAATTGTTGGAAAAAAAATCACTCAAACATCCATCTATGTTATTTAGAATTCGTGAAAGTCAGGTAGAGGAGTACTCTCTAGAAGTGCACTCCAATATAGTATTGTCCAGTGATGCTGAGCTTCTAAGTACAAAGTAATTATAAGATATGTTACTCTGAGTCCTCCAAGAAGCAGATGCCAAGATGGGATACAATGCAAAAATTTTATTAGGATAAACATAATAATTATGATAGGAAGAGCATTGTAAACAGCTGGGAGAGCTGTCAGGTCACAATGTAATTCTGACAGCAGTAAAGGAGAGAGGGAGGGAAGGTCAGGTGGAAGCATTGTAGACTGCCATACATCCTAAGCGAAATTCAGCAAGGTCATCAGGGAGTTCTTGAGCCAAAGCAACATATCAGAGGATCGGTCTTCCTTTGTATCCCTGCCACATTCTATCATTGGCTGAAAGAAGCAAATAAAGAGTGTTGTCTCAGCAATAGTACAGTAATGGAATCCAGAGCCATGAAGCTGGGTGCCACTAGTTGAGCTCTTGGTGTTGCTGTTGTTGTTAGGCACCATCGAGTCGTCTCCAACTCGTAGCGACACTATGCACAGCAGAACAAAACACCTCCTGGTCCCGCAACAGCTCAGGGATGCTTGCTATATGTGAACACGTTGCTGCCGCCACTGTGTCAATCCATCTCATTGAGGGCCTTCCCTTCTTTTGTCAGCCCTCCACCTTACCAAGCATGACATCCTTCTCCAGGGAATAGTCCCTTCTGATAACATTACCGAGTAGGCGAGACAAGTCTGGCCATTCTCACTTCCAAGGAGCATTCTGGCTGCACTTCGTCCAGGACAGATCAGTTAGTTCTTTCACCAGTCCATGGCACTTTCAGCATTGTTTGCCAGCACCACAACTTAAAAGCATCAATTCTTCTTCAGTCAGAGTTCTATTAGGTACATTTTTATGACCACCACACTAAATTCCCAAATCATCAGATACAGTGATCATGGAAGACCAGTCAACAATTATATCACACCAATGACCACGGGCTCAGTGTTTTTCAATAAAAGACAGTATTTGGGGTTAGAGGATCTTATTATACATCTTTGGATCAGTATAATGGAATTAACAATCAAAATAAATTTTTGCAGATGTAATATAAGGATCAAATAAGACAATGGCTATGAAAAGAGTCTTAAAGACTGTGAAACTCTACACAATGCTTTTAAGAAGCTGTACACTTATCTGGGTTGCCCATTGTAGTATGTATTTTCATACTGGACATCCATCTTGATCTTGAAAGTAGAAGTAAATTCAATCTTTTTAGTGAGTGGAGAGAGGCTTCTCATCAACCACTCAAAAGGTCTTAATCCATTGCCATTGAGTCCCCCCTCCACCCATTGGATTTCCAAAGTTGTAAATCTTTATGGAAGTAAATTTCCTCATTGTCCTCCTGTGGAGCAGCTGGTGGCTTTGAACTGCCGACCTTTTAGTTTGCCATCAGATGCTTTACCCAGCACGCCACCAGATCTACTTTCAAGAGGACTTGAACTTTGCTTAATGAAAGTCAAATGATACTGATTAGACTGTGACTTGTCCTCTTGAAACCTCATTGAATTCCCTTGCAACTGCTGAAGGAATTGAACTGATAGAACGCGAAAACCTTTTTGCTGCACAGTGCTAAGTAAAGTTGCAAATAGAAATAAGCATTGTATACTTTTATAAGACAAGAATTATGCAAAAAATGCTTTCCAAACCTATTTCCCATTATGCACTTTAAACTAAAAGTAGTAAATTCAAGCTAGATCACAAGCATTAGGTCACTTAAGCGAGATGATTATTAAAGTATCAAAATGACAACGGCTGGTTTGGCACTGCCAAATTAACAGGAAGTTCAATGCAAGGCTCCAGAAGCAAAAGCTGTTTAGCAGGTTGGGAGGAAATGAATTAAAAGCTAGAAGGAACAGCTCTGGGTAGAATTAGAAGAACCAGCTGATCCTAAAGACCTGAATAGGAAGTAGAATCAAAATGATTATAAAAGCAGATGACTTTTTGGTGGGCTCATCTGCTACTAATGAGCTGTGCAAACTCATCTGTCATGTCTTAACTGGATCAGTTCAACAACAGATTTCCTTGCCTATGATCTTAGCCATCCTGAACCCTGTAGACAGAGATGTCTTTCTAAATGTAAATCTTTGTCTACCATTGTCTGATTTAAAGCTATTTAGAGGTATTTTATCATCTCAAGATAGAAATCAGGTTTCTTAATTTGGCCTACAAAACTCTTCATGGTCTGGTGCCTGCCTCTCTCTTTAAATTCATATATTTCCATCCTCCAAACCCCTCATAAATTCTTTCTTCTCACATATATTTGTTATAGTAAATAATTTATGAGAAAAAATAAAATAAACTTCATAGACTCAAGTCTTTGTTCTTTCATACATTTAACTTTTGGTAAGCTACTTAACCACTGTGACATATACTTTCTTATCTTTGAAAATGAGTACAATGTGATAATAATATTTACCATGGATATTTTGGAGAGGATTAAAGATAACAAACATAAGGGTCTAGGGTTGTATTTAATGAATAACAGCTATTGTTATGCTGTCTAACCAACAGTCATGTAAGAACTGCTATTGCTCAACAATCCATATTCTCATGGCATACACATATCTAAACACTTGCCTGTTCTCTGCCTACCTAACACATTTTGATAGCCTAGGACCCACTTCTTTGAGAAAGATCCCTTTGATGTCTCTTTTGCTCCAGTCGTGTTCACTCTGTGCTGATCTCTGCATAGTGTGTGTCACACTATTTTCAAAATTGGTTTGCATATATTTCTCTCCCTTAAGGCTAGAGTGCTCAGAGAAAGCACCATAACCTTCTTCTGAGTAACCTCAGTGTCTATTGATTGCTAAGTTCTTTGTAATAGCAACACTGAAAAATGAATGAATATATGGTCAGAGAGCAGATGTCAACAGAGATTTAGCTCTAAAATAGCGTCAGGAAGCAGGCAGGGAATCCAAGTGATTTTTTCCCATCCTGGTCTTTACTAGTATTTGAATAAGAGTTCCCAAATGTATCTATTCTTTCCTAACCAGAGGATACAGAGGACTTGTAGACCATGGGAGATGCTGGCAGAAGCCATGTTTATTCAAAACTTGCAATGATCTCTTCTTGTTGTGTGCCATTGAGATGATTCCAACTCATAAGGACCCTATTGGACAAAGTAGAGATACCTATAGAATTTCTTATGCTGAAGTCTTTCTGGGACCAGATAGCCAGATTTTTCTCTTTCGGAATGGCTGGTGTTAGCAGCCAAGTGCTTAACTACTGCTCCATTAGGGCTCCACAGTGGTCTAAGTCATAGGAAGATTTTGTGGGGCAAGAGTTTTAATAACCCAAGGAAAGAAAAGTAATGTCAAGCAAATTGCATGAAGGGAACCTTGGTATACTTATGAACCAGGGTTTGACTAAAATGACAGATGAAATGTCTAAGTTTCATAATGTGTTTTGTCTTTCCTTATCAACAAATGAGAATATGAATTTATTAGCTGCAACAATTTATTAATTGTACTGCATTCACCTTTACAGGATCACAGCTTGTAACCTTATATATAAATTTATACACATTTAAATCCCCAGAGTACTTCTTAGATCTGCTCCAAGCCCCAGCTACTATTCCTAATTCTGGTGGTATCCCTGAGGAGTAATTAATTCACTCAAAAGATGGAGTAGGGGTTTAAATCACTAAGACTAGAAAGTTTGCAACATGTATTGGCAAGCATATTTCTCTTTCTCTATTATTTTTCATGGGGGAGGGGAACAAGGTGAACAAAAAGGGATGTAGATAGTCTATTTTATGTCTGTGTGTTGTAACTAGGGAACATAGTAGCAGAAAAGAGACCAATAGCTGCAACATCATCATTGGCCCAGGAAATGACATGATGAGAACAAATAGAAACCAGCAGCTGGTGAACAGAACGTGTCTGTACATGGCACAGGACAGGGGATATATGACAGGTGGCATGAAAACAACATATGAACCCATCTTTGTATCTTTCCATGCCAACAAGTGGACCAAGATGCTCAAGTCCACCACTGCATCAATAGTTTGGATGAGTCAATGTAAGCTAAATGGTTAGACAGGGAACTCTTTTCTGCTTTCATTACTCAAAGGCCACTAATATTTAAGATGTGATACCAATTTGTTCATTCATTTATTCTAAACATTTATTGAGCATCAATTATATGCCAGGCACTGTGCTTGTCACTGGATACTTAAAGATGAGTAAGATACAATCCCTTGCCTATAGTCTTGTAAAGGATACCAATATGAAAACATATAAGTGAAAAATAGTTTCGTAGAATGATCATGGTATCACTATAATGACACTATAGAAATACAAGGTATAGCTAGTGACAGTAAGTAGGTGGTGATAGGGATGATTTAAATAGTCTTCCTAAAAGGGGCAAGACTTTGAATCTTGACAAATAATTGGTGCTGAGCCTTTGGATGAGACTGAGAAAGCCGTGAGAGTGAATATGGGCCTATATAAACAGAATCATGTTTTCTGGGTATTATGTTCAAAAAACTTTCCATTTTTTCCACATTGATTACATTTAGCTTCTAATTTGAAATTCTCACATTATTCTTCTCACTGTCACCAAGTTGATTCCAACTCAGCGCAGCCCCCATTTGGTTTCCAAGGCTATAAATCTTTACAGAAGTAGACCACCTCATCTTACTGTTCTTACCTATCACATGTCCCCTCTTTTAGTATCCTAAATTCTGAGGCACAAAACCCACAACTTTTACATGAAATATAAATTAAAAAATAGGCCTTCAACTTGCCAAAGAAGTCTGAAACTCTTTTTGAAAAAACAAACACACTTTTCATATCAGCTTAGTGTACAATCTGTGCTAGATATTTTATGCTTATTTATGACACTGAGCTATTACTTTTTTTTTTTTTATGCCTGTGGTATTATTTTGGCTCTCCAAACACTATAAGCCTTGGATACAATTACCATGGTTTCAGCTACTTTTCCATTTTTTTTAAAACTAGTTCAGTTCTGTGTTCATTGTAATGAACTAGTTAAAAATGGATGAATGAATTTCAAATAAATGAATGAACTATAAATAGACTGAGTTATTGACCAAAGGAATGTGTGAAAAAAAATTAAAATCCATCAAATCATGGTATTACAAAAACCGACCCCAGGAGAGGTAGAAAATTTAAATAGGCCAATTATTATATAAAATATAACAATGCCAGTCTATGAAAGATAGTCATAGCTCATACACAGAGGGCTAATATTCCTCATACACAAAGAGCTTCCAAAAAGCAATACAAAAAAGACTAAGACTCCAATAGGAATATAGACAAAAATGCTTTCTCCTTCCTCTTATTTTTCCTAGTGTTATTTGCTCAGGAGGCCTACAGGCTATGATCCCAAATAAAAAAGAAAACAAGTAGCTCCAAGATCTTCATTTCTAAATGTCATTCTGCAGTACAGGATCCAAGACTCTTTGGAGAAATGATTAATTCTAGGATTACACCTGGGGAAATGAATCTGTAACCAATTTTCAGGCCCAAAAGTAAGGAAATACTCAAAAAATGATGGAGAAATGTCAAGAGAATACAGAAGTAAGCTTGGGGATCCCCCAGGGGTGGTGTTGAATACTTTTAGCACCAAAATAAATAATAATAGTCATGAATAGTAACCCTAGCATAGTGCCTGAGGCACTTGACTGCTAACCACAAGGCTGGCAGTTCAGACCCACCAGCCACTCCTCAGAACGAAGGTTGGGCAATCCTACTTCTGTAGTGATACCACCTCGGAAACCCAAGGAGGGGTCGCTGTGAGTCAGGTCTGACTCGATGGCACATAACAACAAACACGGTAAAATAGAAATTCATGCATTCATATTGTTATAAACACTTTAGTTAATTTTTATGTGGTCATTTTGGCTAATCTGTAAGAATATTTCCCAGAATCCCTAGTTCTAAGTTAGCATTAGCCAGAAAATATATTTGGGACAAAGTTTGAAAGACCAAACAATATTGCTTTACCCTCAGAAGATCAGTGTAAAACATAAGATGTTATTGTAAGCCATTCACATTTTTGCTTATTTTTTTGGTCCTCTTGTTGTTAGAGGGAAGCAACCAAACCTGTGGTCCCCCATCTCCTGCCAAATCATATTCTTCACCTTATCAAATGACTGGGCCAGGTGCATGTTTAGACACAGGGCAAAAGACATTCTCTCTGTAGGACACCTCATATTCAGAGTTAGAGGACTAAAGGTGATGAGGGACCAAGGTGTGCTCCAGCCTGTCCAAACAGGTTCTAGTTTATCCTAATTCCCAGCTCCAAACACAGAAATAAGTGACTCAAAAGGCTGTGTATCTATCTTTCACAATGACATAAGTTGATATCCAAACAAAGAAATAAATTCTAGTGATTGTATTTATCTGCTCAATCCTTGATTGATGCAAATACATGGTAGCTGAATGGATGGTGGATGGATGGATGGATGGATGAGAGATAAGGGAAGAGTTTATGTTTTAGTAAAAATCTCAAGGTGTCTTCCCACAAACAACTTAATTCTTTATGTATTAATGAGCTCAAATTCTTTATTAATAAATTTTACAGTGAAGAAGCCTGGCAGAAACCATGCTAACCAACTACTAAAACTTAGCATAACCAGTAATGGGACAAATTGACATTGTGTATTTCCTGATGTGATGTATGTAGAACAATACAACATCACTTTTGTGGTAATCCTGATAAAAATGCATATATAATGAGAAAACATTGGACAAATCCAAGGTAAGGGACATTTTATAAAGTAACTGGTCTATGTTCTCCCATACAGTTTGAGAATTAGATAGTAATAACGGAATGATGTTAACTTCCTGATATTGTACTATGGCTAAGTAAGGGAATGCTTTTGTTTTCAAAAATTATACACTGAGAATATCATGTGTGCATTTCATTCTCAACTTATTTACTATACAAAGTAATATATGTGTGTTAATATATTAGTACATATATTACATGGATTAATAATTACATATTTATATATACACATACACAACATAAATATATGTAGAGAAAGAAAGAAATGGGATGATAAGACAAGTATGCTAAAATGTTAACAATTGGCAAATCTCAATGAAAGGTATGCATGAACTCTCATTATTATTATTATTATTTGTTTTTGTGAATTTGAATTCATTTCAAAATAAAGATTATACATGTATTTGTGTGTATCAATATCAAGATAGATGGATATATACAGATATATAAAATTGTCAAAGATTATGAACTGATACCACACAGAAAAAAGAAATAAAAATGTCTTAAAGTTAATTCAAAATATTCACAGCCTCACTCACATTAAGAGAAACGTATATACAATGTCTCACTTCTCAGATTACAAATTAGCAAAAAAGATGACAAAATTATGTTGACTGTGTGTTGGTGAAGATGTGGGGTGGTGGATTGAGCTGGTTATTTTCTGTTTATCCTCTGGACCCACTTCTTCACCTTGTTCTGCACCTCAAGTGCACCTCAAGTGCCTGACCTCTGTGAACTACTTCAAGGATCTTCTTTGCCTTCTAGCCACTTGTCAAGTTTCGGCAAAGGGCAGTACCAGCAGGATATCAGAGGGAGGGAGGAAAGTGAAGTCCAAGTTTGAATATTTATTCTCCAGGCTCCTTTTCTGAGGGAGTTTCTCTGGCTGGCTGCCTCCTTTGACAAAAGGAGTCCAAAGGTGCCACTTTAAGGTGGAATTGTCTGTACACCCCTTCTGCTTTCAGGTTCCAATAAGTGCACTTTCATATATAGTGGTGGTAACCACTAACCTTTAGTAAACAAGAAAAAGCCCTTTTGCTATCAAGTCAATACTGACAAATAGCAACCCTATAGGACAGAGCAGAACTGCCCCATTGAGTTCCGTAGGTTGTAATCTTTACAGAAGCAGACTACCACATCTTTCTTCCACAAAACTTCTTTTGGGTTCAAACTGCCTACCTTTCAGTTAGCAGTTGAACACTTAACCATTGCACCACCAAGGCTCTCTTTTGCCTTACCAGCCCTGGAATAATGTAGCATACCTTGGGGTTTCAGTATATCCTTGTCATACTTTGTAAATAGTCCATTTATTTGATCCTCTTCCAATTATCTAATAGATCCACCTGTCTCCTGATGGGATCATGAAGATGCATTGACATCTTTAAGAGTTTCTGGCTGTAATAAAGTGGTACACCTTCCACATGTACCAAGCAACATTTATCCAAATTCTAAATGCATAGGCCCATTGACCCAGGACTTACTCATCTAGATGCTCATCCTATTAATACATATAAAATAGCACATTGTGAAATGATAAATATTTGTTGTAGCTTTCTTTGTAATATAAAATATTGGTAACAATCTAAATATCTATCAATAGTTTAAAACTATACAATGGAATATTGTGCAGTCATTAAATCAATTAGACTGCTCTTTATACATGTTATAAAATTACCTTCAAACTATAATATTAAGTAAATGATGAAAAGTATAGAATGATGCAGTAATATAAAATATAAATATGTGTAAATGTGTACATGATTTATATATATTATATATATATTTAATAGGCATATACACTCAGCATACACACATATGCTTATATATACTATATTATGCACAATATCTAAGAAAATGGAGGATAATTATATATAGCAGTAAAGTGACTTCTAACAGTGGTATTAACTAGAAAGGAAACTACATGAGTAGAAGTTTAGTAGAGAGGTATCACAGATGAAAAAATATTAACCTTTATTTTGGAATTTTTAAATACAGTACTATATAATATCTATCATATATATGGACACATATATATTTTACCTATTAAAAAAATAACTAAAATTTAACTTTTCCTGAAGAATATCTATGTAGGCTTCTTTTAATGTATGTAAGAAAAGGATAAAGCCATCAACCAAAGTCACTGATCAATTTTAACTCCATTTAAGCTGTTTTAATGAGAGCAAAGTGGGTGCCTCAAAAATATCATTCTATGGATAAAGTATGAAAGTTGGAATTACATATGATGGAACTTTGGAAACTAATTCAGTCACAGAACTGACTCTGAGGACAGCTTGATGGTGTGATATCTACTTTCCACAAGATGCACTAAACAATGTTAAATATAGTTCACTTTGATTCTATGTAGAAGTCACAGGTAGGGTAGAAAATCAAACCAAACTCACTGCCATTGAGTCAATTCCAACTTATAGTAACCTCCACTGGGTTTCCAAGACTTTAAATCTTTATAGAAGTGTATTGTCCCATCTTCCTCCCACCGGGCAGCTGTTGAGTTTGAACTGTTGACCTTCTGGTTAGCAGCCAAATGCCTTACTCATTGCACCACAAGAGCTCCTTAGGATAGAAAAAGAGGGACAGAAAAAAAAAAAAAATCTTGTAGTTGGAGCACTGAAATAGGAGACAGTAGAAGTCTGGAAGTCAGTGGTTGCAGTACAGTCCAAGAAAATCCATATATTCAAGGCATTTGGGGCAAATTAGGGGATCTTACAAATTGAATTGTTTCCCCAAAAAATACATGTCAAATAGGCTAAATCATGATTTTCAGTATTATATAATTATCTTCCATTTTATGATCTGAAGTAGTTTCTGGCTGTAATAAAGTGGTACTATGTGTTGTAAATCCTAACCTCTATGATGTTAATAAGGAGCTCTGGTGCTACAGTGCCTAAGGTATCTGACTGCTAATCAGAAGGTTGGTTGGTGGTTCAAATCTGCCAGCCACTCTATGGAAGCAAGATTGGGCAATCTACTTCTGTAAAGATTTCAAACCAAACCAAACTGACTGCTGTCAAGTCAGATCCAACTCATAGTGACCCCTCCTTGGGTTTCTGAGGTGGTGTCTCTATGGAAGTAGATTGCCCAATCTTCCTCCTGAGGAGTGGCTGGTGGGTTTGAACTGCCAGTCTTCTGGTTAGCAGTCAAATTCTTTAGGCACTGAACCTGCCTCGGAAACCCAGTGGGGGTCACAAATAGTCAGAATCAACTCAATGGCAGTGGGTTTGGTTTTGTTTTAGTATGATGTCAATTCAACAGGATGTGAAACAGTTATGTTAAGGAGGCAGGATACAATCTACTGGATTAGGTTGTATCTTGAGTCAATCTTTTTTAAGATGTAAAAGTAATTAAATAAATAAACCTCTTACTACCAAGAAGGAAGAGCTGAGAGTGGAGAGCATCCTTTGGACCAAGAGTCCCTGCACTGAGAAACTCCTAGATCCAGGGGAAGGCTGATGACAAGAACCTTCCCCGAAAGCTGATAGAGAGCTTTCCCTGGAGCTGGTGCCCTGAATTTGGACTTCTATCCTCCTAAACTGTGAGAGAATAAATTTCAGTTTGTTAAAACCATACACTTGAGGTATTTCTGATATAGCAACAATAGACAACTAAGATAGGAGAGTAGAACATATATGAGAGTGGAGCGGTAATGAGGAGATGATCAGTTTTCATAGAGAAAGGAGACTGGCATGAGCTAGATGATATGGCAGAATCTTATAGTCCAGTAGCATTTACACTGGGCATTAGTCTTACTGGAAGCTGAGTAATGGGGCTTGTTGAACCAGTTAGTTATGGCCACATATGCACCCAAATCCACCAGATACACCTAGTGGCAGTGAGACCACATCACTGACCCTTTTCTACCTTCTACTGTAATTGTCTTACAGAAGAAAAGTCACCAATTGCCATGGAGTCCATTCTGACTCATGGTGACTCAAAGTGTTTCAGAATTAACTTCTTTTGACAACTAAAATTGACATTTAATTCATTATGATAAATGATAATTTTGTTGATTTTTTTAAAAAAAACTTTTGTATTATAATTTAAGTGAAAATTTACAGAGCAAATTTGTTTTCCATTCAACAATTCTTACATATTTTATTTTGTGACACTGGTTGCAATCCTCACAATGTAACAGCACTCATCCCACTTCCTCCCTGTGCCTCCTATTCCCATCTGTCCATATTTTCCCTATCCTTTCCTGACTTTTGAGCTTTATCCTTGGACAAATCCTGCTCTTTTTATATTGTATAGTTGGTTGTTCTGAGGTGTGCATATCTCCATGGTTTTATATGGCTTGCCTATAAGGTTGTTTGGCTGAAAGTTGAGCCACTTAGGTGAGTTCAGTTCCAGGTATGCACCATCTAGTTCTTCTCATCTCAGAATCATGGAGGCTGGTGTTCATATGGTCCATCAGTCCTTTGGACTAATTGTTTCCTTTAATCTTTGATTTTCTTCCCTCTTCTTTGCTCTGGAAAGTTGAGACCAATGATGGCACCTTAGGTGCGCCCAACTCATAAGCTTTAAAGAAACTAGTCATTTGAGTAGACAGGTAGATTTCCAGGTCTTTCTTGCAAGCCTCATCTGGGTGGACTTGAACCTCTAACCTTCAATCAAAGCCAAGCATGTTAACAGTTCACACAACATAGGGACTTCTCTCACAGAGGAAGCACACTGCAAATATTGAATGGTTGAATGTGCATCTAGACAGCTAAGGAAAAATTGCAGTGGATCTGAGTCTATAAGTCTATAATTCCTGCTAAAGAGTTTATGAGAGACAAAACCAAAAAAAAAAAAAAAACTCACTGGCATTGAGTTGATTCCTACTCATAGTGATGCTCTTTGGGTTCTTGAGGCAGTAAATCCTTATGGAAGCAGATTGACCGGTCTTCCTTCCACCGAGCAGCTAGTAGGTTTGAACTACCAACCTTCTGATTAGCAGTCAAATGCCTCAGGCACTACACCACCACAGCTATGGGAGACAAAGAGCCTTGGAAATATACCTGGAGAGGAGTAGATGACAGATGAATTGTGTCTTGCAGAATGGGTAGGATTCAGATAAGGAGAGACAGGCAAGACAGTTTCTAGATCTAAGAAATGGTGTGTTTATAATTTCCAACTGTTCTGGAAAAGGTTCATGCCACATAGTAAAAAGCTTGTATTTATTTATTTTTTTTTTCTGAATTTTTTCCTTTATTTTCCCTGAGTTTATTTTATGTACTTTTGCTTTTCCATCTCTCAGGTGTGATCAAGGCCTAGCCTGTCAGAAAGTTACAAGGGTAAGACTTTATTATTCTTGAAGCAGAAAACAGAAATGCTTTGGACAAAGGAATTATTTGAAAAATGGAGTTTATATGTGAAGCAGAAAACAATTGTATCAGTTATGATTTTTTCAAAAAAGTATATTTAAGAAAGAATACGCAGAAAATAAATGCTTTATATTAAGTAAAATTTTTCCAAGATTTTTTAATTTACTATAAAGTTTACTTGAGGTTTGTTGTTTAGTTTTATTCTATGTTTCTCTAAATCATGAGAGGATATATATGAATATACCTAAGAAATACAAGATTTAAAACCACTAATATTTGATGAAGGGACTAGAAATTAAATTATTTTTCAGACAAAAGAAAAATAATAAAACTACAGCTTCTTAAATGACCTGGCAGACAAATTATACAGAAAGCCATTAAGGCAGCTAAACTCACTTGAACACCACAGCCTGCAGAAACTATTACTACCTTTTCTTGCTCCAGTTCACCAATCAACAATTTACAAAAATAAGAATCAAATTCTATGTTTAATTTGGCTACTTTAAATAAAGACACAGGGACCTTTTCATTCACCAAACCTTTCTCTTCACATATAAACTCCATTTTCTGGTTTCTAAACACTTCCTTTGTTAAAAGCATTTCTGTTTACCTGGGATTCTGGAAGCTATCAATAGAACAAAGGCAAAAGAAAGGCCTCTGAGGAATTGTATTCATAGCAGAGATGCTAAAAATAGCCTTGTTCTCTTATCTCAGCCCTCTCCCTTTCATTTAGAGATATATCCAGAAAACTTTCCGCCTAAAAAGATATAACAGTTCAAAAGCTACCAATCCTGGCAAAAAAAAAAAAAATTGCAGTTTGATCTGTGAGTGCCACCTTCTTCTTTTAAAAATTTTTATAGGCTTATTTTCCCCATGACAGTTTCATTGCATTTGTTGGGTTGTAAACCATGTAAAGCTCAGCAATAAAATGACTGCAATCTGTACAAGTAATAGCAAGCATGTCTCATAAACAAGATAAGTTGTGCGTTGCCAATATTGCTACACTTCATAAATATGAACTCAAGTCTGTTTTGTGTTTTCTAGATCAGTAGCATAGTTTTATTTTAATTAAACACAACATATAAAATATTCATTTATGAAACAAACATCATTGTTTCTAAAAGATTATATTAAATTATATGCTCTTGCCATAAAGCCATGCACAAAAGAACCATTCTGAATTTTAAGTAGATTGATACAGTTCAAGTGTCCATCAATAAAAACTGTATTAGGAACACAGTAATGCTACCATGAATAAATGAGCTATTTTTATTTCCTGATATTTTAAGTGCTTATATGAACTCATTCCAATTTCTAAACACCAGGCATTTCAGCTGTGGTGGTAATTAAGAAACTATAATATCTACAGAGGAAAGGTAGATGCTGCCAGAGCCATTTCATACAGCAGATATTAAGTGTTTCACTTTATCAGTGACCTAATTTGTTGTCACATTTTATTAGATCACATCCAGATAACTTTGATAAGGCAAATGAAGTCACTGAAGGTGATTCCTACCTATATAAGACCTTGTTGTCTAAAGGAAAGAGCACAGAACTGGAAATAAAGAGATCTGTTTTTTGTTCTTAGCTAGGCTTCCAACAAGTTATGTAATCTAAGGGGGCCTGCACAAGATTCACCTGCAGCTTGAACAATTCATCACTAACTCCCAGGTTTTGTAGGACCTGATTGATGTAAATTGGGAGAGGGGACTTTTAGAAAAACAGTATTATATTACAAATACAAAGTTAGATATGAAAGGGAATATTTTGAATGAAAAAAGTAATCACAATATATACTAGACACTTTTGAGATTTCTTTAGGCAAATTGCCAGAAATGCTTCTGCAGATATGCTTTTGGATTACAACCTTGCTTCACCTCACCACATGGAACATTCTACAACTCTCTGCACGCAGATGGCCAGTACAAGTTAGGGCCCTGAAGCTTCAGTATTTTAACAGTAAACCTGCCACTGTTTATAAAAGACCAGAAATTCTTATCACACATTATGAGTTTGTCAGAACAATTTTACCTACATCAATTTTTAGGAATCCTTATCTGCTTTATGAAGCTTTCCCTAGCCCATTATTTTTATTGAGCCATCTTCTCAAACCCATAGTGCTTACAATCTACACAACACAATTTATCATTTGCAAGCATGACAAGCTGTCCTAAATTGTTCACCATGGTTTCTCAAGCATTGCTTTTTCACTTAGAAGACATTGAAAGCATATATTTTCTTATTATACCCCCCTGTAACAAGGATAGGAGTCCTTGTGGCAAAAAGGGTTAAATACTCGGCACCTATAACCAAAAGGTTGGTGGTTTGAATCTACCCAGAAGCATTTCAGAAGAAAGAATTGGTGATCTACTTATGAAAGAGCATAGCCACTGAAAACCCTAGGGAGCCAAGTTCTGTTTTGACACACACTGGGTCCCCATAAGTCTGAATCAACTCCATGCCACCTCGTTGGTTTTGGTAACAAGAATGCCCTTTACCACCAAGTTATTAGTGTTAGTTGCCATTGAGGTGGCTCCAACTTAGAGTAGTTCTGAAATTGGGGGATCCTAAGAGTTCTGTCCGGGAGTGTGTCAAATTCTGGACACCTGCTTTGTGAGATGAAAATAGCTTTAAATTGCAGAACGCTCAGTAAGGAGGAAGGAAAAATTCTTCAGATCTGGCTGTTGGCAGTGAGAGAGGGTTACATATTTATGGGGCTTGAAAACGGGAAGGTTATACGTATTCATCAGTAGGCTGGATGAAGCTTTGGATGGAACGAATTCACTACATAAGAGCACCGGTGTCCTGAATTGTTGGGAATTAAAGGGGCTTAATTCTGTTTTTTTTCAGACTTCTAGCTTCAGAAATGGGTCTGTGTTGTGTGGCCCACTCAGCTTTCATTCCTTTTTGTAGTTGAAATCATCTGGAAGGTCATTCTGGCTTCAAGTCTTGGTTCTGACCATTTTTCACTAACCTTATCTAGCTAGGGGTAATGGCTGATCTCTGAAAAACAACTTTAAGGAAGTTACTCAAAGTTTTAACAACCATAATGACATGGTACAATGAAATCTTATGGAAGGACCTAAATAGAATCTTCCTTTATTGTTCAGGTTACAGCTGCATGTGCAATAGAATGGAATGTGGCCAATTGCTGTGCCATCTTTACAACCTGGAGGAGTCCATTGTTGCAGTCACTATGCATTTTCAGCATCTTTAAAGCTGGAGGCTCATCTTCCAGCACTATATCAGACAATTCTGTTGTGATTGATAGAGTTTTTGCTGGCTAATTTTCACCAGGTTTCCTAGTCTATCTTAATCTTGAAATTTCTCTGGAACCTGTTCACCATGGCTCACCCGCTGGTGTTTGAAATGCCAGTGTCGTAGCTTTCAGCATCATAGCAACTTTTTATACATCCTATATGACAAACTGGGAGCTCTGGTAGCGTAGTGTCTAAGGCATTTGACTGCTAACCAGAGGGCTGGTGGTTCAAACCCACCAGCCAATCCTCAGAAGGAAGGTTGGGAAGTCTACTTCAGTAGTGATATTGTCTTGGAAACCCAAGGAGGGGTCGCTATGAGTCAGGTCTGACTTGATGGCACGTAACAAAAACAATAACAGCATATGACAAACTAACAAGTGAGTAGTAGTCACTACCAACTAGAAGATTTTAAAAACTAGGTGGCTTATTTTCCAACTTAAAGAAAATGTCATGAATAGTGATGGTACAGATTATATTAACTGAAATATCATCTTCCAAACTCAATACCTTTCAAGTACATTTCAACTTTTTATTTCTATGAAGACCAAAATGCAGAATATTATCCTAGATTTATGTCATAGAAGATTTATTTTGGAAAGAAGCCAATAATTTTTGCTTTATCATGCTATAATAGATCGAGGTGCCTTTGAGCACTGAAGGAATATTTCTTTTGGAGTAGGTCATATTGAGAAAAGCTGTTTCAAACATTCAGTCTTAACACCATGGTAAATCCCATTTACACATGAAACAATTTCTACTTCTTGTGGAAAACTTTCCCAAATCTTAAGGGTTCATCTTAGGTGGACACATTTTTAGGGAGAAAATGCTAAAATCCAGATAAAATAAATAAATGAAGCTTTCTCCTCATGCTATTAAAAATTCAACTTCTTTGCTATAAAGGCTGCTTGGAAGGCCTTTAAATGGGGGTTTTTCAAAGTGCTTAAAGAATATGTTTGTTTGTTTACTAATTTGATATTTATTTGATTGAGGAAAATTTACTTTCAAAACTACAAATAAATGTAGCTTCTGTCTGTACAGAATTGCCATAATTGATTGCCAGTTCAGATGGCCAGCCTATTATTTCACTTGTGTTGGTTATAAAAGATGGCCTTGAGGGAATAAATTGGAAGCTGGTAGTTAAATAATGATATTCAGAAAAATTTCTGGACATAACCCAAGTAGGAAATTGGGCATGTAAAAAGGTAGAAAAAGAGAAGAGGGGGTGTGTTGGAGTAAAGGACAATTATGACAGGTGACAGAAGATGAATGCCCAATTAAGGAGTGCACATCAGTCAGAAGTTCTTACTGATAGGGATTTCCTATGGCTTCTTTAATATCAGAGTTGTTTATATTCAAATTTTAACTTGTTTGCTGGATTGTGCCTATGATATCATTCTCTCCACCTCCACCATCCCTGTCCTTTCTCACACATACACACCAAACCTTCAGTAATATATACAATACACATAAAAAGATTGTATAAATGTTGTGTGGAGAAAACAAGGAAAAAGGTAGATATTTTACATCTTAATTATCATGGAGAAAAGAGCAGCCACTGGAAATGAGAGCAAATAAGACCAAATGGTTAGCAAGAAAAGGAACTGACAATAGATTTTGTTAGGAGAATATATGTAGCCTATAGTTTAGATGTCTCGAGAAGAGCACTTTAGTAAAATCTCAAAGAGGGTTTGACAGAAGGTTTCATTTTGCAAAGAAGGCTATACCAAGATATCCTTTCTTACTTGCTCTTCTTACAATGTGGCATTGACATTCTTCCATTGAGAAGTAACCTCTCCTTCAATATGGGCAAATTTAATAACTAGCTTCTAATAAATAGAATGGGAGCTCTGGTAACATAGTGCCTAAGGCACTTGACTGCTAACCAGAAGGCTGGCAGTTCAAACCCACCAGCCACTCCTCGGAAGGAAGATGGGGCAATCTACTTCCATAGTGATACTGCCTCAGACACCCTAGGAGGGGTCGCTATGAGTCGGGTCTGACTCAACGGCACATAACAACAACAACAACAATAAATAGAATGTAGCAGTAGCAATGTTATGTAACTTCCAGGCTAAGATGTCATGAAAGGCAATACAGTTTCTCCCTAGCTTTCTCCCCTTCTGAACACTTACCATTGGAATCCTGCACATGTGGAAGCTCAAGTTACATGGCGAGGCCACACATAGATGCTTTGGCCAGCCTCCTTATCTTAGGATTCAGCTGGCAGGCAGCATCAAACCCCAGCCATGAGAGTGGTAAGCCTTCAGATGATTCCAGTCCCTAGCCATTCAGTCTTTCCAATTAAAGATTCACACATCATGGAGCAGATACACCTTGCCTGCTATGCTCTGGCCATAAACCAGACTAGAATCCATATGCAAAAGGAATACTTGATTTATACCACTAAGTTTTGTGGTAATGCTTTACACAGCTATCATAACAGGAAGAGACTATCAGCTCAATTCAAGTAACATGACATTTCATTCAAACCTATTAACTAAGTCTTGTCCTCCTCCAGAGACACCAGAAATGGAGTTGAAAGGATATGCAAAATGGTGTAATAGTGAGTGTTATAAAGAATGAGCATTGCCTCTTGACATGTAAAATATTCATGATGTTAACAAGATGAGACCTGCAAGTAGTGCAAGCAGTGCATGGTAGATGGATAGGTAGGAGAGAGCTATAATTTTATCTGTATTCATCTCTTCATTTAGTTAATAAATATGTAACTAAGACAGAGAGAGAGATTTAAATGGCCTTATTTATCTAATTTCTCTAACTATAATAGTTTTCCAAATAAAATAAAGAAAAAAAATTGAAAGTAAAGTATGATTAAATTGGTTAACTTAAAAATATTAAAGTTTATTGAATTATAGTTTAACATATACCTATTTTTAATATACACCTATTTTTTAATAAAATGTAAAAAAACCTGTAAATTATATCTGAAACTAATATGAAAGTGCTAGTAACCTTAATATATATTGGACACACAAAAATTTTCACGAAGTTATTAGAAACGGATAAAAATGTCTAAAAGATGTAAATATTTGATTTACTCCAGATGATAACAATAAACACAAATGCAATGCACTGCCATAGAGCTGGAGCCAACTCATAGTGACCCCCCCTCTGGGTTTTGTAGATTGCCCAACCTTCCTTCCAGGGAGTAAACCACCAGGGTCTGGTAGGTTTGAACCACGAGCCTTCTGATTAGCAGTCAAATGCCTTAGGCCCTACGCCACCTGAGCTCCCAATTGTTGTTGTTGTCATGTGCGGTCAAGTCGGACCCGACTCATAGCGACCCCTCCTTGGGTTTCCGAGGCAGTATCACTACGGAAGTAGATTGCCCCATCTTCCTTCCCAGGAGTGGCTGGTGGATTTGAACCACCAGCCTTCTGGTTAGGAGTCAAGTGCCTTAGGCACTATGCTACCGGACCTCCTAAGCTCCCAATAGATATAGCAAAAAAAGTTATCCTCACTAGTTCCACAGTACACAACAACAACAGTAAACAAAGGGAGCTCTGATGGCATAGTGCCTAAGGCATTTTCCTGCTAACCAGAAGTCTGACAGTTCCAAACCACCAGCCACTCCTCGGAAGGAAGGCTGGGCAATCTACTTCCATAGAGACACTGCCATGGAAACCCAAGGAGATGTCGCTGTGAGTTGGAGTTGACTCGATGGCAGTGAGTTAGTTTTTGAGTAAACAAAAGAAAATTAAAATAATATGAAAAAAAAAGTTTACTTAAGAAAAATATATGATGGGAAAGTTCTTTTATACTATAAAAATAGGAGCAAAAAAGGATCAGTATTTCTAGAAAGCCAACAATTTGGAATTAATCCTTAAACATGCCTGTAATACTTTACAACTGATAATGCTTCTAGGAATCAATACCAAAGAAAGAGAAAAAGATGTTCATTGAAGCATTTAAAATATATCCATACTGAGCAAAAACCTGGCACAACCAAAGGACTGCCCCCTGGTAGGTCGTCTTGAACATATTAAGCCACAGCATTTGAAAGGACTATTCAAGTGAGCAGACTAGAAGCAAGAGCAAGATGACTGAATTTATAAATCTGAACTCTACAAGAACAAATTTCTCTAAACACAAAGTATTAAGCTAGGAAGGAATCAAGTTTCTCTGACAGAGCCTCTCCTCTCCTCTGAGTCCAAAGCTTTTGCATATGTTAATGATACTATAAATTTAAATCAAAAAGCCAGTTGAAAATGCTTCTTCTGAAAGGAAAATTAAAAAAAATAAATAAATAAGAAAATAAAAACATTTAGAAAGTTAGTGAATGGATTCAAGGAGACTGCACCTACCCTGATTTGAGGAAAAATTAGGTTTAACTAAATATCTTGCTTTTCAAGGATAAGTAAACAGAAAAACAATAACCGTGGCAGTACAGGCCATTACCGATACCAGTTGCCATCAACTCAGGTTTGATTCCTGGAGACTGTACATGTGTCATCGTAGACTGTGTACTCTATAGAGTTTTCAATGGCTGATTTTTCAGAAGTACATCACCAGGTTTTTCTTCTTAGGCACTTCTGGGTAGACTATCCTCCAGCCTTTTGGTTAGCAGCTGAGCATGTTAACTATTTGTACCACCCAGGTCAATTCCAACTCATAATGACCCTGTAGGACAGAGTAAAACTGCCCCATAGGGTTTCCAAGGCTATGAATCTTTATAAAAGTAAACCGCCTCCCCTTTCTCCTACAGAGCCACTGTTGGGTTTAAATCACAGATCTTTTCTTTAGCAACCGAATGCTTTAACCACTGTCCTACCAGAGATTCTTCAGAGACTGATTGTTGTTGTTGTTGTTATGTGCCGTCGAGTCGGCCCCGACTCATAGCGACCCCTCCTTGGGTTTCCGAGGCAGTATCACTACGGGAGTAGGATTGCCCAACCTTCCTTCCGAGGAGTGGCTGGTGGGTTTGAACCGCCAGCCATCTGGTTAGCAGGCAAGTGTCTTGGCCACTATGCTAACAACAACATCAGAGACTGATAGGAGCCTCAAAAAACAAACCAGAAAGAAAAAACGTTTTCCTTGTAAAATAAATTTTCATATTGTAAATGTACACATTCAATGATGAACATTTAGAAAATACAGACAAGAAGAAAAAAAAAAAGAAAAAGAAAGTAAACTTCACCATCTGTCTCCACTATCTCCAGAAAAAACCTGTTAACCATTTTTATGAATATTAGAAATCTTGAATAGATAAATTTGAAAACGGAGTAAAAATTTTAAAGCAACTGTATGGTGGTCACAGAATTTTGAGAAAAAATCGATTTCTTAAATTTAACACTATACTTAATAAAGTGGAATGATTACAGAGAGACTTAACCCAAGAGAGAATGTGTCATTTTCCTAGCATAATGGAATAATCACAATTATTTTCTTACATTTCAGTGTAAAGAAAATATAAATATATTCCAAAAATCAGAAAAAATGTAGTTCATGTTTCCTTAACAAAATACAATAAACATAAAAATTATTTTGTTAATATTTAATACATATTATGTATTATTCTTTCAATCAATAAATATTTTCTGAACACCTTTTGTAAGAGCCACTATAAGGAGTTCTGGTAGCATAGTGCCTAAGGCACTTGACTGCTAACCAGAAGGCTGGTGGTTCAAAGCCACCAGCCACTCCTCGGAAGGAAGATGGGGCAATCTACTTCTGTAGTGATACTGCCTCAGAAACCCAAGGAGGGGTCGCTATGAGTTGGGTCTGACTCAACGGCACATAACAACAACAACAACAACAATATATGGTCTATGCTGTCATGGTATTACAACAGTCTAGTTGGGGGAGTGGGGTTGACAACAGACAAAAGATTTTTGTAAATTACGTTTATTATTTCTTTTATTTTCTTGCATACTAGACCTTTGCCCAGGTTTATCCAAGAAATCAGCTTTCAAGTCCAACTGTTATCTTGAATGAGTGTTGTAGCACTGTTCCTGTTTTTTTTTTTTTTTTTTCCAACTCTGCCACAAGCTCTCCAATCCTTTAGCAATTGAACGGCAGCAAAGCTTAGGGGGATTTCTTCATAGAGTTCACCTGAAATGATACAAATTCTTTCTTTCTTTCGTTAAGATCTTGTTGGAGTCAGGATGAAGGAAGGCATAATGTAGGACAGGAAAAGTAAAACCCTACACATTGTCGAATGCCAGATTTATGAAAATGAAAGTAATAAGCATGAAAAGGAGTAAGAAAAAAAAAAGGAAAGAAAAAGAAAAGGAGTTCTTGTCCTCAGGCTTTGGTCTAGAAGAGAGAGGTAAGTTCCATAAGAACAGCAGAAGGTTTTACTTTTTCCATTTGGGACTTTGAGAAGGGGCCTATTTGCAGGCTGTCTTGTACTAGCCTGGGCACAGATACATATTTATGTGCATGGGCTGAGAAAACATGTTCCTGAAGTTTAAGTCTTCCCAGTTGCCCTTGATTTATATGTGACACAGAGAGAACTCAGATTCTGGCTTGAGATCTCATCAAAGAGGTTTGCTTATGCTGGACAACTTGACTCTGAGCAAAGACTGAAAGGCTCACTCCAGTCAGAATCAGAAGGGGCAGACCAGGCCGATTTGAAAGTAGTCAGCATCAGTATGAGTTTCAGTGGGGTCCACTCCATCAGACAGTGGTCCTGGAAGCACTGTGTGAGCTAAAGGACTGCCCATGTAGAACAGCACAGTATTCAGTAAGACTTGCTTCAATTAGGAACTGCACCTTCAAATAAGGGCCCACATAATTTTACATGTCATCAAATTCTTTAACAATTTTAAAGATTCCTAGCAACAAGAACAAGGCTCTCTGGTGGTATAGAGTTTAAGCTATTTGGCTGCTAACCAAAAGTTTGGTGGTTTAAACCCATCAGCTGCTTCATGGAAGAAAGATGGAATGGTCTACTTCTGTAAACATTTACAGCCTTGGAAACCCAATACCAAGTCGGAATTGACTCCATGGCAGTGAATTTTTTTTTTTTTTTTTTTTTTTTTTTAGGAACAAAAGCACTTATGCAAACAATTTCTTCCTCTTGCTCTAAATAGTTGTTCTTTGTAGGTAGTGTCTTATCCTGGGTTCTCCAAAACACCAAAGTGAATGAAGGTTATGCAGACAGACAGACAGAGAGAGAGAGAGAGAGAGAAATTTACTTCAAGGAAATGGCTTATGCATTTGTGACAAAATGGCTTATGCATTTTCCAAATCCATGGGTCAGACCACTGACTGAAGACCTCTTCTGGGTCATGTGATTGCGGGGGTTGATGTGCCCCAAATCTTCAGGTCAGATGGCAGGCTAGAGGCCTTTGCTGATTCACAGGGTTGTGAAGATCTGCAAATCCAAAATCTGCAAATCAGACAACAGGCCAGAGATCTCTGCAGGCTTATGTCCCAAGAACCATGGGCAATGAGAAGAGTCCAGGGTCAAGAGAAGAAAGTGAGTTTTTCCAACACATCGCTCTTTATACTGGAGGCAAGCCACACCCCTAAGGACACGCCCCTTTCAACTGTTTCGCTGCTCACATCAGATCACAAAATGGAAGGTGATTACATAGTGTTTGCCAAACCACTGAAAATCATAGCCTAACCAAGTTGGCACATCACATTAGCCATCATCATAAGTATCATATTAGAGTAAGTTTGTTTGGGGTTGTGTGAAAAATTCAAAAAAATTCTGACTAGTATTTTGCTGTGGAAAATGTAAACAAGAGAGGAAGACCTAGGTAGAGAGAGAGAAAGCACATGTCAACAAATATTGATTTAATTTCTTATTGCTTTCCATTGTGACACTGTTTCTAGATATGAAAATCATGGTACATGGCTGGAAATAGATTTGGCAATCAGAATCAGAGAATAAATCTATTCCCTAAATCAGGCAAGTAGAATCATAACTAGTATCCTGTTTCAGTGACAAAATAATTAATAATCTCTCTCCAATTTTGTAAGACCAATGACTTATTTATTGAAAATACTTTTTTTTCAACAATACAAATGGCAACTATACACATGGACTTCACTAGATGAAGTGCAAAGGAATCAGATTGAATACATCTGTGGCAAGAGGCAATGTAAAAACTCAGTATCTTCAGCTAAAACAAGGCCAGGAGCTTATTTTGGAACAGATCATATGCAAGTCCAAGTTGAAGTTGAAGACAATTAAAACAAGTCCACAAGAGCCAAAATATGACCTTGAATATATTCCTCCAGAATTTACAGACCATCTAAACATAGATTTGATACACTGAACACCAATGACCGAAAACCAGAGGAATTGTGGGATGACATCAAGAACATCATCCATGAAGAAAGCAAGAGGTCACTAAAAAGACAAGAAAGGAAGAAAAGAACAAAAAAGATGTCAGAAGAGACTCTGAAACTTGCCCTTGAACAGAGAGTAGCTAAAGCAAATGGAAGAAATGACAAGATAAAAGAGTTGAACAGAAGATTTCAAAGAGAAGTTCAAGCAGACAAAGCCAATTACTATAATGAAAAGTGCAAAGACCTGGAGTTAGAAAACCAAAAAGGAAAACATACTCAGCATTTCTCAAGCTGAAAGGACTGAGGAAAAAAACTTAAGACTCAAGTTGCAATATTGAAAGATTCTATTGGCAAAATATTGAATGATGCAGGGAACATCAAAAGAAGATGGAAGGAATACACAGAGTCACACTGTACCAAAAAGAATTGGTGAGTGTTCATCCATTTCAGAAGGTGGCATATGTTCAAGAATCAATGGTACTGAAGGAAGAAGTTGAAACTGCACTGAAGGAAGCATTGAGAAAAACAATGCTCCAGGAATGGGAATACCCATTGAGATGTTTCAACAAACAGATGCCACACTGGAGGCACTCATTTGTCTATGCCAGGACTTTTGGAAGACACCAACCTGGCCAACTGACTGGAATAAATCCATGTTGTACCCCTTCCAAAGAAAAGTGATCCCACAGAATTCAGAAATTATGGAAAAATATCATTAATATCAAAAGAACTCAAATCTTACTGAAGATCATTCAAAAACAGTTGCAACAGTATATTGACAGAGAACTTTCAGAAATGCAAGCTGGATTCAGAAGAGGAAGTGGAACAAGGGATATCATTGCTGATGTCAGATGGATCTTGGCTCAAAGCAAAGAATCCCAGAAAGATGTTTACTTGTGTTTTATTGACTACGCTAAAGCATTTGATTGTGTTGATCATAACAAATTATGGATAACATTGAGAAGAATGGGAATTCCAGAACACTTAGTTGTACTCATGAGGAACCTGTACATAGATCAGGAGGCTGTCATTTGAACAGGACAAGGGGATACCACATGATTTAAAATCAAAAAGGGAGTGCATCAGGGTTGTATCTTTCGCCACACTTATTCAATCTATATGCTGAGCAAGTAATACGAGAAGCTGGACTGTATGAAGAAGAACATGGCAACAGGATTGGTGGAAGAGTCATTAACAACCTCTGATACACTGACAACACAACTCTGCTTGCTGAAAGTGAGGATGACTTGAAACACTTACTGATGAAGATTGAAGACTACAGTTTGCAGTATGCATTGCACCTCAATAAAAAGAAAACAAAAATCCTCACAGCTGGACCAATAAGCAGCATCATGATGAATAGAAAAGAGATTGAAATTGTCAAAGACTTCGTATTACTTGGTTCTATAATCACATCAATGAAAGCAGCAGTCAAGATATCAAACGACGTATAGCACTTGGCAAATCAGCTTCAAAAGACCTCTTTCAAGTGCTGAAGAGCAAAGGACTAAGGTGTGTCAGTCCATCTTGAGGACTAAGGTGCATCTGACACAAGCCATGGTGTTTTCAATTCCCTCATATGCATGTGAGAGTTGGACAATCAACAAGGAAGACTGAAGAGGAGTCAATGCTTTTGAGTTGTGGTGCTGGTGAAGAATGCTGAAAATACCATGGACTGCTAAAAGAACTAACAAATCTGCCCTGGAAGAAGTGCAGCTGGAATCCTCCTTGGAAGCAAGAACGACCAGACTTCATCTCACCGACTTTGGTAATGGTATAAGAAGTGACCATTCCTTGGAGAAAAATATCATGCTTGGTGTTCTGGTTACCTAGTGCCACTCTGACAAGACTATACCACAAATGGGAAGGCCTTAACAAACAGGAGTTTGTTCTTAAAATTTGGAGTCTTTAAGTCCAAGTTCAAAGTGCCAGGCTCTAGGAGCTGGATGAAAGCCCCTCAACCTTGGGGTCCAGCTCTGCCTCTTGCTCCTGGCCCACTGGAGCTAGAGGCGTTCTTCACTCAGACAGCGGCTGGCTGCTGAAGGTGAGAAGCCCCAAGGTTGCCAAGTAAAAAGGCACAGTCCTGATGTTACCAAACCACATGGCAGGCCATTAATTTAAGTCCATTATAAGTCCCAAGGTCGGCAGAGCATAGCAGGCTGCTGAGCAACATCACAGCTACATGCAGGGTCCAAGCATGTCATGGGCTCGAGACCATTCTCAATGCTTCTCCTTATATACAGGAAGCAGACCACATCCCAAAGGCAGCTACTCAGCTGCTTGTGGTAGATCCCATCATGGAGGTGTTTGCTGTCTCATCTTGGGGAATAACTACCATCAGCTGCCAGCCACTGAACCAGGCCCAGCCAAGTTGACATACAAACATAACCATCACACTTGGTAAAAGAAGGTTAACGAAAGAGGGGAAGGCCCTCAATAAGATGGACTGACACAGTGGCTACAATGATGGGATCAGGTATAGCAGAAATCGTAGAGCTGGCACAGGACCAGGCAGTGTTTCATTCTGCTGTACATAGGGTCTCTATGAGTCAGAGATGACTTGGCAGCACCTAACAACAACAACCCCAATATGTAACATATTTACGTATTTACTATGTAATACTTACGTAGTATAATTATGTGTCCTTGCAAAGGAAGGACTAACAGAGAAAGGCACTAACAAACAAAGAGAAGTACAAACAACAAAATACATTTGCCAGAATAGCATGAAGCCAGATCATAAAAATAAACTGTAAGCATTCACTTGATATTAAAATGACTTATAGTCTGCTTACCAATAAAGACTTTTATTACTATTATTATTTTCGCAATTACACTTGAGCTGGATCAAATAATAACATTGTAGTATGCTGTGGCTAATGACCAAAGAGAGACTAATGCCTCAATCAGATAATATCAAATGATAAAATATGTTGAACTTAAATTGTTTCTCCTTCACTAAATTAATGAATCACCATCAGTGAATAAAAACAACCTTTCCATTTCTAACATATGCAATCATGGTTGAATGGTTGAAATAATAAACTTATAATGTCACTAGGGATTTCTTAGTGTCAATTTAAATCATGCTGATTATAAGGTTTATCAGTGCACAGCACACATGAGGTACTCTAATAAATAATATTAATACTTTGCAATGGGATAATGTCTTAAGGGTAACAAAGCACTTTTACATACCATATTTCCCTATATCTTCCTAACAACTTATGGTGTAATAAACAGAATATATCCTTCACATTGCAATCGTGTAAAGGCTTTCGTGTGTAACAGCCTACAGAAGAAAACCATTTATGATAGACATATAAATAGGATTCACAGATTGGCATTTGTTTCTATTGTTTGACAATCATGACATAAAAGCCTACATACATAATACTTTCCTAAAGTTAGTGGTAAAATGATATAGTTGAGCACAAGAATAAACAAACAACACAGAGCTTCCATACTGAAGATTTAATGAATCCAAACATAGTTTTTCTCTCATAATAAAGCTTGTTGATATTCCACGCACAATCAGTTCACAGTCATGGACTATGTGACCAAATTATACGCAAGAGTGAATGGGCAGGGTGATACCCACTATAATTAGGATTTAACACACTTGAAAGACTATGCTTGAAGACTTACACAGAATAAAGTGCTGGCAAAAGAGCCATACATTTTAGCAAAGAAAATGTATATGGTATGACCTAAAAAATATGTGTAATAAAAAAAACGGAAAGCTAAATTAAAAATAACTATCCTATGTGTTCTAGTGCTTTCAAGCTTTTGGTACCTCATTTGATCTCCATGTGTGGTCCCAGTGGGATTCAGATGATGAGAGCTTCCCTGACTCCAAGCCTTTTGACATCCCCATTGACCCACCTCTATCTCTCACAGATTTGTTAAAATTATTATGGTCTGCAGGGTTTACAATGGCTGTGTTTTTTTAGAAGTGGTTCACTAGGCCTTTCTTCCTAGGTAATTCTGGGTGGATTCAAACCACTAACCTTTTGGTGATTAGCCTAGCACTTGATTGTTTGTATTACTTTTATTCCAGAGATTCAGATATGGCCCTTCCCTCCAGATTTTATAGCCTATTACTGATAAAAGATATGTTAACAAATGTTATCATTTTGTGGGATTGGAACTATAATGGAAACATGTAATATATGTACAGGGCACTATGAAATACACAAGTAGTATCTGTTAATTCTACTTCAGGTGAAAAGATAATCTTCACGGAGGAGCTAACTTTGAGTGTTGAAGAAAGACTCAAGTTTCCACCAGGTATGAAAAAGTCTAACTAAAAATTTGGATATTGTTATAAGTGTTTAAGATTTGGGAAAGAAAGGTAACCATGCAGCTGCGTAACTCAGCAATCACAACAGGGCTTGACATAATGTTGTTGTTATTATTATTATATTTTTCCTCTAGGAATCTAGAAAATATATAATAACTGAGGAGTTTTCTTAGCTTGAAGCTCCCTCACGTGTTCTTTTCAGGTGAAAAAGATTTGTGTTTTGGAATGAGTTTTATACAATAATACATAAAAATAAAAAATAGCTATCCTTGTAACTCCATAAATTAATCATTATTCTTGTGTAATGGCTACTTAATTCTCTTCAAAACCAGGAGCATTTCTTTTATGAATTGGTAATGTTTTCAATAACATGCACAACTTTTAAAAAACAAAAACGTAAAATAAA
Organism: Orycteropus afer afer; assembly: GCF_000298275.1. Classification (NCBI taxonomy): domain Eukaryota; kingdom Metazoa; phylum Chordata; class Mammalia; order Tubulidentata; family Orycteropodidae; genus Orycteropus; species Orycteropus afer. Next base: position 12,528,810 of record NW_006921610.1, on the reverse strand, counting down.
TCTGATGGAGTTTCTCATGAAAAGGTCTGTACGGTTCTTCAGATATATTAAAAAATAAATTTATTAATTTTAGAAATCTTGAATGCTGTAACCCATAAACAACCTTCTTTGATGTGCTCATTAAAATGTATCTTATAACAATGAGTATTATCACACTGGAAAATTAGAGATTCCACTTGGTTTGTCTTATTTGTTTGTTTGTTTTATGTAAAACATTTGCTCTAAGATGGCTTTATCATTCTTTCATCCAACATTTATTTAAATCCTATTATATAGCAGGTGTTGAACTACTACTATATTTGTTGATATTTTATTTTAACTTTACACCTTTGGTTGTTTGGCTAGATGTAAATTTCTGGTTAGTCGGAGACCTGTGCTCTTCCTCTTTGGCTTTCTTTTTCCTTTTCTAATATTAGATGATGTTATTTGAACAAGACTGAAAGAAGGTTGGACAATCTACTTCCGTAGTGATACCACCTCGGAAACCCAAGGAAGGGTCTCTATGAGTTGGGTCTGACTCGACGGCACATAACAACAACAACAGCTGATGAAATGGATGGGAGGGTCAATAAGAGAAGAATCAAGAGTAATCCTTATTTTTGATTTGAGGGAATTGGTAGATAATAATAGAATACACCTACTTTGAGAAATTGAAGGACAAACAAGTTGAGAGGTATAAAAATCAAGAGTTTTCATTTGGCAGGGTTAAATTTTAGATTCCTTTCAAATATCTAGGAGGAGCTGTCAAGTAGGCTGCTAAACATGTATGTGTGACATTTCAGGTAAGTTAAAGGCTGTGGGAAAATATTCAGAAGTCACTGACCTATAATTATTATTTAATATCTTTGGATGCTTGCAATACATGTTGTTGCAGGATTGTACATGTTAATAGTATTCACCTTTGTGGCCTTTAACTCTTGTATTCCCCTAATGTCTTCCTCTCCTTGATCCTTTTGTACTGACCTCCACCTTATTGTATACTGCCTTTCCCTTCACCCAAGGTAATATGTATCTACTCTCCAGTTAGTGATTTACCCTCCTTTCCCTTCCAACCCTAGTAACCTTGAAATAATGCTTATTTTTGTGTGTAAATCTTTTCTTTACTTTTTACAGTAGTGGTCCCATATAATATTTGTTGTCCTTTTGTAATTAACTAATTTCACTCACCATAATGTCCTCTAGGTTCATTCATGGTATAAGGTGTTTCATAGATCCATCATTTCTTTAACATTACATAGAATTCAATTGTGTGTATACACTATAGTTAGTTTATCATTCATCCATTGATGGACACTTAGGTTGTTTCCATCTTTTTGCTATTGTGAATAATGCTGTAATGAACATAGATGTGGATATATCTGTTTATGTCACGGTTCTTATTTCTCTAGGATATATCCCAAGTAGTGGGATTGCTCTGGTAGTGTAGTGCCTAAGGCATTTGACTGCTAATCAGAAGGCTGTTGGTTCAAACCCACCAGCCACTCCTTGGAAGGAAAATGGGGCAATCTACTTCCATAGTGATGTTGTTGTTCTTGTTATGTGCTGTCAAGTCAGACCCAACTCATAGCGACCCCTCCTAGGGTTTCTGAGGCAGTATCACTACGGAAGTAGATTGCCCCATCTTCCTTCCGAGGAGTGACTGGTGGGTTTGAATCACCAGCCTTCTGGTTAGCAGTCAAATGCCTTAGGCATTATGCTACCAGAGCTCCTTTCCATAGTGATACTGCCTCAGAAACCCAAGGAGGGGTCTCTATGAGTCAGTCCAACTCCACGGCACATAACAACAACAACAAGTGGCATTGCTGGATCATATGGTGTTCTATTTCTAACTTTTTAAGGAAGCACTATACCATTTTCCACAGTGATTGTGCCATTTCATAGTCCCACCAGCATTGTATGAGGGTTCTAGGACCCTCACCATCATTACTTGTTTTGTTTTGTTTCTTTTCTTTTGAATTTTACTATTAATGGTGGAATGAGATGATATCTCCTTGTTATTTTGGTTTGTTTTTCTCTAATGGCTAATGATTGCAAGCATTTCTTTATGTTCCTGCGTGCCTTCTTTGGTGAAGAAGACATGCCTATTTTTTAATTGGATTATTTGTCTTTTTGTTGTTGAGGTGTTAAAGTTTTCTACAAATTATAGACTTTAGTCTCTAGCCCAAATTGTTGTTGCCAAAAATGTTTTCCCAGTTTCTAGGTTCTCTTTTTACTCTTTTGATGAAGTCTTCTGATCTCACAAATGTTTAATTTTTGGAATGTTCCAGTCATCTAGTTTGTCTTCTGCTGTTTGTGCCTTTTTTTTTTTTTTTAATGTTTGTTTGGTAGTTAAGGTTGTGTGTTGATTTCACTGGCCTGGTTGAGTAGGCTGGGTAACTGGATGTAGTATTCTCAATAATGAGACTGGTAATCAATTCCATGATGGAATCTACTGTGAGCAGCTGAGTAGCCACCTTTGGGATGTGGTCTGCTTCCTGTATATAAGGAGAAGCTTTGGGAATGGTCTCTAGTCTTTTGGGCATGCTTGAACCCTGCAAGTAGTCAAGTTGTTTTTCAACAGCCTGACATGCCCTGCTGATCTTGGGACTTCTCGACTTGAATTAGTGGCCTACCATGTTGTATGGTAATTTTGGGACAGTGTCTTTTTACTTGTAAACTTTGGGTTTGTCAACCTCAGCAGCCAGCAGCTGCCTGAGTGAAGAAAAGCCTCCAGCTTCAGTGGGCTGGAAAAAGGAGGCAGAGCTGAAGCCCAGCATTGAGGGGCTTTCATCCAGACCCTGGAGCCTGGCACTATGGAGTCGGGACTTCTGGACTCCAAAACTATAAAGGAATAAATCCCTGTTTGTTTGAGCCATCTCATTTGTGATATTTTCTGTTAGAGCAGCACTAAATAACCAAAACTATTTATTTATTTATCTATCTATCTATTATTTATTTATTTATGTTTAATTATGCTTTGGGTATAAATTTAGAAAGCAAATTTTATTTATATTCAACTGTTCATGTACATTTGATTTCATGGCCCTGATTACCATCCCCAACTATAAAAAACTCTCTGCCCCTCCCCTCCCTGTGACTACCCCCTCCCTGTGCCCTTCTTATCTATGCATTCTTATCTGTCTAGCTTTCCCTCTAGTGAATGCTGCCCCTCTAGTGTCTCATGGCTGATTGATCTAAGGGATGCATCTCCCTAGAGTAGGTGGGTACATTGCCCTGCAGTCGGTATTCTGCATGTAGGTCTTTCTACTGCTGGGCTGAGAGCCAATCCGTGGAAGTGAATCCATTTCTTGGCCAAAAGAATCATTTCAGATATGTTTGATATTGTTATTTATGCCATGTGTTAAGGCCCCTAAATTTGCTATTTTTTCTTTGATGATCTTTATAGTTTTAGGTTTAAGAATGTAATTCTTAACCTACTGGTATGTTGTTGTTGTTGTTGCTATATGCCGTAGAGTCAGTCCCGACTCATAGCGACCCCTCCTTGGGTTTCCGAGGCAGTATCACTACGGAAGTAGGATTGCCCAACCTTCCTTCCGAGGAGTGGATGGTGGGTTTGAACCGCCAGCCTTCTGGTTAGCAGTCAAGTGCTTTAGGCACTATGCTACCAGAGCTCCTCTACTGGTATGGTGTAATTAAATTTTAAGTTAAGTTAATGAACACAATTCATTTCTATAAGCTTATTCCAAAACAGTAATTCTTATTAAAAGCATTTATTCCTCTACATACTGAAATTGGAGCTAGATTTATTCAGTTTAATTTATGTGTGGAAAATGTTTAGGAAGAAAAATGATAATTTAATTCTATAGTTTCAGTTACTTTAAAGGAATCTATATTATATGCTTCCTTTACTGAATAAAAGGTGAGATCTAAGCAAAACCTAAGCATTCTAAATTATTTGAGTTAGCAGGTAAACTTATTTATTAGCTATTTAATAACATTTTGTTTTCAAAATATGTATAACATGATCAGGATTAAAAAAATATGCTTAATTACACTTCACAAAGCAATAACAAAGCTAAATTCAAATATGTTCAATGCTTAACATACTGCCTGGTACTTAATGAGTGCTCAATAAATACTTGTTGAATGAAGCAAAAGCCAGATCTGGGGGAAATAAAATAGATTAACATTACATTCTGTCCTGTGGATGAAGGGTCTGTTTTATGAAGTAGTCCAAAAGTCAATAGTAAAATAATTACTTTTAGTATTCTGATGAATTTGAAAATAAAATTTTAAAGTCTGAATTAGATTATGTGTTGAGCTCTTTATTGCTAAAGAATTAATACCTCACTTTCATTTTATGAACCTATAGAAGTATTTTTTCTGCAAAGGGGTCAAATATTCTTTAGACACCAAATTAAACAATCATGTTTTATCTTTAATTCATGGAATTCAAATAAATGTGAGTTTCCAGTAATACCCACAATTTCATTTCTCTTCTTACAAATGTTCATCCAACATGAGCATATTTCAGGCTGGTCAAAATCAACACCTCTATTAAACAGTATTTCCCTCCAATCAATATTTTTCTCACTCAAACATTTACTTTCAGCAATCCTAAAACTCCAGAGATCTAAATATAGGCAACCTCAACTTGAAAAAATTCACAGCTAAAACTAACATATATTCTCTGCCAATCTGTGCACCAGCTGTGGATTAAAATGTGCTGAAAAGCAGAACATTTTGTCTCTCTTCAATGATCAAATAGTCTCTTGCAGCATATACAACTCTCCATTTAACAAGAAGGGTGAGGGAGGGGAAAAAGAAAGTGGGTAATTTTGTTTTGAAGTATCTGGAACACTGAAGTCTACTTAATTTATAGTTGTCACCTGATTTTTTAAACAAAATCTGTGTGAGCATTAAATAGGAAAAAGGAGAGTAGTGGTAACTGAGTTAAATTCTTGAAACAAGAGTACCTTCTGACTTTTTCAAATTACTTACAGATTTTCTTCCTATTTATTTTTTGGCAAACATTTAAAAATATCTATTCAACTGAGGTTGCATTTGCAGAGTGTATAGAAATTCCTTATAACGACATAGTTTCAAGAGGCAAGCATTAACAACGAGCTCAACTAATCATTAAGTCTCTTGAAAAATGAAGAATGTATTTTTATGTTAATACAGTATTTGCCATTATAAATTCCTTTAATATTTGTAACATAAAACTCCTCAAACTTTTTCTAGAAGCACATATCACAGCTTTTCTTTATTGATTCATTCTAAGTGGTCTCAACAACTATACAGGAATTATTTAGCTGAGGATGCCTTTCTTAAAAGATGGCATGCTAACCTGACCTGCATAATAAGCCAAGGTGAAGCATAGCACAAAAAGATAAAAAAAAGAAAAAAATTGAATTGCTGACTGCAAATCATTCATGCTGAATACTTTCCCAATATGTTGTAGAATCGTAATAGTTTAGTAGAGTCTTTTGCTTAGTGGCAAAACAATTTGTTTTATTTATTTCGCTCACCAAGGTATAAGTTCTGTTGTCTTCTAACTACAAGCAAAATAAATAAATAATAGTTGCAGTCCTAATCATGACTTGTATTAATTTTATTTTAATGAGCTGTAACTTAAATTCATCATAATTGCATGAAGATAAAGTGAACATATGCTAATTAGATTGCTAAATTTAAATTTATTATTCACAGAAATTCAAAAAGGAGTTCTGGTGGTACAGTGGTTAAGGCATTCAGCTGCTAGCCAAAACGTCAGTGCTTCAAACCCATCATCCTCTCCCCTGGAGAAAGATGAGGCAGGCTGCTTCCATAAAGATTTACAACCTTGAAAACCCTATGAGGCAGTTCTACTCTGCCATATAGGGTGGCTATGAGTCAGAACCAACTCTGTGATGGGTTTTGGATTTTTTCTTGAGAATCAAAATGGAAAATCTTACACAGAACAACAACAACAACAAAAGGAAAATTAATTGTATATATATTATATGTATTAAAGGTTGGACAATCTACTTCCGTAGTGATACCACCTCAGAAACCCAAGGAGGGGTCGCTATGAGTCTGGTCCAACTTGAGGGCACATAACACAACAACAATTATATATATTTATATGTATACATAATAATATGCATATATTAATC
>NW_006921610.1:12520838-12522612 GCF_000298275.1 Orycteropus afer afer | reverse complement strand
ATATATATAACATTAAACTTGGGAGCTCTTGTAGCATAGTGCCTAAGACACTTGACTGCTAACCAGAAGGCTGGTGGTTCAAACCCACCAGCCATTCCTCGGAAGGACGATGGGGCATTCTACTTCAGTAGTGATACTGCCTCGGAAACCCAAGGAGGGGTCACTATGAGTCAGGTCCAACTCGACAGTACATAACAACAACAGCAACAATATTTAACTTAAATACGCAAATATTTTCATATATGTTTAGATATGATCTTAATGGAAAAAAAGGAAAACAGACACTCTAAGTAACATATACATCTATAAAACACACAATTAAAAAGCAAAATCAAAGCTATGTGTGTGTGTGTGTGTGTGTGTATAGCATAGTGCCTAAGGCACTTGACTGCTAACCAGAAGGCTGGCGGTTCAAACCCACCAGCTACTCCTGGGAAGGAAGGTTGGGCATTCCTACTTCCACAGTGATACTGCCTCGGAAACCCAAGGAGAGGTCGCTATGAGTCGGGGCGACTCGATGGCAAATAACAACAACAATATATATGTTATATTGAAAAGGGGCTCTGGTGGCTTAGTGCCTAAAGCATTCAACTGCTAACCAGAAGGCTGCTGGTTCAAACCCACCAGCATTCCTCAGAAGGAAGATTTAGCAATCTACTTCCATAGAGATCTGACTGGGAAACCCACGGCTCGGAGGGGTCGCTGTGAGTCAGATCCCACTCCACAGCAGTGAGGGTTTTTTTTTTTTTTGGTATATTTAAACATGACTATACTTTAGAAATATTTTAACTTGTATTAACACATTATGAGCTTTATAACTATCTTTTGAGATACAAAAGAAAAATAATACTATCATTCTTAATTTCTAGGAAACAGAGATATATAATTAAGCGATTTTCACAGTCTTAAAATCAATGTTTAATTTTTTTCACTTTTTTAAACTTTAGACTGACAGACACATACACACACACACACACACACACATATCCAGCCACTGAATTAGAATCAAGTAGCCAGATTAAAAAAAAAGAGTCCCACTTATCATGAACCTTAAAAAAAATAAAAAAGAAAAATTTATATACACATTGAAAGAAAATGAGATAGGCAGTCAGCTCACCTAAAGGCATGGTAAAAACAACAGAAACAGAAATGATTACAGTGGAAAAGAAAAAAAAAAAAAAGACCTAATCAGAACTCTAAAAGTGAATTTCACCAAAACAAGGCCAAGCCAAGGAAGTTAAGAGCAGCACCGAATAGGTGAAGCACCACTTAATTACAAACTATAATCAGCCCAATTCAATTGACCTTTTAGAAATGATCTGAGTTTTGTCACTGATTTCCATAGCGTTTTTGTTTTTCTAGCCAACTCAAAAAATTTCTATCCTTGACTAACTTGCAAAATGACACAGTATTAAATATACACAGCTACTTTGCACAATGAAAAAAAAAAATTCCATTTATGCTAGTGTTTTGATGGAAAGCATATAACATTCATCTTAATGAAACAGTATCAATAAAGATCTTTGAAATTCAGAACTCTTCTGAAATAATAAGTTGTAATTTTTAAAACTATTAGATTCTGCTCAGAAACTGGCAGCAAACATTATTAATTGCAGAGGATACAGGATCTCAGATTTGTTCTGAAAATAAGACCTGGACAAATGTTGAGCTCAATTAAAAGCTGTCTTTCTTATCTGGGCTTATCAAAGTCCCTTTCACTCTCACTTTTTTTTATTGTTCAAGCAGACATACGAGATGTCGAGCAGGAGCAGTA
>NW_006921610.1:12463514-12520738 GCF_000298275.1 Orycteropus afer afer | reverse complement strand
TCTCTTTCTACAAATCTAATTTAAATATTAACTGTACTGGACTAGGCCTCTAATTGTCTTTTCTTTCCTTTTTTTTTTTTTTTTTAATTTCATCCTTGTCTCTTAAATCCCCACTAGACTTATGAATCTGAAGGTCACTGAGGAAATGTCAATGTTATCAGCATATACATTAATACATCCAGTTCTTATCAGCTATCAACCCTCAACTTGGATTTATGTAACAAAAGAGCTTAATCAGTTACCTGGCAGCCACCTGAAAGAATAAAATATAGTGCTTGTACATTTTCTTTGAGAGAGAAGTGGAACAAATATGCTTTCTTGTGATAAAGGAAGAACAGAAATCGGAAAGTAAGGGTAAAAAGGGCAATTAGAACTGCATGTTTAGACTCACTCTTGGTCCTAAGCCAGTTACTGAAATCTTTGAAATAAACCAACAGATTTAGCATGAGGTTTCTCAAATTTTCACTACATCCCAGCATCCCCTATACCACACATAAAAGACTATGGAGCTGCCATGGGAGATGTTAAAGGTTTACCACTGTCAGAGTTCTGTCCATTTCCTAGGGCTGCTATAGTAAAGTAGCACAAAAGAGTGGCTTAAAAAAATAATAATAATTTATTGATTTATAGTTTTGTAGTCTTAGATCAGGGCATCAGCTGTAGTTGTTTTTTCCTGAGGGGTCTGAGGGAGAATCTGTCCAATGCTTCTCTCCTAGCTCTGCTGACAGCTGGCAAACGTTGGAGTTTCTGTTCATGCAGATGCAACACTCCAATCTCTGCCTCTATCTTCATAAGGCTATCTTCCCTATGTGTTGTTTTAGACCCCTTCTTGTCTTTAGTAAGGAGAATAGTTATATTGGATTAGGGTCCACTCTACTCCAGTAGGACCTCATGTTAACTGATACTGTCTTCAAAGACCCTGTTTCCAAACAAGGTCACATTCACAAGTACCAAGAGTTAGAACTTGAATCTAATTTTGGGGGACACAATTCAATCCATAACAGTCTTTGCCTGGTATAGCAGGCATCAGGAGGACATCTCTAGTGTGTGATATCTGCCTCAATTTCACTGCCTGAAATTCTTTGTCTGAAGCCCGGGATACCTGTCCACCAAAACAGCATGCTGGATGAAGAGAAAAACAAGATAGGGCACCTTCACCACCAGATATTTCAAGAGGCAAGAAGTTTCATCTGTGGATAGATAGGCAGGGGCCCGAGTGAACAGGGAATAACTGAGGGATTCTAGGAGCCAGTGGGGTGAAGGGAACTGAGGAGAACATCTGTGGCCCAGACAAAGATCCTAGAAGTCTTCTCTAATAGAAAAGAAAGAGAAACATGAAAATAGTTACTAGCAGAATTTGGTTAATTCTTTCCTGTGGACTCCTTTTTTTTTTTTCAATTGTTTTTTCATATTTACTTTTCCTTTTTTTATTAGCAGTTCATGACTTGGAAAACATACGCAAAGAATTATACTTCATCTCAGATTCCACCAGCTAGAGATAATCACTAATAAAATTTTCATATATTTCCTTCCAATGTGTTTTTTTTTCTATTTATTTATAGATTAAAAAAAATACAATGATAGTTTTGCATCATATGGTCCATAGGCTGTATAACCCTTTTTATTGCTCAATGATGCATTATGAATATTTTCCTAGTCATCCAAATACTGTAACATGATTTAAAGAAAGAAAACATGATTTAAAGAAAGAAAAAAAAAAGTGTTGGGTATGCCACCAATCTACATTCTTGGCCTGTACAAACTCACAGTCAAACTTACACTGTTGAGTTCCTAGCAGTCTCCTCCTTTGAACATTTGCATACTCTGGGTCTTGACTCTTGCTGGGATAAGCCACTGCTGATCTGAGCCCCTACCAGGATGATACTACCACTCATCTGACATTGAGTTTTACATATACACTGCCTAGACCTGCCTCATTTCTAGAGCAAGCCCTTGTGACTGGACCCATCTGTAAAAAATATATATATAAAAAAAAAATCTACTCAATAACTCAGTAGTCCATAATCTTTGAACTGTGACTTGACTTGCCTGACCATCCCTGCCCAAGAGTCACCTTCTGCAGCCCCTTTTTCCTCAGGCCTCCCTGATCTTCCTCTCCTCCCTACTGGTTCATGCCAGCACATGTCATTTCTGAGACCTTTTCTATGATAAGAAGGGCACTTGAGAGTGTTAATAAAGACAAATACCCTGCATGTCATAAATCTGCTTAGTGATCCCTATGTGGCATGTGGTTTTATTTTGGCTGAGCAGCACCTGAGGTCAAACTGCACATGTAGGAGGAGATCTTTTCTGGAATTTTGTCATATTAATCTAACAATTATTTACTGAACATTTACTATGTGCCAATTACCATGTGACGTGGTCCTGGCTAGAGTCCAGTGAGGGAGAATGGAAAAAAAAAAAAGGAAAACAGACAAATAAATATAATAACTACTGTTTTAGTTACCTAGTGCTGCTCTAACAATATACCACAGGTTGAATGGCTTTAACAAACAGGAGTTTATTCTCTTGTAAGTTTGGAGGCTAGAAGTCCGAGTTCAAAGTGCCAGACTCTCAGGGTTAGGTGAAAGCCCCTCAACCTTGGGCTTTAGCTCTGCCTCCTGCTCCCAGCCCACTGAAGCTGGAGGCTTTTTTTCACTCAGGCAGCTGCTGGTTGCTGAGGCTGACATATCCAAGGTTGACTACTAAAAAGGCACAGTTCTAATATTACCAAACAACACAGCAAGCCACTAATTCAAGTCCAGGAAAAACTCCAAGATTGGCAATGCATGGCAGGCTGCTAAGCAACAACTTGGCTACATGCAGGGTTTAAGAGTACCAAAAAGCTAGAGACTGTCCTCAAGGCTGCTTCTTCAATACTAGAAGCAGACCACATCCCTAAAGCAGCTACTCAGCTGCTCCAGTAGATTCCACTATGGAATTGATTGCCAGTCTTACTATGGGGAATAACAACATCCAGCTGCCCAGCCACTCAACCAGGCCCAGCCAAACTGACACAACCTTAACTACCACAACTACTCTAAAGGTCCATGGTTCTAACCCACCAGCTGCTCAATGGGAGAAAGATATAGTAGTCTGATTTTATATAGATTACACCCTTTGAAACCCTTTGGGGCAGTTCTTTTCTATCCTGACAGGATCACTGTGAGTCGGGATCAACTCAGCAGCACACATCATCATCATGGAACCAAAACAACAGCCTGAGATAAAGAATATTTAGGGCCTAAGGCACTTGACTGCTAGTCAGAAGTCTGGTGGTTCAAATCCACCAGCCACTCCTTGGAAGGAAGGTTGGGCATTCTACTTCCTCTGTAGTGATACTACCTCAGAAACCCAAGGAGGGGTCACTATGAGTCAGGTCTGACTCCACAGCACATAACAACAACAACAGGGAACCAACTGTAGAGGGAGAAGTAGGGAGAAGTCAGGATATACTACCCTGAGGAGATTTCCTGCACATTTGTGAGTACCCCATATATGACAAACTAGGATCTGCAGGATTTTACCACTTCTGTTTCACATGCCCCGTCAGCCTACCAATGCCACCAATGTCCACTCTAGGCTCCTTCTCATTAAAATATGTCCACTGCCATTCACTCAAAGTGTTTAAATACCCGTAATGAATGAGTTAAAGGATTAAACATGATAAAATGCATTTTTCTTCTCAGCTTGCAGAAGTTCAATACATAAATTATGTCTTTGATCCTGGCAACTCTGGCAACTAAAAGGATGTTCAAAATAGAAAAACAGGAAATGCCATAGAGAAATGTGTCCCTTTGTTGCTTTGAAAAATATCTTCCCATGAGAGTACAATGAAATAAGCCAGACTTTAGGACCAGCCAAACCTTGGTTAGAATTCCAGGTCTGCCTTTTGCTCACTAAGGTGAACAAAGAACAGTTCCTTAACTACACTGAGCCTCAGTTTCCTCATCTATAAGATGAGAACACAAGACATGCTGCAGTAGAATTCTAAGAATTTACATAATGTATGTGTAATATTTAGCACAGTGCCCTCACTAATAGCATTTGATAAATAGCTGCCTGTGATGTATGAATTGTTATCCCTATTTATCTATACATTATGTCCATATTATGCCCAAGATGCTCAAGGAGGTTAAATAACTTGCCCAGAGTTGGAATAGAGGCCAAGATTTAACTCCAAACCTCTGTCTCTTAACTGCTTTGGTAGCACTGGAAGGGATAGAAATGTGGAATGGCATCTTAACAGGTCCATAACCAGCATCTCAAGTATAAGACTATTTAAAATAACACTTGTATAAAGGCAGGTGGAATATTATGTGGTGCCAGATCTGCTTTAAAATCAAGAACCATGGCAGAGAAGGGCTGAGAGCACTCACTTGTTGGCAACTGCCAAAACTCAGGCAGAGTGACGTTGAGAAATGGCAGAGAGCAAGAAATGTAAGGAAGATGAGGCAGAACAATAGGGGTTGGTGAGAGGAATCTGCTATAGAGGAGCACCCCACCCAAACAGCAGTGAATCAGACAGCATTTCAAAGATGTCCTACCTCTTATGGTGGGAAATAAGCTCTATATCAAAAGATTTGTCCCAAAGTAATGGCCTAGCCACCAACCTGGACTATAAGTAGATCACAAATAATTTCATGGGTGAAAGAACTGTACATAAAAGACAGAATGTTCTTTCTGGGGGGGGGGTATGCTGGGGAACAGGAGCGAAACCAAGTGACTCTCTAAGTGTTTAGTAAGAAAGTGGAAGCACTGAACTGGAATATCCAACATTCTTTCTACATATTAACCCATTTTTAATAACAAGGAAGTTTATCATCCATATCACTATTTCCCCCATATCCTTTTGCCTTCTACTCCCTTCCCTGTTAGGGAATGAATTTTGTCCCTCAACAAATGCATGTTTAAATTATAACTCATGTATCTATATATATGACCCTGTATGAAAACAGAAATTTCTCTTCTATGATGTTAATTAGGTCATACCAATGAAGGGTGGGTCTTAGAGCTAATCACTTCTGAGTTACTAAAAAGATCAGAATAGACACAGAGACACACACACAAAGAGATGAGGAAGACAGACTACAGAGACATATGCATCCCCATACCCAAGGATGCCAAAGATTGCAATCAGCTACTAGAAGCTGAAGTAAATAAGGAAGAATCTCTCTCTAGATTCACACCCTGAATTTGGACATCTAGTCTCCTGAACTAAGAAAAGAAATTTCTCCTCTTTAAGGCCACACATCCATGGTATTTCGGTTTCAGCAGCACTAGGTAAGAATGACACATTGGATGTGGTAGCCTACCCATGGCAGCCCTCCTGGAGATGTTCCATGATGATGACAGTAACAGTTTCTGCTATGATTATGGCAAAAAAAAATCTATGGCTACCACCAATAGACTTGGTGGTGCACATTTTGAATTTTTCCTATGATGATGTCCCCTGTTACTTTGATAATTTGATTAAGGTGGTATCTGCCATGCTTCTCCTCTGTAATTTCCCCCTCTGTAATTAATAGGTATTCTTCAGGGAGGTCCTTGAAAACTATGAATTTTTTTCCCCCAAATTGTCTTCAAATTGTAATTAATTAATTAATTAATTATGTATCTATTCATTGTTATTGTTAGGTGCCATCGAGTCCTCGCCAACTTACAGTGACCCTCTGTACAACAGAACAAAACATTGCCTGGTCCTGCACCAGCCTCATGATCCTTGCTACACCTTAGCCCATTGTTGCAGCCACTGTGGAACTCCATCTTGTTGAAGGCCTTTCCCTTTTTCGTTGACCCTCCACTTTACCAAGCATGATATCTTCTCTAGGAAATGGTCCCTTCTGAAACATGCCCAAAGTAGGTAAGATGAAGTGTGACCATTCTTGCTTCCAAGGAGCATTCTGGCTGCACTTCCTCCAGAACTGATCTGTTAATTCTTCAGACAATCCATACTTCCAGTATTCTTACCTAGCACCACAAGTCAAAAGTATCAATTGGGCTGCTAACCAACAGGTCAGAAGTTTGAGTCTACAGGTACTCTGTGGGAGAAACATGTGACAAATTGCTTCTGTAAAGATTAATAATCTTGGAAACCATATGAGGTGGTTCTACTCTGCCCCATAGGGTTGTTATGAGTTGGCATTGACTTGATAGCAACAGATCTGGATTTTTGGTTTTAACTTTTCAAATGAGTTGTATTCTATTAGTGTCATTATTCACTTTGATTCTCAAATTTTCCCTGATATGTCCAGTGGGAGGCCCTTCAAACTGGTTTCCGGATATTATTGGCATAATCCAACTATTCTGTGGCCATTTCTTAGGGAAAGGAAGGAGATTCTAAAACAAACAAACAAAAAAATGATGTGCCATACTCAACTTATAAGTTCCCTGCCTAAGTTCTAGAATCAACTAGTTTTCCAAAGTGCCCTGGTTCCTTTTAATGGAAAGTGATATTGAGAAACCAAGATCTGTGCATTATTTCTGTTCATTGTTATTAAGGTTCGGCTGCTCCCAGACCTTCTCGGTGGACAGAGTCAGGGAAGGAGGGTGCATGCATGTGTATGTGTGTACAAAATTTACACCTGTGTTTATTTATCTACTTATATGTTTTGAAAACTTTAGAATTCATTCTAGTTTTCTTCCTTTCCATATTTGTAACTTTCTTTTGACAGTGGGATCAGATTATTCTTAACATAGTTATTTATTTGAACTTATTTCATCAACTTTCTGTATGTAAACAGTCCCTCATCTTTATTTTTGCACAGATCTTCCTTACTTCATTTAGGTTCTGACTCTCTGCCCTATATAAACAGGAAAACCTTTTTCTCTATTTTATATAAACAGGATAACTTTTCTATAGCTTTTCAGTAAATACATTTTATTTTTATGGGCTTAGAAATTTAATATGAGTAAATAGAAGTGCTTTTACACTTAATTTCTATTAAAGGATGAATCCTTCACTGTAATACCTGTCCAATTACATCTGCCAGGGCAGTAGTTGGCAAATAGTAACCTGTGGGCCATATTTGACCTGAGGTCTGTTAGTGGACAACTCAGCAAGGCAAGAATAATTTTTACATTTTTAAAGGATAGTTAAAAAGAATGTGACAGAAACCCTATGTGATCCAGAAAACCTTAAGTATTTACTATTTGGTACTTTAGGAGCTCTGGCAGTGTAATGGTTAAGGTATTTGTCTGCTAACCCACCAGCTGCTACACAGAAGAAAGATGAGGAAGTCAGCTTCTATTAAGATTGGAAACTCAATGGAGGTTGCTCTGAGTCAGAATTGACTCAGTGATGGTGAGTTTGGTTTCAGTATTTCATATTTTGCTTGGTCTAGGATATCTGACTGTTGAGAAGACAAAGTAAACTATTATAATGAAATGTGCAAAGACCTGGAGTTAGAAAACAAAAAGGGAAGAACACGCTTGGCATTTCTCAAGCTGAAAGAATTGAAGAAAAAATACAAGCCTCAAGTTGCAATAATGAAAGATTCTATGAGTAAAATGCTGAATGATGTAGGAAGTATCAAACGAAGATGGAAGGAATACACAGAGTTACCTGTATAAAAAAAATTGGTCAATCTTCATCTATTTCAGGAGTTGGAATATGATCAAGAACCAATAGTACTGAAGAAAGAAGTTGAAGCTGCTCTCAAGGAATCTGCGAAAAAGAAGGCTACAGAAATTGACAGAATACCCATTGAGATGTTTCCACAAACTGATGCCATGCTGGAGGCACTTACTTGTCTGTGCCAAGTCATTTGAAAGACAGCTACCCAGCCAACTGAATTGAAGAGATCTATATTTGTACCCATTCCAAAAAATGTGAGCCAAACAAATTATCAAACAATATTATTAATATCACACACAATAAAATTTTGCCAAAGATCATTCAAAAAACAGTTGCAGCAGTATATTGACAAGGAACTTCCAGAAATACAAGCTGGATTCATAGGAGGATGGGGAATGAGGGATATCATTGCTGATACCTTTGCTGGAAGCAAAGAATACCAGAAAGATGTTTACTTGTCTTACTATACAAAAGCATTCAACTGTGTAGATCATAACAAATTATGGATAACATTGTGAAGAAGGGAATTTCAGAACATTTAATTGTGCTCATGAGGAACATGTACATAGACCAGACTGTCATTTGAACAGAACAGAAGGGGATACTGTATGGTTTAAAATGAGGAAAGGTGTGTGTCAAGGTTGTCTCCTTTCACCATACTTATTCAATCTGCATGCTGAGCAAATAATCTGAGAAGCTGGACTATATGAAGAAGACATGGAATGAGTATTGGAGGAACACTCATTAAGAACCTGTAATATGCAGATGACACAACCTTGCTTGTTGAAAGTGAAAATGATTTGAAGCACTTGCTGATGAAGATTAAAGATAACAGTCTACAATATGGATTATACCTCAACATAAAGAAAACAAAAATCCTCACAATTCAACAAATAAGCAGCACCAAGATAAATGAAGAAAAGATTGAGTTGTGAAAGATTTCATGGTGGCATAGTGCCTAAGGCATTAGACTGCTAACCAGAAGGATGGAGGTTCAAACCCACTAGCCATTCCTCAGAAGGAAGACTGACCAATCTACTTCAGTAGAGATACTGCCTTAGAAACCCAAGGAGAGGTCAGTATGAGTCAGATCTGACTCGACAGCAGTGAGTTTGGTTTGGTTTTTTGGTTTGCATCAACAATCAACATCCATGGAAGTAGCAGCCAAGAATCAGATGTTGTATTGCACTGGGAAAATCTGTTCCAAAAGACCTTTTAAAATGTTGAAGAGCAAAGATGTCACTTTGAAGATTAAGGTGCACCCAACCCCAGGCCATAGTATTTTCAATTTCCCCATATGCATGTGAAAGTTGGACAATGAATAAGGAAGATGAAGAAGAGTTGATGTGTTTGAGTTGTAGTGCTGGCGAAGAATATTGAAAGTACTGTGGACTGCCAGAAGAACTAACAAATGTGTCCTTTAAGAAGTGCAACCAGAATGCTCCTTGGAAGTGAAAATGGCTGGACTTCATCTCACCTACTTTGGTCATGGTGTCAAAAGGGACCATTCCCTGGAAAGGATATTATGCTTTGTAAATTGGGATGTCAGCAAAAAAGAGGAAGACCCTCTCAATGAGATGGGTTGACACAGTAGCTGCAATGATAGGCTCAAGTATAATAATGATTGTGAGGATGGCACGCCCTGGGCAGTGTTTCATTCTGTTGTACATATGGTCGGTATGAGTCGGAGTCAATTCAGTGGCACCTAAGAACAACAGGGTATCCAACTACTCTGCCAGCATGATTAGCTCCTTTACCTGGAGGTAGTGACATAAAATGAAGTAAGTTTCTGGGCTGCTTTAAGCTTCAAAGGCTCTAAACAAGTTGCAAGGAACCATTGAAATTGCCATCTTATCAGGCAGTCCAAAAGAATGATGATGAATAATTTACAAAATCATCAGTGAAAACAAGGTAGTGTTAAGGATAAAATTTAAGTCACCCTACTCCTTGTCCTTTTATTAAATATGCCAGGCTCCATTTGCCTCTAATTTGCATGGCCATTAGGGAATGGCTGGCTTACAACACTATTTATTTCAATCAACATCTTATGTAAACTTTAATGTTTGATTATATGAGTTAGTACAACTACAAATAAATTATCAACCCTAATTCAAATTCAAAAGTAAGTCCATTTTGAAGTAGAATATGATTGATTGTAAGAACTGGAAAACCTTGGAACAGGGTCATTATTTCTGAGTTACATGCCACATATTAATAGAGTGGGAGGAACAAATTGTCACCTTTGGACTAATATAGAATCCACTTACTAATGAGCCTTGCATATTTGGTTTACTACTTTGCATTACCAACCCATGGGCCTGGTTCCTTAGAGGCAAAACTGCAGTTTCTTGATGAAGAGAAGGAAATCCTATTTGCCTTAATATAAGAAAAAGGAGACAGTAAATAGAAACAGTTCCAAAGCACAACTAACAGGAGCATGCCTAGCAAAAGCTCCTTTCTTCACTAACACAAGAAGAAGGAAAGCTGCACTCAGTTTATCAATGTGTGTGAATAAATTTCTGTTTTCCACATATTGTGATTTCCCTGCCTTAAAAAAAAAAAAAAAAAAAAACTCTTTTTGAAGAAAGGTTCTAAATAGCTACAGTCTGTTCCCTTTATTTTCCTTTCTTACCCAAGCAGTGTCCTGACAGTAGGTGGTATATAAAGGAAAGGTAATGCGAGGGGGAAAACAACAACCAACAAATAAATAAATATTTTACACAGTGCTGTGAATTCATATTCCACCATTAGTTTATTCTCACTTAACAGCTTGAGCTGAAATGTGAGTTCCAGTGCAATGCTCCTACTAATTGCCTTGAATAATTCAGGTTTTACCTCTCTCTAGGGCCTCTCTGGAGCCGTCCTGCCGGAAGCCATGTTTGGTGCTTCAGAGCCCACAAAATGATGACTCTCAATGCTGCAAACTACACAGTGAGCTGGAGTTGCACGACTGGTAAGCTAGAAAAGCCCTAACAGAGGAGCAATGCGAGAGCATCCAAGGAACCAACCAGTGTTCATTTCAGACATCCTGAGACTGAAATCTCACCTGGGTTCACAGTTCGTTGTTGTATGGTCTTTTCCTTTAGCGAGGTTAGAGAGAACTCCAATGTATTCATTTTCTTTGGCTCAAGAACAAAATTCTGAAGCTGCTGACTTGAAATAGGTCCTCCAGAGAATAAAGGAAGAAAATTAGGAAAAAGTAAAAATAAAATAAAAAAAAAGAACCTCACTCAACTAACTGCTTTGTCTGCGTAATAACATAGAGCATGACTGTCACTCTGAAGACATATTAGCTCATTTAAGTAATTAGTGTGAGCAGCATGTTTCCCTACTTATTCCATTCAATTATAGGGTTCTCACTTTGTCATTACTGGAGTGTCTTAATGTGACTTGTAATTAGTGTAATTACAATCCAATGTTAATTATATCTGCCACTTAGACATAATTTTATATAGTAATGGTCTCTAATCTCAATAACCTTATTATGTTGTTTATTCAAACAGGAATTAAGTCTTCTTTCATGCGTCAAATATGGAGATTACCAAAAAGTACTGCTTGTGTCATTTTGGTAGTTATGACAAGGGAATCTCTGAAATAGCAAAATCATATTTGAGACAATGTCTGCATGTGCAAACAATTACAGCAGTTCCTCCCAGTTTCCAGAAATATGCCTGCGTATCTTCAGATGACTGTGTTCAGAGGCAGTTTGAGCTTTGACTTACTCAAGACTTCTGGGAAGAACTACTGTGTGTACATCTAGAAGAAGCCTATTAACTGTGGTTCAATTTATTAGAATACCATATACTCATCGCTGACCATTTAATGGTCCATTGCTCTGAATAACTAACTGTTGTATACAATGTAATAATCTCATCTCCCATTTGAAGAGCACATTATCTTTTAAAGTGCTTTTAAGTGTAGTATTTCAGTGAATCCTGGAAACAACTTTGTAGGAGTGGGTATGTCAAGTATCAAATCATGTGAATACACTGATAAAATAAATAAAGGATGTTGGCCACATTCACTTTGCCAGGGCAGAGCTGCTAATGAAAAGGCAGTTTAGCAGTGGTTAATAGCATGGGCTCCAAAGTTCCTAGGGTTTGAATCCTACCCTCTTCCACTTATAAATTTAATTAATATCCTTGAGCACAGTGCTTAACCCCTCTGTCCCTTAGTGTCCTCATCTGTGTAACAGGAATGATAGCAGTATCTACTTCATAGTGTTGCTTCAAGGATTAAACGGGCAATAAGGAAAAAGCCTAAAACAATTCTTGGTACCAACTAAAAATTAAGTAAATGTTGGCTTCTAATATTGTTTCTCTGAATAGCACTCATCTTTTCATTTATGACCTTATGTTCTTGCCTATAAATAACATCACTGCCTTATCGATTTTCTTATGCTAATTACTAATGAAAGTTTTCATAAATACACTGTGTGTGTATGTATGTATATATATATATATATATATATATATATATATATATGGCATGTTCATATAGAAAAAGATAATCCAGACCAAAGAATCTTTAATAAAGCAAAAAGGAAGAATCCTTTAGCCAACTCAGCAGTTATAATAATGCAGTGATATGCATTTCCTAGTGAAAAGATTAAATGGTTTCTTTTTTTTTTTTCTCTCAATACAAGCACCAACACTTCCTGAAATACTTGGAGTGGTACTTCTTGTTGCTATAATATTCCATGAATCCTCAAGAACTTAACAAGACCAAATGTGATAGTATCTGTGAAATACTGTTAGAACTAAGTTCTACAAAATATTGGTTGTTATTTATTTAATTCTAAAAACAAATTTTAAATCAGAACATTACAGCTTACAAATTTGCTCTGTTGAGATTTTTCCTTTCCTTAAACTCTGGCTCCTTTCCTAATTTTCCAGAAACAAAAGTTTTCATTTCAAATTCTGACTTGGTCTCTTTTGACATATGATGCCATTTCTGATGAACCTGGCAAGAATGGGCATTTCCTGCAGCTGTTTAAAATAAACAAGAAGATGATGTTTGCTGGTAAATTCTCTCAGCTAATTATGACAATAACAAAGAGAAACCAGTACACTCTGGGCTCTGGATTTTCATCACATTTTAAAGATTTTAGGTAGTGGAATTATCAGCTCGTGAAGTGTGTATAACACTCAAAGTAAAGCTAGGCCTGTTGGAGTTTATAGCAGCATAAACACAACTGGTTGGGAAATCTTTGGAATGTGCACTGTTCCCAGGGAATTAGTCATTAAATATTAACCAGCAGTTCCTCTGATTTTTTTTTTTTTTTATTTATAATCATTTACATGTGTAATAGGGCAACTTTGCTGAAATGAAAAAAAGCACTGAAGGATACTGCAAAAAGGGCGTGAAGGTGGCATCGTCCTACCACCTCTAACTTCACAAGTGGGGAGAAGGATCAAGATCCACATCAGTCCCCAAGGCTAATCCCTATAAAGTGTAGGTCAGATATACCACCACCTTCAAATATTTGTATCAATCTGACACTAACTTTCCCTCCCACAGTACTCTCTAGTCTCCTGGGTTTGATAATTCATTGCAATGGCTACTTAGAATTCACACAATGCTTATGAGTATGGGGTTTATTAGGAAAGTAACAGTTCAGGTTGAGGAACACTCAGGACACAATTCTTTGATCAGAATAGCTTCTCAGCCATGCCACAGGCATGCTTCTAAGCTGTGCAACAGGCATGCTTCTCCCTAGCCTTGTCATCTCAGCACTGAATCCACTTGGACATTTTCCTAATCAGGAAGTGTTGCAAAGCTTTTAACTCTGCAACTAGGTGCCCAGAGATGCATCCCACTCCACCAGCAAGGCTCTTGCTCAAAGGGACTCAACTCTCTTGCTCTACAGGCTGGGGAGTCCACTACTCTGTCTCATGCCAGTCCCCTGATTCTATTGGTTCTGCTACCTCTGCTGCTGCCACCTCTCTGCTACTGTCTTTCTGTCATCACTCTGCACTCTCCCTGCTTCCTATTTGTAGTCTTTCTGCCACCTCAGCACAGGGATCTTGAGTTTAAGGATATGCTCCACTCTTGGCTCCTCTTTCTTGATGCTAGTGAGATTCTCCCTTACCACCTCTAGGATGGTTCATTTTAAGCCTAGCAGGATGGCAAAACTGACCAATCCCTACATTAGGGTTCCATACACCTTGCTTGCATGTTTGCACCCACATAAGCATGCCATGTACTTTATTTACATTATTAACAAGCTATCTAATTCCCTTGGTGGGACACAAATACCTCATAATTGTTCCACCCAGTCATCTGGTGGGAGTCACAAAGACCATGGGTAAAAGAGCCATATTAAGTAATTCACTGTACCATAGATATCAATTCCTCCCTCTTTAAATACTTCCACAACTGCTATGTTCCAGGTTTTGAAATTAAGCTTCATAAATGTGTGGATGACTTCTTACTCCCAGCCCAAGCCTTCCTAAGAAGGCATCAGGTTTTAACATTCTCAATTGCACAAAGACTGCAGCCACTTCAAACTGTACTTGTGTTAAGAGCCCCTAAGCCCGTTAGCCTGCTGCCCATGCTCCAAGTTAGGCAATTGTGTCCTCAAAACTGTTTATCTTAGGATATGTTTTTCCCTCAATCTTGTGCAAAAGCTCACCTCTGGAGTAATGTTGGTGACGGGTTAGATCAGATGACACAATATACTGACAAAGAAATTCCCATATGAGAGGCAGGAGGCCATGGGAAGAAATGTCCTTGATCAAGGGCATGGCTAGGCTTGTTAACTTGAACAAATCACTTGGCTACCTTGCATATTAATTTATTCTAATGAAATTGCCTGATCCAACCAGTCACTTCCCAAATAGTCTATGAAGAGAAAATATAAAATTAAAATCATAGTTTTTGAATACTTTATATTCTTAGAAATATAAATGAGGTATTAACAATGATTATGATTTCATATTCACTGCCATCAAGGAGATTTCAACTTATACTGGCCTCCCTTGGGCTTCCAAGGCTGGAAATCTTTACAGAATCAGACTGCCTCATCTTCCTTCCACAGAATGGCTGGTGGGTTTGAAGTACTAACCTTTTGTTAGTAGCCAAATGCCTTAACCACTATACCGCTGAGAAGCCAAAAATTGTTTGTTTAAAATGAGAGTAAGAGTTTGGAACTTTTATTTAAGTAGACATATTAAGAATGGATAGGTTAGTAGTGTATAGGGGTATGGAATTGTTGTTGTTGTTGTTATGTACTGTCAAGTCAGACCCGACTCATAGCAACCCCTCCTTGGGTTTCTGAGGCAGTATCACTATGGAAGTAGATTGCCCAACCCTCCTTCCGAGGAGTGGCAGGTGAGTTTGAACCACCAGCCTTCTGGTTAGCAGTCAAGTGCCTTAGGCACTACTCTACTAGAGCTCTCCAATGTTCATGGATTAACCTAAGACTAATTACTTACCCTCACTAAAGTATTATCTCTTCATCTACAAACTGGTGACAATAAGAATATTTTGTGAGGACTACTGTGGCGTAGTGCCTAAGGCACTTGACTGCTAACCAGAAGGCT
Organism: Orycteropus afer afer; assembly: GCF_000298275.1. NCBI lineage: Eukaryota > Metazoa > Chordata > Mammalia > Tubulidentata > Orycteropodidae > Orycteropus > Orycteropus afer. Next base: position 12,505,618 of record NW_006921610.1, on the reverse strand, counting down.
GGTGGTTCAAACCCACTGGCCAGTCCTCAGAAGGAAGATTGAGCAATATATTTCCATAGAGATACAGCCTTGAAAACCCAAGGAGGGGTTGCTATGAGTTGGAACCAACTCAATAGCACTGAGTTAGTGAGTGAGTGTGAGGTTCAAGATTGTGTCTTTGAAGAAAGTCTTGGTGATTGACTTCCAAAAAATTAGCCGTTAGAAACTCTATGGAGAACAGTTCTATTCTGACACAGATGCAGTTGTGTCTGACATAGACTCAATGGGATGGCAATTGGTGTATGTGTGTGCATGTGTGTGTGTGTGTTTAAGGTAAATCAGCTGGTTTCCAAAGGATGAACTACATATGGGATTCGATTCTCAGGATGCTAGGTCAAGTGGGGTAAGGCAGAATATAAAGCTGGAAAGGGGGAAATTTATTGATAGAGAATCCCAATCTGTGATACAAGATTTAATATTGTATCAGTTAGGATTTAACCAGAGAACCAGAACAAGTATGAATTGGCATACATGATTATAAGGGGCTGCCTAAGTAAGTATGAAACACACAGGGCAGGTATGTCAAGAAGAGAAGATCATAGACAGACTGGAACCCATGGGCACAGACCAAAGCTATAATCCACAGGATGGACATAAACACTTGATGCATAACTGCCCTCCCTCCCCCCAACAAATATGTTATTACTCAGTAGGGCAGAAGGATAGTGAAAGAGGAAGTAAAAATAAAGGTTACAAAGAAAGATGGGGATAGAGTATGGACAGGTTAATAAAGTCATGTAAGGTACACACAAACATACTTATGCCAGAGTATAGGCATTGGAAGAAATAAATAAGCAAAATGAGAAGAATCATCATCCATAATCTCACTATATAGAGTAAGCCTCTGATAATTTTGTTTTACTTTCTTCCAGACCGATCCGTTGTTTGCTTAAAATAGTTTCCTTATAAACTTTGATTTCTTGTATGTATTTGGAGCATGTTGTGCTATGAGCTAGGGACTTAGTAGTCAATGCACAAATATTTACTGGACTGAATTGAAGCCTTCTGATAAATTTCCATGTGAAGTCTGGTAAAAAGTTGTATTTTCTTCTACTTTAAACATAAGTCTAGAGAATGATTTGACTTTTCCCTTAGCATTTATTTTTCTAAGCTAAAATCATCAGAAGTAACATCAACTTTGCATTTTGTCAATTTTCTTTCAGATCGTATTGATGCTGTGGTTCAAATCCAGTAGCTTGTATTGACTTTGAATAACTATGCATTGTTCCATTCCAATTTTTCTAAAGCACACTTTGCCTCTTGATTGATCAGGGAAAGTAAGTAACTATAAGTCAATTTTTTGTGTGGATAGAAATCTATTGAGAATTTTCTTATTTTTCTTACATCTATTAGCCAAACACAAAGATGAAAGTTCAGAATATTTAAGAAGTATAATGAATAAGTTAAAATAATTTATTATTATGAAACTTAGAGATAACCATATGAACAGATGCAAATAGAAGAAAATGTATTTAGACTTGAAAGAGTATATAGACCGACATACACTACGGGAGATGTTTTCCTCTCAAAAAAGTAGTTGTATGGTCAGTTAGGAGCTCTGGTAACATATTGCCTACGGCACTTGACTGCTAACCAGAAGGCTGGCAGTTCAAACCCACCAGCCACTCCTCAGAATGAAGTTGGGCAATCTACTTGCCTAGTGATACTGCCTCAGAAACCCAAGGAGGGGTCCATATGAGTCGGGTCCAACTCGATGGCAAATAACAACAACAACATGATCAGTTAGTTTAAAATTATAACGTTAGGTCGAATTTACTTACCATATCTGACAGTCAAAAATATCTAACACCAACAGCAAATTTATATTGGTAGATATAGAAGTATATACCTATCTGTAGTTGGCAAGAGTAAATTAGTGTTCCCTCTTACTACAGTTACACACATTCTTAAGAACATTCACTTGCTTCAATTCTTCAACAGTAGTACCAAATATGTACTTTTGCAAGTCCCTATGTCTTCACCTATTGGTTTGGCAGGTAGAGCCATTATGTTAGAAAATAATGAGAAAACAAAACTTCTTCATAAAGGTAACACATAAAAATGGCTATTCTTTCAACAGTGTTTGAACTTTCTGAAGTCATCTGTGAAAAACAAACTTACCCTTCAAAAGGGAGAGGTCTGCTATCATAGAGCCTAAGGCATTTGACTGCTAACCAGAAGGCTGAGGATTCAAATCCACCAGCCACTCCTCAGAAGGAAGATTGGGTAATCTACTTCTGTAGTGTTACTGCCTCAGAAACCCAAAGATGGGTCGCTAAGGGTTGAATTGACTCAATGGCAGTGAGTTTGGTTTTTTTTTTTTTTTTGGAACCTTCAAAATAGTTCTCTAATATCAAGCTAAATTATAAGGAAGAAACATTGAGAAACAACTATACATTTGGGAGCTTCTGAAATCATACCACTTGGATAGCAGCAGCCTTGCTTTTCAACCACAAAACCAGCCTAGATTAAAATATTTCAATTCAGACAGACCCCAAAATAATCAGGCATCCTGATAACCAATTGAGAATCCTGCTTTCATTTCTACACTAGGCTGGAGTCAACACTATGGTGGCCCAAAGCACAGTACCTTGTGTATCACATTCCATAGATTTTTTAAAATATAGGTTAAATAATAGTAAAATGAATATCAGAGGCATCATAGAAGGGGAAAGAATTACAAAACAACATGTAGCTTAAACTTTATTCCATCATAAGTTGGGCGGTTGGCCTCCTTGTCACCTTTTGACCACACATTCTTGTCAATGCTACCTTGATTCCCACAGCAAGCCAGTAAGTATCTATTATCAGCTCATCTTCAAAAAGTGACAGGTCAGTTCATCACCCTCAAAAGAAACTCCAGCCACCTAAGATTGGAGATATTATTAATAAAGACAAGAGTTTAGCATGCCAATTGCTTGTAATGTACCAGGCACTGGGCCAAGTATTTAGTAGCCTCTATCTCTTTTAAGAACCAGTCTTCTGTCAGTTTTTCAAACTCTGATGGCTTACATGTTGCTATGATGCTAAAGCTATGTCACCAGTATTTCAAATACAAGCAGAAAGACCCATGATAAAGAGGTTTCAGTGGAGTTTCCAGATTAAGACAGACTAGGAAGATGTATCTGGTGATCTACTTCTAAAAATATTGGCCAATGGAAACCTTATGAATAGCAATGGAACACTGCCATAGTGCCAGGTGATGAGCACCTCAGTTTGGAAGGCATTCAAAATGTGACTGAGGAAGAGCTGTCTCCTCAAAGTAGAGTCAACCATAATGATGTGGCTACAGTAAAGCTTTCAAGACCTCCATTTGCTAATGTAGCATGAATCAAAATGAGAAGAAATAGCTGCAAACATTCATTAATAATCAAAACATAGAAGGTATGAAGTATGTTGTTGTTATTGTTGTCACGTGCCCTTCAGTTGGCTCTGACTCATTATGATCCTATGTATAACAGAAGAAACACTGACCAGTCCTCATGAAACCACTGTGCAGTCCTCATAATACTTATGAGGTATTATGCTTAACCCCATCATCACAGCTACTCTGTCAATCCATCGCACTGAAAATCTTCCTTTTTTTTTTTTTTTTTGCTGACTCTCTATGTTACAAAGCATGATATCTTTCTCCAGGAATTAATCCCTTCTGGCAACATGACCAAAGGATGTGAGACAAAGTCTGGCCATTAAAATTTCTAAGGATCATTCTGGCTGCACTTCTTCCAAGATAGATTTGCTCACTCTTCTGGTTGTCCATGGTATTTTCAGTATTCTTGGCCGACATCACAATTCAAAGGCATCAATTCTTCTTCAGTCTTCCTTATTAATTGTCCATCTTTCACATGAATAGGAAACAAATGAAAATACCATGGCTCAGATCAGACACACCTTAGTGTTCAAAATGACATCTTTATTCCTTAACACTTTAAAGAGGTCTTTTGTAGCAGATTTTCCCATTGCAGTATGACATTTGATTTCTTGAATACTGCTTCATGGGTATTGATTATGAATCTTAAGTTAAGTGAAATCTCTGACAACTTCAATCTTTTCTCCACTTATCATGATGTTGCTGATTGGTCCAATTGTGAGATTTGTGGGTTTTTTTTATGTTGAGCTGTAATCCATATGGAAATCTGTAGTTTTTGATCTTCATCAGTAAATGCTTCAAGTCATCTTCACTTTCAGCAAGAAGGTTGTGTCATTGGAATATACCAGATTGTTAATGAGCCTCCTTCCAATCCTGATGCTGTGTTCTTCCTCATATAGTCTAGCTTCCTGGCTTATTCACTCAGTATACATATAGAACAAGTATGGTGAAAGTAACCCTGACACACACCCTTCCTGACTTTAAACCATGCATTATCCCCTTGTTCTGTTTGAACAACAGCTTCCTGGTCCATGCACTGATTCCTCATGAACACAAGTGTTCTGAAATTCCCATTATTTTCAACATTATCCATAGCCAACAAAACAAAGGTAAACATTCTTCTTGGTATTCTTTCGTTTCAGCCAAGATTAATCTGACATCAGCAATGATATCCCTCATTTCACATCCTTTTCTGAATCCAGCCTGAATTTCTAGCAAATGTCTGTTGACGTAATGCTACAACTGGTTTTGAATTGTCTTCACAAAAATTTTACTTGCATGTGATATTAGTGATATTGTTTGACAATTTCCACATTCTGTTGGATGACCCTTCTTTGGAATGGGCACAAATATTGATCTCTACCTGTCAGTTGGCCAGGGAGCTATATTACACATTTCTTGGCATAAATAAGTAAGTGCTTCTAATGCTGCATCCATTTGTTAAAACATCTCAATCAGTATTCTGTCAATTCCTAGAGCCTTTTTTTTTTTTTTTTTTTTTACCAATTCCTTCAATGCAACTTTGACTTCTTCCTTCAATATCATTGGTTCTTGATCATATGTTCCCTCCTGAAATGGTTGAATGTCAACCAATTCTTCTTGGTACAGTGACTCTCTATGTTCTTTCCATCTTCTTTTGATGCTTCCTGCATCATTTAATATTTTGCCCATAGAAACTTTCAATATTGCAGCTCAAGGATTGATATTTTTCTTGAGTTCTTTCAGCTTAAGAAATGCCCAGCATGTTCTTCCCTTTTGGTTTTCTAACTCTGAATCTTTTCACATTTCATTATAGTACTTTACTTTTTCTTCTGAAACTTCCCTTTGAAATCTTTTGTTCAGGTCTTTTATTTCATCATTTCTTCCATTTGCTTTAGCTACTCTCCATTTAAGATCGAGTTTCAGAGTCTTTTTGGACATCCATTTTGGCCTTTTCTTCCTTTCCTGTCTTTTTAATGACCTTTTACTTTCTTCACATATGAAATTCTTGATGTCATCCCACAACTCATCTGGTCTTTGGTCACTGGTGTTCAGTGGGTCAAATTAGTTCTTCTGATGGTCTCTAAATACAAGTGGGATATAATCAGGTCATATTTTAGCTCTTCTGGACTTGTTTTAATTGTCTGCAACTTCAGCTTGAACTTGCATATGAGCAATTGATGGTCTGTTCCACAGTTAGCTCCTGGCCTTGTTTTAGCTGAAGGATGAGCTTCTCCAACACCTTTTTCCACAGATGTAGGCAAGCTGATTCCTGTGTATTCCCTCTGGTGAGGTCCACATGTATAGCTGTTGAAAAAAAAAAAAAAAAAGGTATTTGCAATGAATAAGTTTATGGTCTTGCAAAATTCTACCATGTGATGTCCAGTGTCATTTCTATCATTAAGGCTATAATTTCCAACTACTGAAGATTCTTCTCTGTCCCCATCTTTTGGATTCCAATCACCAGTAATTATCAATACATCTTAATTGTATGTTTAGTCAATTTCATACTGAAGAACTTGGTAAAAATCTTCAATTTCTTTATCTTTGGCTTTAGTGGTTGGTGCATAAATTTGAATAATAGTAGTATTAACTAGTCTTCTTTGTAGGCATATGGATATTTATCCTATTCCTGACAGCATTGCACTTCAGGATAGATCTTGAAATGTTATTTTTGATGATGAATGCAATACCATTCCTCTTCCATCTATCCTTCCCAGCATAGAGACCAAATGATTGTCTCATTCCAAATAGCCAATACTTGTCCATTTCAGCATACTAATGAATTTCATTTCATTTCTGACAACTTCCAATTTTCATAGATTCATACATTTTACATTAAATATCCTGATTATTAATGATGGTTTGCAGCTGATTCTTATTATTTTGAATGATGTCCCATCAGCAAATGAAAGTCCTGTAAGCTTTACTTCACCCACGTCATTAAGGTCAACTCCACTATGAGGAGTCAGCACTTCAGTCATATTTTGAGTGCCTTCCAACCTCAAGGGCTCATCTTCAGGCATTATATCAGACAATGTTTCAAGGTATTCATAAAGGTTTCCAGTAATATATCAGATCGTGTTTCACTGCTATTCATAAGGTTTTTTTGTTTGTTTGTTTTTTTCTTTTGCTGTCATGAAAAAATATACAACAAGACATTTGCCAATATAACAACTCCCCATTTACGCCTCAGGGACATTGATGATATATTTTTCATGTTGTACCACTATTATTGCTATCCTTTTCCAAAATATTCCACCACCATTAGCATAAACTCAAAGCCTGGTAAACAAAAGCTTTCTCTTTCCCCTCTCTCCTACCCCTGGTAGCATAGTGCCTAAGGCACTTGACTGCTAACCAGAAGGCTGGCGGTTCAAATCCACCACCCACTCCTCGGAAGGAAGATGGGGTAATCTACTTCCATAGTGATACTGTCTCAGAAATCCAAGGAGGGGTCGCTATGAGTCGGGTCCAACTTGATGGCACATAACAACAACAAATATATATATATATTTCAATCTATCTAGGAATTAAACCTCTCCTCACCTCCTATCCCTGGTAACCAACAAAGAAAGTTTCCTTCCTTGTATAAACTTTTCCTTCACTTTTTACAATAGTGAACTAACACAATATTTTTCCTTCTGTGATTGATTTGTTTCACTTAACATAATGTCCTCCAAGTTCATTCATGTTATGTGGTGTTTTGCAGATTTTACATTATTCTTTAGGGTTGCATAATATTCCATTGTGTGTATGTACTACAGTGAGTTTATCTATTCCTTGGTTGATGAGCATTTATGTTGTTTCCATCTCTTTGCTATTGTGATTAGTGCTGTGATGAACATGGATTTTCATATATCTGTTCATGTCCTACCTCTCATTATCTTAAGATATATACCTAGTAATGGGATTGCTGGGTCAAATGGTATTTCTATTTGCAACTTCTTAAGGAATCGTCATACTTATTTCCACAGCGGTTGTATTATTTTACATTTCCACCAGTAGTGTATGACAGTCCCACTCTCTCCACATCCTTGCTAGCATTTGTTATTTTCTGTCTTATTGAACTTTGCTGTTGATACTGGGGGAGATGGTATCTCATGTTTGTTTTGATTTGCATCTCTCTAATGGCCAATGATCACAAACATTTCTTCATGTGTTTGTTGGCTGCCTGAATATCTTCTTTAGTGAATTATCTGTTCATGTCTTCTGCCCATTTTTTAATGGGATTGTTAGTCTTTTTGATTTTGAGGTGTTGGAGTTTTCTACAAGTGTAAGAGATAAGTCCTTTATCTGACATGTCATTGCCAAATATTTTTTTTCCTATTGTGTAGATTCTTTTTCGGAAATATATTTTGAAGCACATAAGAAATTAATTTTAGAAGGTTCCAATCATCTAGTTTATTTTTGCTGTTTGTGCATCTTCGGTTATGCTTGATAGTCTAGGCCATAAATTAAAGACCCTAAGTTTTCCCCTATTTTTTGTTTGATAAACTTATTAGTTTTAGGTTTCACGTTAAAGTCTTTGGATCCATCTTTTGTGTATGGTTTGAGGTACGGATCTTATTTCATTTTTCCACAAATGGATATCTAGTTTACCCAGCACCATTTGTGAAAGAGACTATCTCTTCCCCACTGTGGTATAGTAAATTACATAGTGTGGTTTTTCTAGCCATAAGTCTTTGTAAACTCCATGATGGAATTTGCTGTGAGCAACTGAGTATCTCCTGATTGTTAAAATTATCCACCTGGGGTATTTCTGTTGAGCATAGCACCAAATAATTTTCTGGGAAGTTCACTCTCTCAGGTGTATAGAATTCTGATATTGGGATTGCTAATTTGGCCACTTTGTCAGGCTGAATAGGAGCCCTCCTAGAGGCAGAAGGAGTCTCTCTGACTGTTGAGAGAAATGCTCCTGAGAGACATGAGAGATACATGCTGATGAAAGAGAGAAATTGAGAGACATACACTGCTGAGAGAGACCTTGAGAGACACATGCTGCTGAGAGAGACTGAGAAAGACTGTCAGCTGAGGCAGGTGGTGAGAGACTGAGTGCTTTTCTGAACTTGAGTTGTAGCCTGTTTCTTCCCTGACAAACCTCATAATCTGTTAGTTCTGTATGGCCACTGCAGTGAATTATCACACTCAGCAGAGAGGTGGTGAGTGCTGTGGGAGAAACAGTTGGTGAAAGAGCTGGAAAGAAGCAATATGTCTGGCCTTGCAGGAATAGGCCTTGGGCTACTGATGGTGATTCTGTCTTCCTCTTGTGGGGTTAGAGGAGGTCAGAAGATGTGGCCTCCCTGCCCTTTTGGCACCCACTTGATGGATTTCAGATCTTTGTCAAAAATCAGCTGACCATAGGTGGATGGATCGATTTCTGGGTCCTCAATTCTGTTCATCTGGTCTATGTGTCTGCCATTGTAACAATACCAGGCTGTTTTGACAACTGTGGCTGTGTGGTAGGTTTTAAGATCTGGGAGTGTGAGACCTTCTACTTTGTTTCTCTTCTTCAGTAGTGCTTTGCTTATCCAAGTGCTCTTTCCTTTCCATATAAAATTAGTGATTGGTTTTCCACGTCTTTAAAGAATGTTGATGGAATCTGTATCAGGATTGCATTGAATGTATGGATTGCTTTGGGTACTATTGATATTTTCACAATGTTCAATCTTCCTATCCATGAGCATGGTATGTTCTTCCATTTATGTAGATATCTTATAGTTTCTGGAAGTAGATTTTCACAATTTTCTTTGTGCAGATCTTTTGTGTTCCTGGTAAGTTATATTCCCAAGTACTTTATCTTTTTGGTTGTTGTTGTTGTTAGGTGCTGTTGAGTTGGCTTCAACTCATAGCAACCCTATGTACAACAAAATGAAACACTGCCCGGTCCTGTGCGAGCTTCACAATCCTTGCTATACCTGAGCCCATCACTGCAGCCACTGTGTCAATCCATCTCATTGAGGGCCTTCCCTTTTGTTGTTGACCCTCCATTTACCAAGCATGATATCCTTTTCCAGGGAATGGCCCCTTCTGACAAAATGACCAAAGTAGTTGAAATGAAGTCTGGCCATTCTCACTTCCAAGAAGAATTCTGGATTCACTTCTTCCAGGACAGATTTCTTACTTCTTTTGGCAGTCCATGGTACTTTCAGTATTCTAAGCCAACACCATAACTCAAAAGCATCAACTCTTTTTGGTCTTCCTTGTTCATTGTCAAACTCTCACATGAATATGAGGTGAATGAAAATATCATGGCTCGCATTAGGCACACCTTAGTCTTCAAGGAGACATCTTTGTTCTTCAGCACTTTAAAAAGGTCTTTTGCAGTAGATTTTCCCAGTGCAATATGTTGTTTGATGTCTTGAATTCTGCTTCCAATGGTGTTGATTGTGGAACCAAATAATATGAAATCTTTAGCAATTTCAATCTTTTTTCCACTTATTGTCATGCTGCTTATTGGTCCAGTTGTGAGGATTTTTATTTGCTCTATGTTGAGGTATAATCCATACTTCAGACTGTAGTCTTTAATCTGTATTAGTAAGTGCTTCAAGTCATCCTCAGTTTCAGCAAGCAAATTTGTGTCATCTGCATATTGCAGATTGATAATGACTATTCCTCCAATCCTGATGCCATGTTATTCTTTATATAGTCCATCGTCTCAGATTATTTGTTCAGCATACAGATTGAATAAATATGTTGAATGGATACAAACCTGACACACTCCCTTCCTGATTTTAAATAGTGCAGTATCCCCTTGTTCTGTTTGAATGACAGCCTCCTGGTCTATGTACACACTCTTCATAAACACAATCAAGTGTTTTGGAATTCCCATTCTTCTCAGTGTTACCCATAATTTGTTATGATCCACAAAATTTAATCCTTTTACATAGTCAATAAAAGACAAGTAAACATAATTCTTGTATACTTTTCTTGCAACCAAGATTCACCTGACACCAGCAATGATATCCCTCATTCCACGTTAGTACTAGTATTATTCAAATTTATGCACCAACCAGCAAAGCCAAAGATGAGGAAATTGAAGATTTTTTACTAACTTCTGCAGTCTGAAATTGATCAAACATGCCATCAAGATGTGTTGATTATCACTGGTGATTGGAATGCAAAAGTGGGAAATAAAGAAGAATCGCCAGTACTTGGAAAATAGGGCCTTGGGGTGATAGAAGTAACACTGAAGATCACATATTAGAATTTTGCAAGACCATTGACTTATTCATTGAAAATATCATTTTTCAACAACACAAATGACAGCTATACACATGGACTTCTCCAGATGGAGTACACAGTAATCAGATTGACAACATTTGTGGCAAGAGGTGATGGAAAAGCTCAATATCTTGGAACAGACCATCAACTGCTCATATGCAAGTTGAAGATGAAGCTGAAGACAATTAAAAGAAGTCCAAAAGAGCCAAAATATGACTCTGATTATATCTCTCCTGAATTTTGAGACCATCTAAGGAATAGATTTGATACATTGAACACCGATGACTGAAAATCAGACAAATTGTGGGATGACATAAAGAACATCATCCATGGAGAAAGAAAAGGTCATAAGAAGAGAGGAAAGGAAGAAAAGGTCAAAATGGATGCCAGAAGAGACTCTGAAAGTTGCCCTTGAATGGAAAGTACCTAAAGCAAATGGAAGAATCAACAAGATAAAAGAGCTGAACAGATTTCAAACAGAAGCTTGAGAAGACAAAGTCAATTATTATAATAAAATGTGCAAAAACCTGGAGTTAGAAAACCAAAAGGGAAAAACATGTTTGGCATTTCTCAAGCTGAAAGAACTAAGGAAAAATTTAAGCCTTGAGTTGCAATATTCAAAGATTGTATGGGCAATATATTGAATGATGGAGGAAACATCAAAAGAAGATGGAAGGAATACACAGTCACTGTACTGCCATTTCAGGAGGTGGCATATGATCGAGAACCAATGGTATTGAAGGAAGAAGTTGAAGCTGCATTGAAGGAACTGGCAAAAAAAACAAGTCTCTAGGAATTGATGGAATACACATTGAGATGTTTCAATGGATGCCTCACTGGAGGCACTCACTTGGCTATGCCAAAAGATTTGGAAGACAGCTACCTGGCCAACTGACTTGAAGAGATCCATATTTCCATCCATTCTGAAGAAAGGTGATCCCACAGAATGTGGAAATTATTGAACAATATCATTAATAGCATACACAAGTAATATCTTGCTGAACATAATTCAAAAATGGTTACCACGGTATATTGTTAGAGAACTTCCAGAAATACAAGCTGGATTCAGAAGAGGATGTGGAACAAAGGATAAAATTGCTGATGTCACTTGGATCTCGGCTGAAAGGAAAGAATACAAGAAAGATGTTTACTTGTGTTTTATTGACTATGCAAAAGTATTTGATTGTTTGGATCATAACAAATGGCAGATAACTTTGAGAATAATAGGGATTCCAGAACACTTAATTGTACTCATGAGAAACATAGATAGACCAGGAAGCTGTCATTCAGACAGAACAAGGGGATACTGCATGGTTTAAAATCAGGAAGGGAGTGTGTCAGGGTTGTATCTTTTCACCATACTTACTCAATCTGTATGCTGAGCAAATAATCCAAGAAGTTGGACTATATGAAGAATAACATGGCATCAGGATTGGAGGAAGAGTCATTAACAACCTGTAATATGCAGACAATACAACTTTGCTTGCTGAAAGTGAGGATGACTTGAAGCACTTACTGATTCAGATTGAAGACTACAGTCTGCAGTATGGATTCATACATCTCGATATAAAGAAAACAAAATTTCTCACAACTGGACCTATAAGCAGTATTGCACTAAGTGAAGAAAAGATTGAAGTCAAAGACTTCATCTTACTTGGTTATACTATCAACACCAATGGAAGCAGCAGTCAACACATCAGATGATGTATTGTGTTGGGCAAATCTACTGCAGAAGACCTCTTTCAAGTGCTGAAGAGCAGAGATGTCTTGCCTAACCTAGGTCATGGTATCCTCAATTGCCTCATATGCATGTGAGAGCTGGACAATAGATAAGAAAGATTAAAGAAGAGTTGATGCTTTTGAGCTTTGGTGGCAAATACTGAAAATATCATGAACTTCTAAGAGAACTAACATACCTGTCCTGAAAGGTGGAATGCTCCTTGGAAGCAAAAATGACCAGACTTCATCTCATCTACTTTGGTCATGTAGTCAGAAGAGACTATTCTCTGGAGAAGGTTATCATGCTTGGAAAAGTGGAGGGTCAACAAAAAAAGGGAAGCTCATCAACAAGGTGTATTACACAGTGGCTGACACAATGGCCTCAGGTATAGCAAGTATCATGATTTTGGCACAGGACCAGGCAGTGTTTCATTGTGTTGTACATAAGGTCACTATGACTCCGAGACAACTTGATGGCACCTAACAACAACAACAACAACAACAACACACCTTCTTTGTAAATGGTATTGATTTCCATATTTCCTTTTCTGAGACTTCTTTGCTGATGTAGAGGAATCCAACTGATTGTTGTATGTTGACCTTCTATTTTGACGCTATCCTAAAACTTTCCATAAGTTCTGGTAGTTTTCTTGCTGAGTCTCTTGTGTTTTCTAAGTAGAGGGTCATATCATCTGCAAATAGGGATAGTTTTACTTCTTCCTTATCTATTTGGATGCCTTTCATTTTGCTTTCTTGCTTTATTATCCTGGCTAGGACTTTCAATACAATGTTGAATACAAGTGAAGATACAGGGCATCCTTGTCTAGTTCCTGTTCACAAGGAGAATAGTTTCTGTTTCTCTCCATTGAGAATAATGTTGGCTGTTGGTTTTGCACATATGCCCCTTATTATGTTGAGGAATTTCCCTTCTATTTCTATTTTCTGTGAGATTTTATCATGAACGGATGTTGGATTTTATCAAATGCCTTTATGCATCTATTCATATGATCATGTGATTATTTTCTTTCATTTTACCTATGTGATGGATTACATTGACTGTTTTTCTAATGTTGAATCATCCTTGCATACCTGGAATGAATCCCACTTGGCCATGATGTACTTTTTCTTTTTTTTTTTTTTTTTGATATATTGTTGAAGTCTATTGCCTAAGATTTTGTTGAAGATTTTTGCATCTATGTTCATGAGGGATATTGGTCTGTAGTTTTCCTTTTGAGTGATGTCTTTTCCTGGTTTTGGTATTAAGGTTATGCTTGCTTCATAAAATGAACTTGGGAGGATTCCATCCTTTTCTATGTTCTGGAGGAGTTTGAGTAGGATGGGAGTCAGTTCTTCTCTGAATTATTGGTAAAATTCACAGGTGAAACCATCTGGGCCAGGTCTTTTTTTGTTGGTAATTTTTATGACCTTTTGATTTTTTTCTTTTGTTAGGGGTCTGTTCAAGTTTTCTACCTCCATCTGTGTTAGTTTGAGTAGGAGTGTGTGTCTAGAAATCTATCTGTCCATTTCTTCTAGGTTTTCAAATTTGTTGGAGTACAGTTTTTCATAGTATCCTGATATTCTTTTTATGTCTATTGGTTCTGTTGTGATATCACTCCTTTCATTTCTTATTTGTGTTATTTGCATCTTCTCCTTCACCTTTGTTAAGCAGTGGTATGTCAATTTCTTAATATTTTCAAAGAACCAACTTCTAGCTTTGTTGATTTTTTCTATTGTCTTTCTATTTTCTGTTTCATTAATTTCTGCTCAAGTCATATGAACCAAGTAATTTGCCCCATCTTCCTTCCAGGGAGTGGCTGGTGGGTTTGAACCACCAGCCTTCTGGTTAGCAGTCAAGTGCCTTAGCCACTATGCTACCAGAGCTCCCAAGTAATATGAAATCTTTTTTATTTCTTTTCTTCTGGTGACTGTAGGATTTTTTTTGCAGCTCTGTTTCTAAATATTGGAGATGTTAAGTTAAGGTGTTGATTTTGGTACTTTTTTTTTTTTTTTTTGATGTGAGCATGTTGTGGTTGTTGTTAGGTGCCATTGAGTCATCTCCAAGTCATAGCAACCTTATGTACAAAAGAACAAAACACTACCCAGTCCTGTGCCAGCCTCATAATCCTTGCTATACATAAGCACATTGTTGCAGCCACTGTGTCAATCCATCTTGTTGAGGGCCTTCCCCTTTTTCATTGACCTTCCACTTTACTAAGCATGATATCATTCTCCAGAGAATGGTTCCTTCTGACAAAATGACCAAAGTAGGTGAGACGAAGTCTAGCCATTCTTGCTTCCAAGGAGCATTCCAGCTGCATTTCTTCCAGGACAGATTTGTTCCTTCTTTTGGCAGCTCATGGTACTTTCAGTCTTCTTAGCCAACACCACAATTCAAAAAATCAACTCTTCTTTGGTCTTCCTTATTTACTGTCCAACTCTCACATGCATATGAGGTGATCGAAAATACCATGGCTAGGGTTAGGAGCACTTTAGTTTTCAAAGAGACATCTTTGCTCTTCAGCACATTACAGAGGTCTTTTCCAGCAGATTTGCCTAGTGCAATACATTGTCTGATGTCTTAACTGCTGCTTCCGTTGGTGTTGATTGTGGAAACCAGTAATATGAAATCTTTGACAACTTCAATCTTTTCTCCATTTATCATGATGCTGTTTATTGGTCCAGTTATGAGAATTTTTGTTTTCTTTATGTTGAGATGTAATCCAAACTGCAGACTGTAGTCTTTAATCTCCATCAGTAAGTGCTTCAACTCAGTCACTTTCAGCAAGCAAAGTTGTGTTGTCTGCGTATTGCAGGTTGTTAATGAGTCTTCCTCCAATCCTGATGCCACATTCTTCTTCATATTGCCCAGCTTCTTGGATTAGTTGCTCAGCAGACAAATTGAATAAGTATAGTGAAAGGATACAATCCTGACACACTCCCTTCCTGATTTTAAACCATGTTGTTGTTATGTGCCATCGAGTCGGCCCGACTCATAGCGACCCCTCCTTGGGTTTCCGAGGCAGTTATCACTACGGAAGTAGGATTGCCCAACCTTCCTTCCGAGGAGTGGCTGGTGGGTTTGAACCGCCAGCCGTCTGGTTAGCAGGCAAGTGTCTTAGCCACTATGCTACCAGAGCTCCCTAAACCATGTAGTATCCCCTTATTCTGTTTGAATGACAGCCTCCTGATCTATATATAGGTTCCTCATGAGTACGATTAAGTGTTTTGGAATTCCCATTCTTCTCAGTGTTATCTATAATTTGTTATGGTCCACACAATCAAATAAATGCTTTTGCATATTCAATAAAACACAAGTAAACACCTTTCTGGTATTCTTCCTCTCAGCCAAGATACATCTGACATCAGCAATGATATCCCTTATTCCACATCTTCTTCTGAATCCAGCTTATATTTCTGGAAGTTCTCTGTCAATATACTGCTGCAACCATTTTTTAATTATCTTCAGCAAGATTTTACTTGTGTGTGATATTAATGATATTGTTTAATAATTTCCACATTCTATTGGATCACCTTTCTTTGGAATGGGTACAAATATGGATCTCTTCCAGTCAGTTGGCCAAGTGGCCATCTTCCAAATTTCTTGGCATAGATGTATAGGTGCTTGGAGCATGGCATCCATTTGCTGAAATATCTCAATGGGTATTCCATCAATTTCTGGAGGCTTGTTTTTCACCCTCAGCTTCAACTTATTCCTTCAGTACCATCAGTTCTTGGTCATATGCCACCTCCTGAAATGGATGAACATTGATCAATTCTGTTTAGTACACTGTGACTCTGTGTATTCCTTCCATCTTCTTTTGGTGTTTCCAGCATCATGTAATATTTTTACCATAGAATTTTTCATAATTGCAACTCAAGGCTTGATTTTTTCTTCAGTTCTTTCAGCTTGAGAAATGCCAAGCAAATGTTGAGTGTTCTTCTCTTTTGGTTTTCTAACACCAAGTCTCTGCACATTTCATTATCAAATTGTCTTTTAGAGCTGTTCTTTGAAATCTTTTGGTTAGTTCTTTTATCTTGTCATTTCTTCCATTTGCTTTAGCTACTCTCTGTTCAAGGGCAAGTTTCAGAGTCTCTTCTGACATTCACTTTGGTCTTTTCTTCCTTTTTTGTCTTTTTAGTGACCTTGTGCTTTCTTCATGGATGATGTTCTTGATGTCATTCTACAATTCCTCTGGTTTTCAGTCATTGGTGTTCAATGTATCAAATTTAATCTTTAGATGGTCTCTTAATTCAGGAGGGATATAATCAAGTTCATATTTTTAATTCTCCTCAGCCTGAACTTGAACTTGAACTTGAACTTGAACTTGCATATGAGGAGTTGATGGTCTGTCTGTTCCACAGTCAGCTCCTGGCCTCATTTTGGCTGATGATATTGAACTTCTCTATTGCCTCTTTCCACAGATGTGGTTGAACTGATTCTTATGCACTCCATCTGGTAAAGTCCACATGTATAGCTGTCATTTATGTTGAAAAAAAGGTATTTTCAATGAATAATTCATTGGTCTTGCAAAATTCTATCATGCGATCTCTAGCATCATTTTTATCACCAAGGCCATATATTTCAACTACCAGTGATTCTTTGTTCCCAACTTTTTCATTCCAATTACCAGTGAAAGTCAGCACATCGTTATTGCATGTTTGGTCAATTTCAGACTGCAGTAGTTGATAAAAAATCTTCTATTTCCTCATCTTTGGCTTTGGTGGTTGGTCCATAAATTTGAGTAATAGTAGTAATTACTGGTCTTCCTTGTAGGCATATGATGTTATCCTATCACTGACAGCATTGTATCAGGATAAATCTTGAAACATTCTTTGTGATGATGAATGTCATGCCATTCCTCTTCAATTTCTCATTTCTGCTATGAAGATCATATGGTTGTCTGATTCAAAATGACCCAAACCAGTCCATTTCAGGTTAATAATGCCTAGGATATCAGTCTTTATGTATGCCATTTCATTTTTTACTACTTCCAATGCTCTTATATTCGTACTTTGTACATCCATGTTCTGATTATTAATAGATGTTTGCAGTTGTTTCTTCTCATTTTGAGTCATGCCACATCAGTAAATGGAGATCCTAAAAGCTTTACTCCAACCACATCATTGAGATCAGTTCTACTCTGAGGATGCAGCTCTTTCCCAGTCATATTTAGAGTGCCTTCTAACCTGAGGAGCTCATCTTCCAGCACTCTGTCAGACAATGTTTCAAGGCTATTCATAAAGATTTCCAGTAGTATATCAGACAGTGTTTCACTGCTATTCATAAGGTTTTCTCTGGCCAGTTCTTTGAGAAATGTATTGCCCCTTCCTTCTTCCAAGTATGTCTTAGTTTGGAAGCTCCACTGAAACTTTCCCACCATGGGTGAATCTGCTGGTATTTGAATACCAGTGTCATAGCCTCCAGCCTCACAGTAACACACAAGCCACCACAGTACGACAGACTGACAGACATGTGATGGGATGTGAACATCTTTTGCTGAAAATTGCCCTCTGATTACTGCTTTGCTATGTCCCAAAGATTTTGGTACACTGTGTTTTCATTCTCATTTGACTGAAGTATTTTTTAAGTTTGTTTTTTATTCCTTCTGTTACCCAGTCATTTTTGAGAAGGGTGTTATTCAGTTTATATGCATTTGGTCTTTTTCTGTTGGTCTTCCTACTGTTGATTTCTAATTTTATAGTACTGTGATTTGAGAAAATGATTTGCAGTATCTCAATGGTTTTAAATTTATTGAGGCTTGCTTTGTGGCCTAACATATGGTCAGTCCTAGAGAATGTTTTATGCATGTTGGAAAAGAATGTACATTTTGCTGTTGTTTGGGGAAGTGCTATGTAAATGTCTATAAGGTCAAGTTGGTTGTTTATATTGTTTAGTTCTGCATCTTTGTTGAGGTTCTTTCTAGTTGTTCTATCTTTTATGGAAAGTGTTGTATTAAAGACTCCTGCTATTACTATGGAATTGTCTATTTGTCTTTTCAATTCTGTTAAAGTCTGTTTTATGTATTTTGGGGCTCTTTCATTGGGTGCATAGATATTTATTATGTTTTTGTTCTCTTGCTCAAGTGATCCTTTAATCATTATATAATGTCTTTCCTTGTCTCTGATGGTTGTTTTTGTCTTAAAGTCTATTTTATCAAAAATTAATATTGCCACTCCACTCTCCTTTGGTTGCCATTTGCTTGGTATATCTTTTTCCAACCTTTGATATTTAGTCTATTTTTGTCTTTGTGTGTAAGGTAAATCTCCTGTAGACAGCATATTGATGGGTCAGGTTTTCTTACTGACTCTTCAACTCTCCATCTCTTGAGTGGTGCATTTAATCCAGTGATACTCAGTGTAATTATCAACAAGTATGAATTTACTGATGTCATTTTGTTATTTTAGTGTGTGTATGATATTGCTGATTTCTTTGTTCCATATAATTTTCTGTGCGGAGCTCATTTTGTTTATGTCTTGTTATTATCTTCTTCATTGCTATTATTGTAGTATTTGCTAAATATTTGTTCTTGTCCTCTATTTTTATTTTGATGTGAAGCTGTATTATTTTTCTTTGAGGTTGCCATGTAATTTATAATTTTCATCCCAAGTTTAAAACAATCTGTTCTATTTTGCAATTGTCTTGACTTCCTCACTATTTAGAAGTTTTGTAACTATACTATTTATTCCCTCTATTTGGTTTGTAGTCAACCTTGTTTACCAATTGATGTCTCTATTCACTGTTTACAGTCTAGTAAGCTTATTTTACTTTGGATACTTC
The DNA here is from genome assembly GCF_000298275.1 of Orycteropus afer afer. Classification (NCBI taxonomy): domain Eukaryota; kingdom Metazoa; phylum Chordata; class Mammalia; order Tubulidentata; family Orycteropodidae; genus Orycteropus; species Orycteropus afer. Next base: position 12,486,509 of record NW_006921610.1, on the reverse strand, counting down.
TATAACTAGGTTGGTTTCTGGGTTATGTAGTTATGTGTGTTAATCATCAGTTGTTTTTGCCATTGTTGCTTCTCTGTCCAAAGGGCTCCCTGTAGCATCTGTTGTAAAGTTGGTTTGGTATTAAGAAATTCACTTAGTTTCTGCTTACCTGGACATATCCTAGTTTCTCTCTCACATATATCATTCCATTGCCTTCTTGCCTGCATAGTTTTTGCTGAGAAATCAGAGCTTAGACTTATTGGTTGCTCTTTGTAGATAACTTTTTATTTTTCCCATGCTGCTTTCAGGATTCTTTCTTCATCATTGGTTTTGCTGAGTTTGCTGAAGATATGTCTTGGTGTTTTTCTTTTGGGGTCTATCCTGTTTGGGATTTGTTGGACTTCTTGAATGGATATATTCTCATCTTTCATCATATTAGGGAAATTCTCTTACAACAAATCTTTGATAATTTCCTCTGTGGTTTCATCTGTCTCTTCCTGTTCTGGAATTCTCATTATACATAGTTTATTCCTCTTAATGGTATGTCACATGAATGTTAGGTTTTCTTCATTTCTTTTTGATCTTTTGTCTGATTAATCCCTCAACAAAGTGGTATTCAGGCATTTCTCTCAGTCTCATTAATTCTATCTTCTATTGATTCAGTTCTACTCCTTTGCCTGTTCAATGTGTTATCTATTTCTGAAATCTTAGTATTAGTCTTCTGCACTTCTGTTTGTTGTTTTTATATTGTCTCTAATTTTTTATTTTGTCCATTAGTTCTTGTATTGTTTTCCTAAATAGTTATGGAGTTTTGTCTATGTTTTCCTTAATTTTGTCAGTATTTTTTTTATCTTGTTAGTGTTTTCCTTGATTTCTCAATCCATTGAAGGTCAGCCCTGACTCATAGCGACCCCTTCTTGGGTTTCCGAGGCAGTATCACTACAGAAGTAGGATTGCCCAACCTTCCTTCCGAGGAGTGGCTGGTGGGTTTGAACTGCCAGCCTTCTGGTGAGCAGTCAAGTGCCTTAGGCACTATGCTACCAGAGCTCCTCCATTGAAGGTATAATTCTTTTGAATTCCTTATCAGGGAGTTCCAATGCTGCTTCTTTCTCAGGGATGTTTTCTGGGTCTGTATCCTGGTCCCTTGTTTCTATTACTCTATCTTGCTTTTTTGTGTGGTCTGTGATGGTGTGTTGACACCAAGACATTGTGGTGTTGCTGTGTTTCTGTCTAGTTTGTGGCTGTTGTTGGCATGATTTGTACACGATTTTATTTTTCCTTTATTTTTGTTTTGAAATGTCTGTGTGAGAATGGTACTGTGCTCTTCTATTCACTAGTTGTTGGCACTTAGGCACTCTCCATCTGTCTCCTGGTGGGTGTGATAGAGAATGAGAGTATGTGCACATATCTCTCTTAGCTATTCATAAAGAGCAGTTGAGGGTGATTGGAGCTGATATTGGCCACTGTCTATCACTGTTCATTTGGAGCAAAAACAAGTGGTGGTACTCACTGGATAGGACTAGAGGTACAGATTTGGTTGGGCTGTGTGGGAATGGTTGCTGTCCCCAGCTCAGTTACACAAAAATTTTTAAAAAACACAAAAAAAAAGAAGAAGAAAAAATTAAAACACATGAAGAAACAGGAGCAATTGAAAAAAAAAAAAGGATAAAGAAATGCAACAAACAAGAAGAAAAATTTTCAAAATATATTTTTAAAAGATCAAAGAAAGATAAACTTAAAAAGAAAGATAAAGCACAATATCTGGGAAGGGGGAAATGAGAGAAAAGAGCAAGAGTAAAAGAATTGGGAAAATTGCAAAAGGCAAAACAAGGGATGAGATGAACAAAAGAAAGAAAATAGAAGGGAACCAGAAAAAGGGAAGATAAAGAAAGAAAAAGAAAAGAAAAAACAAGGACCAGGAACTGGAAAGTTGCAAAACCATGGAGGTGGGACATGGCACTCAGGCTCTGCCAAGGCACAGACCTGGAAGGAACCCACACAATTCAAGACTGTGGGTGGAGGTGGGGGCATGGCTACACTCCTGTTCACTGAGAGGATGTGGGGCACAAGAGTAACATGAGGAAGGAATATCACACTTTTCCAGTTGTCAGTATCCAGTGCAGTTGCCCCTTCTGTCCTCTGCAGGTGGAGCCCACTCCCAGGTCATAGTCCAAGTAAGAACGCTACCTGCCAAAACTCATAACCACTGCACCAGCTGCTTGCAAACATCAGAAATGTCTGTGCCCTCAGGACAGCCACCAGCAGTCCACAGGTCCACCTGTCCCCTTCCTTGCTGTTCTCCCTTCTGGTCATCAGGCAGTCCTTGCTCATGAAGCCTTTGCGAGCAGAACCAATCCTTAGGTTGCTGTTAGTAAATATTTAAAGTGGATGTGCCCTCCAAACAGCGCAGTCTGCAGCTCTGTTTGTCTCCTTACTCACTGTTTCATTCAGTTTCTTCTACCAGTTAGTATTTATTCCATTTCTTATCCTTCCCTTCAGAGCTCAGAGTTCTAGGATCATCTTCTGTATTGGTTTCAATTGGTTTGTAATTGCTTTGTCACAGAGGGTCTGTATAGCTTCTCTGCCTATTCCATCATCTTGCTGAAACTCCCTTATTCATAAGGTTTTCAGTGGTCAATATTTTCTGAAGTATATGGCCCCTTCCTTCTTCCCAATCTGCCTTAGTCTGGATGCTCCACTTAAACCTGCCCACTATGGCTGACCCCATTAGTACTTGACATACTGGTAGCATAACTTCCAGCCTCACAGCAACATGCAAGCCACTACAGTACAAGAAACTGACAAACATGTTGTGGGGAAATGTACAAATTTAGGAAAACTGGAAGAAGTCAAAAATAAAATGCAACACAAAAAGATCAATATTCAAGGCATTAATAAGCTAAACTGGATAGGTATTGGCCAAAGTGGACAAATATGTCATCTGCTATGCCAGGAATGACAGTGCAGAGGAATGGCATTGTGTTCATCTTCGAAAAGAACATTTCAAGATCTATCCTGAAATACTGGTAGCATAGTGCCTAAGGCACTTGACTGCTAACCAGAAGGCTGGCGGTTCAAACCCACCAGCCACTCCTCAGAAGGAAGGTTGGGCAATCCTACTTCCGTAGAGATACTGCCTTGGAAACCCAAGGAGGGGTCGCTATGAGTTGGGGCCGACTCGATGGCAAATAACAACAACAATCCTGAAGTACAACACATCAGTGATAGGGTAATATTCATATACCTACAAGGAAAACCAGTTAATGCTATTGTTATTCAAATTTTCACACTAGTCACTAATGCCAATAATGAAGAAATTGAAGATTTTTATCAACTTCTCCAGTTGAAATTGATCAAGCAGGAAATCAATATACAATATGCAATTTGAAATCACAAAAGAAAGGTCACTAGTTGGAAAATATGGTCTTGTGATAAAAATGATGCTGAAGATGGCACAATAAAATTATGTGAGTCCAACGACCTATTCATAGCAAATAGCTTCTTTCAACAACATAAACAGCAACTGTACGCTTTAACTTTGCCAGCTGGAATACACAGAAATCAAATCAACTACATCTGTGGAAAAAGACAATGGAGAATCTCAATATCATCAGCCAGAACAAAGCCAAGAGCCGAGCCAATTTGAGAACAGATACCTCACATGCAAGTTCAAGCTGTAGTTGAAGAAATTAAAAGAAGTCCACAAAAGCCAAAGTACAACCTTGAGTATATCCAAACCCACTGCCATCAAGTTGATTTCAACTCACAGAGACTTTATAGGACAAAGTAGATCTCATCGCATTGAGTTTCCAAGACAGACTAGAACTGCCCCATAGGGTTTCCAAAGCTGTAAATCTTTGTGGAAGTAGAACGCCTCATCTTTCTCCCATGGAGAAGCTGGTGGGTTCGAAACAACAAACTTTTGGTTACCAGCTGAATGCTGTTCTCACTATGCCACCAGGGCTCCTTCAATTAAAAGGAAAGGATAACAGGAAAGACCAAAATGAATGCCAGAAGAGACTTTGAAATTTACTCTTGAGCATAGAATAGCTGAAGCAAGTGGAAGAAATGATGTCACAAAAGAGCTGAACAGAAGATTTCAAAGGGCAGCTCAAGAAGACAAAATATTATAATGAAATGTGCTAAGACCTCGGGTTAGAAAACCAAAAGATCAGAACATACTTGGCATTTCTCAAGCTGAAAGAACTGAAGAAAAAATTCAGCCATCAAGTTGCAATATTGAAACATTCTATGAGCAAGATACTGAATGGCACAGGAAACATCAAGGGATGATGGAAGGAATACACAGAGTCATTGTAATAAAAACAGTTCATCAGTGTTCAACCATTTCAGGAGGTAGCATATGATCAAGAATGGATGGTATTGAAGGTAGTCCATGCTTCATTGAAAGTGCTAAAAAATAAAAGCCTCCAGAAATTGATGGAATAACAATGAAGATGTTTAAACAAATGGATGCAACACTGGAAATGTTCACAGGTATATGCCAAGAAATTTGAAAGACAGTTGCCAGGTCAACTGACTACAAGACATCCATATTTTATGCCTATTCCAAAGAAAGGTGATCCAGCAGAATGAGGAAATTATTGAATAATATCATTAATGTCACACACAACTAGAATTTGCTGAAGATAATTCAAAACTGGTTGCAGCAGTGCATCAACAGGGAAGTGCAAGAAAGTCAATCAGAATTCAGAAGAGGACATGGAATGAAGGATATCACTGCTGATGTCAAATGGATCTTGGGTAAAAGGAGAGAATATCAAAACCATGTTTACCTGTGTTTTATTGACTACGCAAAGGCAATTGACTATGTGGAGCATAACAAATTATGGATAACATTCAGAAGAATGAGAATTCCAGAACACTTAATTGTGCTCATAAAGAACCTGTATATAGACCAAGAGGTAGTCATTCAAACAGAACAAGGTGATACTGTGTGGTTTAAAATCAAGAAATGTGTGCATCAGGGTTGTATTCTTTTATCATACTTATTCAATCTGTATGCTAAGCAAATAATCTGAGAATTTGGACTATATGAAAAAGAACAGGGCATCAAGTATCAATAAATACTAATTAATACGCTGTGATATGCAGATGGCACAACTTTGCTTGCTGAAAATGAAGATGACTTGAAGCACTTACTGATGAAGATCAAAAATTACAGGCTTCAGTACGCATTACACCTCAACATAAAGAAAATAAAAATCTTACAACTGGAGTAATAAGCAACATAATGGTAAATGGAGATAATATTTAGACAGTTTCAGGGATCTCATTTTACTAGAATCCACAATCAACACCAACAGAATTAGAAATCAAACAATGTATTGCATTAGGCAAATCTGCAAAAGACCTCTTTAAGTGTTAAAAAGCAAAGATGTCACTTTGAGGACTAAGGTATGTCTTATCTAAGCCATGATATTTTCGCTCACTTTAAGGAGCTCTGGTGGTGTAGTGGTTAAAGCCTTTGTCTGCTAACCAAAATGTTGGTGGTTCAAACCCATCAACTGTTCTTCAGGAGAAAGATAAAGAGTCTGCTTCTGTAAAGATTTACAACCTGGGAAACCCTATGGAGTAGTTCTACTCTGTCCTAAATGGTCTCTATGAGTTGAATTGACTCCATGGCACTGCATTTTATGTGCATATGAAAGTCAGACAATGAATAAAGAAGGTTGAGGACTTGATGTATCTGAATTATGTCAGAAGAACAAACAAATTTGTCTTGTAAGAAGTACAGCCATTATGCTCCTTGGAACAGAGGATGGTGAGACTTTATTTCATGTACTTTGAACATGTTGTCAGGAGGGACCAGTCCCTGGAGAAGGACATCATGCTTGGCAAAGTAGAGGGTCAGTAAAAAAGTGGAAGATAGATGGACACATTGGCTACAACAATGGTCTCAAACATGGCAATGATTATAAGGATGGTGCAGGAGCAGGCAATGTTGTTTTCTGTTGTATATAACATAACTATGAGTCTGAGCCGATCCAAGGACACCTAACAACAATCTCTTTTAAGGGAGTCCTTGTGTAGTACAAATGGTTAAGCAGAAAGGTTGAAGGTTTAAACTACGCAGAGGTTCTTCAGAAGCCTGGCCAGGCCATTTGCTTCCAAATGATCACAGCTTTGAAAACCCTTTGGTGCAGTTGTACTCTCTACATGCATGGGGTTGGCCATGAGTCAAAATAAACTCCATGTTAACTAAGAATAACAATAATTAATCCTGCAAACAACTCTATAAGGTAAATGATGTTATTATTATCCTTATTTTACCTATGGGGAAAAAACCTGCTGCCATTCAGTAAATTCCAACTCATAGTGACCCATTTTTGGGTTTCTGAGGTGACAAATCTTTATGGAGGAGCTCTGGTGGTATAGTGTCTAAGGCACTTGACTGCTAGACAGAAGGCTGGCTGTTCAAATTCACCAGCCACTCCTCAGAAGGAAGGTTGGTCAATTTACTTTCATGGTGGTCAATCTACTTTTGTAGTGATACTGCCTCAGAAACCCACGGAAGGGTCGCTATGAGTCAGATTTGACTCAAAGGCAGTGAGTTTGGTTTGGTGTTTTATTTAAATTTTTATGGAAGTAGAATTCCCCAGTCTTCCTTCTGTGGAGTGGCTGGTGAGTTTGAACCACCAGCCTTCTGGTTAGCAGTCAAATGCCTTAGGCACTACACCACCAGAGCTCCTTTTTTCATTTTACTGATGGGGAGCCTAAAATTCAGAACATTTATGTAACATTGGAAAGCCACAAAGTTAGAGTCAGTAGAAGTAAAATTCAAATTCATGTGAGCTCCCAAGCTCACATTCTTAACCACCATGAAGATATATCTGTGCTGAAAAAAGAAAATTAAAAAATCTCTATGATGAATCATTCTGATTTATCCTTGTGCAACATAGATGGCCTGCACTTAAAATTAACTGAAGTTAGTTTTAAAATCTGAAGAAACAATACTAAAACTAGCTCTTCAGCTTTGGAAATTACTACATTTTGCTCACAACCTGTATATTTACTTAGCTGAATTCGGTACCTGGAGTTTAGATACACAGACAGACAGATAGACAGGTAGATAGATAAAGATAGATAGATAAAATTAACTCAAAAGTTAAGTCTCCAAATACTTTTGAGTCATTAGTATTCCAGCTCAAATACCTTAACAGATAAAGCTTAATATAAACATTCATTATTTTCTTCTTCGTTAAATCAGCTAAAGAGAATATTTATTGAATATCCATTAAGGTAAGACACTGTTAATTATCTGAACTGTGTCAATAAATAGATCAAGGTCCCTGATTTCAAGATTATAACCTAGTGGGGAAGACAAAAAAGCAAAAAATAATTTTCATACTGCATGATACATATGACAAGTGTTACATAGAGGTAAATAAGCCCCAAATTTTAAGAGGGATTCCTGATTCAGTCCACTGTAAGAAAAAGTTACAGAAGAATTTGTTAGAGGTTATTTTTAATCTGAGATCTGAAAATAGGGATCAATTAACTAGCTAATGTGGTAGAATGCTCAACATGATTTTAAATTATGGAAAGGGGTCATGCATTCTATTTCTATCTATTTCCTACTTCTATGAAAAAGAAACTCAATAAATGCTGATTCATACTGCTCCTGCCTTTATAAGGCTCTACATATTCTTCTCAAATTCACAAACTATGATTTCCACATCTCTGTTTCCTTGATCAATGTCTCTAACACAGAAGTCACAGAAGATATTTTATAAATACTTTTTTTACAGTTTTATTTTATTTTTTAAATTGTGATTTGGGTGAAAGTTTACAGAGCAAATTTATTTTACAGCTCATATACATTTTATTTTATGGCACTGATAGCAATCCCCATAAAGTAACAACTCTACGCCCACTTCCTCCCTGTGGTTACCTTTTTCCTGTGTCATTCTTTCCTATGCATTCTTGCCCTCTGAGCTATCTCTCTGTGAAAATATTGCCCTTCTTTTTGAACTATATTGTAAGAGTTTTTCCTCTAACTCTATTAAAAGATTCACAAAGCTATGGGAATCATTCCAAAAGATTGGGGGCAAACATATAAACTATATTAATTGCTCATTTATTTTGACAAAAATGGCATCTAATAGAGGAGACACTTTGTTTATATGATTTTCTTTGGGCATCAAGAAAAATCATAGCATAGGACACAGGAAAGTTAGTGAAGAGGGCAATGTAAAGGTGAAGAAATGGTTAAGAAAATAGTTGAGTTAAAGAACACTAAAACAAATTTCTTATTAATACTCTTACGAGACAACACCAAAAAAATTATATTCATTGTAGAGCTAATATAAATTCAGTAGCCCAATAAATATTTTTAACTGAATTTTCTGGTCAGGACCTCCTCTAAAAATGTCATATAATTATTTTATTTTATTTTATTCATGAAAGGTAGGTGATAATAAAAAGAACTAAGTGGTAAGGCAAGAAAATCTATCAAGCTTGAAATTTCAAATTCTAGTTTAGGAGTCATATAAATGAGTTAGAATGCATGCATGGTTTAATTTTCTTTTAAAAAAAGAGTTCTTATTTTAATAATTGGCTAGTTGCTTTATTAGTGAATGCTATCATTTATCTTTTGTACTTGCTACTTTCTGAACTTCAGGTCATTGTGACGATTTGGTGTTAATAAAAGAGTTTTAAAAAACTCTTTATTATATATGAAGTTATAACATATTATAAAGTATTACATATTGCATCAGCTCATACATGTATATATGCTTTTTTGGTCCTGGAAACCAAAAAGGCATATATACACGTGGTGTAACTCTCATGCGACTATCTCTCATATTACCAAAAAGATCTGACCCTTGAGTAGGAATACTAATATATGATAGTGTTGTAAAGTCCTAAACAAGGTAATAAATTGTGTGCACTAGGCACTGGAGAATATGCAGAGATAGCTGAAGAATCAAAGATAATAACTGCTTATGAAAACCAATTCGAAATCGTAAACACCTCAACAGAAAACCAGAAAAATATATGGATAGGCAATTTTCAGAGAAATAAGTATAGACAATGAACATATAAATGAAATGCTCACCCTAATTCATAATTAAAGAAATTCAAATCAAAACAAGTATATAATGATATTTCACTTACCATATCAACACAATTTAGAGTTTTATGATAATGCAGGCAATCTCATATATTGTTTGGGAGAATGTGATTAATGCAAACCCTCAAGAATGTAACAAGGCAATAGTTAGGAAAATTATAAATGAAAAAATAAATCAATTCTGCTCTTTAACTTCTAAGAAATTCATGCTAGAGATACTCACAAAAATCCATTCAGTATGTGAACAGAAATGATCATTAAATCTTTATTTATAATAGCTAAAGCTGCAAATAACCAAATGATCATTAATATGATTCTACTTAAATAAATTTTGGCAAATCTACAATCTAAGTCTGGCTGTAGTCGAGAGTCAGGAACAACACTAGTTATTTTAACAGAGAAAATTTAATGTTAAGAAATGTGAACTCATGTAAAATGTCCACTTATGTAAAAGAGCCCCTATGAGGCAACAGCTACGTATTCAGCTTCTAATCCAAAGGTCAGATGTTGGACCCCCAGCAGCTCTGTAGGAGAAAAGACCTGGCAGTATGCTCTCATAAAAATTCACAACACAGGCAGTCCTTTGTGGCAGTTCTACCCTCTCATATGGGTTGCTATGAGTTGGAATCTACTTGGTGGCACACAACAGCATTCCGCTATGTAGAAGTAAGGAAATTAATAATGCTTCTAACCTAATTATGAAAATAAAAAGTCAGTTCATCTGTAAAATCAAAATTTATCAATGCCATCTAAGAACTAAACACACAAGGCAACCAGATAAACTGAATTCTAAAGAGTGAGAGATCACTCCAAAGAGAGATGGGACACACTAACACAGAGAAAGAGATAGTTTCCACACAAGTAAGTAAACAAATCAGCTAAAATATTAACAAATTCTTAATGGCAGTGGCATCACTAAAGTTGGTGTCACCCACTGTGTGGTGCCACACCTCCCTCATGGACCTCCTCCTGTTACACACCATAAAGAATCCTTTGTAATGTTTCAATTTTAATCAAAGAATAAACCAAAAAACAGAAAATCAAAGAATAATATGCAATAAATATAGTCATAAATTGCTAAAGTATAATATCTCTTAAATTATATTAATACTTAACAACAAAATCATTTTTTTAAATCTTTTTACATTAAATTACATTATTAGTTACAGCAATGTTAGTAAACTTCACCAAAACTAAACTCACTGCTGTTGCCTTGATTCTAACTCATAGCAACTCCTCCTTGGATTTCTGAGGTAGTAGATGGAAATAGATTGAAATAGATCAGGCAATCTATTTCCATATTTCCATAGATGCCGATCTTCCTTCCAAGGAGTTGCTGGTGGGTTTGAACCACCAGCCTTCTGGTTAGCAGTCAAATGCTTTAGGCACTACACCACCAGAGCTCCAAAATAGATTGCCTCCTCTTCTTCCTGTGGAGCAGGTGGTGGATTTGAATTGCCTAACTTCTGGTTAGCAGCCAAATGCTTTACCCACTAAACCATTTGAAAAATATACATAAATAAATAATTAAATAGATAGATGGATAAAAGTAGTTTACTACTTTAGAAGCCTTTTTTTGACTTTTCTTTTTTTCCTTTATTACTGTTTCTTTCTCAAAAATGTTATTGATATAAGTTCAGAAATGCTAATTACCACAACATTTTAGCTAAAGCACTAGAAGATTTAACAAAATTAACAACTATAAAAACAACACAGTAATGAAAAAAACAGCATGTACTTGTAATGAGTGCATATGAAATCATGCAATTCAAAGCATCATTGTAATTGGGCAATAATGACAACATTGACCAGAGTGCATGTTATTAGGTGCTGTCAAGTTGTTTCCCACTCATAGCAACCCTATGTACAACAGAATGAAACACTGCCTGGTCCTGTGCCAGCCTCACGATCCCTGCTATACCTGAGCCTATCACCACAGCCACCGTGTCAATCCATCTTGTTGAGGGGCCTTCCCCTCTTTTGTCAATCATCCACTCCACCAAGCATGACATCCCAGATAATAGCCTCCAGATAATGGCTCCTTCTGACAACATGACCCAAGTAGGTAAGATAAAGTCTGGGCATTCTCACTTCCAAGGAGAATTCTGGCTGCATTTCCTCTAGGACAGATTTGTTAGTTCTTTTAGCAGTCCACAGTACTTTCAGCATTCTTCACCAGCACCACAACTCAAAAGCACCAAGTCTTCTTCGGTTTTCCTTATGCATTGTCCCGCTATCACATGCATATGGGACAATTGAAAATACCATGGCTTGCGTTAGGTACATCTTAGTCTTCAAGGAGATATCTTTGTTCTTCAGCACTTGAAAGAAGTCTTTTGAAGCAGATTTGCCCAATGCAATACATCTTTTGATGTCTTGACTGCTGGTTCCATTGCTGTTGATCATAGGACCAAGCAATATAAAGTCCTGCACAACTTCAAGCCTTTCTCCATTCACTGTGCTGCTGCTTATTGGTCCAGTTGTGAGGATTTTTGTTTTCTTTATATTGAGGTGTAATCCATACTGCAGACTGCAGTCCCTAATCTTCATCAGTAAATTCTCCAAGTCATCCTCACTTTCAGCAAGCAAAGTTGTGTCCTCTGTGTATCTCTGATTGTTAATGAAGCTTCTTCCAATCCACATGCTATGTTCTTCTTCATATAGTCCAGCTTCTTGGATTATTTGCTCAGCATACAGATTGAATAAGTATGGTAAAGGGTACAACCCCGATGCACTCCCTTACTGATTTTAAACGGTGCAGTATTCCCTTGTTCTGTTCGAACGACAGCCTTCTGGTCTCTGTATAGGTTCCTCATAAGCACAATTAATATTCTGGAATTCCCATTCTTCTTAATGTTATCCACAATTTGTTATGATCCACACAATCGAATGCTGTTTGCATAGTCAATAAAACACAAATAATTACTAATGAACACAAGTTTTTAGCTAATTTTTTTTGCTTTCAGCCAAGATCCATCTGAATATCAGCAATGATATCCCTTGTTCCACAACTTCTTCTGAATCCAGCTTGCATTACTGGAAGTTCTCTGTCAATATACTGCTGCAACCATTTTTGAATTATCTTTAATAAGATTTTACTCGCATGCCATATTAATGATATTGTTCAATAATTCCTACATTCTGTTGGATCACCTTTCTTTAGAATGGGTGCAAATATGGATCTCTTCCAGTCAGTTGGCCAGGTATCTGCTTTCCAAATCTCTTGGGATAGCCAAATGAGTGCTTCCAGTGCAGCATCCAATTGTTGAAACATCCCAATGGGTATTCTGTCAGTTCCCAGAGCCTTGTTTTTCACCTTCCTTCAGTGCACCTTTGACTTCTTCCTTCAGTAGCATTGGTTCCTGATCATATACCACCTCCTGAAATGGATGATCATTTACCAATTCTTTTTGGTATAGCAACTCTGTGTACTCCATCCATCCTCTTTTGATGTTCCCTGCATCATTCAACATATCCCATGGAATCTTTCAATATTATAATTTAAGGCTTAAATTTTTTTCTCAGATCTTTCAGCTTTAGAAATGCTGAGTGTGTTCTTCTCTTTTGATATTCTAACTCCAGATCTTTGTGCATTTCATTATAACAATTGACTTTGTCTTCACAAGCTACTCTGAAATCTTCTGTTCAGCTCTTTTATATTATTGATTCTTCCATTTGCTTTAGCTACTCTCCATTCAAGGGCAAGATTCAATTTCTTCTGACATTATTTTGGTCTTTTCTTCCTTTCTTGTCTTTTTAATGACCTTTTGCTTTCTTAATGGATGATGTTCTGATGTCATCCCACAATTTGTCTGGCTTTTGGTCATTGGTGTTCAATGCATCAAATTTATTCTTTACTTGATCTCTAAATTCAGGAGAGATATAATCAAGGTCATATTTTGGCTCTTGTGGACTTGTTTTCATTGTCTTCAGCTTCACTTTGAACTTGAATATGAGCAGTTGATGGTCTGTTCCACGATCAGTTCCTGGCCTGGTTTTGACTGAAGATATTGAGGTTGTCCATCACCTCTTGCCACAGGTATAGTCAATCTGATTCCTGTGTACTCCATCTGGTGAAGTTTATGTGTACAGCTGCTGTTTGTGTTGTTGAAAAAAGATACTTGCAATGAATAAGTCGTTGGTCTTGCAAAATTTTATCATGTGATCTCCAGTGTCATTTCTATCACCAAGGTCATATTTTCCAACTACCAGTGATTCTTCTTTGTTTCCAACATTTGCATTCCAATCACCAGTGTTAATTAACACATCTTAATTGATTGATTTTAAAAACTTTAATTTCCTCATCTTTGGCTTTGGTGGTTGATGTGTAAATTTGAATAATAGTAGTACTAACTAGTCTTCCTCATAAGAGTAAGGATATTATCCTATCACTGACAACATTGTACTTCAGGATAGATCTTGATACATTCCTTGAGATAATGAATACCATGCCATTTTTCTCCAATTTTTCATTCATGGCATAGTACATCATATGGTTGCTTTATTCAAAATGACCAAAAGCTCTCCATTTCAGCTCCCTAATGCCTAGGACATTGATCTTTATATGTTTCATATAATTTTTGACAACTTCTAATTTTCCTAGATTCATACTTCATACATTCCATGTTCTGTACTAGTGGATGTTTGAAGCTGTTTCTTCTCATCTTGAGACATGCCACATCAGCAAAGGGGGCTCCCAAAAGCTTTACTCTATCTACATCCTTAAGGCCAACTCTACTCTGAAGAAGCAGCTCCTTCCACAAGTATTTTGAGTGCCCTCCGACCTGAGGGGCTCACCTTCCAGTACTATACAGCACAATGTCTCAGGGCTATTCATATAGTTTTCCAGGATCATATCAGACAGTGTTTCACTGCTATTCATAAGGTTTTCACTGGCCAATTCTTTGAGAGGTGGATGACCTCTTCCTTCTGAGTCTGTCTTAGTCTGGAAGCTCTGCTGAAACCTGTCCACCGTGGGTAACCCTGCTGGCATTTGAAACCCCAGTGGCACAGCCTCCTGTCTCACAGCAACACTCAAGCCACCACAAATTCATAGACAAGTTTTCTCCCTTAGCTGTTGCAAACTGTTCTGCTCATTTCCTGGTTTCCCTCACCCTGCTTGTTTACCTGGCCCACCCCCAGAGTACTCCATGTATGCAAGCTCTGCCTAATGCTGGTTCCAGGGTTAGCTTACAGCTGCCTGGGCCTGGGGCACCTCCACACATGCAAACTCCCACCTTCTACTGGTCCCAGGGCAGTGCATGAGAAGGTTCAAAAAGTAAATTAGCATAGAATTTTAGCCTAAGAGGTATATTGAGATATACAACTTGGACTTATGAAAAAAATGTTTTTGTTATTATAACTAACTACAGGGATATAGTTATAGAAACAATAAATTTCTACTGACATACTGTGCCAAAAAATGTATTGACAGTCATTTTGGTGTCACCCTTTCTGACAGTGCTATCTGATATGATCTGAAACCTCCCACCCCTCCTTACCCCCTTATAACATCACTGCTTAATGGCCTAGGATAGACTACTATATCAATTTGGAATAGCTGATAACCTCAAACACAAGGGAATTTTACCCACTTATAAGTCTTCCATCGGCCTCCAGCATGTGCTCATGAGAAATTGTGGGCAAGTCAGGAGAGCTCTGCTCAGTGGAGTAGGCATGTAGAAGATTAATTGCTATTAGGGGAAGCCTCTACCTTGCCTGCTTCCCTACACCCTCTTCACATAGAAGAAAATGTCTTATACCTCTGGGACAAGAAAAGCAAACTGTCTTGTCACCAGAACCCAGGCAACATCCATTGTCTCTTAGTGAGCAAAGGGACAATATTGTCTTTCCCTAAAGTAGGGAAGTATGGTCACCATAATTATTCAATCTCTATGCTGAGCAAGTATCCTGAGAAACTGGGCTATAGGAAGAGGGAGGCAACATCATGATTGGAGGAAGACTCTTCAACAATCTGTGATATGCAGATGACACAATCTTGCTTGCTGAAAAAGAAGATGACTTGAAGCACCTACTGATGAAGATCAAAGACTACACTCTTCAGTGTCTTCAGTATGGATTACTTCTCTATAACACAAAGAAAATGAAAACCCTCACAACTGAACCAATATAATTATGATAAATGGAGAAAAGATTCAAGTTGTGAGGGATTTTATTTTACCTGGATCCACAATAAACACCCATAACAGCAGCAGTAAAGAAATCAAACATCATATTGCACTTGATAAATCTGCTACAAAAGATATCTTTAAAGTGTGAAGAAGCAGGTCTTTCAAGGTAAGATGGCAGAATAGTCAGACAGACTGCACAGAGCCTCTTCAACAAAGAAAAAGAGAACCAATTAACACTGATAGAGAAGATAATCCTGGAGCCTTGAGCATTGAAGGGAAGGATATAGAAGTGGACTAAACTCCAATAGTAGAATAACTTGCATGAAAGCACCAAAAAAAGAGACATGCAGAGCTGTGGTCTCTCAGCCATCTTCATGGGACAGACAGCTTGGATATTACCGAGTGGTGTTAAGACCTAGGAATTAACCTGAAAATCAGCACTGCTAGCCAGGAGCTGCACAGAGGACTGCACTGGTGGCTGGTGAATAAAAGGGGAAGAAGCAAAGAGGAAGGTGGGCTGAGCTATGAACTTTTGCCTGTCCAGAGGAAGCAGCACCATTTTTAATGTTAACAAGCAGTTCAACCATTTTGGATATTTAAAGTGACAGCATTCTCCCTGATTCCAGGGACTTAAGAATAGGCTACACTTGCCAAGAACCACAAGGACATTAGGATGACAATGACTGGAAAGGTGTGATATTCCCCCTGTTACTCTTTTACCCCACACCCTCTTGGTGAATGGAGGTGCAGCCATATCTCACTCTCACCCACATCTGAGCTGACAGGAATTCCATCCCAGTCTGTGTACCCAGACAGAGCCTGGGTGCTCTGCCTCACCCTGCCTTGATTTTTTTTTTTTTTTTCATTTTTTTTGTAGTTTGTTTTGTTTTTGTCTGTTTCAAAAATATTATTATTATTGTCCTTTTTATTATTATTCTTTATTCTTCCCTTCCCAGGTTTTAGTTTTCAGCTTTTTCTCTCTTCCCTGTTCCTGGTTTCCATTCTTTTTCTTTCTTGTAGTTAAACCCATTCTTTGTTTTTCCTTTTGCATATTTCAATTTTTTTTCTTCATTATTCTTCCACTCTACCTTTTTTTCTCTTATTGAGCTCTCCCCAGATATTACAGGGTTCTTTTTTCCTTCTTTTTTTGGTTATTCCTGTGTGTTTACACAGTGTGTTTTCTGTCTACTTGCTTTTACATTTTTGATGGCTATTCAATTGTTGTTTTTGTCTAACTGAGCGGGAGACAGCAACAGTGCCCAATTGACACAACTACACCTCCACCTCCTACAGCTTCACTTACTGCCTGAGAGTCACCACTTCCTTCTCCACCAACTAGCCAATGATAAAAGACCACCAAGAAGAGTCTGACTCACACTTAACTGCTCTTCACAAACAGCTAATAGAATTAAACACAACAATGTCACAATGTCTCAGAGACAACAGACTATCACAGTCCACACAAATAAGCAAGAAAAAGCAGTAGAAACAAGGGAGCAGGATACAGAACCAGAACACATCCCTGAGGAAGAAGCAGCATTGGAACTCACTGATAAGGAACTCAAAAGAATTATATTTAGGTATCTTCAAAGGATTGAGAGACAGATCAAGGAAAATACTGACAAAATTAAAGAAAACACAGACAAAACCCTAGAACAATTTCGGAAGAACATACAAGAACAAAATGACAAAATAAATGAAAAATTAGAAATGTTACAAAATCTACAGATACAAATCCAGAAGATTAATGCTAAATTGTTAGGAATAGATAACACATAGAAAGGGCAAAGGAGTAAAATGGAATCAATGGAAGACAGAAATCATGAGATTAAAGACAAATACCTCAATACTTCTTTGGAAAGAGCTCAATCAGAAAAAAGATCAAAACAAAATGAAGAAAGCATAAACTTCAGGTGGTATACCATCAAAAGGAATAACCTACATGTAATCAGAATTCCAGAACAGAAAGAGGAAAAGAAAATCACTGAGACAATTGTCCAAGATTTGTTGGAAGAGAACTTCTGTGATATGATGAAAGATGAGAATATATCCATTCAGGAAGTCCAACAAACCCCTAATAGGATAGACTCCAAAAGAAAATCATCAAGATATATCATCATCAAACTCATCAAAACCAAAGACAAAGAAAGAATCTTGAAAGCAGCACAGGAAAAATGAAAAGTTACTTACAAAAGACAATCAATAGGAATAAGGTCGATTACTTAGCAGAAACCATGCAAACTAGAAGGCAATGAGAAAGTATATATAAAACCCTGAGAAAGAAAAATTTCCAACCAAGAATTATATACCCAGCAAAATTGTCCCTCAAATATGATGGTGAAATTAGGAGATTTCCAGATAAGCAGAAATTAAGGGAATTTGTTAAAACCAGACCAACCTTACAAGAGTTACTAAAGGGAATCCTTTGAACAGAGCACCAATAATAGAAAAAAAAAAAAAAAAAAAACAACCAACCATTAATCCACAAGATGATATAACCCAGAATCCAACACAGCTATGGAAATATCCAAAGTAAAATAAGCATACAAGATTGTAAACAGGCACCCAAAGACATCAATTGGAAAATGAAAAGAACTACAAACCAAAAAGGGGAAAAATAGTGTAGTTACAGATTCTAAATGCTGAGGAAGTGAAGAGAGTTAATTGCAAGATAGAATGGACTATTATTCTAACTTGGGGAGAAAATTATAAATCACAGGGTAACCTCAAAGAAAATGATAAACCTTCACATCACAATAAAAAGGAGGACAAGCACAAATATTTAACAAATACTAAAACACTAGCAACAAAGGAAATGATAATATGATTCATAAAAATAATGAGCTCAGCACAGAAAATTATATGGAACAAAGAAACCAGGGACACCATGAAAAAACACATTACAAAATGACAGCAACCAATTCATACCTGTAGTAATTACACTGAATGTCAATGGATTAAATCCACCACTCAAGAGATGGAGAGTTGCAGACTAGATTAGAAAACATAACCAATCAATATTCTGTCTATAAGAGACACACTTTTGAAACAAAGACAAAAATAAGCTAAAAAAATAATCAAAGGTCAGAACAAGATATAACAAGCAAATGGCAACCAAAAAAGAACAGGAGTGGTAATATTAATTTCTGATCAAATTGACTTAGGACAAAAACACCATACAAGTCAAGGAAGGACATGATATAATGATTAAAGGATCAATTGAACAAGAAGACTATAATAAATATCTATGGACCCAATGAAAGAGCCCCAAAATACATAAATCAGATGTTAAAAGAGTTGAAAAGGCAAACAGATGAATCCATAGTAACAGTGGGAGTCTTTAATACACCACTTTCAATGAAATGTAGAACAACTGGAAAGAAACTCAACAAAGATGCAGAAGAGCTAAACAATACAATCCACCAACTTGACCTTATGGACATCTACAGAGCACTTCACCCAACAACAGCACAATATACATCCTGCACAAGGAACATTCTCCATATTAGATCATATGTTAGCCCATAAAACAAGCCTTAAAAAATTTAAAAACATTGAAGTACTGAAAAGCATCTTCTCAGATCATAATGCTATTAAATTAGAAATCAACAATAGGAAGATCAACAGGAAAAAGAGCAAAAACATGGAAACTGAACAACACCCTTCTTAAGAAAGATTGTGTAAGAGAAGAAATGAAATTAAAAAATTCCTTGAATCAAACAAGAATAAAACACAACATACCAAAATCTTTGGGACACAGCAAAAGCAATGATCAGAGGCCAATTTAGAGCAATAAATGCATGCATCAAAAAAGAAGAAAGAGCCAAAATCAACACTTTAAACCAACATCTCCAATAATTAAAAAAAAGAACAGCAATAAAAGCCTACAACCACCAGAAGAAAGGAAATAAAGAATCAAGCAGAAATAAATGAAACAAAAATTGAAAGACTTTAGAAAAATCAACAAGATTAGACATTGGGTTTTTGAAAAAGTAATAAAATTGACAAACCACTGGTAAATTTAACAAAGGAAAAAAGGCAGAGAGTACAAATAACATGAATAAGAAATAAAATGGGTGACATCACAACAGAACCAACTGAAAAAAGAAGGATAATACCAGGAAACTATGAAGAACTGTGGTCCAATAAATTTGAAAATCTAGAAGAAATGGACAAATTTGTAGGAACACACTACTTACCTAAACTAACACAGACTGATGTGGAAAAGTTGAACAGATCAATAGCAAAAGAAGAAATTGAACAGGTCATCAAAAAATTACCAACAACAACAAAAAAAGGCCTGGCCACGACAGTTTCACTGGAGAATTCTACCAAACATTCAGAAAAGAACTGACACCAATACTACTCAAACTATTCCAAAACATAGAAAAAGATGGAATTCTCCCTAACTCATTTTATGAAGCAAGCATAATTTTGATTCCAAAACCAAGCAAAAACATCAATAAAAAGGAAAACTACAGACCACTACCGCTCATGAATATAGATGTAAAAATCTTCAACAAAATCTTACTCAATAGACTGCAACAGCATATAAAGAAAATCATTATTTTGACCAAGTGGGGTTCATATCAGGTATGCAAGGATGGTTCAACATTAAAAAAACAATCAACGTCATCCTCCACATAAATAAAACAAAGGAAAAGAACCACATGATCATATCAATCAATGCAGAAAAATAATTTGATAAAATCCAATACCCATTTCTGATCAAAACTCTCGGCAAAGTAGGAATAGAAAGGACATTCCTCCACATAATAAAGGCATATATAAAATACCAACAACCAACATTACTGTCAATGAAGAGAGACTGAAACCATTCCCCTTGCAAACAGGAACCAGACAAGGATGCCCTCTCAACACTTCTATTCAACATTGTACTGGAAGTCCTAGCTAAGACCTTAAAGGCAAGAAAGGAAAATCAAAGGCATCCAAATTGGTAAGGAAGAAGTCAAACTATGCCTATTTGCTGGTGAAATGATCCTATACCTAGAAAACCCAAGAGATTCAGTCAAAAATCTACTGGAACTAAAAGAGACATTTAACATCATGGCAGGATTCAAGATCAGCATCCAAAAATCAGTTGGATTCCTCTACACAAGCAAAGAGATTGATGAAAAAGAAATAAGGATACCAATACCATTTACAATAGCTACAAGTGAGATAAAATATTTAGGAATAAATCTTATCAGTGACACAAAAGACCAATACAAAGAAAAATATAAAACACTACTTCAAGAAATTATAAGAGATCTACATAAATGGAAGAACATACCATGCTCGTGGATAGGAAGATTGAACATTGTGAAAACGTCAGTTCTACCCAAAGCAATCTATACATTCAATGCAATCCCAATCCAGATCCCATCAACATTCTTTAAGGATATGGAAAAACCAATAATTAACTTTATATGGAAAGGAAAGAGACCTCGGATAAGCAAAGCACTACTGAAGAAGAAGAGCAAAGTAGGAGGTCTCACATTTCTGGATCTCAAAACCTACTATAAAGCCATAGTAGTCAAAACTGCCTGGTATTGGTACAATGACAGACACATAGACCAATGCAATAGAATAGAGAACCCAGAAATAAATCCATCAACCTATGGTCAGCTGATCTTTGACAAAGGGCCAAAATCCATTAAATGGGGAAGAGAATATTTGTTTAATAAATGGTGCTGGCAAAACTGGATATCAATTTGCAGAAAAATGAAACAAGATCTGTACCTCACACTATACACAAAAACTAACTCCAGATGGATCAAGGACTTAAATGTGAAACCTAAAACTATAAAGTTCCTCAAGGAAAAGCTAGAGGCAAATTTAGGGACACTAATATATGGCATAGACTATCAAGCATAACCCAAAATGCACAAAGAGCAGAAGAGAAACTAGATAAATGGGACTTTCCAAAAATTAAATTTTTATGTGCTTCCAAAGACTTCTCCAAAAGAGTCAAAAGGGAAGCTACAGATTAGGAATAAATTTTTTAGAATGACGTGTCTGACGAGGGACTTATTTCTAGAACCTATAGAAAAATTCCAACAACTCAACAACAAAAAGACAGATCCAATTATAAAATGGGCAGAAGACATGAATAGACACCTAACCAAAGAGGATATTCAGGCTGTCAACAAACATATGAAGAAATGCTCACTATGTTAGCCACTTCTTGTTGTAATTGTGTGCCACTGAGTCAAACCTGATTCATAGAGACCCCTTCTTGGGTTTCTGAGGCATAATCACTACAGAAGTAGATTGCCCAACCTTCCTTCCTAGGAGTGGCTGGTGGGTTTGAACCACCCCCTTCTGGTTAGCAGTCAAGTGCCTTAAGCACTATGCTACCAGTTATTGTTGTTGTTGTTGTTGTTGTCGTTATGTGCCGTCGAGTCAAACCCGACTCATAGCGACCCCTCCTTGGGTTTCTGAGGCAGTATCACTACGGAAGTAGGATTGCCCAACATTCCTTCCGAGGAGTGGCTGGTGGGTTTTAACCGCCAGCCATCTGGTTAGCAGGCAAGTGTCTTAGCCACTATGCTACCAGAGCTCCTATCATTAGCCACTACTTGTTTTAGTTATGTGCTGTTGAGTTGGACCCGACTCATAGCGACCGTTCCTTAGGATTCCAAAGCAATATCACTACAGAAGTTGATTTCCCCTCTTCCTTCTGAGGAGTGGCTCTTGGGTTTGAACCACCGGCCTTCTAATTAGCAGTCAAGTGCCTTAGGCACTATGCTACCAGAGCTCTAGAGAGATCTAAATCAAAACAACAATGAGATACCATCTTGCCCCAGCACTAGTTGCAAAGTTCAACAACACAGGAAATAACAAATGCTGGCGAGTTTGTGGAGAGATTGAGACTCATACACTGCTGATGGGACTGTAAAATGACAAAACCACTATGGAAAGCAGTATGGCGATTCCTTAAAAAGTTGGAACTAGAAATACCATTTGACCCAGTAATTCCATTACTAGGTATATATAATCTTAAAGAAGTGAGAGCCAGGACAAGAATAGATATATGCACACACTTTTTCATTGCAGCACAATTTACAATAGCTAAAAGATGGAAACAACCTAAGTGCCCATCAACAGAAGAATGGATAACCAAACTGTGGTACATACACACAATGGAATACTATGCAAACCTAAAGAATAAACTAGAATAGGCAAAACACTGCATAACATGGATGATATGGAGGATATTATGCTGAATGAAATAAGTCAATCACAGAATGGCAACTATTGTATTAGTCTGTTAGTGTCCTAAGTCAAGGAAAGGTTTATATATGGAAGGGAATTTTCTCTGTTAATTATCAGGCATGGAAGGGGAGGATAGGGAACACTGTTAGATAGGTAGAAATAAATATTTATTTAGGTGAAGAGAAGGGCAAAATACCAAATGCCCAAACCCAGTGGCATTGAGGAAGAGGAAGACATAGAGAGGTACATGGGAGTTACAGACAACAAAGATAAACAAAGATAAACTCTTGTACATACAGTACTGCATTGTCAATGAAGATTGACATTGGAAAGATGGGTGGACAGGCTGAACTATTAGGTCTGTCTATGCAGGATGTAGTGTGCCCAAGACTGTGTATAGGGTTGGCAGACAATGTTTCTACAAGTGTATTTGTATGTTGTGGAAAAATTCCCAGATATATAGTAGGAGCTCTGATAGCACAGTGCCTAAGGCACTTGACTGCTCACCAGAAGGCTGGCGGTTCAAACCCACCAGCCACTCCTCAGAAGGAAGGTTGGGCAATCCTACTT
>NW_006921610.1:12456005-12463414 GCF_000298275.1 Orycteropus afer afer | reverse complement strand
CCTCAGAAGGAAGGTTGGGCAATCCTACTTCTGTAGTGATACTGCCTCGGAAACCCAAGGAGGGGTCGCTATGAGTTGGGGCCGACTCGACGGCAAACAACACACACACACATAGTAGAGCTGACAAGGGAAAAAGTTGTAGTCACTTCTTGGCCACACCCAGCTACCCAGAGGAAGCAAGTACTTAGACCTGTGGGCTTGGGACCATAGTCACAGGGGACATCAAACTCAATTGGCATAACATATTACATAAAAACATTGTTCCACATCCTACTTTGGCAAGTAGCAACTGGGGTCTTAAAAGCTTGCAAGCAGCCATCTAGATGCAATGATTGGTCTCTCCTTGTCCAGAGCAAAGAAGAATGAAGAAAACCAAAGATTCATGGAAAAAATTAATTCAAGCAACTGGTGCACCACGCAGTCTTCAGCTTATACAACTATGAGACCAGAAGAACTAGATGGTGTCCGGCTCCCACTGTCAACCACTCGGAGGGGGATCTATGTAGGAGATCCTGGATAGAGTGGGAGAACAATGTGGTACAAAATTCAAAATCATTAAAAAACGGGTAGCAAGCTTGCTAGTCTGATAGATCCTGATGGAACCACTGAGGCTATGGCCTCTAGCTGCCCTTCAGGTCGGGAATTGAACCTACTCCTGTGGCCTCCAACCAAACAAAAGACAGGCATATAAACTCTATGTTTACATTAGATAGACACATTCCTTGGAGAGAACAATCATGGGAAAATAGAAGGACTGTGTATGCACAGGGAGACAGCTCAGGGAGCAGGAGTGCATGGGAGGGAAGGACACAGGGAAGAGATAACTATGGGGAGGAAGTGGGAGGGGAACTGCTGCTTTGTAGTAAATTGTAGTCGATGTCATGAGACTAAGTGTATGTGACCTGCTGTATGGAAAGTGAATTTGCTCTGTAAACTTTCACCCAAACCACAATTTAAAAAAAAGAACTAGGGATAGTGGTACCAGCCAGTTTGAAATGGTGACTGTGATGACTAATTAAAAGGAAAAAAAAAAAAAGTGTTAAGAAGCAGAGACATCACTTTGAATACTAAGGTGCACCTAACCCAAGACCTGGTATTTTCAATTGCCTCATATGAATGTGGAAGCTGGACAATGAATAAGGAAGATCAAAGAAGAGTTGATACCTTTGAATTATGGTGTTGGCAAAGAATGCTGAAAATACCATGTCTTGCTAGAAGAATGAACAAATCTATCCTGGTAGAAGTGCAGCCAGAATCCTCTTTAGAAGTGAGAATGGCTAGATTTCATCTCTTCTACCTTGGTCATGTTATTAGAAGAGATCATTCCCTGGAGAAAAATATCATGCTTGGTAAAGTAGAGGAGAGTCAGTGAAAGGGGAAGACCCTCAACAAGTAGATTGACACAATGGCTGCAACAGTGGAGTCAAGTATAGCAAGGAATGTGACGTCTGGGCAATATTTCATTCTGTTGCACATAGGATCAGAATTGACTTGACAGAACCTGACAAAAACAACTATGTAGGAAAAGAAACACCCCATTGCCAGGACATAGACAAGTATCCATTGGTATTAGGGAGGGATTAGAAACAACATCTATATCTCTGAAGAGAGTAAGAAATGGTCTTGAATGCAGCATCCTACACCATTGCCAATTAGAAGTCAGCTAATATGGGGGAAGGAGGTGTGGTGGTTATGTTTGTGTGTCAACTTGGCTGGGCCTGATTGCATGGCTGGGCAGCTGGTGGTAGTTATTTCCCATGATGAGACTGGCAATCAGCTCTATGGTAGGATCTACCACAAGTACCTGAGTAGTTGCTTTGGGTATGTAGTCTGCTTCCCATACATAAGAAGCAACTTTGGGAATGGTCTCTAGTTTATGGCATGCTTGGACCCTGCATGTAGCCATGTCATTGCTCAGCAGCCTGCCATGCCATGCCGACCTTGGGATTTTCAATGGACTTGAATGAATGGCCTGCTGTGTGGTTTGGTAACATCAGGACTGTGCCTTTTCACTTGTCAACCTTGGGCTTGTCAGCTTCAGCAGCCAGCAGCTGTCTGAATGAAGAAAAGCCTCTAGCTTCAGTGGGCTGGGAGCTGGGGCAGAGCTGGAGCCCAAGACTGAGGTGCTTTTACCCAGCCCCTAGAGCCTGGCAGTTTGAACTTGGACTTAAAGCCTCCAAACTGTAAGAGAATAAACTTTTGTTTGTACAAGCATCCCATTGTGGTATGTTCCTGTCAGAGTGGCAATAGGTAACCAGAACAACAAGAAACACTCTTTTGGGGAGAGCATAGACATAGTTGCAAGGAAGCAGAGGCAGAGATCCAGGTAAGGCCAGGGACCCAGGCCATGCCTCCCCCAAGTGGTGGGAAAGAGACAGGGATATATGTAAGGGGAGGGGGGGTGGAGAGGTTTTGAACAGCTAAGGGAGACAAACCTATCTGTCAATTTGTCCAACTGTGGTGGCATATTGCTGTGAGGCTTGAGGCTGTGCTACTGGTGTCTCAAACCCAGTAGGGTTGCACATGGTGCACAGGTTTCAACAGTTTACAGACTGAGACAGACTAGGAAGGAGGAGGCCATCCACTTCTCAAAGAATTGGCCAGGCAAAACCTTATGAATAGCAGAGAAACACTGTCTGATACATTACTATGCAACTTTATGAATAGCCTGGAAACATCATCTGATACAGTGCAGGAGGATAAGCCACATAGGTTAGAAGGCTCTCAAAACAGGAGGACCAGGAAAGAGCTGCATCATCAGAGTAGAACCAGCCTTAATGATATGGATAAGGGAAAGCTTTCAAGACCTCCATTTGCTGACAGGGCATGACTCAAATTGAGGAGAAACAGCTAACATCCATTAATAATCAGAACATGGAACATATGAAGCATAAATATAGGAAAATTAGAAGTAGTCAAAAATGAAATGGAGCACATAAAGATTGATATCCTAGGCATCAGTGAGCTGAAATGAAATGGGTTTGGCCATTTTGAATCAGACCACCATGTGGTCTGCCATGTTGGGAATGACAATTAGAAGAGGAATGTAATGTTGTTCATCATCACAAAGGATGTTTCAAGATCTGTCCTGAAGTACAATGCTGTCAGTAATAGGATAATATCCATATACACACAAGGAAGACCAATTAATACAACTATTATTCAAATTTATGCACCAATTACCAAAGCCAAAGATGAGGAAATCAAAGATTTTTATCAGCTTCTGCAGTTTGAAATTGACCAAACATGCAATCAGGATGTAGTAATTATCACTGGTGACTGGAATGCAGAAGTAGGAAACAAGGATGAATCACTGGTAGTTGGAAAATTTGGCTTTGGTGACAGAAATGACACTGAAAATTGCATGATAGAATTGTGCAAACCAATGACTTATTCATTGCAAATACCTTTTTCCAACAACACAAATGGTGGCTATACACATGGACTTAGCCAGATGGAATACACAGGAATCAGACTGACTACATCTGTGGTAAGGGTAATGGAAAAGCTCAATATCTTCAGCCAAACTGGGCCAAGAACTGATTGTGGAACAGACCATCAACTGCACATATGCAAGTTCAACTTGAAGTTAAGGACACTTAAAACAAGTTCACGAGAGCCAAAACATGATCTTGAATATATCCCTCCTGAATTTAGAGACCATCTAAAGAACTGGTTTGCTGCATTGAACACCATTCACTGAAAACCAGAAGAATTGTGGGATGACATCAAAAACATCATCCATGAAGAAAGCAAGAGGTCACCAAAAAGATGAGAAAAGAAGAAAAGACCAAAATGAATGACAGAAGAGACTCTGAAACTTGCCCTTGAATAGAGAGTAGCTAAAGCAAATGGAAGAAATGACAAGATAAAAGAGATGAACAGAAGATTTTGAAGATTAGCTCGAGCACACAAAACCAATTATTACAATGAAATGTGCAAAGACTTGGAGTTAGAAAACCAAAAGAGAAGAACATGCTTGGCATTTCTCAAGAGGAAAGAACTGAGGAAAAAATTTAAGCCTCAAGTTGCAATATTGAAAGATTCTATGGGCAAAATATTGAACGATGCAGGAAACATCAAAGGAAGATGGAAGGAATACACAGAGGCACTCTCCCAAAATGAAATGGTAGATCTTCATCCTTTTCAGGAGGTGTCATATGATCAAGAACCAATGGTACTGAAGGAAGAAGTCAAAGCTGCACTGAAGGAATTGGCAAAGAACAAGGTTCCAGGAATTGATGGAATGTCCATTGAGATGTTTCAACCAATAAATGCCCCACTGGAGGCACTCATTTGGTTATTCCAAGAGATTTGGAAGACAATTACCTGGCCAACTGACTGGAGAAATCCATATTTGTACCCATTCTAAAGAAAGGTGATCCAACAGAATGTGGAAATTATAGAACAATATCATTAATATTGCATGCAAGTAAGATCTTACTGAAGATAACTCAAAAACGGTTACAGCAGTATATTGACAGAGAACTTCCAGAGGTGCAAGCTGGATTCAAAAGAAGACATGGAAAAAGGGATATCTTAGCTGCTGTCAGATGGATCCTGGCTCAAAGCAAAGAATACCAGAAAGATGTTTTCTTGTGTTTTATTGACTATGCAAAAGCATTTGATTGTGTGGATCATAACAAATTGTGGATGACATTGAGAAGAATGGGAATTCCAGAACACTTGATTGAGCTCATGAGGAACCTATACATTGACAAGGAAGCTCGAACAGAACAAGGGGACACTGCATGATTTAACATTAAGAAGGGAGTATGTCAGGGTTGTATCCTCTCCCCATACTTATTCAATCTGTATGCCAAGCAAATAATCTGAGAAGTTAGACTATATGAAGAAGAACATGGCATTGAGATTGGAAGAAGAATCGTTAACAACCTGCGACACGATGACAACACAACTTTGCGTGCTGAAAGTGAGGTTGACTTGAGGCACTGATGAAGATTGAAGAATACAGTCTGCAATACGGATTACATCTCAATATAAAGAAAACAAAAATTTTCGCAACTGGACCTATAAGCAGCATCATGATAAATGTAGAAAAGACTGAGGTTGTCAAAGACTTCACATTGCTTGGTTCTACAGTGGAAGCAGCAATCAGGACATTAGACAACTTACAGCCTGGGCAAGTTGGCTGCAAGGGATCTCTTTCAAGTACTGAGGAGCAAGGATGACTCCTTGAGGCCTAAGGTGTGCCTGACATAGCCATGATATTTTCAATCTCCTTGTATGCATGTGAGAGCTGAACAATGAATAGGGAAGACCGAAGAAGAATTGATGCTTTTGAGTTGTGGTGCTGGCAAAGAATGCTGAAAGTACCATGGACTGCTAAAAGAACTAACAGATCTGTCCTGGAGGAAGTGCACCCGAAATGCTCCTTAAAAGTGAGAATGGCCAGACGTCATCTCACCTACTTGGATCATGTTATCAGAAGGGACCATTTCTTGGAGAAGTATGTCATGCTTGGGAAGGTGGAGAGTGAACAAAAGAGGGGAAGATCCTCAATGAGATGGATTGACCCAGTGGCTGCAACAATGGGCTCAAGTATAGCAAGGATCATGGAGCTGGCCTGTGACCCAACAGCATTTCATTCTGCTGTGCATAGGGTCACTATGAATTGGACATGACTGGAATACTCCTAACAATAACAACAACAAAATAGACATAGTTGTCAAAATCCTGAAAAATGGAGAAACTTTTGAAGGCAACCAGAGAAAAAAACATTTACATACAAAGGAACAATGGTAACAAAAGAATTAGAATTTCTTCAGAAATTATGCAATCCAGAAGAAAATGAGAGTATCTTAAAAATACTCAAAGACAAAAAAACTCCCATCAAAAAATTCAATATCTAGTAGAAATATGTTTCAAACTTAAAAGTAAATGAAAGATTGTTTTTTCAGACCAACAAAAGCTGAGAAAATTCATTTTCCAAAACCTGTTTGTACTAGAGATATGATAAAGGAAGTTCTTCAAGCAGAAGAAACATAATGCAAAATGGAGATTTGACTTCAAGAAGAAATGAAGAGTTTCATAAATGTAAAAATTAAAAATAATTATTAAAATATTGTTCTTGCTTTAAAATTAGTTGAATATTTAAAGAATTGTTCAGTGGTTATTAGGAATTTGGAAAGGGAAACAATAGGATCACAAAGTAAAAGTAGCTATATCTCTGGACCTGGAAACAGAATTATTAAAACTTAAGTTGGAGGAAGGACACCTGTGCATCTGGAGCTCAGAGGTCTGAAGAGGAGACACTTCTTGGCTAACAGTGGTACTTCTGTGCTAGGAGGAGGAGTACTGTGCATCTTAGACTATAGCTCACATCCAACAGATCCATTAGGCACAGTAAGCAGAGTATTTAGCCTACAATTCTTTTAGGGGCCCACTAGAATGTTCTGATTATTTTCAAGGTCAGAAAAAAAAACCCACAAACAACCTTTCGTATTGAAGGAAATATTGCAGTTATAAAGTATGTTGTTGTTTGTGTTATGTTCCATTGAGTTGGACCAAACTCATAGCGAACTCTCCTTGGCTTTCCAAGGCAGTATCACTACGGAAGTAGATTTCCCAACCTTTCTTCTGAGGAGTGGCTGGTGGGTTTGAACTATCAGCCTTCTGGTTAGCAGTCAAGTACTTTAGGTATTACACTACCAGAGCTTCTAGTTATAAAGTATAGTCTTTAAAATTGCTTTTGAAGGAAAGAGCCTACAAAGGCTTAAGTGCCTAGGGTCCATGAATGACAAAATATGGCCCTTCCCTGACCTCTGAGAAGGATCTCTGGTGGTGTAGTGCCTAAAGTACTTGACTGCTAACCAGAAGGCTGGTGGTTCAAACCCACCAGCCACTCCTCAGAAGGAAGATTGGGCAATCTACTTTGTAGAGATACTGCCTTGTAAACCCAAAGATGGGTTGCTATGAGTCGGGACGGACTCGACTGCAGTGAGTGAGTGCCTCTGAGTGGTACAAAGAAGTGGTTTCTGGGTGAGAGGTAAAAAAAAGAAAATTAAAATGAACTGCTGCTACTAGAATGAACTGCTGCTTTCAGGAAAAAGAAATGATGCTATGGTGAGAGACAACACATATGGCAAATAGAAATAGAAGAAAATACGAACAAAAAGAAAACAGGACAGAGGTTCTTCATCCTCCAGCCTTACATTCTTCCTCCACTATACCTTAGTGGCAGAGATTAACAGGGATCCAGAGAGAAAGAAAAAATGTGGTTTGTTGAGTGGAGCCCCAGAGTCGTCTTTGTTGTTAAGTGCTGTTGAGTCGTTTCCGACTCATAGCGACCCCATGCAAAGCAGAACGAAACACTGCCCAATCCTGCACCAGCCCCACAATCCCTGCTATACTTGAGCCCATCATCGCAGCCACCGTGTCAATCCATC
>NW_006921610.1:12451103-12453245 GCF_000298275.1 Orycteropus afer afer | reverse complement strand
GCATCCCTGAGTTGTCCCTGGGGCTGTAAAGGAGTATAAAAGTGTGAGTACAAAACTGAGAGATAATACCTTAATTATTAGTACATCCACATAATGAAGTAATACATAGCTGTTAAGAAGTAAATGATTCTTTATAGTGATATAAACAATATACAATATGATGTATAAAATCTAGATGAAGAATAGTACTTAATAGAGCAGAATAATGTGTGTAAATAATGATAGACAAGTAGGTAAGAATTAGATACATACATATTCCTATTTCTCATCCTGGAAAGAACTAGAAATTTATGTTGTTGTTGTTAGGTACTGTTGAGTCATCTCTGACTCATAGCGACCCTATGAACAGCAGAATGAAACACCACCCAGTCCTGAGCCAGCTACATGATTCTTGCTGTACTTGAGTCCATCACTGCTGCCATCATGTCAATCCATCTTGTTGAGGGCCTTCCCCTCTTTTGTTGACCCTCCACCTTACCAAGCATGACGTCCTTCTCCAGGGAATGGTCTCTTCTGACAACATGACCAAAGTATGTGAGACGAAGTCTGGCCATTCTCACCTCCAAGGGCATTCTGGCTGCACTTCTTCCAGGACAGACCTGTTAATTCTTTTAGCAGTCTATGGTACTTTCTGCATTTTTTGCCAACACCACAACTCAAAAGCATCAATTCTTCTTCAGTCTTCTTTATTCATTGTCCAGCTCTCACATGCATATGAGGCAATTGAAAAAACCATGACTTGTGTCAGGTGCACCTTAGTCCTCAAGGAGACATCTTTGCTCTTCAGCACTTGAAAGGCTTCTTTGCAGCCGATTTGTCCAGTGCTATTCTTCATCTAATATCTTGATTGTTGCTTCCATTGGTGTCAATTGTAGAACCAAGCAATGTGAAGTTTTTGACAATTTCAGTCTTTTCTCCATCATAATGTTGCTTTAAGGACCAGTTGTGAGGATTTTTGTTTTCTTTATACTGAGATTTAATCCATAATGCAGATTGTATTCTTCAGTCTTCATCAGTAAGTACTTCAAGTCATCCTCACTTTCAGCAACCAAAGTTGTATCATCAGCATATCACAGGTTGTCAATGATTCTTCCTCCAATCCTAATGCCACGTTCTTCTTCATATAGTCCAGCTTCTCAGATTATTTGCTCAGCATACAGATTGAATAAGTATGGGGAAAGGATATAACCCTGACACACTCCTTTCTTGATTTTAAACCACTTAGTGTTCCTTTTTTCTGTTTGAACGACTGCTTCTTGGTCTATGTACAGGTTCCTCATGAGTACAATTAAGTG
Organism: Orycteropus afer afer; assembly: GCF_000298275.1. Classification (NCBI taxonomy): domain Eukaryota; kingdom Metazoa; phylum Chordata; class Mammalia; order Tubulidentata; family Orycteropodidae; genus Orycteropus; species Orycteropus afer. Next base: position 12,451,950 of record NW_006921610.1, on the reverse strand, counting down.
TTCTGGAATTCCCATTCTTCTCAATGTTGTCCACAATTTGTTATGATCCACACAATCAAATGCTTTTGCATAGTCAATAAAACACAAGTAAACATCTTTCTGGTATTCTTTGCTTTGAGCCAGGATCCATCTGACAGCAGCTAAGATATCCCTTGTTCCATGTCCTCTTTTGAATCCAGCTTGCACCTCTGGAAGTTCTTTGTCAATATACTTCTGCAAATGTTTTTAAATTATCTTCAGTAAGATTTTACTTGCATGCACTATTAATGATATTGTTTGATAATTTCTGCATTCTGTGGGACCACCTTTCTTTGCAATGGGTACAAATATGGTTCACTTCCAGTCAGTTGAGCAGGTCTTCCAAATCTCTTGGCATAGCCAAGTGAGTGCCTCCACCATGGCATTATGTTGAAACATCTCAGTGGGTATTCCGTCACTTCATAGAGGCTTGTTCCTTGCCAATTCCTTCAGCACTTCTTCGACCTCTTCCCTCAATACCATTGGTTCTTGAATATATGCCACCTCCTGAAATGGATGAAGATCAACCAGTTCTTTTTGGTACAGTGACTCTGTGCATTCCTGCCATCTTCTTTTGATGTTTCCTGCACATTCAATATTTTGCCCATAGAATCTTTCAATATTGCAACTTGAGGCTTAAATTTTTTCCTCAGTTCTTTCAGCTTGGGAAATGTTGAGCGCGTGTTCCTCGCTTTTGGTTTTCTAACTCCAGGTCTTTGCACATTTCATTACAGTAATTGGCTTTGTGTGCTCGAGCTGCTCTTTGAAATCTTCTGTTCAGCTCTTTTATCTTGTCATTTCTTCCATTTGCTTTAGCTACTCTCTATTC
>NW_006921610.1:12443507-12450653 GCF_000298275.1 Orycteropus afer afer | reverse complement strand
TTTAGTATATTTTAAAAGGGAGATCTGTGTTTGGTGTTCTCTGATTATACTTCTCATCATTGTCATTTTTGTAATCTCCTCCAATGAAATTGAACTTCTTTCAGTTTCTAAAGTATGCCTCTAACCCTTCTTACCAGTCTCTTCTTCAGCTAATTCCTGTTTGTACTTTAGCTTTCAATCTAACACCACTTTCTCAGAGATACCTTCTGTAACTTTTAGTTTGAGTTGTTGCCTACTATGTGTTTTCATAGCTTCCTGAAGCATTTTCTTGTAATACTCAATACATTTTGTTTTTCTATTTATTTAATAACTGTTCTCTAGTATACTGTGACAGCAGAGGCTATAACTCTCTGGTCTACCTAAAAAATACCTTAATAGATGGATTGAGCTCTGGTAGGGTATTGCCTAAGGCATTTGACTGCTAACCAGAAGGCTGGTAGTTCAAATCCACCAGCCACTCCTCAGAAGGAAAATGGGGCAATCTACTTCTATAGTGATATTGCCTCAGAAACCCAAGGAGGGGTTGCTATGAGTCAGGTCTGACTCATTGGCACATAACAACAACAACAACAGATGGATGGATGGATGGATGGATGGATGAATATAAATTTTAAGGTGTTTGTCATTCAGTTAAAAAAATAGATAAAGTTGTTACTTTAAGAGCTAAAGAAAAATATCCCTAGAACTTTAGGGATAAATTAATTCAGTTAATTAAATATAAATGGATAGGGATAATTGTCTTGAAATCAGCTTCCAAAAAACAACCAAGTGCACTGCCATCGAGTAGGATCCAACTCATAGCAACCCCTCCTTGGGTTTCCCAGGTGGTATCACTATGGAAGTAGATTGTCCAACCTTCCTTCTGAGGAGTGACTGGTGGGTTTGAATTGCCAACCTTCTGGTTAGCGGTCAAATGTCTTAGACAGTATGCAAAATGCATTGTTGTTGTTGTTGTTATGTGCCATCGAGTCGGCCCCAACTCATAGCGACCCCTCCTTGGGTTTCCGAGGCAGTACCATTACGGCAGTAGGATTGCCCAACCTTCCTTCCAAGGGCAAAATGCATTAAGGAAGAAAAATCTTGTATAACAGCTAAGTAAAGTACAGTATAAACTCAAAAAGACATTAAAAATACAGTGTAGGCTTTTAAAAAATTATAACCTATGTGAGGGAAAAAATAATCTAAGTTAAAAAAGATTATCTTCAAAGATTTTGGAAGGAAAAACAAGTGAATAATAACAAAGGTATCTGCATTTGTTTATAACTATTTAAGGGAGCGTGTGTGAAGAAGAGTCTTGAATATTTAATTCACGAGAAGAACCTCCTATCATGGGTTATGAGTGGTAAGTGCTTCAAGTCATCTTTACTTTTGACAAGCAAGTTTGGGTCATCTGCATATCACAGGTTATTAATGAATCTTCTTTCAATCCTCATTTCATGTTCTTCTTCATATAGTCCAACTTCTCAGATTATTTGCTCAGCATACAGATTGAATAAGTATGGTGGAAAGATACAACCTTCATGCACATACTTCCTGATTCTGAACTGTCCAGTATTTCCTTATTCTGTTTGAATGAAAACCTCTTGGTCTAAGTACAGGTTTCTGATAAGCACAATTAAGTGTTCTGGAATTCCCATCTCCACAATCTTATCAATAATTTGTTAGTATGCACATAGTCAAATGTCTTTTCATAGTCAATAAAACATAAGCAAATATCTTTCTGATCATCTTTGCCTTCAGCCAAGATCCATCTGACATCAGCAGTGATGTCCTTCACAACAACAACAACAACAACAACAATCCTTCATTCCATGGCCTTCTGAATCTAACTTGAATTTCTGGCAGCTCCCTGTTGATGTAATGATGCAACTATTTTTGAATTATCTTCAAAAAAAATTTACTTGCTTGTAATATTAATGAATGGTTCCACATTCTGTTGGATCATCCTTCTTTGCAATGGGCACAAATATGGATCTCTTCCAGTATCTCGGACAGGTTTTGTTGTTATGCGCCATCAAGTTGGACTCAACTCACAGTGACCCCTCCTTGCTTTTTCGAGGCAGTATCACTATGAAAGTAGATTGCCCAACCTTCCTTCTGAGGAGTGGCTGGTGGGTTTGAACTGCCAGCCTTCTGGTTAGCAGTCAAGTGCCTTAGGCACTATGCTACCAGAGCTCCCTCTTGGACAGGTAGCTGTCTTCAAATTTTCTTGGCAAAAACAAGCAAGCACATCCAGTGTTGCATCTGTTTGTTCAAATATCTCAATGGTTATTCTGTGAATTCCTGGAGACTTATTCTTCATCAGTTTTTTCAGTGCTGCTTCACTACCCTCCTTCTTGATCTTATACTAACTCCTGAAATGGTAGTACATCAACCTATTCTTTTTGTTACAGTGACTACATGTATTCTTTCCATCTTTTTTTGTGGCTTCCTGCATCATTAAGTATTTTGTCCATGGAATCTTTCAATATTGCAACCTGAAGCTTGAATTATTTCTTCAGTTCTATCAGCTTCAGAAATGCTGAGGATTTTCTTCTCTTTTGGTTTTCTAATTCCACATCTTTGCACATTTTATTATAATACTTTACTTTGTCTTCTTGAACCGCCCTTTGAAATATTTTGTTCATCTCTTTTATTTCATTTCTTTCATTCACTTTATCTACTCTCCACTCCAAAGCATGTCTCAAAGTCTTTTCTGACACTCATTTTGGTCTTTTCTTCCTTTCCTATCTGAATATGATCCAGCATGAGAAACAGTTCTAATTCTTCTTGAAGCCCAATTTCTGGGATCCATGAAGTTGGGGTGACCCAATCAGTCCATTGCCCTTGAGATCTTTGTTTGAAAGCCATTGTCCTTAAGATCTTTTTTAAGTCTTGAGAAAAAATGGCTGGTAACATAATGCCTAAGTCACTGAACTGCTAACCAGAAGGCTGGCAGTTCAAACCCACCAGCCACTCCTCAGAAGGAAGGTTGGGCAATCTACATCTGTAGTGATACCACCTCGGAAAGCCAAGGAGGGGTCACTATGAGTCAGGGCTGACTCGAAAGCAAGCAACAACAACAACAAGGTCATCTTTAGGTCAAACAAGAGAATAATAAACAGTTTAGTGAAGACCGTTTTGCCTTAGCCTTTGGGCTCTTTTGAAGAATTAACTATGTGTAGTCAGTTATAAGAAACAGAAACTCCAGGATCAGACTAGAAGTTGTGTTTTAGGGAAAAAGTTATGTAAACACTGTTTCCCAGCCTTTCTCAATGGCAAAGTCTCTGTGATGGGATACAAGAGTCTTTGGAGAATCTCTCATCTTGAGTACATTTTGACTCTCTAGTCATAGGTATTGACTGACAAGCAATTCTATATTAAATAAACTTCAGTCATGCTCCATTATTTTTAATAGATTTTTATTTAATATGTTTTTTTTATTTTAACAAACCTGCTCTCTGAACTCAATTTAATTAAGCAACCAGCTATTGAGTACATACTATTCTCCAGTCACTATTCTAGGTAACAGAAGGAATAGATTAAATAAAACATTTCTGCCCTTGAAAAATATGTGATCTAGTTAAGAAGACAGGCTGTGGGAGTTAAAGTTTATGTAACTTGGTTGGGCTTGGTTGAGTGGCTGGGCAGCTAGTAGTGGGGATGATGAGACTGGTAATCAACTCCATGGTAGGACTGACCACAAGCAGCTGAGTAGCTGCCTTAGTGATGTGGTCTGCTTTGGGAATGGTCTCTAGCTGATGGCACACTTGAACCCTGCAAGTAGCTGAGTCTTGTTCAGCAGCTTGCCATTCTCTGCTGATCTTGGGAATTTCAATGGACTTAAATTAATGGCCTGCAGTGTGGTTTGGTAATATCAGAACTGTGCCTTGTTACTTGTTGACCTTGGGCTTGTCAGCCTCAGCAGCCAGCAGCTGAGTGAAGAAAACCCTCTAGCTTCAAAGGGCCAGGAGCAGGAGGCAGAGCTGAAACCCAAGGCTGAGGCTTTCACACAGCCCCTAGAGCCCGGCATTTTAAACTTGGCCTTCTAGCCTCCCAGTCTGTTAGAGAATAAACTCTTGATTGTAAGGCCATCCCATTTGTGGTATATTCTTGTCAGAGCAGCACTAGGTAACCAGAACACAGACACATTGCAGTTTTTTCATTTAATCTAATGGGTAATTCAGAGGTACATCCTCAATCTTTACACAGGAGGGAAGGAAAAAAAACCCTATCCACTTGGGCTTAAGAAAAGCATCCTGAAAAAGAGGACAACTAACTAACTGAAAGAAGAACTAGACTTTGATATTATCCAAAACAGACTTTGTTGTTGTTGTTGTTGTTATGTGCCGTCAAGTCGGCCCCGACTCATAGCGACCCCTCCTTGGGTTTCCGAGGCAGTATCACTACGGAAGTAGGATTGCCCAACCTTCCTTCCGAGGAGTGGCTGGTGGGTTTGAACCGCCAGCCGTCTGGTTAGCAGGCAAGTGTCTTAGCCACTATGCTACCAGAGCTCCCAAACAGACTTTATAGCAACTAATTATAATGATGTTTAATGAGGTAAAAGAAGAAAATATGCTCTTTATGAATTAAAAGGATAAGAAATTTCTCAAGAGAAAAAGAAAATACAGAAAAGGTCCAAATGGAAAATATAGAACTGAAAAATTCTTAACTGTTTTAAATTACAAATTTAAAAAATTAAAATTATATATATATATGATGGACCTCATAACATATTGGAGATAAGAGAGAAAAGAGTCAGGAAATTTGAATATAGATCAGTTGAAATGATCTGATCTGAAGAAGAGAAAGAAAATATTTTTTAAAACATAAACATCTACAAACTTTTGGGACAAAATCAAAAGTTCTGGCATTCCAAGATTCCCAGGAAAAGAAGAGGAAATTTGACAGGAAAATAGGTAAAGAAATAAAGGCCAAAATTTTGCAAATTTGATGGAGGGGAAAAAAAGAAACTTACAGATTCCAAAACAGAAGAACAATGATTATATTGACTAAGGTTGTCTCAAAATAGAGAGATACAACTGAAGTAAGTCCTTTGAAATTGGTAACATGAGGTTCAAAAGAGGTATTATTGAGAGAAAATTCCATGGAATAATAAGAGTAAGATAAATTATAGTGAATTAAACACTGCCTTATTTTTTTCTTTCTTTCTTTCAACTTTTTATTTACATTTGGGTGAAAGTTTACAGAGCAAATTAGTTTTCAATTCAAGAATTCATACACATTTTGTTTTGTGACATTGACTGGAACATTTTCTTTCTTAATGCTATCAAGACCAAATTATTTTGCTTTGAGTATTTTGTTCAAATCATGCATCTTCAGTAAAAGATAGCATATAAAGTAAATGAGAGAACCTACAGATTGAGAGAAAACATTTGCCTATGACATATCTGACAAAGGACTTATCTCCAAAATCTGTAGAAACTTCAACACCTCAACACCAAAAAGACAAACAATCCAATTCAAAAATGGGCAAGAGATATGAACAGAGACTTCACTAAAGACAATATGCTGGTGGCCAACAAACACATGAGGAATTTCTAGCAATCTTTAATCATTAGAGAGATGCAAATCAAGACAATGATGAGATGTCACCTCACCCAAGCAATAATAGCAAAGTTCAACAGGACAGAAAATAACAAATGCTGGCAAGGTTGCAGAGAGATTGGAACTCTTATACACTGCTGGTGGGATTGTAAAATGGTACCACCATCATAGCAAAGGGTATAGTGTTCCCTTCAAAAACTAAAACTAGAAATACTATTTAACCCAGGAATTCCATTACTAGAAATATATCCTAAAGAGGTGAGAGGCAGGACACGAACAGACATATGTACATCTATGTTCATCACAGCACAATTCACTATAGCAAAGAGATGGAAACAACCTAAATGGCCATCAATAGATGAATGGATAAACAAATTATGGTACATTCACACAATGGAATACTATGCTACATTGAAGAACAATGAAGGATATGCAAATCATCTCACAACATGGATGAGCCTGGAGGACATTATGCTGAGTGAAATAAATCAATCACAGAAGGACAAATATTGTATAAGCCCACCATAAAAAGACAAGGAAGGACTTGCTGAAGGAAGAGAACTCACTTTGTAGGGTACTGGGGTGGGGAGGGGAAGTGAGGGAATAATCTCAGGCTATTTGGGGGCCACACACTGAGGTGGGTACGGGTAGGGATGATATGGAAAGAGTCTGTGACCACCATGATAACATTAGGGAAAGGGAAGACACTGGATTGTGCACATAAGTTATAGACAACAGAGGCTAATACCAGTATGTTCACAACACTGTATTACCATTAACAACAAACACCAGGCTACAGATAAACACATAAACGTCCGAGAAGATCAGATGGGGGTCTAGACCAAGGATAGATTCATCTGAGGCTAATCTTGCACAGATACCAGTGATACAAAATACCTGCAATCCTTACAGAAACAACAGATGACAGACATAGAACAATCCATCACAGACAGAAAGACACTGTGGGAGAGAGATCCAACAGATCTACTGACTCAGAACCATAGTTTGGGGGGACACCAGACTCAATTGGCACAACAAAATACATAAAAATCTTGTCTCATAATGTACATTGTTGAGTAATGACTGGCGTCTTAATGAGAGGCCATCTAAGATGCAGCTAATGGTCTCCTGCCATCAGAAGTGAAGAAGAATGCAAAAAAAAAAAAAAGGGAATTTGGAAGCAATCAGCCCTAGTACATGATGGACCTTGAGACCAGAAGAGCTAGATGGAGCCTGGCTACCAATGCCAACCACTCAGGAAAGGATCAAAACTGTATATCCTGGATAGAATGGGAGGAAAAACATGGAACAGAATCCAAAAACACAATAATGGCCAGAATTATTGGTAGGATAGAGTCTGATAGGACCCCCGATACCATGGCCCTGGGATACACTTCGGGCCTGGAATAAAACTCACTCCCAGGGGCTGACTCTCAGCCCAATAGTAAATAAGATGTATATGCAGACTGCTCAACTCAGGGTGATGCACCCATATATTCCATGGAGATATATCCATAGGAGCAATCAGCCATGAGGCACCAGAGGGTGAACATTCACATAGAGGGAAATCAGGCCACACAAGAGTGCATAACTATGAGC
>NW_006921610.1:12431827-12441237 GCF_000298275.1 Orycteropus afer afer | reverse complement strand
TGTGTTCCATCTGGTGAAGTCCACTTTTAGAGCCACCGTTTGCATTGTTGAGAAAAGGTGTTTGCAATGAACAAGTCATTGTTCTTGCAAAATTCTGCCATGCGAGTTCCAGCATTATTTCTGTTACCAAGGCCAAATTTTCCAACTACCGGTGATTTTTCTTTCTTTCCAACTTTTGCATTCCAGCCACCAGTGATAATTAACACATCCTGATTGCATGTTTGGTCAATTTCAGACTGCAGAAGTTGATGAAAATCTTCAATTTCCTCATCTTTGGCTTTGGTGGTTGGGGCATAAATTTGAATATTAGTCATATTAACGGGTCTTCCTTGTAGGCATAGGGATTTTATCCTATCACTGACAGCATTGTACTTCAGGACAGATCTTGAAACATCCTTTGTTATGATGAATGCCACGCCATTTCTCTTTAAACTGGCATTCCTGGCATAGTAGATCATATGGTTGTCTGATTCAAAATGGCCAAAACCAGTCCATTTCAGCTCACTAATGCAAAGGATATCAATCTTTTTTTTTTTTTTTTTAACTGAAGTGCAACATCCACAATTGCCCCATAAATGTGACTTCTATTACCTAAAGACCCATTTTGTAATGATATTTTATTGATTTTTTGTGAAATTTTTCACAAGTTATGTTCCCACAAGACAATTTCTGCACAAATTGTTCAGTAACTTTAGTCACACTTCTCACAATGTGTCAACATCCCCTTTAATTATGTTCAGTTTGTTCCTTTTCCAGTACTCTAGTTTCCCTAACCCCTTATCTTCTTATCTCTGCTTTTGAGAAATTCTTGACCTTTTGGTCTCATATTGATGGTTTTTAAGTAGACACCAATATTACAGGTAATGTACTTTGTTTATGTGCCACTGTGCTCTGGTAGTGTAGTGTCTAAGGCACTTGACTGCTAACCAGAAGGCTGGCAGTTCAAACTCACCAGCCACTCCTCGGAAGGAAGATGGTGCAATCTACTTCCTTAGTGATACTGCCTCGGCAACCCAAGGAGGGGTCACTATGAGTTGGGTCTGACTCGACAGCACATAACAACAACAACAACAATGCTATTTTGCTAAATGGTTATGTCAGGGAATAGGCTCATTTCTAGGTTTCATGGTGATAGTCTTAGGGGGTCTTCTGCTCTCTACTCTTCTGGTGAGTTTGCTTTTTGTATATTTATTTAAGAATTTGCTGTCAGGGCGACAGTCTCAGGGGGTCCTCTGCTCTCTACTATTCCAGTTTTCAGGCCTTTTTTTGAAAAAAATAAAAATAAGAATTTGAGTTCTGCTCCACATTTTTCATCCATTCCATCTGAGACCAACTATTGCAGTCCCTGTTAGAATGGTTAGTGATAGCAGCCAATAGTAGCCAGGCACCACTTCGTTCTGGTGTTAGTATAGATTAAGTTGTGTCTCTTGCAGATTTGTTTCTTTCCTGCTCTTTTTGTTACCTTCTTAATGTTTTTCTCCTGCTGAGTTGAGATCCATAGTTGTGGCTTGGATGACCACTCACATGCTTTTAAAACCTCAGACACTACTCACTTCACTAGAATGTAGATCGTTATTTTTGTGAACTATATTATCCCAATTGACTGAAGTGTCCCATGACATTATGGTCCCAAAACTTCAAACCCAGAAAATCAATGTTAGAATAAATTTTATTATGTTCAAGGAGTATCCATATTTGTGTCTTCAATGAGTATATGTGCCTGCACCCACATATAGATATTTACATGAACCTATAGATAATTCTATCTGTTCTTACCTACATATACCTATGTATACACTTGTATACCATTTTACCTATACCCATCCATATGTGCTCAAATGCTTGTTATTACTTTGTTTGTGCTGGGCTCATTACAACCATAATCAGTGCTAGTTTTTCCATCACCAAAAACAATTAGTCTCTACTGTGTAAAACATATTTTCCTCACCTCTCCTCTTCCTGGTATCCACAAATGAACATTAGTCTCTGTATTTGTATATTCTTCTATTATTATAAAAGAGGTAATACACAATATTTGTCCTTTAGGAGTGCTGCTTGTGTGGTAGGTGAGACTGCTAACCAGGTAAGCTGCTAACCAGAATTTCAATGGTTCAAACTCACCAGGTGCTCCATGGAAAGAAGATGAGGCAATCTACTTCTGTGAAGATTTACAGCCTTAGAAACCCAAAGAGAGTCTATATGAGTAGGAATTGACTCAATGGCATTGCATTCCTTCCAGGTCTATCCACGTTATAAAATCTTTTGCAGGCACATCATTGTTCTTATGGTTGTGTGGTATTCCTTGGTACATATGTAACATAGTTTGCACATCCATTCTCTGTTAATGGATGCTTCAGCTGTTTCCATTTATTTGCTATTGTATTTAAAGCAGTAATGAACACAGGTGAGCACATGTCTATTCATGTCTTTATTTTTAATTATGTAGGGTACATATGTAGGAGTGAGATTGCTGAATCATAGGGTAGTTCTATTTCTAGTTTTTTGAGAAAATACCATACAGTTGTCCACTGTGGTTGTACCAAATTACAGTATCACCAGCAATGAGTAAGTGTTCCAATCTCTCAACATCTTTGCCAATATTTGTTGTTATTTATTCATTTATTTTTAACAGTGCCATTTTTGTCATGGTAAGAGGATATCTCATTATGGTTTTAATTTGCATGTCTTTAATAGCTAATGCTCATGAATATCTTTTCATATATTGGTTGGGTGCTTGGATATCTTTTGATGAAGGTTCTGTTCATGTCCTTTACTCATTTTGTGATTGGGTTATTTTGCCTTTTTGTTGTTAAATGGTTACAGATTTCTATAGGTTTTATGGATTAGACTTTTATCAAATAAATAGTTTCTGAAGAATTTTTCCCAGTGTGTAGATTGTCTATTTACTCTTTTTAATCGAGTTTTTTTGGTGAGTATGTTTTTTTTTTATTTTTAAGAGGTCCTATTTTTCTGTTTTATCTTCAATTTGTCCTTTTATTATAATTTTAGTTACCTATATTTTAGTGGCTAAGACACTTGCCTGCTAACCAGACGGCTGGCGGTTCAAACCCACCAGCCACTCCTCGGAAGGAAGGTTGGGCAATCCTACTTCCGTAGTGATACTGCCTTAGAAACCCAAGGAGGGGTTGCTATGAGTTGGGGCCGACTCAATGGCACATAACAACAACAACAACAACAACATATTTTCAAAAGATTAGGTCCCATAGTTTTCTTCCTATATTGTCTTCCAGGAATTTTATTGTTTTAGATTTAATAATAAGGTTATTGAACCATTTTAAGTTAGTTTTGTGTATAGTGTGAAGTAGAGGTCCTGTTTAATTTTTTCTCAAGGTAGATATTGGGTTTTGCCAGCAAAACTTTATTTAAGAGATTGTGCATGCCCCACTGAATGAAACTTGATCCCTTGCTGAAAATCAATTGTTCATAGATGGCTAGATTTAATTCTGTGTTCTCCATTCTATTCCACTGGTCTATGTCTATCATTGAAAAAATATCAGATTGTTTTGATTACATTGGCTATATAGTATGTTCTGATATCAAGGAATGTGAGACCTCAGGTTATGTTCTTTTTCTTCATCATTGCTCTGGCTATTTGAGGTTTCTTTCTTTTCTATAAGAACTTTGTCAATTTCTATATTGCAGTAAAGATATTGGGATTTGTACGGGAATTGCATTGAATCTGTAGATTACCTTGGGTAGGACTTAACCTTTTCACGATATTGAGTCTTCCAATCCATATGCCTAAGATGTCTTTCCATTTTTTTTTATATCTCTTTTAGTAGAGATCCATGCAGTAGTCTTTTATAATTTTTATTGTATAAGTCTTTTATTTGGGAGCTCTGTTGGCATAGTGCCTGAGGCACTTGACTGCTAACCAGGAGGCTGGAGGTTTAAATCCACCATCCATAGGGAAAATTGGGTAATCTACTTCTATAGTGATACTGCCTAGAAAACCCAAGGAGGGGTCACCGTGAGTCAATCCAATTCCACACCAGTTACATGGTTAGGTTAATTCTTAGGTATTTTATCAATTGGGAGCTACTCTAAATAGTATTCTTTCCTTGATTTATTTTTCAGAATAGTCTTTGTTAGTGTAGAGGCTCCCAACTGTTATTTGTGTATTAATCTCATACCCTGGAACATTACTAAATTCTTTTATTAGCTCCAGCAATTTTCTTGTGGAATGCATGGGTTCTTCTATATATAGTTCCATGCATCTGCAGATAGAGATAATTTTAATTCTTCCTTTCTGATTTGGATACTCTTTACTTCTCTTTCTTATTTTATTGCTCTGGCTAGGACTTCCAGTCAATGTTGAATTAGAGGGGTGATAATGAGTATTCTTGTCTCATTCCTCACCTTTCTCAAAGGGAAGGCTCTCAGTTTTGCCCTGTTAAGTATAATGTTGGTTGTTGGTTTTGTATACATACTCTTAATGATGTTGAAAATTTTCCTTTCTATTCCTATTTTGCTGGCTGTTATTATCAGGAAAAGACAGTGAATTTTATTGAATATATTCTGTGCATCAATTGATATGATCATATAGTTCTTTACTTTTGTTTCATTTATGTGGTGCATTACACTGATTGATTTTCTAAGGTTTAACCACCTTTGTAATCCTAGTATAAGTCTTACTTGATCATAGTGCATGATTCTTTTGATATTTTACTGACGTCTGTTAGGCAGAATTGTGTTGAAAAAGTTTCTATCTATGTTCATAAGGGATATTGCATTGTAGTTTTCATTTTTTGTTATATTGTTTTCCTGGATTAGGTATCAGGGTTATGCTGGCTTCATAGAAAGAGTTCAGTAATATAATTTATCTCTGAGTAGTGCTTTTTGCAATGGACTGCTTTTGGCCATTTTGAGACAAACGACCATAAGATCTACTATTCCAGGAATGACAAATTGAAGAGGAATGGCATGGAATTCATTGTCACAAAAATACGTTTCCAGGTCTATCCAGAAGTACAATGCTGTCAGTGATAGAATAATATCCATACACCTACAACAAAGATCCGTTAATACAAGTATTATTCAAATTTACACACCAACCATCAAAGGCAAAGGGGAGGAAATTAAAGATTTTTCCCAACTTCTGCAGTCTGAAATTGACCAAACATGTAATCAAGTTCTGTTGATTATTATTGGTGATTGGAATGCAAAAGTTGGAAACAAGGAAAAATCATCAGTAGTTGGAAAATATGACCTTCATGATAGAAATGACACCAGAGATCATGTGATAGAATTTGCAGGACCAATGACCTATTCATTGCAAATACCTTTTTTTCAATAATTTAAACTGCAGCTATACACATGGATTTCATAAGACAGAATACACAGGAACCAGATCAACTACAGTTTCTAGGTGATGGAGAAGCTCAGTATCTTCAGCCAAAACAAGGCCAGGAGGTCACTATGAAACAGACCATCAACTACACATAGGCAAGTTAAATTTGAAGCTGAAAACAATTAAAACAAGTCCATGAGAGCCAAAATATGACATTGATTACATCCCACCTGAATTTATAGACCATATGAAGAATAGATTTGATACATTGAACATCAATGATTGAAAACCAGAAGATGTGTGGGATGACATCAAGAACATCAGAAAAGGAAAGACCAAAGGTCATTAAAAAGACAGGACAGGAAGAAAAGGCCAAAATGGATATCAGAAGAGTCTCTGAAGCTTGCTATTGAATGGAGAGTAGCTAAAGCAAATGGAAGAAATGATGGGATTAAAAAAAGCTGAAGAGAAGATTTCAAAGAGCAGTTCAAGAAGACAAAATCAATTATAATGCAATGAGCAAAGACATGGAGTTAGAAAACCAAAAAGGAAGAACACACTCAGCATTTCTCAAGCTGAGAGAGCTGAAGAAAAATTCAAACCTCAAGTTGCAATGTTGAAAGATTCTATGGGAAAAATATTGAATGATGCAGGAAACATCAAAAGAAGATGGAAGGAATACACAGAGTTACTATACCACAAAGAATTGCTCAATGTTCAACTATTTCTGGAGGTAGCATGTGATCCAGAACCAATGGTATTGAAGGAAAAGTCAAAGCTACACTGAAGGAATTGGCAAAAAACAAGGCTCCAGGAATTGACGGAATACTCATTGAGATGTTTCAACAAATGGATGCTGCCCTGGAGACATTTATTCATCTAGGCCAAGAAATTTGGAAGATACCTAGCTGGCCAACTGACTGGAAGAGAAAAGAAAGGTGACCCAACAGAATGTGGAAATTATCAAACACAATTAAAAATATCACACATGAGTAAAATCTTTCTGAATATAATTCAAAAATGGTTGCAGCAGTATATTGAGAAGGAACTTCCAGAAATGCAAGCTGAATTCAGAAGAGGATGTGGGATGATGGATATCATTGCTGATATCAGATGGATCTTGGCCCAATATGCAGAATACAAGAAAAATGTTTACTTGTGTTTCATTGACTATGCAAAAACACTTAACTGTGTGAATCATAACAAATTATGGATAACACTGAGAAAAATGGGAATTCTGGAACACTTATTTGTGCCCATGAGGAACCTGTGCATAGATCAGGAAGCTGTTGTTTGAACAGAACAAGGGGATAGTGCATGGTTTAAAATCAAGAACGGAGTGTGTCAAAATTGTATCCTTTCACCACTTATTCAACCTGAATGCTGGGCAAATAATCTGAGAAAGTGGACTTTATAAAGAAGTACATGCCATCAGGATTGGAGGAAGACTCATCAACAACCTGTGATATGCAGACGACACAACCTTGCTTGCCAAAAGTGAAGAGGACTTGAAGCACTTACTGAAGAAGATTAAAGACTATAGTCTTCAGTATGGATTACATCTCAACATAAGGAAAATAAAAATCCTCACAACTGGACCAATAAGCAGTATCACTATAAATGGAGAAAAGATTGAAGTTGCCAAAGATTTCATATTACTTGGTTCCATACTCAACACCAATGGAAGGAGCAGTCAAGAAATCAGATGTATTACACTGGGCAAATGTACTGAAAAAGACCTCTTCAAGATGTTGAAGAGCAAAGATGTCTCTTTGAAGACTAAGGGGTGCCTAACCCAAACCGTGGTGTTTTCAATCACCTCATATGCATGTGAAAGCTGGACAATGAATAAGAAAGACCAAAGAAGAGTTGATGCTTTTGAGTTGTGATGCTGGCAAAGAATAGTGAAAGTACCATGGACTGTCAGAGAACAAACAAATCTGTCCTGGAAGTAATGCTCCCCGGAATCAAGAACAGCCAGACTTAGTGTCACCTACTTTGGTCATGTTGTCAGAAGGGACTACTCCCTGGAGAAGGATGTCATGTTTGGTAAAGTAGAAAGTAAACAAAAAAGGGGAAGACCTTCAATTAGATGGATGGGCCTGGCATAGCAAGGATTGTGAAGATGGCACACAACTGGTCATCGTTTCATTCTGTTGCACATGGAGTCACTGTGAGTCAGAGCCAACTCAATGGCACCTAACAACCCTGCTTTTTCTGTGTCCCTAAGATTTTGATATGTTGTGCTTTCATTTTTCTTTGACTCCAAGATTTTTCTTTATAATTTCACTTTTGATTTCTTCTGTGACTCAATAGTTTGAGTGGTGTATTATTTAGTTTCCAGTTGTTTTTTGTCTTTTTTCCTTACTTACCCTGTTGTTAGAGTCTAGTTTCATACTGATATGGTCAGAGAAAATGCTTTGTGTGATTTCATTCTCTTTAAATTTGTTGAGACATTTTTGTGTCCTAGTCTATACTCTTCTGGAAAATGATCCATGTGCACTGAAGAAGATTGTGTATTGTCCTGATGTTGAATGGAGTCTTGTGTTGATGTTCCACACTATTATTATGGAGTTGTCTAGTTCTCCTTTCCTATTGGTAAGTATCTGTTTCATGTGTTTTACTGCATTTTTGTTAGATGTATATATATTTATTTATAATTATTATGTCTTCTTGTGGGATTGACACTTCTCTTTTTATATCTTTCTTTATCTCTTGGAATAGATTTTGATTAAAATCTATTTTATCTGGTATCAATATGGCCATATCTGCTCTTTTTTGTTTACTAGTTGCATGGAATATTTTTCTCCATCCTGTTATTTTAATTTGTTTGAATCCTTATGTCCAAAATATGTTTATTGTGTTCAGCAAAAAGATGGAACATTCTGCTACTCTTTGCCTTTTGCATGGAGCATTTAGACTATTTCCTTTTAAGGTTATTAAGTGTTACTTTTAAGGTTATTAATTTTAAGGAAAATTATGTGTCTACCTCAGCCTTTTTTTCATTTGTGTTTTGAGTGTTTTGCATGCTCTTTTTTTCTTGTTCTGATTTTTTCTGATTTTGATTGTATTTGGGTGCTTTCTTGTAATTTACTTTTTTGTTATCTTCCTGTTATCTTCTGAATGTTTCTTCTGGGTTATTTCTTAATAGTTATCACATATCTTACATTGCACAGCTTACAGTTCAACTTGCAATTATAAGAACACTTAATATATGACAACAGTTAACATACAACCTTAACATAATGAATTTGTTTGTTAACATTCCTGATATCCTCCTCCCATTTTTCTGTGACTGTGCCTCCATTAATACCAATATACAAACTAAATTAAATAAATTTATTTTGCACTCATTTCTTAGGTTCTCCCCTTTCAATTTGGGATATTCCCTTGAAAAACACCTGCGAAGCTGCTCTGGTAGTGCTCTGGTAAATTCTCAGAGCTTCTATTTCTTTGGGGATGTCAATATTTTCTTCGTTTTGGAATCACAGCCTTGCTGGTAAGGAGCTCTTGATTGTTAATTCTTTTTGGTCAATAATTTATATATGACATCCCATTGAATTCTGGCCTCTACAGTTTTTGGGAAGAAATCTGCACTGACTCTTATGGAAGATGCTTGGTATGTTATACTAACTTTTTTCCATCTCTTCTGATTGGGGTTCATGTAGCTTCCTGTATTGGTAAGCTTGTTTATCTACGTGGGTCTGGAAAATTCTCTCTGATTAGGTCTTGGAAAATTGTTTCTGTAGCTTTATTGTCATGGTGCTCAGGGATTCCAATAATTCCAGTGTTAGATTTCTTAATTGAGTTGCTCATTTCCTTTTGAGTTTGTTCACTTTGATTTATTCTTTTCTCACATTTTTCTTGAGACCTGATATTTTATCTTATAATTCATTTATTCTATTTTCTGTCTGTTTGACTCTGCTATTGAGTGTTTATCTTACATTTTCTAATTCAGATGTTTTATTCTTCATTTTCACTAGTTCTCTTTCATTTATTTTTATTTCTTTGTTGTTGTTGTTGTTGTTAAGTGCCGTCGAGTCGTTTCTGACTCATAGCGACCCCATGCACAGCAGAACGAAACACTGCCCGATCCCGC
>NW_006921610.1:12409722-12427739 GCF_000298275.1 Orycteropus afer afer | reverse complement strand
GTGTTCAGTGCAGATCAGTGAGTAAGCACAAGCCCGCCTTGTTTCAGTACCTATGCTTAAATTTCTTTGTTAAGTTTCTCATTTTGTTCCTCCAGTTGTTTCCTGAACTCTACCAGTTTCTTTTCTGTGTGCTTGTTGCTTTTTCAAACATGTATAAAGAAATAATGAAATACGCAAAAACTTGGAATTAAACAACCAAAAGGGAACACACACTCAGCATTTCTCACACTGACAAAGCTGAGGAAAAGCAAAAAGTTTTCTACAAGCTTCAATAGAGGGGTTCTATGGGCAAAAAATTGCATGACACAGGAAGCATCAAATGAACATGAAAGAAATGCACAGAGTCACCATACCAAAATAAATGGTCAAAGTTCAACAATTTCAGGAGATAGAAAATTTTCAAGAACCTATGATATTCAAGAAAGAAGTCCAAGATATACTGAAGGAATTGGTGAAAAACAAGACTCAGGATTGATGGAGTACCCATTGAGATGTTTCAGCAAATGGATGCAATGCTTGAAACACTCATCTGTCTATATCAAGAAATTTGGAAGACAGCTACCTGATCAACTGACTGGGAGAGATCTATCTCTCATTAATATCTCATACAAGAAAAGTTTTGCTGAAGAAAGTAAAAAAAAAAAAAAAAACAGTTGCAGCAGTGTATTGAAAGGGAACTGCCAGAAATGAAAGCCAGATTCAGAAAAGAATATGCAATGAGGAATATCATTGCTGATGTCAGATGGATCTTGGCTGAAAAAGGAGAATAGCATAATGATGTTTATCTGTATTTTATTGATGCTTCAATGATATCTGATTGTGTGAACCATAACACATTATGGATAAAATTGTGAAGAATGGCAACTCCAGAACACATCATTGTGTTCATGAAAACGTGTACTTAGACCAAGAGGCAATAATTTGAATGGAACAAGGGGATATTGAATGGTTTAAAATCATACAAAGTGTATGTCAGGGTTATACCCTTTCACCATACTTATTCAATCTTTATGTTTAGTAAATAATCTGAGACATTGGACTATATGAATAATAATGTGGCATCGGGATTGGAGGATGATTTATTTACATCCTATGATATGCAGATGACACAACCTTGTTTGCTAAAAGTAAAGAAGACTTGAAGCACTTACTGATGAAGATTAAACACTACAGCCTTCAGTATGGGTTAAATCTCAACATAAAGAATGTGTTACATAGACCCCATCCCAAAATGGCTGTAATGAGAGAGCTCTTCAAATATTAGTGGATAGGAGCTCTTGGCTTCTAAGCCAACCCCATTCTTCCTCTCACTCACTTCTGGACTCATTCCAAACCTAATTCTTCAGTTGCTATCCAGAGTTCTGAGTCTCAGTCTGTGCTTGTTTTCAGTCATTGTTCGGTGAGTTGATTACTAGAGCAGTAAATGGGAGTTTCCACTCACTAGGTCTTCTTGTCCTGCTTACCTGAAAACTCTGAACAAAGACACTAATGATAATCTTACTTCTCAGCTGCTGAAAAGCCACAACTTGGACTGAGTAATTCCTTTTGATATATTATTCAAGCACTTTGTTAGGAAAAGTAGACAAAATTTTTATAATACAATGAGTGATATTATCAACAAATTAGCAGTAAAGAGGAAACTCTCATTGTCTCTTATCACTGTGTTAGTGGCCAAAATTTTTCCCATTCAATGATAGTAGAGGAATTCTCATTTATCTATTTCATCTTTATGCTACTGAAAAATGTCTATGGGAGGATGATCAGTAAAGATATGATAGCCAGACTACTAAATTTTATATTATATTAGCTGACATTTTATTTATGCTGTAGTGGAAATTTTATTTGGTGGTTTAAAGAGGAATATAGTTCCACATTTTTCTTTTTTTATGACAAAGAAAAAAGATGTTTTTAGAGACTAGAGATTCAAGCATTGAAACAAGACAGATGGAAAACACAGAGTGACTACTAAAAAACAAATGGTGACTGTTCAACCATTGCAAGAGGTAGCATATGATCAAGAAGTGATGATATTGAAGAAAGAAGTCCAAGCTGCACTGAAGGCATTGCCAAAAAGCAAGGCTCCTAGATCTGATGAAATACCAATTGAGATGTTTCCATAAATAGATAAAAGGCTGGAAGCACTCAATCATCTATGCCAGGAAATTTAGAAGATAGCTACTTGGCCAACACACTAGAAGAGATCCATACTTGTGCCCATTCCAAAGACAGATGTTCCACAAGAATGAGGAAATTATTGAACAATATCATTAACATGACACATAGTAAAATTTTACTGGAGATACTTCAAAAATGGTTGTGGCAGTATATCAACAGGGAACTGCCAGAAATTCAAGCTGGATTCAAAAGAGGACATGGAACAAGCAATGTCATTGCTGATGTAAGATGGATTGTGGCTGAAAGTAGAGAATACAAGAAAAAATGCTTACTTGTGTTTTATGGTCCATGCAAAGCCATTTGACTGTGTGTGTCATAACAAATTATGGATATTTTTCCAGAGCTCTTAATTGTGCTCATGTGGAACCTGTACATGACCAAGAGGCATTTATTTGAACAGAACAAGGAAATACTGCATGTATAAAATCAGGAAAATTGTGTGTCAGGGATGTATCTTTTCATCAATCTTATTCAATCTGTATGCTTAGTAAATAATCAAAGAAGCTGAACTCTGTGAAGAAGGATGCAGCATCAGGATTAGGGCAAGACTCATTCACAAATTATGATATGATAATGACACAAGCTTGCTTGCTTAAAGTGAGGAAGACTTGAAACACTTACTGATGATAATTAAACACTTTAGTATGGATTTCTTATCCACACATTCAACATAAAGAATACAAAAGTCTGCACAATTGAACCAATAAAAAACATGATAATAAACAAAGAAAAGATTGAAATTATCAAGGATTTCATTTTACTTGCATCCATAATCAATGCCCATAAAAATAGCAGTAAAGTCAAACAATATGTTGCACTTGGCAAGTTTGCCCCAAAAGGCCTCTTTAAAGCATTAAAAAGCAAAGATGTCACTTGCAGGAATAAGGTGTGCCTGACCAAAACCATGTTATTTTCAGTAGCCGCATATACATATGAAATTTGGACAATAAATATGGAAGACCAAAGAAGAGTTGATTTCTTTGAATCAAGATGTTTGCAAAGAATATTGAAAATATCACTGACTGCCAGAAGAATAAATAAATGTATCTTGAAAGAAGTACAGGCAGAATGCTCCTTGGAAGCAAGGCTGTTAAGATTTAGTCTCATGCACCTTGAACATGTTATCAGGTGGGACCAATCTCTGGAGAAGAACATGGTACTTGGTGAAATAGAGTGTCAGCAAAAGAGAGGAAGATTCTCAATGAGATGGATTGACACAGTGGATACAATATAGCAATGGCTGTGAGGAACGTACTGGACTGGGCATTCTATTCTTCATCAAGTCACTATGAGTAGTCACCTACTTGACTCATAGCACCTAACAAGAATAGCAATGTATAGACAACCTGAGTGGTACAAACAATTAAGTGCTTGACTACTAGTCAAAAGGTTGGTGGTTCAAACCCATTCAGAGGTTTCTCAGAAGACAAGCAAGGCACATTAGAATGAGAAAAAGAAAATTCTTCCATCCTCCACTGTTCCTCCAGATCCCCAAGGAGCAGGACTTAATATCAAATCAGCTGGCAAAGGAGAGATATTTGAAAAGACTACCTCCATTATCATAGGGAGGAGCTCTGGTAGCATAGTGGCTAAAGCACTTGACTGTTAACCAGAAGGCTGGCGGTTCAAACCCACCCACCAGCCACTCCTCGGAAGGAAGGTTGGGCAATCCTACTTCCGTAGTGATACTGCCTCGGAAACCCAAGGAGGGGTCGCTATGAGTCGGGGCCGACTCGACGGCACACAACAACAACAACAAATTATCATAGGGTAGGCAATGAAGGGTAGAGTTAATGCTGAAAGACAATAAATTTAAACCTGGAATATTTGTTTTCATGACTAATCAGATATTCCTGTTCTATGCTTTAACATCAAAACCAAGCTTTAATTATTTCATTATCTGTGTAATAATGAAATCTATAAAAATTGAATTTTTTTTTTGTCTCCAGAAATTTCCTTATTCCTTCTTTGCTGTAAAGCAAAACTGAAATCTAGGTTGGTTAGGGTTCTTGCAAAAAACTAAGACATCTGGAATGTGCAACAATGTGCCACAAGATGCAACAAATTGTCTTTTATTTATTTATTTTTATTATGATTTGGGTGAAAGTTTACAGAACAAATTCATTTTCCATACAGCAAGGTGTATGAGACATATATTTTGTCTCATACTGTTGACTGTAGTTTCCCGCAATGCAATGGCTCTCTTCCTACTTCCTCCCCATAGTCACCTCTTCCCTGTGTCCTATCCTCCCATGCACTCCTGTGCCCAGAGCTGTCTCCCCTGAGCTGTCAGCCTTTCTATTCTCTCATATCCCTCCATGGAGTATATCTATTAATGTAGATGTTCAGCTCATATGCCTGTGTATTGTTTGGCTGGCAGCCATAGGGGTGGGTTCAATTCCAGACCTGGAGGGCAGCTAGGGGCCATAGTCTCAGCAGTTTCACCAAGCTTTATCAGACCAGCAAATCTGGCCCCCTCTTCTGTTTTTTATGATTTTGAGTTTTGTTCCACATTGTTCTCCTACTTTATCCAGGATCTCCTACATAGATCCCTCTCCAAGTGTTTGACAATGGTAGCCAGGCACCATCAGGTTCTTCTGGTCTCATAGTCATATATGCTGAGGATTGCATGGTTTCTAGTCCCTTGAACTAATTGTTTCCATGTGTCTTTGGTTTTCTTAATTCTTCTATTCTCTGGATGAGGAGAGACCTCTTGTTGCATCTAGATGGCCGCTTACAAGATTTTAAGATCCCAGTTGCTACTCACCAAAGTAGGATGTGGAACAATATTTTTGTGTAATATGTTATGCCAATTAAGTTTGATGTCCCCTGTGACCATGGTCCCGAGCCCACAGGTCCAACTACTCGCTCCCTCTGGGTAGCTGGCTCCAGCCAAAAGCAACTGGAACTTTGTCCCTTGTCAGCTCTACTATATACCTGAGAATTCTTAAACAACATAAAAATACACTTGTAGAAATATTGTCTGCCCACCTATACATGATCATGGGCACACTTCCCTCTGCATAGACAAACCTAATCACTCAGCCTGTCCATACATCTATCTGACCATATATAAATGTTTGCTGTCACTGACAATGCAGTAATGTGTGTGGAAAAGAGTTCATCTTTGTTGTCTGTACTGCCCATGCACTTCTCTATGTCTTCCTTTTCCTCAGTGTTACTCTGTTGATCACTCACATTTGGTACATTGCCCTTCCCTTCACCCAAATCAATTCTTGTCTCCACCCATCTAGTAGCACTCCCTCCACCCACCTACCCCTGGTAACCAATGAAGAAAGTTTCCTTCCATGTATAAACCTTCCCTTGACTTTTTACAATAACAGACTAATACAATATTTGTCTTTCTGTGATTGACTTATTTCATTCAGTATAATGTCCTTCAAGTTCATCCACATTATGTAGTGTTTTGCAGATTCTACGTTATTCTTTTGGGAGTTGTGGTGGCATAGTGCCTAAGGCATTTGACTGTTAACCAGAAGGGTGGCAGTTCAAACCCACCAGCCACTCCTCAGAAGGAAGGTTGGGCAATCTATTTCCGTTGTGATCCCACCTCAAAAACTCAAGGAGGGGTGGCTGTGTTGGGTCTGGCTTGACAGCAGTGTGTTTGTTTTTTGTGGTTTTTTTGGTACATTATTCTTTAGGGTTGAAGATGCAACAAATTTTCAAACAATGGAAACCATGATAAGAGCTCAGTCCCCATATTAGCATGGTGAATTCTGAGAGACCAGAGGCATTTCTTTTAGGATTATGTGTCCATTTCTCTCCAAGTTTTCCATATCTAGAGCTGTCAATAACCACTAGTAACTGATCGACTTGCTGTTTATTGAATACATAGTATTTTTGCATTTTTGTTGTTTATTGTTGTTGAATGAATTTCATCCCATAACAACTCTATGTGTGCAGAGTGGAACAAATCCATAAGGTTGTCAAGCCTGTGGTGTGACCTTTTGGAGGCAGATTACCAGGCCTATCTTCTGAAACACCTCTGGGTGGACTTGAGCTGCCAACATTTCAACTAGTATTCTATTATTTTACCATCCGTGCCACTCAGGGACTGCTATTTTCATATGAGAAAAATATTATCATTATTATTACTATTACAGACATGCCAAAAAAATCCATCTAGATTTCCTATAGCTTAGTATTTTGCCTGAAGTGACAATGTTAATAAAAACCAGAGTAGAAATTCAAGTCAAAGATGAATATTTTAAAATTATTATTTTCTAAGACTCTAGTAAGCCTTTAAACGAGTGCTTCTAGCTAACAAAGAAACCAAAATGGTTGAAAATTTGCAGAATCAGGTCTATCAGATATTGCCAAATATATTGTGATTGTTTATAAGGAAGAGAAAACACTTGAGTATATAAAGGTTGGTTCAAAGCTGTGATCAATACTTGTCCAATTCTGTTTGGGAGGAAAAAAATGAAATGAGATTTAAAACGATGGCTCAGGTTACATATGAAGAAGATAAATTTGATAAATATAATTTAGTTTATGGTGAATTCAATAGTTCAACTGAAAATTTGAATTCATAGGTTTTAAATATTTAGTTACAACCTAATTTGGTTCGTGTAAACCTATACTGAAAGAGCTGAAAACTTTCCTCCTTTTTTTCAAATCATGCATTAACTGAAATTAACCTAATGAACAGTATTAGGAGGAGGAGTTTCATCTCTTTCCAGTAATCATAGAAAACACAAGGTTAAGAAGAGGACATGAAAATATTATAAAAATGTGCTTTTAGAATCTTTTTCAATATGCTAAAGAAATATTTATAAAGAAAGAAAATTAAATTGCCATTAACCTATGAATGAGTGACTATTAACAATCAGCATAGTGCCTAAGGCACTTGACTGCTAACCAGAAGGCTGGCGGTTCAAACCCACCAGCCACTCCTCGGAAGGAAGGTTGGGCAATCCTACTTCCGTAGTGATACTGCATCGAAAACCCAAGGAGGGGTTGCTATGAGTTGGGGCTGACTCAACGGCATACAACAACAACAGCAACAATAATAATTTAAATGGTAAAAGAAAATAAATGTGTTAGTAATCACAATTAACATAGTGCTATATTTACTAAGCTTTGGTGTGACTTGAATGTCTACCACATAATAATTGATCTAATTCATCATCCCATTTTGACCTGACACAGGTTTTAATCTCAGTAAGTATTTATTCCAAGTAAAAGATGAAGATCCAGATTGGCAGAGTGATGCTCAACATCTAGGACCTCTTGGCCATGTTTAATCAGTATTTACCCCTGGACTTAGCCTGCACCCCTCAAATCATCTCACAAGGTTATATTCCATCAGTGCTCCCATAAACCTAGGGCAAGAGAGTACCTTTTAAAACAGGGGGCAAATGTTTGTTGTGTTTCAATTAATGCAGTACTGACTTTTAGCCTATGACAATTGACCATCGTGATGTACCTAACAGAATGCCCTGAGCACAACATGTTAAAGGAAGCCAGGGTAAAATTGGATTCTTAATAGGCATTTAACAGACGTCATTCAACAGAGGTTAACATAATTGTTCAGTGTGCACTTTTAAATTGCAAGCAGTTTTAGAGTGACCATTTTCATAATAGACTGGACTGACATGTCACACAATGGGTTGTTGGCCTTCCTAACATATGGGACTCTTTTGGTTTTGGTCCTGAATGCAGCAATAGTTGAAAATGCATTCAATTCATAATAGAATGACTTTTTTTTTTTTTTTTCCTGGAAGAACTGGTTTATTGTTTGATTTATACAAAGAACCTTTTATCTGTTGAATGACTTGTCATTTTATGTCGATGTAAGCTATGTAAAGAACGACTTTTCATTAAAGCAAGTTTAGCATATTTACAATTGTTTTGGTCAGATGGGAAAGTTTCTGGCTGAAATAGAGGAATTATATTCTGTGGTTTATGCAATCCACAAGTTGATTCTATGTGGGAAAGCAAAAATAATAATAATACAAAGGTTTTGCTTCCCCTTCTCCCTCTTTCTTGGCTCCACAGCATAACTGTGCCAACTAGCAATTTTGGGATCCACTGAGGAACATCCACTGCTTCTACTGATGGCAATATGCACCAAGTTATCTGGAGACTGAATACATATACCTCATTCTCCATACCATGTTTTAGTTTCAAATTCCTGAGCTTTGCTACTCTAGATTACAAACGTCATTATTTCCTCATCCAGTTCCTGACCCTTTTCTATAGACTTTTTGTTATATACCACACCTCAATAAACTTCCAATGCTGCTTCCTACATCTTATCCTGAAGTTAGTGTTTGCAAATATGCTATATACTATCCCTGCATGTCCCAAACTGTTCTGTATGCACAGTCCTTATCTTTCTCCTGTTCACTGCACACCAAGAATATCTGAACTTGAAAAAGTAAATTGATTTAACACTACTGTGGTGGTTATGTTTGTGTGTCAACTTGGCTAGGCCTGGTTGAGTGGCTGGCAGCTGGATGTAGTATTCCCCATGATGAGACTGGTAATCAGCTTCACGGTAGAATCTACTGGGAGCAGCTGAGTAACTGCCTTTTGGTATGTGGTCTGCTTCCTGTATATAAGGAGAAGTTTTGAGAATGGTCTCTAGCCTTTGGCACGCTTGGACCCTGCATGTAGCCATGTCGTTGCTCAACAGCCTGCTATGCTTTGCTGACCTTGGGACTTAGAGTGGACTTAAGTTAATGGCATGCCATGTGGATTGGTAACATTGGGACTGTGCCTTTTTACTTGTCAACCTTGGGGCTTCTCAGCCTCAGCAGCCAGCAGCTGTCCAAGTAAAGAAATGCCTCTGGCTCCAGTGGGCCAGGAGCAGGAGGCAGAGCTGGACCCCAATGTTGAGGGGATTTCACCCAGCCCCTAGAACCTGGCACTTTGAACTTGGACTTAAAGCCTCCAAATTGTAAGAAGAAACTCCTGTTTGTTAAGGCCATCCCATTTGTGATGTATTCCTGTCAGAGCAGCACTAGGTAACCAGAACACACTATCATTTAACAAATGATGGTGCTGCACTGTGGACAAAAACAATAACTTTTCTTTTTTAATTGTGATTTGGGTGAAAATTTACAGAGCAAATTCACTTTCCATACAGCAGTTCACATACACTTTGTCTCATGACATTGACTACAGTTCACCACAATGCAACAGCTCCTCTCCCACTTCCTCCCGATAGTTACCTCTTCCCTGTGTCCTTCCCTCCATGCACTCCTGCCCCCTGAGCTGTCTCCCCGTGCATAAACAGTCCTTGTTTTTCCCATGATTGTTCTTTCCAAGGAGTGTATCTGCCTCAGGTAAATGTTCAACTCATATGCCTGTCATTTGTTTGGCTGGAAGCCACAGGTGTGGGTTCAATTCCAGACCTGAAGGGCAGTTAGGCGCCATAGTCTCAGTGGTTCCACCAGGCTCTATCAGACCAGCAAACCTGGTCCCCCCTTTTTTTTTCCCAAATGATTTTGAGTTTTGTTCCACATTGTTCTCCTTCTCTATCCAGGATCTCTTACATAGATCCCCCTCCAAGTAGTTGATAGTGGTAGCTGGGCACCATCTACTTCTTCTCGTCTTATAGTCATATAGGCTGTGGATCGCATGGGGTACCAATCACTAGGACTAATTGTCTCCATGAATCTTTGGTTTTCCTCATCCTTCTTTGCTCTGGATGAGGAGAGACCCATCATTGCATCTAGATGGATGCTTGCAAGCTTTTAAGATCCCAGTTGCTACTCACCAAAGTAGGAGGTGGAACAATGTTTTGTGTAGTATATTATGCCAATTGAGTTTGATGTCCTCTGCGACTATGGTCTCAAGCCCACAGGTCCAACTACTTGGTCCTTCTGAGTAGCTGGTTGTGACCAAGAAGTGACTATAACCTTGTTCCTTGTCAGCTCTACTATACACCTGGGAATTCAGATCATACAAATACACTTATAGGACCATTGTCTGTCAACCCTATAAATGGTCCAAAAACAATAAATTTTCAAAGCACAATAGTAATTCTCCCCCTTGATCACTGAAAATCCTGCAACAGTCTCACAATTTCTTTTCCCATATAGATAACCTCTACATCAATAACATTGGCAAGTGAGAGTTGCTATCAGGAAACTCACTTCGATTTGAACCAATCCTATCATTTAACACTATCCTATCCTTCCAAGCTGAGTCTCGAGTAGTGCAAATGGTTAATTTAGCTTGGCTACTAACTGAAAGGCTAGAAGTTCAATTCTACCAGAAGCATATTAGAAGAAAGAGCTGGCTATCTACTTCTGAAGAAACAGCCATTAAAAAAAGCCCTATTGAGTACAGTTCTGTTCTGATACACATGTGGCTGCCATGACTTTGAATCTAATCAGTGGCAACTGGTTTGGTTTTTGGCTTTATATCCTGCCAAGTAGCCCTATTAAGGGCATTAAGAAGGTGAAGAAAAACTCACAAAACTATCTTGAAAACATTTATCTCCTTTATCTTTAGTCTAGAGGGAGCCAGAACCCTGAGAAAACCTTGATCCTTCCCAGAAACTTCAGGTATCTCCATATTCTCAAGTAGCTCATGAAGCCATAGGTAATATGCTATATTGCTTTCAGGTGCTATGCATTTCACACAGACACGATCTGAAACATCAGAATGCCAAAATTCATGGGAGAAAAAAGAAACATGGTGAAGGAATATCATCTGTCATGATGTAATTTGACATGTATTTGTTTTTACAGTTTGTCCTTTGTTTTTTGAACTCATCATAACAAACTTATGATTTTCACACACACCATGACAAAACAACTAACATTTTGAAGACTTACATAACAAGTCTTGTATTCTTTCATACTTCCTATTTCATATCATTTCAGTTCCTTTTTCCTCCCTTCTCTCTTCTCTGATGTTTAAGTGTTAAATTTATGCTGAGAGACACATTACAACCCATGAATCATATTATAACATGGGATGGTTACTTTCTCCTTATTTCTATTAGTCTCTAGCACTAAATTATTGGACAGATGATAGATGCCTGCCAGAAATACAAAGAAGCCTTGCAGGGACTAAGTTCTATATTTCTCCTTCAGTGCCTTCTAATATATTTTTAAGGTCCCATTATCTTACTGAGATCATAAGCTCAGTAGACCAACTCATTTTCTCAAACATATTTTTCTAGTTAACAAGTTATTTTTCACACTCAGAATATCTTAATACAGTTTAAAACAAATCCTCAAAAAATCATTAATACGTTGAAAAAAATACTAGAATCATTACAAGAGATTGATAATAGAAAGACTTGTACTTAAGGTAGTTTCTTGGAACTCTGGATTATACAATAAAAGAACCTACTAATCCCTGTGGAAGAGCTCTGTTGGCATAGGGGTTAAAGAATTAGCTACTAACCAAAACATTGGTGGTTTGAATCCACAGCTGCTGCACAGGAGAAAGATGAGGCAGTCTGCTTCCATAAAGATTTACAGCCTTGGCAAACCTGTGGTGCAGTTCTACTCTGTCCTAAAAGGGTTGTTATGCATTGGAATCCAGTCAGAGGCATTGGGTTGGGGGTTGGAATCCCTTTGGAACACACCAACAATTGCTCATATGTAAGTTTAAGTTGAAGCCAAAGAAAATTAAAACAAGTTCACAAGAGCCAAAATATGAGCTTTAGTATACCCCACCTGAATTTAGAGATCATCTGAATAATAGATTTGACACATTGAACACTAATGACCTTAAAACCAGATGAACTGTGGTATGACATCAAGGACATCATAACTGATGAAAGTAAAAGGTCATTAAACAGACAGTAAAGAAAGAAAAGACCAAAATGGATATCAGAGAGACTCTGAAACTTACTCTTAAACAAAGAGTAGCTACAGTAAGTGGAAGAAATGATGAAATAAAAGAGCTGAAGAGAAGGTTTCAAAGGGCAGCTTGAGTAGACAAAGTAAAATATTATAATGAAATATGCAAAGACAATCAAAAGAGGAAAACACTCAACGTCCTCAAGCTTAAAGAACTAAAAACTAATTCAAGCCACAAATTGAAATATTGTAAGATTTTATGGGTAAAATGTAAAGCAATGCAGGCAGCATCAAAAAAACATGGAAGGAATACATAGAGTCACCATAACCAAAAGAACTGGTCAAGTGTTTAACCACTTCAGGAGGTAGTATATGATCAAGAACCAATAGTATTGAAGAAAAAAGTGGAAGTTGCTCTGAAGCAATTAAGCAAAACAAACAAACAAAAATAAAAGAGCTTCCAGGGATTGATGGCATAGCAATAAAGATGTTTTGACAAATGGATGTAATACTGAAAATTTCTTCTCTATGTCAAGAATTCTGTAAGACAGCTACATGGCCAACTGACTGGAAGAGATTCATAGTTGTGCCCATTCCAAAGAAAGATGATCCAACACAACGTGGAAAATATCAAACAATAATGCTAGTAACATAAGCAAGTAAAATTTTTGTTTAATATCATTCAAAAACAGTTACAGCAGTGCATGTCAGGGAACTGGCAGAAATTTAAGCTGGACTAAGAGAGTAAGGGGAACAAGGAATATTCCTGCTCATGTCAGATAAAGCTTGGCTGAAAGTAGAAAATACCAAAAATATATTTACCTTTGATTAACTGGCTATACAAAGGTATTCAACTGTCTCAATCACAACAAATCATGGGAAATCTTGCAAAGATAAGGAATCCCAGAATACTCATTTTGCTTATGAGGAACTTCTATGTAGATCAAAAGACAGTTGTTCAAGCAGAAGAAGATAATGTGTGGCTTTAAATCAAGAAAGATGTGTGTCAGGGTTGTATCTTTTCAGCATACTTATTTAATCTGTATGCATAGCATATAGTCTGAGAAACTGGACTACATGAAAAAGAATGTGGAACCAGGTTTGGAAGAAGACGCATTAAAAATCTATGGTATGCAGATGATGCAGTCTTGCTTGCTGAAAGCAAAGAGGGCTTAAAAACACTTACTGGTGAAGATCAAAACTATAGTTTTCAGTATTGATTATACCTCAACATAAAGAAATAAAAATCCTCACATCTGGACCAATAGACAACATCCTAATACAGAGAGAAAATATTGAAGTTGTCAAAGATTTAATTTTATTTTAATCCACACTTAACATCCATGGAAACAGAAGTCAACAAATCTAATGACATATTGCATTGGGAGAATCTGCTGCTAAAGACCTCTTTAAAGGATTAAAACAAAAAATGTCACTTTGAGGACCATGCTGTGCCATGGTATTTTCAATTGCTTCATATGGATGCAGAAGCTGGAAAATGACTAAGGAAGTCTTAAGAAGAATGAATGCATTTGAATCATGGTGTTGATGAAAAATATTGAATATTAAATATACTACGGACTGCCAGAAGAATGACAAAATTTGTTTTGGAGGAAGAACAAGCAGAATAATCCTTAGAAGTGAGGAAGTTGAGACTTCTCACATACTTTGGCTATGTAATCAGGAGGAACCAGTCCCTGGAGATGTGCATAATGTTTGGTGAAGTAGAGGATCAGCAAAAAAGAAGACCCTCAACAGATAGACTGACACAGTGATCTTAACAATGGGATCAAGAATAACAATTGTGAGGATGGTGCAGGACCAGGCAGTGTTTCATTCTGTTTCATATAGGGTCACTATGAGTCAGAACTCTCTCGACAGCACCTAACAACAGCAATCTATATATAGATGCTCTGATATATAACCAATGCATATTTGTTTTTGTCTTCCACAAAGTCTTTCTGTCTCCATGTCAAGAATATATATTATTCTTAAATTGGCTTCCCAAAACATAATCCAAACATATCCCTTTAACCAGAATAGACTAAATTATACAGGTATTTTTAACTCTGTTCTAGACTAACAGTTCTCAAATTTAGCATTCAACAGAATCATCTGATTCAATAGGTCTGACTTACAGTTTTTCTTAAGTGACAAGTCATGGTCTCCAACTCATGGTGACTCCATGCATGGTGGAATGAAATGGTGTCCAATTCCGCACCATTCCCATGATTGGTTGTAGTTTAGGTGATTATGATCCATAGGGTTTTCATTGGCTGATTTTCAGAAGTAGATCCCCAGAGCTTTATTTTTAGTCTATTGTAATATGAAGGCACTGTTGTAACTAGTTTAACATCATAGAAACATGGAAGGCTCCATTAACAGACTAGCGGTGGCTGCACGTGAGGTACATTCCTTGGGAATCTAACTTGGATCTCCCTGACAGAAGGCAAAATTCTACCACCCCTACTTTCATAGGTCTGAATTTAGAAGAAAATCCCAGAAATTAGAATCCTAACAAGTTTCCAGATGATGCCGATGCTGGTAGTGCTGCTGGTATAAGATTCACAGTCTGAGAAACACTAATATAGTAAATAAGCAAAAAGGGTTAAGAGAAAAGAATTCAGTAGTGATATTATATTTGGCATATGCAAATGTCAACAGTAAAAATAATAATTTTATACAGCTTAGTAACTTACTTAATTGACAAAAATAAATCATGTATTAGATTAAATTTGATTTTTTAATTGAAGTTATAAATCTTCTGGGTAGATTTGTGCACACAGGCTCATAGGAAAATCATCAAAAATTTCTTTATGTTTCTCTTTAGGGTACTCTGTAAGGTGAGTAATTTGTTTTCAAATGTCTTGTGCTCTATTTGAATTTTCCAACATTACTTAAGATTATTTTTTTTTCATTATAAAGTATTCTAGCTGCATAAGTGATTGTGAAATCACTTGGAAATGATGATCTGTTTTTATTCTAGCTGTCAGCTACAGTGCTTTTAAGATAACACAGGCCTCTAAAAGGGAAAAAGACTAAAGACAATTGGGCAACAGGTTAGTCATTCTTGCACACCCCATCCTCTCTCTGAAACTGTAAATCTCAGACACTTTCTTCTCACACATCTTTTAAAAGAAAGTTCTCTTTTTTTACTTATTAATTCAATTTCTTCTTAAAGTTCAGCAAAATTTTTATCCCAGTGTTCATAGTATCATGCCTCTCAAACATGATACTCAGAATCCATTAGGGTATTGCTATAGATTTCCCCTCTTCTACACTCAGAAGAAATAGAATCAGAGACTCCAAATACATTAACTCTTGAAAGTAGTCATTTCCAAAGGGGCATTCATTTCTAGTGGAATCCCTTTTACTCTGCTATAAAACAGATGAAGACGAAATCTTATTCTGTTTTCTAATTAATGAAATTTCTTTAAAAATAAATTGTTCAAATAAAGTCCAAATTGATACCATGTTAAAACTTTTGAAACAAGAGCATTGCAAAACATATCATTGTGTTGGATGAATAAGTAAAGTTATCAAATACCTTGTAGGTAAGAAACTACTACTACTTTGATGTATGTGAATGTCTAAAATATGGAGCACCCATATTATTCAATCTTTACTCTGGGACATTTAAAAATTCATTTTATTGCAGAAAACTTGAAAAATATAGAAAGCAGGGGGAGAATAAATAGGAATTATGCACAAACTCAACACTCAAAAATAAACATGTCCTTTATATAAGGATTTGTAAGAGGCTGGCAGAGAATATTTCATTGGAGAAAGTTGCTAAATTCTAGGTTTTTTACCTACTGGGGTATAGTGAGTTTGAAAGAATTTGGGATCATTCAAGAAAATGTATGACCACAAGGTAGCGTTGCACAACAAGCTATTTATTGGGGCCTGTACAATGATAAATTTTGTTTTTATTCAGTAATAGCTGCATGTAGGGGGCAGTCTCTTACAGAAGGAGATCTTCCAGAGGCAAGCAACTCAAGGAGCTCTAGAAGGGGAAAAGGCACAAATTTCCACAAATGAGAAAGAAACGTGGCTTGTTGTTTTTGTTTGTAGCTGTAGAGTCAATATATCTTAATGAGGTCTTCCTGCACTAAAGTGGGGAATCACTGGGTGAGAGAACTTCTAAGGACAGGAGTCCTTATAATTGGAAATCTACTTTCTTATAGATACTGCCTCAGAAACCCAAGGATAGGTCATTATGAGTCAGAATCAACTCAAAGACAGTGAGTTTGGTTTGTTTAATTTTAATTATCTAGGGCTAGTACATGTTGGGTTCAGATTCAGGAGTATGTAAAGCAGGTATGATCAAGCAGTTAAAAAATCTGCTCATTTGGGGTATCTTTTAAAACAATGTAAAAAAATTTATATATGTATACATTTTAGTTTAGTGCCTGTGAGCTTTTTCCTATTGCTTACTTTAGACATGTCATCAAGAAAGACCAATTCCTAGAACAGGGCATCATGTTTGGTAATGTAAAGGGTCAGCAGAAACAAAGGAAACCATAAATGGAATGGACTGAACAAAAGCCTCAACACTGAAATTAAACAGATCAGGATCATGAAGAAGGCACAGGAATGGGCAATGCTTCATGCTGTTATACATAAAGTTGTCATGAGCCAAAACCAACTCAATAGCATCTAACAACAAAAACAACAAATGTGCCTCAGCTTGCTATATAGAATTAAACAACTTAGGGCCAATACAAAAAGGCATTTATAACAGGAGGAGAAAAGAAAGAAGTGCTCCTCTTCCACCTCAAGAAATGAGAGGACTGAGGAGTTCCAGTAAGATGGTGCAATAGGCAGAAAGACTGCACAGACCCTCATCAACAAAGAAAAGGAGAACCAATTAACACAGATACAGAAGATAATCCTGGACCCCTGAACCTTGAAGGGAAGGATATAGAAGTGGACTAAACTCCAATTAGCAGAATTTGCATGAAAACACCAAAAAAGGAGACATACAAAGCTGCAGTCTGTCAGCGATACTGACAGCACAGACAACTTAGATATTGCTGAATAATGGTAGTACTTAAGAATTAACCTAAAAATCAGCCCTGCTAGTCAGGGACTGCATGGAGAATTGCTCTGGTGGCTGGTGAATAAAAGGAGAAGCAGCAAAGAGAAAGGCAGGCTGAGTTGTGGATTTTTGCCTGTCTGGAGGTTGCAGCCATTTTGAATGTTTACAAGCAGTTTGACCATTTTGGATATTTAAAGCAACAGCGTTCTCCCAGATTACAGGGACTTAAGAACAGACTCCACTTGCCGAGAACCACAAGAACATTCCAGATGTGAACAACTGGAAAGGTGTGATATTCCCCTTGTTACTCATATATCCCACACCCTCTTGGTGAACGGAAGTGTGGCCATCCCTCACTCCCGCACACTTTCTGGGCCAGCAGGAATTCCATCCCAGTCTGTGTGCTTGGGCATAGCCTGGGTGCCCTGCCCTGCCCTGCCCTGATTTGTTTCCTTCTTTTTTCTATTTTTTAGTTAGTTTCTTTTTGTCTGTTTTAAAACTACTATTATTATTATTAGTTTTGCCCTTTTCACAACTATTCTTTATTCTTCCCCTCCAAGGTTCTAGTTTTCAGCTTTTTTTCTTTTCCCTGTTCCTGGTGGCATTTTTTTTTTTTTTTCTTTCTCATGATTAACCCCATTCTTTGTTTTTCTTTTTGCATTTTTCCCATTTTTTTTCTTCATTACTCTCCTTCTCTGCCTTTTTTTGTCTTATTGCCCTTTCCCCAGATATTGCAGGAGTTTTGTTTGTTTTGTCTTTTTCTTTTTTTATTTTTATTTTTTTTATTATTTTAATTTTTTTTTTTTTTATTATTGTGATTTGGGTGAAGATTTACAGAGCAAATTCACTTTCCATAGAGCAGTTCACATATACTTTGTCTCATGTCATTGACCACAGTTTACAATGTAACAGCTCCCCTCCCCCTTCCTCCCCATAGTTACCTCTTCCCAGTGACCATCCCTCCATACTCTCCTGCGCCCTGAGCTGTCTCCCTGTGCATAAGCAGCCCT
>NW_006921610.1:12403211-12404807 GCF_000298275.1 Orycteropus afer afer | reverse complement strand
GAATGATCAGAATTCCCACGTGTATAGTAGAGCTGACAAGGGGCAAGGTTGTGGTCACTGCTTGGTCACAGCCAGCTACCAAGAGGGACTGAGTAGCTGAACCTGTGGGCTTGGGACATAGTTGCAGGGGACATCAAGCTCAACTGGCATAATATACTATACAAAACTTTGTTCCACCTCCTACTTTGGCAAGTAGTGACTGGGATCTTAAAACCTAGCAAGCTGCCATCTAGATGCCACAATGGGTCTCTCCTCATCCAAAGCAAAGAACAATGAAGAAAACCAAAATTCATGGAAACAATTTAGTCCTAGCAACTGGTACACCATCCGATCTGCAGCCTATACAACTATGAAACCAGAAGAACTAGATGGTGCCCAGCTACCATTGTCATCCACTTGGAAGGGGATCTATATAGGAGATCCTTGATAGAGAGAGAGAACAATGTGGAACAAAACTCAAAATCATTTGGAGAAAGAAAAAAAAAAAGGTGGGGACCTGCTTTGCTGGTCTGATAGAACCTGGTGGAACCACTGAGACTATGGCCCCTCACTGCCTTTCAGGTCTGGAATTGAACTCACACCTGTGGTTTCCAGCCAAACAAAATACAGGCATATGAGTTGAACATTTACCTCAAGTAGATACACTTCTTGGAGAGAACAATCATGGGAGAAAGAAGGGCTGCTTGTGCACAGGGAGACAGCTCAGGGAGCAGGACTTTATGGAGAGATGGACACTGGGAAGTGGTAACTATGGAGAAGAAGTGGGAGGGGAGCTGTTGCATTGTGATAAACTGTGGTCAACGACATGAGACAAAGTATATGTGAACTGCTGTATGGAAAGTGATTTTGCTCTGTAAATCTTCACTCAAATCATAATTTAAAAAAAAAAAAAAAAGGAAATCATAAGAGATCTACATAAATGGAAGGGCATACCGTGCTCATAGATAGGCAGATTGCACATTGTGAAAATGTCAATTGTACCTATAGAAATCTATACATTCAATGCAATCCCAATCCAGATCCTATCAACATTTTTTAAGGATATGGAAAAAACAATCACTAACTTTATATGGAAAGGAAAGAGACATTGGATAAGCAGAGCACCGTTGAAGAATAAGAACAAAGTAGGAGGTCTCACACTGCTGGATCTCAAAACCTACTATACAGCCACAGTAGTCAAAACTGCCTGATATTGGTACAACAAAAGACAGAGACCAATGGAACAGAATTGAGAACCCAGAAATAGATCCATCAACTGATGGATGGTCAGCTGATCTTTGACAAAGAGTTGAAATCCATTAAATGGGGAAGGGAATGTTTGTTTAATAAATGATGTTGGCAAACTGGATATCCATTTGCAGAAAAATTAAACAAGATCCGTACCTCACACCATACACAAAAACTAACTCCAGATGGATCAAAGACTTAAATGTGAAAACTAAAACTATAAAGTTCCTCAAGGAAAAACTAGAGGCAAATTTAGGGGCCCTAATATATGGCATAAATAGACTATCAAGCATAACTCAAAATGCACAAACAGTAGAAGAGAAACTAGATGACTGGGGCCTTATAAAATTAAATTTTTATGTGCTTCCA
>NW_006921610.1:12363600-12402836 GCF_000298275.1 Orycteropus afer afer | reverse complement strand
GGATGTGGAGAGATTTGGACTCTCATACACTGCTGGTGGGACTGTAAAATGGTGCAACCACTGTAGAAAACAGTATGGTGATTCCTTAAAAAGTTGGAAATAGACATAACATTTGACCCAGCCATTCCATTACTAGGTATATATCCTAAAGAAGTCACAGCCATGACAAGAACAGACATAAGCACAACCATATTCATCACAGCACTATTTACAATAGCCAAACGATGGAAACAACCTAGATGTCCATCAACTGAGGAATGGATAACCAAGGTACATACACACAATGGAATACTATATAACCCTAAATAATAATGTAGAATCTGCAAAACACTGCATAACATGGATGAATTTGGAGGACATTATGCTGAGTGAAATAAGTCGGTCACAGGACAAATAATGTATTAGTCCATTATTGTAAAAGTCAAGGAAAGATTTATCTATGGAAGGAAATTTTCTTTGTTGGTTATCAAGAGTGGGAGGGAATGGGAGGGAACACTGTTATATATGTAGAGATAAGTATTGATTTGGGTGAAGAGAAGGGCAATGTACCAAATGTGAATGATCACCATGGTGGCATTGAGGAAGAGGAAGACATAGATTGGTTCATGGGAGATGCAGACAACAAATATGAACCCTTTTGCACATACAGTACTGCATTGTCAGTGAAGGCAAACATGGGTATATGGGTGGATAAATGGGTGGACAGGCTGAACTATTAGGTATATCCATGAAGCGGGGAGTGTACCAAAGACCGTGTATAGAGTTGGCAGACAATGGTTCTACAAATATATTTGTATGATCTGTAAGAATTCCCAGGTGTATAGTAGAGCTGACAAGGGACAACGTTGTAGTCACTTCTTGGTCACAGCCAACTACCCAGAGGTACCAAGTAGTTGAACCAGTGGGCTTGGGACCATAGTTGCATGGGACATCAAGCTCAGTTGGCATAACATACTACACAAAACATTGTTCCACCTCCTACTTTGGTAAGTAGTGACTGGTATCTTAAAAGCTTGCAAGCAGCCACCTAGATGCAACTATGACCCTCTCCTCATCCAGAGCAAAGAAGAATGAAGAAAACCAAAGATTCATGGAAATAATTAGTCCTAGCAACTGGTACACCATACGATCTACATCCTCTATGACTACGAGACCAGAAGAACTAGATGGTGCCCAGCTACCACTGTCAACCACTTAGAGGGGGATCTATGTAGGAGATCTTGGATAGAGAGGGAGAACAATGTGAAACGAAACTCAAAATCATTTTGCGGGAAAAAAAAATAGTGGAGTGTGGGGGCGGACCAGGTTTGCTGGTCTGATAGAGCCTGGTGGAACCACTGAGACTATGGCCCCTAGATACCCTTTAAGTCTGGAATTGAAACCACACCTGTGGCTTCCAGCCAAACAAAAGACAGGCATATGAGTTGAACATTTACCTGAAGTAGATACACTCTTTGGAGAGAACACTCATATGAGAAAGAAGGGTTGTTTTGTACAGGGAGACAGCTCAGTGGGCAGGAAGTGGGAGGGGAGCTGTTGCATTGTGGTAAATTGTAGTCAATGTCATGAGACAAAGTGTATGTGAACTGCTGTATGGAAAGTGAATTTTCTCTGTAGATTTTCACCCAAATCACAATAAAAAAAAAAATGAAAAGGCTTTGAAAAGGACCTTGTCATATTTTTTCTGGAATGTGAAAGGGCAGAGGGACTGGGATTTGAAGCCCACCTGAAAAATTAAATTCAGGTCTGTGACAGAAGATAGAGAAGATAACAGATATCTGTTATGCCACCATGTTGATCACTCACACTCCTCCATTTAATATGCAAAGATAGGTGGGGCCTTCCAGGGCCCAAGTGGATGCCGTAGAAAGCAATTGGGCTAGAGATCTCTTGAAAGAATCCCAGATTATTGAAAGGATAAGAGGCTGTCAGATTCAAAGTCAGGGCAGAAGCTGATGGGGGTGGGGAGGTGGATAATCAGAGAATTATGCTACCCAGAGATCCTGGTAGTGAACATTCAAACAACACCAAAACCATTATCAAGAGACTATTGTGAATATCCACTAATCCCAAAGTATGTCAAGTCCTAAAAATACCTATAAAGTAACAACCTTCCAGCTCCTTCCTTCTGCCTTTCCCTCACCCCTAGAAGGGCTTTAAACATCTCAGCTAAGGATCAGGGAGAAGGAGGAGAGCATTCTGGAGAAACGAGAGCTGCCCACACCTGTTTGTCACCATACACTTCTAGGCTCAATAGAGGAAGAAATCATCTTTAACTGTAGTTTAGAGTTTTAACTGTAGCAATAGTCACTTTAATTATTAAAATTAGGCTGTAACCAAAAATGCCTGGAGGACTTTTAATTACAAGAACATTAACAGAAAATTCATCACACTTCCTTCGGATTTCATCCAAAGGATAGAGAAAACCTACGCAGAAGAAAAGGACAAAGTTGCATCCTTTTATTCCCTTTGCACTCTTGCTTTTTCAGTATAACGATTACATATTATATTCCATTGCATGGTTGCACCAAAATATACTTAACTAATCTAACTTGAAAATTCATTATTATTTCTTCTTTATCAGTCTTTCTGGAAAATCCCTTAGACACAATTTTATCTTCTTAACTTAATGCTTTAGCACATTAATAATCAAGAAATTCTTCCTTGTTTAAGAAACATTAAAAGATATTATTTAAACATAGTGCCTAAAATAAAAACATAGTAGATGATTAATAAACACATGTATGAATAAATAAATGAACATAGGCTCTTTCTTCTTGTTTTCTCCCAACATGTAAAACTAATATTAAAAAAAGACACAAAATAAGTATTCTCTAATTTTAAAATAAGCACTCAGATCTTCTTAAATTTTAGATCTCTTTCATTTAAATATATTTTAAAGCTTAAGTTATAAATTATTCTCTAGGATTCTAGAAGTGTAATCAGTTGTGTATCACAGCTGCATAATAAGCCAGGCTTCCATATTATAAGACAACTAAAAATCCAAAACACTAAAAGAACTATGAAATACAAAGTAGAAATGGAGTAGGGATCAAACTGAGTAAAACAGGCGAAGGCCACTAATATCTAGACTAAAATGGAAAAGGGGTCATGACTAGGATGAAACACATACGTAAATGTTTTAAGAAGTCACAGTTGAATGAAACAAGTACTTAAGGTTTTGTGTTATTCCAGAGTCACAGAGCTAACAAGTAGAAACCATGAGATGAGGCCTGGGAAAAGAGTGAATAATTGTCATGACTAGGGGTATTATGAATCAGTTCTCTTTGAGACCCAGGATTATACCTTCATTACAGTGACTTTGTCCATCTCAAGTGTTAATCTATGAGAATAGTCACCTGTTATTCAGACCTTTTCTAAGGATACTAACAAGTTCATAACTTACATGAGAATTCTGTTCGCCCTTCACTATTATTATGCATTTGTGAAATCTAAATCTGTTTAAAATTTAGTTCAGTGGGGAACAGCAAGAGAGGAATGAGGTACAGGGAGATAGCAGTCTCGAATATGACAGGACAGGTGGTAGGGCATTGCCTTTGTGGCTAAAGAAAGAGGAAAGTGGTAGATAAATAGTTATATGCCAAGGACAATTGCTTTGGCAAGATCTCTCAGCCTCCCAGGAAAGATCACCCTCATTCTCAGTTACCCTCTTTAAAGTGTCAAAGATTCTCAGACTGAAAAGTTAAGCTAATTGGCTAGTTCAAATGGTGATAAATTTATACTTCCTCTATGTGTGTGTGTGTGTGTGTGTGTGTGTGGAGAGGCGGTGTAAACTGTTGTCACAAAATGATTCAAATCTATAAACGGCCACGATAACCCTTGATGTTGTGTGACTAGAAAGTTATTGGAGGCAAAATTGGATCATTTCCAACCATATAACTTTTTCTCTGGGATTACAAAGAGAATTTTATGACAAGGGCAGGCACATAGTTTTCTCTAGCACTCTAAGCCTCTTCCTGTCGTTCTTGTTCCCACACGTTAAATCAGCAGTGCATGACTTACAATTTGACTTGCTTCCTTTTTTGCAAAGCAGTCAGAACTTAATTCCATTCATGAGTGACCTTTCTCCTCCCTCTCAGATGCTGATTTGGGCAACATTCAGATCACTTTTATTTCATCTTGAGAGATAAAAATTTGGTTGCCTGAAGAGTGGGAGAATTAATGACTGTTTCAGCGAAGCTTTTACCAAGTGAGTATTCAAAGCCATCTGAAATAGTTGGCACAGTTAAA
Organism: Orycteropus afer afer; assembly: GCF_000298275.1. Classification (NCBI taxonomy): domain Eukaryota; kingdom Metazoa; phylum Chordata; class Mammalia; order Tubulidentata; family Orycteropodidae; genus Orycteropus; species Orycteropus afer. The sequence continues at coordinate 12,398,585 of NW_006921610.1, read as the reverse complement.
CAATAAATGGCATTACTTTAATAAATAGGGAGAGAATAAGACTGTCCCATTGTGCCTAGCAACTGTTAAACATTATGTTCTCTCTTGGAATCTAACAATGTAATGTTTGTTTCATTCAACACTTTGCATTGTTTCTTAAAAATAGATTTTGAGATGAATTGTATAAGTAAATTGAGACTATGTATGTAAATATTTTATATGCATATGTATGGATATGAAAAAATTTATGAAAACAAAGGGATGCCATTTTTAAACTGCTATTTAATCAGCTGGCCAACCCACAAATAGATAACCATGTCTCAGAATAACCAGGTTTCATATAGCTATGTTGACTATACAAAATAAAAACAATAGACGAGAACAAAAACCTGACACAGGAGAAGCAGAATGATAAATTGAACAGCTTACACTTTGCATTTAAAGAAACTTCCCCCATGTATAAATAAGTCTCTAGCTTGTCTAGCTTTTTTAGATGTAAAATGGGTACAATACCAACTTCATCACAGGGCTAGTAAGGGATTAAATGAAGTAAGATTTAAAAAGCTTTGCAAAACAGTGGCAATTACTAAGTGCTGGTTTAACAATGACCCAATGAATGTTATAACTGTACTTGGTTTTAAATTTTGAATATGTTAAATTAAGTCTTATTTAGTGATCAAAACATAGTATACTATTGAATTATTTTTCCAATATCAATATTTACTATATCTGTCATTTAGTTTGTAAGTTACTCACTTTTTCCTCTTACTGGCTATATTTATAGAGTCGTAGAAAGAATTCCCATGATGTTGGACAATTCAGATGAAATCAGGTCTCTGGTATATATAAGTAATGCTACATAAAATAATAATAAAAAAAATTTTAAAAATACGCTTGTACTCAAAACATTTCTTTGCTGTGTGTGAGTGTGTGTGGATGTGCATGTACCATGCATACATATAATACAAAGTATGATTATAAGGAATCCCCAAAACCTAAACCAACCTACTGCTGTCAAGTCAATTCTCACTCCCAGTGACCCTAGAGGACAAAGTAAAACTGCCCCATAGGGTTTCCAAGACTATAAATCTTCATGGAAGGAGATTGCCTCATCTTCCTCCCACAGAGTAGCTAGTGGGTTTGAAGCAAGGACCTTCTGGTTAGCAGCTGGATGTTTTATGCACTGAGTCATCAGAACTCCCTATAAGGAATCACACTCATTCTTAAAATCTGGTGTGATGTTACAATCCTGTAACATGTTTGACAGTTAACAATGGTTTAAATGGCTATACTGAACAAAGCAATGTATACTATCTAGTTGGTTCCTCCTATTAAAAAAAAAAAAAAAAAAGGATATGTGAAAGAGATGGGGTGGTGATTAGCCAAGAAAGTGGGATTAGAGCAGCTGCTCTTCCCTGGATATCTCTTCTCTTTCTATGCTGTAAACAGTGGGGTGAATTCATTTACGTATTTTGTTTGGGAGATGTAGGATTTAAGCTTATAACATTTACACTAGACATCACATTGCTTAAATGTTACATCAAAAATTTCAGATTCTTAGATATCTTGAAAAACATGTAATCACAGAACAAAATTATTCCCAAATCTTCTATTATTATAAGAAAAGTAATAGGTAAAGCAAAGAGAGCTATCACTTCCTTTTCTTCTATGGAATCTGGGAAACTTCTTTCCCTCTATTGCATCTATCACTGGATCCTCCTTCAAGGAAGAAGACATAATAATCTGATTTGTAGGTACGTGAGCTGTTAAGTGGGCTTCATTTTATCAGTAGATAAGATTCTTGTGCTTTATTGGCAATATTCCATGTTCTCCCTGGTGTCTTTTAATTCCAGTGTCCCATGCAGTGATCACAAATGAGTGGGTAGTTGTAGTTGGGACAGAGACACTGTTCTCTTCCTTTTTGTCCATTATGAAAGTGGGGAAGTAAATGAGAGAGCCTAATCGTGGATCTCTCTTCCTCTACAAGGATTCTTAAATAGAAGAATTCTAAAATATGGGACAAGAAATAGTATCCACTGGATTTTTGAACCCAAGATACATTATCTTGAATTTACCAGAAACTCTTGTCTTCACATCAGGTGGAGGGTGAAAAGGAAGGAAGTGTGTAAGGTTCTTGCTTAGTCATTAATAAAGCAATGATTTGTTTTCCACATAACTATTGTTCTTTAATTATAACATTTTCTTTACAAAGAATCCTAGAGGAGAGAAGGGATGATTATAAGAATAGGATTAACTAACTTCAGCTTGATTCCTTAACAAGGGTGAAGATAACTAGAAAATCCTCCAAAAATTAAAGCTAAACCTCATTATGAATAATGCTCAAAGGTTGCAAGTCATAATAATAATAATAGTCATATTAATCAGTAATTGAAATTAAATAGATCAATTAAAATATTTATCTAAATTAACTAGATCAATAAAATAGATGATTTAAAATAAATTACATATAGAAATTAGGGACAATCAATATGACATGCCTGGGATATTGAGTGATGGTTATTTTGTGGCCATCTACTGGATTTTAGATATTTGTGATATTTAAATTTATCACCTTCACAAGCATTTCAGAAATTTAATCTTTAATTCTGCATAACATATTGTGAAAACTTAGACAATCTGGATGTTCCCAAGTATCTCTTTGGTTTCCATTCATTGTTCTAGCTCCATGTGAATATAATAACTATTGATTCATGAGGACTTCCTTCAAGAACCAAGATTGTTTACGTATTCATTTATTCATTATACTTTGTCTTATCCAAAAGGATATGAGGCAAGAGAATAATATGACTAATGTTTTGAGAGGAACTTTCTTGTCCTGGGATTGTTCAAATTGCTTTTTTCTTTCTAAAAAAAATACATGTTAGAAGATAAAGGATATTTTATAAAGCTCACATGCTAAAACGGGAAGAAGATGGAATTTTATATCAATAATTATCTTAATTAATTAATAATCATTCAATTAATTAACTCAATTCAATCCCCACTAATCAAATTTTCGGCCATTAGAGTCCACATAGAGATGCCTCTTGTGGTGTAGTGCCTAAGGCGTTTGACTACTAACCAGAAGGCTGGTGGTTCAAACCCACCAGTCACTCCTCGGAAGAAAGATTAGGCAATCTACTTCCATAGTAATACCTCCTCAGAAAGCCAAGAAGAGGTCGCTATGAGTCGGATCTGACTCCACAGTAGTGAGTTTGGTTTTGGTTTAGAGATGCCTCAGAGGAAAGGCTTAGTGTTCTGCTTCCAAAAGTTACAACCATGAAAATTCTGTGGAGCTATTTTCCTCTGACACACATTGGGTCTCCATGAATTGTAATTGACTTGATGTCAACTGGTTTATGTAGATAAATGATATTTTACTAATATTACTTTACATAGATATGATTCTGAATGTATTTCACTTTAACTTTAAATGTTTTATTTGTTCTTTCAAACTTTGCATGGGGTTACCATGAAGAAAATTACCCCCCCTCTAATTTAGTATTACATTACTCCTAAGTCAGTGTGTTGTACTGTGGTGGTTTACATTTTACTGTGATGTAGAAACTATGCCAATGACATTTCAAATACCAGCAGGGTCACCAGTGGTGGTCAGATTTCAGAACACCTTCCAGACTGAGACAGACTAGGAAGAAGGAGATGGTGGTCCAATTCCTAAAAAAATGGCCACTGGAAGCCTTATGAATGGTATTGAAACATTGCTAATATAGTGTTGGAAGATGAAACCCGCTCCCAGGTTGTATGGCACTCAAAATACAACTGAGGAAGAGATGCCTCCTCAAAGTAGAGCTGACTTTAATGATGTTAATGGAGTAAAGCTTTCAGGACCTTCTTTTGCTAATATTGTATGACTCAAAATGAGAAGAAACAACAGCAAGCACCATTAATATTCACAACGTGGAATGTACAAAGTATGAATCTCGGAAAACTGGAAACTGTTAAAGACATTAAATGATGTGTTACATGGGCAAATCTGTTGCAAAAGACTTTTTTAAAGCATTAAAGAGTACAGATGTTACTTTGAAGACTAAGATGCACCTGACTGTGGTATTTTCAATAGGCTCATGTGTACGATTATGTGTAACATGCACATAATCCAAGTTGTGGTATTTTCAATTGCCTCATATGCATGTGAGAGCTGGATGATTAATAAGAAAGATGGAAGAAAAACTGATGCATTTGAATTGTGGTGTTGGCAAAGAATACTGAAAATACCATGGACGGCCAGAAGAATGAACGAATCTGACCTGGAATCAGTTTAGCCAGAATGGTCAGACTTCATCTCAGCTACTTTGGTCATGTTGTCAGAGGGACCATTCTTTGGAGAGGGATATCATGATTGGTAAAGCAGAAACCAAAAAAACCAAACCCACTGCCATCGAGTCAGACCTCACCCACAGCGACCCCTCCTTGGGTTTCCAAGGCAGTATCACTAAGGAAGTAGATTGTCCAACCGTCCTTCCAAGGAGTAGTTGGTGATAAAGTAGAAGGTCAGTGAAAAAGGAGAAGATCCTCAGTGAAACAGATTGACACAATGGCTGTAACAATGGGCTCAATCATAGCAATGATCATAATGAGAGTGTAAGAACAAGCAATGTTTCCTTCTGTTGTTCATGGGGTCGTTATGTGTCAGTACTGACTTGATAACACCTAACAACAGCATCAATTTAGTAGTATGTAAATCAAGCTTCAAAAAAATATTGAGAAAATTGAAAAAATCATACAGATCCTAACTGACAGTCTATCTTCCTTTCCATCATTCAGTGACAAGCTCTCGATAGCACAGAAACTGCCTTGATTCTGTTCTTCCTTCTATGAGACATCTCTTTACATATATATAAAATTAAAAATCCAACATCTTACTTGAACAATGATAGAACAGAATACAAATATTATTGGATAGAATCTACTAGAAATTTAATCAAATTTCTGTCACTTTAAGCTCCATACCCCCTTCCAAAAACTTTTTATAGATTTCATGTGACCCTCCTCCCTTTCCAAAATGTCTCATTCCAAATATCATCCGATTTGATAGAATGGAAATACCTCCAGCAAATGAAATAGCTCATTATTTAGTTATTAAAACATTCAGTGCTTTTTGCCTATCACAGCCTTAAGCCTTTCCGAGCGGTAAGATTTTTCTCAGGTTGGGAAAACGCAGACATAAAAAAGAAAGCAAATGACAGAATTTGTGAAGAAAAGAAATAGTGCCCGAAGTAACTCAACCCATTGCCCTCGAGTTGGATCCTACTCATGGCGACCCCTCCTTGGGTTTCTGAGGCAGTATCACTACGGAAGTAGATTGCCCAACCTTCCTTCCGAGGAGTGGCTGGTGGGTTTGAACCGCCAGCCTTCTGGTTAGCAGTCAAATGCCTTAGGCACTACGTCACCAGAGCTCAAGGTGACTTAAAGATGGGAGATAATGTCTCCATTCTTTCTTTCTCTCTCTCATTTAAAATCCAATTGAAAAACTTCTATTTCTTCATGAAGCCAAACAACCCTGTAGAAGTATCATTCAGGAAAAGAAATTCTACATCTAATAGTTGAAGCAATTGATAAGAAAACAGTTCTGTCTATGGATTCTAGAGAATATTTGAATAATGAAAATTGTGAGTCTTGGAAGATCAAAAATTCAGGATGAATCTTGCAATGGGGCAGTTATATAAACTTGCCAAAGGGTGGGGTAAATCCTTAGCTATAGTTAGTGTAACAACACGTTTTGCTAGGAACAGTTTAAGCCTTTTACTCTAGCATTATTAAAAATTGCATCTTCTTCACTCTCAAAAGTGTCCTTATTTGGACGTAATATTATATATGTGGTCACTCTAGCCAAAGAGGTTGAATAATCTAATTCCTGTGCATAGCACAAAGAAAAATAAAAGAAGGAATTCCTCAGAATGCTGAGGACATACCATACTCTCTATGGTAATTTGTTACAAAAAGGCTAATGCAGTGGACTCAATAAATATACGCTTATTTATAAAAGTGAGTAACAACCCACAAAATCATTTTGAATAACTTGGTGAAAATCTAGATCTTTCATCACAGAAATAACACAAAGCATAGAAGAGGAGATAAAATTGGCAACGTTCTCTGAAACTCAAGCTGAAAATCAAACCATGTTTCAGTTAGAGAAGCAGAATCCTCAACCAATGCCATGGCACACATGAGAGACTTTCCACATGCCAGACAAACCATTCTAGCAAGAATTCCAGTCCAAACTGGGATGGCAGATATATTTGTATTTTCTCTACTGTAGGAGAAGAGTAGCAGAATTTTTCTTGTAAATTTAAGGATGCATAATCACATGTTGTTTTACATAAACATGCAGTCCAATTTACATAAATTTGCATAGCATTTTCCAAAAAAAAAAATAAAACCAAAGTGAATATGTGAAACAAATTAATCTGTGCTCTCTAATATGTTGTATTCAGATATGAGATCCAGGGTTACCACATGAGGTCAGTTTAATAGAAGCAGCAATGGCATTTCTCCAGAACTCTTTATAGATAATAAATAGATAATAGTTATATAATATCATCTAAATAGATAACAGTTACAGGTTAAATAAAACTCAGATATTTCCAGAAATTAACTCGAAACATCCAACAATCTGCTGATTTCATAAGCTTGTGTTAGAACAAATAGATGGAATATATGACAAAAATCATTAAAGATTAACATTAGGGAGCCTATTTGCCAAGTTCTTCATAGCCCTTTTCAACTCTTGTTCTTCTTATAAATTTGCTCTGGAATTGGTTGTTTTAAGTTAAAAAGAAAGAATTTTTTCAATCTGTATTTCATCAAAAAGGTATATGACAGATTATAGTTTTAGCTAAAAAGCAATGACATTAAGTTTACTTTCTGATTACACATATAAAATTTTTCAGAATTGATCCTTTCTTTTATTATTGAACATAAACACAGAAGGGAACAATAGCCATTTCCTCCCTCTTCTTCACAAATTAAACTGCTACTTTGTAAATAATTATTTTCATTCCATAAAATAGTCTAGATACTGTGACTTATTTTTCAAATATGTGTGTTTTTAAAGTATATTTTCATAAGTAAATATGAAAATTACAGTGAAGTAAACTGAAGGCCTTAACTAAAACCCTTTTACTTCCTACACAGGTACTGCATTCCTAGCAATTTAGGTTAGCAAGATGCATAGTTAGCAACTCTTGGCATCTCAACCTGAAAGACAAACTTTCTACAGAAGAAAAGGAAAAAAACCCAAAAAACACTGCCTCCCAGTTGATTTGACTCATAGCAACCCCACCTTGGATTTTCTCTACGAAAGTAGATTGCCCGATCTTCCTTCCAAGGAGTGGCTGGTGGATTTGAACCACCAGCCTTCTGATTAGCAGTCAGATGTCTTACGCCACCAGAGCTAAGAAAATAATAAAGCTCAAGATTGTAAGTAACCCACAAAGGAACGTAGATGTAAGTAATCTCATTACTATATAAATCAGAGATATTGCTTGCTGTTTACCAAAAGCTTCTAAAAGCATCCTGCCACCCTTACAATAAAATCACAGTTTACCAGGACCCATAAAACCCTACAGGTCTGGTCACTAGCTTCTACTCTGGTCTCATTGCACTCTTCCTCTCACTCCACATCCTGAACACATGTTTTTATGCTGTGCTTTAAACATGCCAAGCAGTGTCCTGCCTTGGAGACTATGCTCTTTGTACTGCTTGAGTATGGCATTATCTTTCCTCAGGTAAGCCTATGGTTCATTTCCTCATATTATTAAGACCTGTAGGCAGATGTCACATTCTCATCCCTAACATAGCCCCAGTGACCATAAGAAGGAAGTTATGCAATATATATTTGTTGAATAAATGAAATTTAAACTAATCCATCTAAGGAGTTCTGGTTGCATGGTGCCTATTAATTTTCATAGTTAATATTAAACAGAATACATGAATTTCACTGCTACAGTTTCAGTAATTGTATGTAACTTACTACTAAGTGCCTAACACTTGTCAAGTTTCAGTGATTTTTAAAGAATATCCAGACAAGCACTTCCAGAATGGCAAAGTGAGGAACTCCAAAAAGATACCCTTGCATAAAAGCAGTAAGAATAATACTGGCAAAAATGACCAAAATCAACATTTTCATAACTGGAAGTTATGAAGGGCTTGCAACAATCTGAAAGGAATGCTCAAGAAAAATGGCTGGAAAGCAGTAATAACAGTGAGCTTTATGGCATTTTAACTTGACATATTCCTGCCCTCTTCTCCTTAGCTCCAGGACAGCAGTGGAAACTAGCAGATTTCCAACTATGAGAGCATTGAAACCAATAGCATAGCAACTACCTGAGAGAGCAGAATAAGTCTGAAACATTCTGAAAAGTCCCATCCCCATAGAGTTGTCATATTTGATCTGTCTGGCTGCTCCCTGGTAATGTTCTATTCACAGGGGTTTTCTGAATTTTTCTAATTCAGGGCTATTCCAATGATAAAATTCCTATCACTGGGTTGCTTGTTAAAAAAGAAAACCAAGCCATCTACTGCTGTTGAGTTGATTCAACTCACAGCAGCCATATAGGACAGAGTAGAACTGCCTTATAGGGTTTCCAAGGTTGTAAATCTTTATGGAAGCAGGCTGCCTTATCTTTCTCCTATGGAGTGACTGGTGGGTCTGAACTACTGACCTTTTGATTAGCAGCTGCATGCCTTAACCACTACACTACCAGAGTGCCTTTGTTAAAAACAATTGGAGGCAGTTGCTTAACATCACAGTTGCATAACATCACAGTTGCATTGAGGTTGCCTTTTAAGAGGGCCAAAAAACTTAAAAGGAAAATCTGGTGAATGAGATATCTATTGACAGCTTTGAAAAGTTCTGATATATGCCTGGGCATCTCTAAGGCCACACATATGTACAAGCCTAGGTGCACGCCCAGGTAAAACCTGAAAAAAAGTCTGAATTTCTCTACCTGACATTTAGGCCTTGGGCAAACAAAAAGTGAAGATTAAGGCTGAGTTGTAAGCTGTCAAAGTATCGGAGGCAGGTGCCAACAGACACACAGAGCCCCTCGGCAGAGAATGAAATCCTTAATGATTCCAAGCATTTAAAAAAAAAAAAAAAAAACACCTCTCCAATGATTAGTTGACTAATAAGGTTACGTTTCTGGATGTACACAGAATATAAACTTTACAAAATTAGTTCAAGCAATTCATTAAAAAAAAAAAAACAAACAGCAACAACAACAATAAAAACAAACCCTAGAAGAATACAGGGACTCTAATTTTCAGAGTTGTCACATTATATTATTTAAAATGTTCAGTTTTCACCAAAAAAATTTGAGACAGACAAAACAATAAAAATAACAAACAAAAAAGCCAGGAAAGTGTAGCTTATACACTGGGAAAAAGCAATTAAGAGACTATTTCTGTGGAAGCCCTGATGTCAGACTTACTAAGACAAAATAAGAATAAGAATAAAAACTAGTATAAATATATTCAAAGAATTAAAGAAAACATCCCTAAAGAACAAAAGAGATGTATGAGAATGAATTATCACTGAATAGAAACTGTCAATAAAATGATAGAAATTACAAAAAATGAAAAAAAAAACTAGAGTTGGAATTCTAGAGTTAAAAATGTATAATAAGTGAAATTAAAAAATTCAATAGAGGTGCTCAATAGAAGATTTGAATTGGCAGAAGAAAGAATCAGTTCACTTAGATAAATCTTGAAGATTATGCTATGTGAAAGAAACTAGTCATAAAAGACCATATATTGTATGATTTATAAAAAATATAGAGACTTGAACAGATTAATGGCTGTCAAGACCTGAGGAGAAGCGAGGTAGGAGTGGTGAATGATTACTAACGGGCATGGAGTTTCTTTAGTGACTAACAAAAATGTTCTAAAATTAGATAATGGTGATGATGGCACAAATCTGGGAATAGACAAAAACTAATGAACTGTACATTTTAGATGGGTAAAATTTAAGTTATGTAAATTTTATTTCTGTGAAGTGGATATATGTGTGTATATACATACGTACATATATATTTGTTCTGGACTCCACAATAACAGTTACACCACAATCCGCAAGCAATTGTTTGTAATGGCTACTTGGAGGAAAAAAGAGAGAGGTAATGTGCGAAAGAGTGTAATCCTTTTTTGTATTTCATACTGCTCTGAGGCTTAAAAGTGAGAGGATAAACTATATTAGAGAAATTGTGTATACTGTGATTGGAGCATAGAGAAGGTATGTGGTAATGAAAGAGGATAAATAAAAAGGAGGGTTGTGCTAAGAATATCTGTCTTATAAGACAGAAGATAAGAAATAACCTGTAACATAGAATGTAGTAAGTTCCTTAGAAAATTATAAACTGAATGCTGTTCAGAAATATACATCATTTTATTCACATCTGAAAGTCAAAGTCATTACAATGTTCCTTCTTGAAATGTAGAATCCAACCCACTGAAACGTTATTAAAAATTTCCACATTTTCAAAATATGTGCACTGTCATGTAATCTATGCATATCACTCAGCTCCTTCAAAATGAAAACTCTGAGACTGCAGGTATTTTTAGTCTAGCCAAGTGAAAAGAATTTATGAATGTGCACTTCGCACCAAATGTATCATAACTTGGGGAAAAAAAACAGCTCTTCAAACAAAGAAACTTGCTTCCTCCACTCCCACCTCCAATTCTTTGGGTTTAGGAAGATCTAACACCCATCATTTTCTAATCTTTAGCAAGGATCTCATACCTAACAGCTGCTATTTAGGTAGTCCCTTATGCTATGAAATTCAAACCCTTGTTTTATCTCCTTTCCCTAGTGCAAAAATTGCAATATCTCACACCCAAGCTCCAGCTGTCAGATTCACACACCATTTCTATTTCAATGGCTATAATAATCCCTTGCTCCCTTGTTTTCATTGAACAAGAATGTGCCAGCTTGGGGGAAAAAAAAAAAAAAAAGAACAGGGAAAAGGCATTTGTCTAAACTCAAATACTCATGGGGTAAAAGCAGCTTGAAAAAAATATGAAGCTTTATAACAGCCATTTTGCATTTGAAGCACACGTGTTTAAGGACATACATACACTCACACATGTATAAATATAGATAAATAGACATGCAATTTCTCAGACCTTTCATTTTCAGAAAGCACTATACAAGTCAGAGAAGATAAGCTACATGCTAATGCCAATGTAACCATATCTGTGACACTATTCTCAACATTTTTTGAAAAATGAAAGAGAGAAAGATATTTGTAAGGCTGGCAGTTCAAACCCACCAGCCACTCCTCGGAAGGAAGGTTGGGCAATCTGCTTCTGTAGTGATACTGCCTCAGAAACCGAAGGAGGGGTCTCTCTGAGTCGGGGCAACTGGACTGCACATAACAACAACAACAACAACAACATATTATCAGTCTTTCTCATCCATCATGATACCGGCAACCTATAGTATGGTAGTTGTTGATTAATATTTACAGAATTGGAAGTCTAGATTCCAAAGAAACCGTGCAACCAGGTTGTCCCTATTGATGGTTAAAATAAGCAATCTTTCGAGTCACCACTTTAAAACCTACACACAGATGCAATGTCAGCTGTCCATGGCTTGAATGAGAAGAGTCAAGTGATTTCTATTGGAAGAACAGAAGCTCTAAGAGTTTGATGTCTGAGTCTTCGTGAAGAAATACTTGGAAAGAAGAACAAGAAAACTGCTTTTGTGCTTCCTAAGATCTTTACCAATGTCACAACCACCAGAGAAACCAAGAATGATTTTCTAGCAGTGAAAAGAACATAGGTATGACAAATGAAGAGTGCCCAGTCTTCGAAACACTGAATTATTTGAAGCAAAGAGGCTCTAATGAATGATATGAATATCGGTTAGAATTACATAGCAAATTGTTCTTTCAAGATATTTCTCACAACCATCACTTTTCAATTTCTACTGCCTTGGACCTCATAACTTAGTGCCCGTGGAATCCTTATGATGGGCTTCTGACTGGTCTCTCTGACTTGCATCTTTCTCCTCCCCACCCCACTGAACGGCTCTTTTTTTTTTCTCTTCTTGCTATTTTGTTGTTGTTGTTGTTGTTGTTCTAAAACTTCTCTTGGCTGCCTATAACTTTTGTCTGACATATTAAGTCTTCTATATCTTTGTTCAGCTTAAGCTAATCCAACCTTATCTCCGTAGGCTCTTGAAGAAAAAGCAAAGCTCTTTCTTCATCATTTTCTCCCCAAACCATTTATTCACTACCCTCTAGCATATCAAGGTCATCCTCACCTGAATGTGTTAGGAAGATAGTGCCATTTCCCTGTACTAAATGTTTCCTTCTCTCAACCAGCAAATTATACCCAGTGTCTAAATTCCCTCCAAGGTCCATGAGGCACATGCCGACAACATCAACTTTCATTTATTTCCCTGACTCCTGGAGTTATATTTCATTGTATTACAGACAAGAACAAATGAATTAAAGTGCTAAATAATTGAGCTAATAATAAAGGACTATTTTCTAAATATAATATCTTAGATACTGAGTTAAGACCCAGGGGAATCTGAAGTCACTCAGAACGCTTTGTTAGGTGGTATAGAGCCCATTCTACACCAGTGTGACTCCATATTAATTCTTCTTCATATTAATGTTCATATTACATCTGCCAAGACGCTATGCCCAAATAAGCTGATAAACTGTGCCCAAATAAACGATCACAATTAGTCTTAAAAACAAACTGGTGACAATCAAAGGCGCCAATGTATCTAAAGTGTAGTAATTAAATAATCTATTTCTGGCATTGCAAATATACATGATAGTATATCTCCTTTTCCAAAATAGTTATCCTCCTATTATAAATGTTTATGAATGAGAACCTCTTTTTTTTTTTTTTAAGTATTGTGGAAAATTATAGGTTCTATAATTTGTTGTTGTTGATGTTTTTTCCTTTACAATGGAAACCTTTACCTTCTTGAGTTCACAGATATAATTTTTACTTCTTAAACTTAAAACTTTAAGCAAAATGAGAAATAGCTAATTCTTTTGTGTTCAGGTAGTTTGCCAACTTTATAAAAATATATTTAATTCTTTAAACAGTTGGCAAAGCCACCTTTAAAAAATAGTAAGTGTGCTAAAATAGATACAAACTGAGAGTTCTACTCTTGATAAAGGCTGCTATGGACAACCGAATGCTTCTCATTCTGTTTCAGTAATAAATCACTTTCCTGACTTGAGTTAGTAATGAGATTTTTAATCATGTGGATTGAACATATCCTCCAGTTAATAAAAAACATATCGCCTCCTTTTTATCTTTAATAAAAGATTTGTACACTGCTCAAATGATTGGTATTACATTTTTAAAGAGCCTGAGATTGATGTTTTTCAATTCTCCTTTCCATTTTTCTAGGCTTTTATAATTCAAAGGTAATATGCCCTGTAATTAATAATTCATAAGGTAATTTTAAGGCTTTTATTCAGAAACCTCTTTCCTATTGACTTTAGAATGTGTCATAAAAATGCAGGTATTAATATCTTGGCAATTCCCAGCTCTATACAGATGAGGTTCTTGAATTTAAACAACTCAACATTGGTGCTTCAAAAAACCAGGAGACATAATTTTGAACCTTAAGGTACAGAAAAGACAAATATCTTTTTAAAGTGCTATTTACACCATTGTATTTCTCTCATCAGGCAATTAACCACAGACACATTTTTCTTGTTATTCAGGTAATTCCCAGGACTTATTTATTTATTTTTCTTGTATAAGAATTACTTTGAGGAATAAATCAGGGGCATACAGTTTTGTTTGGAAATGGTTTCTTTTTAAATTACTAATTTAAATGTGCATTTAAACATCTAGGGTCTCTCTAAAAGATATATTCAAAGACACTTTTACCTAGAGGTGATGCTTTGCTTTTGTCTTTATACTTTTTTATTCACAATAGTAATATGTATGAAGAGAGGAGAGGAACACAGGACAATAACCATCATATTTTTCTCTTTTAAATATTTTCTTGTATACTATTTTGGAAATTCATTTGGTCAGAAGGTATAAAGGATTCGTTTAGCCCAGTTTGTTAGAAAGTGATCATTACAAGGACACACAAAAGAGTCTGCTAACATTTACCGGCCAGTAAATTTAACTCTATTCTCATAAAACTGCCAGGCACCAAATAAGGGTGATTATGCATGGCAAAGTGCATTGTAAATATAAAGGCCCTCAAAAATGTGAAGTGTTATCATCATCTGCTAAATATTCAACTTAAGTCTCATGGAGGCTCGGTTGAGTGCTGATGGAAAAATACAAAACTATCCTTATTAGTGGAAGAACAACTCAAAGTACCTCTGGATACTGAATAAGCTGTTGCCCACTTGTTTAAAAATAAATAAATCATGGCCACAAAAAAGTAACACATTACTATCCTCTCACTAGTTTGTGAACAAGATTAATGATGGACTCACTTCTGCATTAATTGAGCAATTCATAGGATTTAGAACACCCAGTAAGGCTCAACTGTCAATGGGTTAAAAAATAACTGAGATACAGAGCGCAATAGATAGCCCACTAGGGTATGCCTGGAAAGCACTTGAACTCTCTGTTTCTCTACTCCTTCACCTATAAAAGAAAACAGTTCCTATTCCTTCCTAATGTAGATGCTCTGAAAATAGTTTAGATAAGGCAAATAAATTTGAGTAATTCCTCTACTATTACAAAATTTGACTAGTAATCAGTTTCTTCCCCAAGATATAAACAAAGCTGGACTCCATTGTAAATCAAAATGTATACACAAGGATTAAAGAGAATTGCGTAAAGAGTTTTTTACTGCCCTAGAACTAATATCTAAAATCTACCATATTTAGAACAGGATTCTCCAAAAGACATCAATTTGATAGTTAACTGTTAAAGAAAAAGGTACAGACTATCATCTAACTAGAAGAAAGACCATGTTCCACTTTGTGTTTGGAATGATAAGATAAATAAACAAAACTAGTTTACTAGAGAGAAAAAAAAAATGATGAAAATTGATATGCCATAAAATTTTCAGTTATATTTCTTGAAAAATCATTATTTTTATCCAAACATCCATTCAGGCATTTATTCAAGACTGGGCATACAGTATACTCTGTGAAAAAAAGTTTCTAAACAAAACAACATGAGGTCTTGTGCTCCTTAGAGTTTTCAATACTGTGATCTTTTAAAATAGATCTCAAGCCTTCTTTCCCAGGAAACTTTGGGTAGATTCGAGTATCTTTCAGTCATTCTCTGATCGGAGTGTATTAACTACTTGTATCACCCTGCGACTCCTTTCTCATTTACTCTGTTCTTCTTGTTTAACTTAAAAGTTCACTACCATGAAAGTATTCAGAACTGAGAAGAGAACTGGGAAACCATTCTAGGCCTCAGAGATCATGGAGATAGAAGCCCAAAAAGCAAGTCTTACTTGTTATAATTTCTTATTTTCATCCACACAAAAGCTGAGGAGACACAACACATGCAAATATTCTGGCCTAGAAATACTTAAAATAACATATAAAAGAAAGAATACAAAGCTAAGATCTCCACCTGGGAACAAAAAACTAAGGATACACAAGTAACTTACATAACTGAGACTCACAAGTGAAGAAATATGTTTCCCAAAATTTACAATGATAAAATAGAAGCATTATGGCAATATATAAGGGCATAAAGAAAAATCAATTTTATGAGAAGTGGGAAAGTGGGGAGGGGTTTTCAGTGAAGTGAATGTTGGAAAAATGAATAACTGTTCATCAAGTTGACATGAATATAAAAGGTCCATTCTAAGCATATGGAAGATCAGGAGCAAAGGCAACATGGATTGAAAATGTGGATGAATAATAGTTTACTTTGTGATTGGAGGAGGCTCTATATGAGGAAATTCCTAGAGGAGCTACCATCATGAATTAACTAAATTGTAACATGGAATTTCTATTTTGTTCAGTGGGAAATTTTGAGTCATTACAGGCCTATAAGCAAGGGAGTTACATGAGAGGTTTTTCATATTAGAAATATACTGTATATCCAGCATGCCTGTGCTATATTGCACAGAGGGTGGCCTGGAAGGGCAGAACCTAGAGATTCTGAGAACAGAACCAGAGATTCTGACATTGGAAATAGGCAAGGTAATGGCTAATGGGTCTGACTAAAGCAGAAGGAATGGAGTTGGATATAATAGATATTAAATGTGGTGACTGACTGGATTTGTGGAAGGAAGAAGGAGGTTTCATTAGTTTCCTAGGGCTGCTGTAACAAAGTACCACAAACTAAGTGGCTTAAAACAATAGGAATTTATTCTCTAACAGTTATGAAGACTGAAATCCAAAATCAAGGTGTCTGTAAGGTAGATTTCTTCTGGAGTGTTCTGAGGGAGTCTGTTCCAGGCCTGTCTATTGCTTAATTCCCTCAGTATTTGGCATCACTTCACCAATAGATACATTGCTCCAATATCAGCCTCTATTGCCACATGGCATTCTTCCTTGTATGTCTCTCTGTGTCTTCACATGGTGTTTGTTTCTCTTTGGTCTCTCTTCTTCTCTTCTTATAAGAACCCCAGTTATATTGGTTTATGGCCCACCTACTTCATGTTAACGAATTATATCTGCCAAGACACTGTGTCCAAATAAGGTCACATTCGCAGGGACCAGCGATTAGGACATGAACCTATTATTTTGTGGAATACAAATCAACCCAAAATAGAGATGTTTTTAAAATAAACTTCCATTCCTTCTTTGATAAACAGAGAATGATGCTTCCTGGTGAATTTGACACATAGAAAGAACCGTATATTTGAATTTAAAGATATTTCTGTATTCTGCATGTAGGATTCGGGCCACAAGTGAAGACATTCAAGAGATGCTTTTAATACAGAATTCTGGAGTCCAGGGGAAAAGGTTGAGGTAGGGAGGTAGAACAACGATTCTAAGGAAAAATAGTTAGTGCCATACGAGTAAATGAGATCCCCAATGTGAATATGTTTTTGTATAAGAATCACCTAAATTTATTTTTAAAAGTTTGTATTTCCAGCCCTTTCACAAATTTGTTGGGTTAGAATATGAGGCTGGGCCCACGAATCTTCATTTCCACATTTTTTTTAGGTCGTCCTTTTACTAAAAGTTTGTAGGAAGTAGGAATTTTTTCTCTCTTTTGTTCATTGCTGAATTCTTAGTTCTTTGCATCTAAAACACAACTTCTTATAAATATTTGTCAAATGAAGGAATGAATGAATGAAAAAGATAAATACCTAAAAAGGTTTCAAAAGCTTCTTACCTCCTACTTAGCCTTTAAATAACAATTCCTCTATTCCATTCTAAAAATCTTATTTCTACAGGTTTATTTTGTTCCATATAATCTACTCATTACCCAACTATATTTTTCCTTTTTCCCCCAACATTACACATGGGTTACTAATGAAAATGTGGAAAACTCTTCCTCAGAGCTGTTTTAAATTTTATACACTATTTTCACTTTTTAATAGATAAACACTTGGAGATATGAAGCCAATCACAAATCCTCAAAATTCTTTTTAAGGTTATAGATAGCCATCTGCATAGCTTTTGTTTTTCTGTATCCTTATATCCATGCTCCATCCCCTCTACTCCTATTTAAAAAAAAAAAAAAAATCACCTATAATTTTTCTTAAAATTCCATTTGCTAACCTTATTGCCCCTGACTGCAGTCTTTGAATTCCAACTCCATTTTTTCCTTCGTATAACATTGCTTTTTATCTATTTCTTTTTCTCTGGCTGACTTCTTTATTCCCATTTCAAATGTCCACTTGCTTTCTCTGCTCTTGAACTCAATGGGTTGTAAGCAAGCATAAAGATGAGAGACCTTTCCAGCTGCTGGAAGGAAGTTCTAAAGTGGTGTGGGTTGTCTGGCTTCAGTCTACAGGTCACCTCCAACCAGGAGGAAAAGAAATTAGACTCTCCATTGCATGCGTGGAGGCATTTTGTCTGCAAGTCAGCACTCCAGTGATTAGCCCAGGCATAGATTGGGAACATGCTGAAAACTGTCAACACCTCTACTTCATAGACACAGAGAAAAAAAAGACTTGCTTTTGAAAGATGACTTAACCTTCTTGAAAAGTAAATCAAACTCAGAATCCTCCCAGACCCCAGGTAACTCATTTTCCAAGTGTCCTCCTAGCCAGGCTGTTTGACCTCACTTATTTAGTGAGAGTCCTTTGGGGTATCACTTCTGATTGTATCCAGCTGCAGTATAATGGCCAGCTGTCCTCTCAGCCTCTGATTAAGACCTTCCAAAGGTCTAGTCAGAAACTCCTGGTGAGTAGTATACAGTATCAGAGGCCCTGAGTGTGCTCCAATTTGTCGTGGTACTGATTAAGTAGATACATAACAGATGGTGTCTTGTTTTAGATGGAGATGAGTAGGTGAGAAATTGTCTGGCTACGTTGAATTTTTTTTATTAAAAAAAAAGAATGGGAAAAATAATCTGCAGCTGGTATGTCAGTTTTACCCCATAAGCATGGTTTTCCTTTCTTTGGTCATAAAAAAAATAAAGAAAAGAAAAGAAAGAAAAAGAAAACAAACTATTTCATGGGTGTTTGTTTTTCCTTTTTATTTTTCCCTTTTCCTCACCGTCCCTGTCTATATATCTTTCCTTTTTTTCCCCACAATTGCTCTCTCTACGTATCTCCTGCCTTTTTTATTTCTTTAAGAACTTTTTTGTGGTTACTATTATTGACTAAATCAGTTAATTTTGTCTTGTTAAGCAGGAATAAGGAAAATACATAGTAAACGTTTTATACTTTGTAGGCCATGTGAGCTCTATTGAATCTTCTTAGCTTTACTGTTGGAGTGTGAAAACAGACATAGATAATTTGTAAATGAATGTAGAAGTTCTATTTCATTAAAATACTATTTACAGAAATAGATGGGAGGCCCACAGGTTGTTGACCCCTGCTGTAGTGTTTCATAGTCTGCTTTCACTAACAGTCCACTGTCACTAATTGCACAATTCTTGGATTCTTTATTGAGTCTTCTGTTTCTTGTACTTTCTGTAAATTGGCATTAGCTCTAGAGGATTAATTAGATTCGAGTTTGATTTTTTTGTTGTTGTTTTATCACGATGAATTTGTATATGGTTTTATATATTCTTAATAAAGCATACTGCAGAAAACCAAATAAAACCAAAAAAAAAAAAAAAAGAAAACAAACAAAAAGAAGTACGCATTGCCATAATATAACTATCATTTTTTGAGATATTATTATCAATTAATGATTATTGCCCAGATCTATTAATTCATCAGGGGCAGAAATACAGTGATATTCTAATTCTATTACTTCTTTTTTGTTGGACACAGTAATGATATAAAGAAAATTTTCCTTTCAACTATTTTGTCACCTTGAGGGACAGTTTATATAGAAAAGCAAAATAAATGCTTGGTTACTTTATTTGTTTGTTTAAATAACGTGTTTGTTTTCTTGCATCCTTCAAAGATAAATGAGAGTTATAAGTTCTAACATAAACTTAACAATATAAAGATATTTGATGTCTTTCAACCATTGTAGTTGTTATTGTTATCAGTGTATACATTTTTTCATCTTTGGTTTGGTCAATGAGCTCTTACTGAAATTGTCTCTGAGTCTTTTTGAAATCAATCTAATAGTCTTTGTAAAGCATCCCTGTTTTCTGTTATGATAAGATGTTCCTGATTCACCTAATATGTTGCCTGCCCTAAGCTCTCAATGGGAGCTCTGGTGGCATAGTGCCTAAGGCATTTGACTGCAAACCAGGAGGCTGGCAGTTTAAACCCACCAGCCACTCATTGGAAGGAAGATTGGGCAATTTACTTCCATAGAGATACCACCTTAGAAACCCAAGGAGGGGTCACTATGAGTCAGAAATGACTCGATGGCAGTGAGTTTGGTTTGGTTTATTTGAAACTCTGAATCACCCATATTTCCAGTAAGTCCTGGTTCATTTTAGTGAGAACTGGTGTTTAGATGCCATAATGTGAACATCAGGGGTGTTATTGGGTTGGTCCTTATTTATAGGATATATCAGTGGGCAGATTTGGGAAATATTTTTTTAAAAAAATATACATCACAAGTTTACATGAATGCTTTAAAAATTTTCAACTTAACCTTATCAATCTTTAATTTGCATCTCCTTCCAGTCATGCCAAAATCTGGATTCTCAAAGATACCAACATGATTAATCATTGGATTCATTTCACAATATAAATCCAACAGATTCAAAAGAATAATAGCAATATTACTATTAAAGTTAGTATTACCGAAGACAGCTTAACATTATTTTAAAGTCCTTTTTGTTCTTAAAGTATTACCCTACTAGCGATATACAAACTCTGTTTTAAAGTCATTTGGAATAATTTCTTTCTTCATAATTATTCTATTTTTGTATTGTCCATGATAGTAACCACCAGTCAAATGTGACTACTAAAATTAAAATTTTAATTAATTAAATACAATTAAAAATTCAGTACCTCTGTTACATTTTCCATGTTTCTAGTATTAAATACTCATATTTGGTATGATACTTCCATCATCACAGCAACATGCAAGCCACCATTGTACTAGTGACTACCATATTGAATAGTGCAGGCATAGAAAATTTTCTTCATTATAAAAAGTTCTATTGACCAACGCTGATTATCAGACACATGGTAAAATTAATTAATTTTATCATGTGTGTGTGTGTTTTATTTTAAGAGTTTGTTTTACAATCAATGCTACGTGTACATTGAGTTTCACTCCCCATTTACCATGCCCAACCCTAACCCAGGCTCCTCACCTGCCTGCCCAGTAACCCTTTCCCGATGCCCCTCATAGTTAATGCACTCCTGTCTGTATTGCATTCTCTCCATGTGAATATTGCTCCTCTGGTGCCCCTTGGTCTATTGCTCTAAGGGATGCATTTCCACAGAGTATGTGGGTGTGTCATCCTGGGTTGAGTGGTACGCATATACATCTTGTTAACTATTGGGCTAAGAGCCAGTCCCTGGGAGAGAGTTTCATTCCAGGCCCAGAATGTATTCCAGGGCCATAGTATTGAGGGTCTCACCAGACTCTATCTGACCAGTAATTCTGGTCATTATTGAGTTTTTGGATTTTGTTTTACAGTTTTTGTCCCACTCTATCCAGGATCTCCATATTTGATCCTCTCCTGAGTGGTTGGCATTGATAGCTGGGCACCATCTACTTCTTCTGGTCTCGAGGGTGGTCATGTCCTAGGGCTGATTGCTTCCAAATGCGCCCCCCCTTTTTTTTTCACACTCTTCTTCACTTCCAATGCTAGGAAACCATTAGGTACATCTTAGATGGACACTTGAAAGCTTTTAAGACACCAGTCGCTACTCAGCAATGTAGGATGAGGAACAAGGCTTTTACGTACTTTGTTGTGCCATTTAAGTCTGGTTTCCCCTGTGCTATGGCCCTGAGACTATAGATCAGTTGGATATCTCTCCCATAATGTCTGTGAGGGATTACTCTCTGTCTGTCTTCTATTGTTTCTGTAAGGATTGCAGGTATTTTTTTATCACTGTATTTCTTTAATTTTAATTTTAATAATTGTTTTTGTAGATATATTATTTTGTTTTGTAATTAGGTCCATTATTAAATAGTTTCAAATATAAATCTGCAGATGAACTTATATTTAAAGAAATCTAGCTTCTATCCCTGTCACTTTTACTCTGTTCTTTCTCATTCCAAAAGTATGCATTTTTAAAATAAATAAAAATAAACGGTTTTAATAGAACATTGTCTGACTCCCATCGGTTTTATTTGTAATATAATTGTGGGAAGATATATATATAATGGATATAGATATGCAGATATAGATATAAATACATATATTTCCCCTATTTCCTTAGATAAACAGTAGTATACCATGTACGCTTTTTTCCTTTTCATTTTTTAACAATATGTTATGGAAATGTATGTAGTTCCTAAGGCACCTGACTGCTAACCAGAAGTCCTCAGATGGAAGGTTGGGCAATCTTCTTCCATAGTGATACCACCTGGGAAACCCAAAGAGGGATCGCTATGAGTCAAATCTTACTCAACGGCAGTGCATTGCATTTTTGTTGTTTATACCTTTTAAAATATAGAAGTATTTCTCATTTCATTTTACACTGTGTGATA
Organism: Orycteropus afer afer; assembly: GCF_000298275.1. Classification (NCBI taxonomy): domain Eukaryota; kingdom Metazoa; phylum Chordata; class Mammalia; order Tubulidentata; family Orycteropodidae; genus Orycteropus; species Orycteropus afer. The sequence goes on along the minus strand of NW_006921610.1, from coordinate 12,376,470 downwards.
TTTACTTCATTGAGGGAATGTGACATAGTTTATTTGTTCATTCCACTGTTAATGGACCTTTGGGTCATTTCTAGTCTTTTCTATTATAAAATAGTGATGAAGCAACTAACATTACACATAAATCTTCATATTTTTCTCAATGTACTATTAGAATAAATTCCTTGAAGTAGATTTGCTGAGTCAAATGTCAAAAAGCATATGTAATTTTGCTAGGTATTATCAAATTCCATTCCTGGGGGATTTGAACTATTGGTATTATAACCATCAATTTTTGAGAGTGCCTATTCCACATAGCTTCAATAACAAAACATACTGTAAAACTTCAGATTTGTCTTACTCTAATAATTGAAAACTGATATCTCTATGTTCTTTTATTTTTCAATTCTCTTTTCATTATTTAGGCTTATTTTCATATGGTAAAAAAATATATTTCTGTATTTATGAATTGTATGTTCACATATGTTTATGTAGGCATCTTGGTCTTTTCTCTGTCTTTAAAACTCTTATATACTGTGTACTATGGCTTGAATTGTGTCCCACAAAAATATGTGTCAACTTGGCTAGGCCATGATTCTCATTATTATGTAATTATCCTCTATTTTTTGATCTGATGTAAATATCCTACATGTACATCTTAACTTCTATGATGTTAATAAGGAGTTCTGATGGTGCAGTAGTTAAGGCATTTGGCTGCTAACCAAAAGGTTGGTGTTTTAAACCCACTAGCCCCTCCAAGGAAGAAAAATGAGGCAGTCTGCTTCCATAAAGAAATACTTCCTTGGAAACCCAATGAGAGTCTCTCTATGAATCAGAATGGACTCATGATATCAATGAGGCAGGATTAGTGAGGCAAGATTTTGAGATACATAAAGAAATTAAACAACAGAGCAGAGGTCAGAGGGACCTACTATCACCAAGGAAGGAAAGCCTGGAGTGGGTCACATCTTTTAGACCCAGGATCCCTTCACTGGGAATCTCCTAGACCCAGGGGAGGATTGATGCCAAGCCACAGAGAGATCTCTAACGACCCTAGGTCCGCAAATGCTGAAAGGAAACAAGGACCTTCCTCTTAAACTGTGAGCCAACAGAGAGAGAAAAGCTTCTCCTAGACCTAGTGCCCTGAATTCAGACTACTAGCCTCCTAAACTATGAGAGAATAAATTACTGTTTATTAAAGCCATACACTTGTGCTATTTCTGTTATAGCAACACTAGATAACAAAGACCCTAGAGATTTTAATCTTTTGTTGTTGTTGTTGTTGTTATTTGCCGTTGAGTCGCCCCCGACTCATAGCGACCCCTCCTTGGGTTTCCGAGGCAGTATCACTACGGAAGTAGGATTGCCCAACCTTCCTTCCGAGAAGTGGCTGTAATGTAAGTTACAAATATTGTTCTCAGTCTTTCTATTTTATGGATGATGTTTTCAGAGCAGGCCTTTTGTGTATTTTACACACTAGAATATCCCCAGCCCTGGTCACATTGCAAATGCCATATAAAAACATATTGAAAAAAAAAAAGAAGAGCAAATGTGTATCCAAAATAATGTAAACAGTGTTGAAAAACAGAGAGAGTGGAAACTGGACATAATCAATTTCTTTAAACTACTGAAAGAAGCCTGACCTTTTCATTCATATGAAAAAAAATCCTATTATTATTAAAATGGATAGGATTTGCTATTACTTGCAATGTATAGCATACCATATAATATGGCCTTGACTCCTTTTGAAATAAATCAGACTTGCCATGCTGTTGTTGTTATGTGCTGTCAAGGTGGATCCGACTCATAGTGACCCCTCCTTGGGTTTCCAAGGCAGTATCACTATAGAAGTAGATTTCCCAACCTTCCTTCTGAGGAGTGACTGGTGGGTTTGTACTGCAAGCCTTCTGGTTAACAGTCAAGTGCCTTAGGCACTATGCTACCAGAGTTCCTAGATTTGCCATGTTGTTGTTGTTGTTGTTAGGTGCCGTCGAGTCGGACCTGACTCATAGCGACCCCTCCTTGGGTTTCCGAGGCAGTATCACTACGAAAGTAGATTGCCTCATCTTCCTTCCGAGGAGTGGCTAGTGGGTTTGAACTGCCAGCCTTCTGGTTAGCCGTCCAGTGCTTTAGGCACTACGCTACCAGAGCTCCCTAGATTTGCCACAGTAGTCTTTAATATATATATATAGAGAGAGAGAGAGAGAGAGAGACCCTGGAGAAGTGGAGAGATCAGTGAGACACAAACTCCAAAGGAAATTTGAAGTTATGGAGTTTCTCAGAGTGACATAAAGGATAGGTTCATGATCAAAAGTAAATTCTGAGTATCCCAAGTGGTGAGTGTATGTTGGAATGTAAGGACCACCGGTTCAGCCAAAAAGTTGCCAGAGAATGGTACTAACTCGTTCACCAATAAAACAATTTCAAATCCATAGTGTTAGTTGCCAGTAAATGGATTTTTTTAAAAGGATGGAATATGTTCATATTTCCTTAGTTTTTGTCAACAACTTAACAGCTGTGTTCCAAATGGACTGAAGTTGAGCCAAAATATTGTCTGGCAGCCCTGCAAACAGAATCTGACAATAATTGATTTTCAGAGCATTCACAGTTTGAATCCCAACATTCCACAGTCTGGGGACATTTGGGAGACAAGGGGGAAGTGATAATAGATCTTTATTTTCTTAATGCTGTAAATAGATAGTATATGACAAAAGAAAATCTGAACAAGAGATTATTCCCATCCTTATGCTCCATTTCTTAAGACAAAGTGAAATATCTACTATAAAAATAAAAGTCTGCGTGGAAGTTTTCTGAAGATATAGAAAGGGCCTGGGCTACAATTTTGCCTTTGTCTTTAGGGATGACTCAAGGCATAAAACTTAAAACTACATTAAAATAAAACACCAAGTCTTAAATCCAGTTCTAAGGAGGATAAGGAATACAACTCTCACAAATACCTGGAAGTCTGTGATTCTTACAAAGGGAAAAAAATGAAATGTAACAAACTGCCTTAGAGATCTCTTCAGAAATTTGAAAGGCATTGCAGAATTGTAGGGTAATTGTGATATTATTTAGTACTTCAGTGTGCAACCTAAGCCCAACCTCAGAATACTCCCATAAACCATGCTAATACCCATTTTCCATCCTAAATTTTGTGATCAGCTTGCTAACTTGGTGAATTTGAATTTCTGCTTTAAATATTTACTCAGATCTTGATTTTTAAAAATAATAATAACTTTGTCTATTAAAGAAAAGCAGCTTTCATTTCCACAGAAAATAACCTAGGACAAAAGTAATTCATCATTGTAGCCTCTAGCTTTAATATTTTTAATTTCAGCTGTCCAGAATCAACCACATGTGAACAGTTTCACTCTGTCTCACTCAGCATAAATGCCTACCTTTCTTGTAAAATTCTCCCTTTGTAAATGTGAATGAGATTGTAAATCTTAATCCTATATGATAATTTTTTAAAATTCTATTCACTCATTGGCCTTTTTCAGTTAATTTGCATACCTGTATGTCAAGTTTAAGGAGCTCTGGTAGCACAGTGCTTAAGGCATCTAACTGCTAACCAGAAGGTCAGTGGTTCAAACCAGCAACCACTCCATAGAAGGAGGACTGAGCAATCTACTTCCATAAAGATTTATCACCTTGTAAAACCAATGGGGGTAGTTATGAGTAGGAAATGACTTGAGGGGAGTGGGTTTGGTTTGGGCCTTTTATGTCAAGTGTCCTATTCATATTTTAACATTCATCTGGGGCAACCAATAAAAAAGGCAAAAAGAAAGGAAAGAAAGAGGGAAAAACAGACTGGTTTTTCAGAAGTAGATTGCCAGGCCTTTCCTCCAAAGTGGCTCTGGGTGAACTCAAACCTCCAGTCTCTCAGGTAGCAGTGAGAATGTTACCTTTTGCACTACATGGGAACTCCTCTTTTCCATTAACAAATCATAACTCTTCAGTAAAAAATGTACAAATTGAGAATATGCACAGAGACAAAAATAAATTGAAAGAACCTCCTCGAAGGTTGACTTTTCCTATCCTCTTACTCTTTTGTCCCAGGTTGTTTACTGAAGAAATGAGATCCTTTTGTCTTTAATAGATACCTATTTTTTTTTTAATCAAGAGGAAATTGAGGTTCTGAGAATTTATATGATTCACTGGTGATTTTCTAGTCCATCAGTAGAAAAATCAAACTACACCTGGGGGCCTTGCCTACCTGTCTAGAACCGTCTCCTCTCACAACTTCAGATTGTATATTGTCAGTTTGAGCTTTTTGAGCAAGTATTTATTCAAAACAAACACCCTACAATCACCCTAATGAGAATATTTTGTGTCAGGATCATATCCTCTTTCCACTTCACACTTCCTGCCTTGGAGAGCACCAGCCCACACTGCTGGCATCTCACAAAGGAGTCAGGGTTTAGCTGACCTGGACTAGAGGTGTTTGGTTTTCAGGTTTTTGGCTCCGTGGATCTGTTGAAGGGTTCTGATCTCAGGGCCTGTTTGCTTTGCTTGCTGCAGCCAAAAATGTGCTTCTATCTGGTCAGCATTCTGGAAAGGTTTGCCTCTGAGTCACACTTTTTCTCTACACTCTTGTATTCGTGCACTCTACTTGTAATCATTATTTAAAATTCATTTAACACACTTAATGTGTCTCCTCACCGCATACCACTCAGAAGTTCTGTAGAATAATGATTTTACTTAAATGCTTAGGATCAACAATAATAAAAATATTAGCAACTACAGTATTTTGAGCACTTATTTTGTGTCTGGCAATTTGCACATTTTATCTCACTTAATCCTCAGATCCATTTAAAACACAGTATGAGGCAGATATTATTAAAACTGATATTACATAAAGTGAAACTGTCTTAGAAAATCTGAGAAAATGTCGTAGATGAAGTGGAAGAAGCAGAGCCCTCTGACTGAAAGGTCTGTCCTTACTACTCTAGAGTTACAAGTACTGTCTTGTCCTCCAGCTGAATTCGTTTCTCAGGTGAGAGGTAGGAAATAAAGGCTGAGATAGATCATCTTTAAGAAGGGAAAATCAACATTGCTCTAGTAATTACACCTACTCCTCCTAAGGAACCCCACTCTCAGGATAACTTAAGGCCCTTTTGCTCCTCTTAAACAGAGAACATAAAGCCCATTATCACCCATGCTGTATATGCTCCTATCCCATCCCTCTAAAACTCCTGATTTTAACTTAACATTCCATAGCTTTTCTTTATTCTAACAGCATCTTCCTCAACCTGCCCTTAACCAAACTACCTGATCCCAATTACTTGAACGCTTTTCATGTTTTATTTGGTTATGGACATCTATTGCCACAACCAGGAGCTCTAGTAGCATAATGCCTAAGGTATTTAACTGTTAACCAGAAGGCTGGAAGTTCAAACCCACCAGCCCCACCTGGAAAGGAAGATTGGGCAATCTACTTCCGTAGTGATACCACCTTGGAATCTGAAAGAGGGGTGACTATGAGTCGAATCCAACTTGACAGCAATGAGGTGTTTTTTTTTTTTTTTTTGATTGCCACAACCATCTCTGCGATAGGAAGTTAAGACGATTGCTTGCCCTCTTCTCCTTCCTATTTCCATAATGTTAACAGTTAAGGGATGATTTAAGAAAGCTGATGAGAAAGAAGATGTGTGTTTCAGCTTGTAGAACACTAGAAGCCCCAGGAGGCAGAGACTGTGTCTGTCATGCTTCCTGTTATAGCCTTGGCCTCAGAGTGGATGTTCAATAAAATTTGTTGGATTAATAAACAAAATAATGAATACTTGCCTAATAGGACAGATTTGCACTTTTGCTACAAGCAATCTATCCATAATACTGACAAATATCACTAACAATAAATTATTGAATGTGGCAGACACAATGCAGTATGTCACCAAACTTTGGTTCTGTTTTCTCCAGGGTACGTAACTGGATCAGAATTTCCCAATCTTTTGACAGAGTCATCTGGTCGATGAAATATGAATGAAAGTGACTTTTATACCATTACCAGACCTGCCCTGCAAAACCTACTAAGCAATTTCCCAGCTCTCTTCCTTGTCCTACAAGCTGGAGGCAGAGAATCCAGTGGTAGAATCCAGAGCCTTAGGAGATGATGAAGGATTATGGAAGATGGAAGGAATACGAGGCTCTTATGGGGCAGTTTTACTCTGTCTGTAGGGTTGCTATGAATCAGAATTGACAGGATGGCAGTGAGTATGGTTTCTGGCTTTTTTAAAGTGACTCTGCATGGAGCAGGTTATCAGTACAACCACCATAATCACTATCATCAATGTTGTTGTTGTTGTTATGTGCCATTGAGTGAACACACTCATGGCGACCCCTCCTTGCATTTCCAAGGCAGTATCACTATGGAAGTAGATTGCCCAACCTTCCTTCCAAGGAGTGGCTGGTAGGTTTGAACTATCATCAATACCAATTCAAATTGGACTCTCATGTATGAGAAGCAAACTTTCATTGCACTAAACCATTGAGATTTTGGGGGCTATTTGTAATAGCAATATGCCCACTCTTCTCTCTTTTGTGCACTCTCAGACTTCCTTTATCACTTAATTTCCCCATTTGCCAGTTGCCACCAGATTGACTCCAACTCATGGCAATCCAATATGATTCAGAGTAAAACTGCACCACAGGATTTTCAATGGCCGTGACCTTTTCAAAGTAGATCTCCAGGCCTTTCTTCCAAGGCACCTCTGGGTAGACTTGAGTCACCAATGTTTCAGTTAGCCACCGAGCAGAGCATATTTACTATTTGCATCACCCCAAGACTCCTTTCCTACATACTCTGTCCTTATTGTTTAACCTAAAAATTCACTAGTATGAAAGTATTTAGAACTGAGAAGAGAACATAGAAAAGATTCTAGGCCTCAGAGATCATGGATATAGAAGCCCAAAAAGCAAGTCTTACTTGTTATAATTTCTAATCTTCATTCACTCACAAAAGCTGAGGAGACACAACACATACAAACTTCCTGGCCTGGAAATACTTACAGATTCATAAAAGAGAGAATAGAAAGCTAAGACTTCCATCTAGGAACCAAAAACTGAGGATATTGACAAAATTGAACATGATTTCATTCATTTCAATTCATTCATTCCAAACTCATTTATTTTTGCTTCTCTGTAAAAGAACTTGGCCTACAAGAGTCCATGGTTCCATAAGTCAGGCCTTAAGTTAGGAAGACAATTCAGATTTAAACTTGATGATGAGGTATGGTGATGTGAAAAGATCTCTAAATATTTTAAGTGATTGTAAGTGTCTGTTACCAGGATGGCCATATTTCTTCCTGAAAAGCCATATTTCTTTTGATCTTTTACTACATTTTGATTACTATCCTAATAATTTGTGTGATTTTTCCCAGTTGTGAAATGTCCCTGATTGCCAGTGATTAAGACTAAATGAGAAGATTCACGCTCCACTCCCAGGTGGTTGTTAGGAAACATCTGAATGACAGTGATTTGTTTGGTAAGCTAAGAAAGTGCCTTTCCCCAGCAATCTTGGGCTTATGTAAATAAACATCCAACATGCCGCATTAATACATTTATTTGCACTGCAGTTTTTTGATCAGAAGCATCCACTTCATACTTTCACAAATCGTAAACATGTTCAAAGCAACAAGGGCTTGAACTTCCAGAGTCTTGATTTTATACATATTGAACAAGTAATATCTGCACTACTGGAAAATGTGGACATTTGAACTTCCTACACACAATGGCAAAATAATTCTTAATCAGGATGACATCAGTTACAGTTCAGTTATTGAACAGCTAGGAAATATCCAGCTATGTCTTAACTCTTTGTTCCACTGAAAAACAAAATCAAACCAAAACAGACACAAAATGATGTTCTAAGAAATTATTATGAAATAGCCCCCAGAGTGAAAATATAGAGATTAAAATGTAAGGCAATGTAAGATTTAACCATTGGATGGAAGGAGAGGGATCATCCAGTAGTCTATTTTTGTTTAGTAAATATTTATGCTTAGGCATCAAAATTCTAGCAAAATATAGAAATACATAAAACTCTTTGGAATCTTTAACATGATTAAAACAATATTGTTTTGTTGTTTTTTAGATGGACATTTGTACAAATGTACCATGCTCCTCCATGCTTTCACATCTCTGAATTTTCTTTTTCCTTCCTCTTGGAATGCCCACTGCTTTTGTTTTTCAGACAAGCTCCTTCTCTAACAAGTCTTGCTCAAGAATCGCCATCCTGGTAAGGACTTCTCTGACCATCCCAGATAGAATCAAGATTTCTTTCTTCTCTGCTCTCATTGCATACTTCACTTAATTCTGATCCACTTGCTTAATAATTTTGCTTTAGAAAAATCAGAGCTCATTGAAGGCAGGTATTTTGTGTTGTCCATCTTTACATCCTCAAGATCTAGAAAAATGGACTATACATACTGGGTGCTCAAAAAATAATTGATACATTCATGAAGTGCTTCTCAAAGTGTATTTTGTGAACTCCTTAGAGGTCCCTAAGATCTTTCTGAGTGTCTGTTGAGTTCATAACTATTTTTATATTAATACTAAGAAACCATTTTCCTTTTTCACATTCAATACTTGTACTGATGGTATAAAGCAGTGTTGGGTGAAACTGCTTGAGTTAGAGTATGAATCAAGTCAATGGCAGAAAATTTTAGTAGGAATCACTGTATCCTTCACTGTCATGCACTCACAGAAAAAATAGTGCCAATTTCACTTACAAATGTAAAGATGCAAGAAAAATATTAATTTTATTAAATATTAACTCCAAAAAAGATACTCATTGCCATCAAGTCACTTTTGATTTATTGTGATACCTATTGAGTTTCCAAGTCTGTAAACCTTTATAGAAGTAGATTGCCTCATCTTTCTACTACAGAGCAGCTTGTGGATTTGAACTGCTGACCTTATGGTTAGCAACCAAATGTCATACCCATTGAGCCATCAGAGCTCCTTATTAACACACATCTTTTTGTGTGATGAAGTGGCAGGTATGGATTCAAAGTAATTCTGCTGCATTCTGCAGTAAAATGATTTTCATGAGGAAAAGCAATCCCTAGTTTTCTGAATTGCAAGCTGAACTAGACACCTTTTTCTAAGAATATCATTTTAATTTGAGAGAACCTCTGACAGAAAAACTATAGTTATTCAGACTTAGGAATTTAGAGGAAATTTTCACAGACTTGAATGAAGCAATCCTGCCACTTTAAGGGAAATAAGAAACAATATATGTTCCAAATTATAAAATTGAAGTTTTCAAGACTTAAATTAGAATTTTTGAAGGACTTGTATCTTTACTTTGGGCTTTACAGCTTCCTACTATTTAAAGATTTTCTGATAAAATCAGTTATATTTATGAATGTGAGTTTTGGATATTTTATGATGAAATACATCAATATTCAGAAAGTGTTGTGCATTAGTTCCAGTCCTCTGTCACAGGTGCCAAAATGAGATTAGACATGCAAGAGAGTTATTAAGGGAAACACTTATGCAGAATAAAGGGGAGAGAGCCAGAGAAGGCAAGGAGAGATTCAGACTAATGCAGATCAGATACCTGGGAAGAAGGAAGAAGAAAAGCAGATAATGTAAGAAGAGTTTTGGACTAAAGTGTACCTCCAGGAATATTTTGGCCAGGTCACTGGCAAGTCCTGGAGTCAAGGCCACAAGTTAAAAAGATTTGCATCTCAAAGAGATGAACTATGTTCAGTCCTTGAGTGGTGGCATCCATGGAAACCATAAACTTTGTGCAAATATGGTGGTGGAATAGTGGATGCAGAGGGACAGCATCAGAGGCTGTCAGTTAATTGTGTTCCATGTGGGAGGAGTTCTTGGCAGTGCATTTTCATGGATGCCACAATCTATGTCACTCATTGAACTAATATCTTCCAAAGAGATCAATACCTGTTGTTGCACAATTATGCATGGGTAAAACATTCACTTAAAGTGAATGCAAAAAAGCTCAGGCTACAATTTCAGATTGCACATTTCAAGTATTTAAGTAGTATTTAAGAAAGCATTGTTTACTGAATTTTGGTGTAGTATCAGAGAATAGTCACAATCAACTGAAAAGTCTATTAAAATACCCCTTTTTTCAATCATATACATATAAAGCCAAATCATCTTCTTATACTACTGTTGTTGTTGTTGTTAGTTGCCATCAGGTCAGTTCCAACTCATGGCAATCCCATGTGTGCAGAGTGGAGCTGCTCCACAGCGTTTCCAAGGCTGTGATCTTTCAGAAGCACATCAGTAGGTCTGTCTTCCAGGGGCCTCTGGTGAGTTTAAGCCACCCACATTTTGACTAGTAGTAGAGACCTTAACTTTTTGTACTACTCAGGGACTCCTTTCTATATTATACTGCAACTAAAATAACACTTCTCAACAGATGAATGAGAAGCCTATGTGAGAATCCAGCTCTCTTCTATTAAGCCAGGAAATGTGATCTGCAGAAAATGTAACACAACGACACTTTTTTAACCAATTGTTTTTCGGAAAACAGTGTTATTATTCATTAAAATATAGGTTGATAAAATGTAAAAGTTTATTATTTATTTTTAAAATGAACTGAGAGTTGTTTTTTTTTTCAACTTTGTCAGTTTCTAATTTCTAATACAATAAGTGTAAATGGATTTGACAAACACAATGAAAGCGCTTGAGAATCTTCAGTAATTTTTAAGAGTTAAAATCCAGTACTGAGAGAAAAATGTTTGAGAACTACTATATTAATGAACCATTATATTCCTGTATGAGCAATGATGCAAATCAGTATACTGTTGAAGTAGACAGAGTAATGGAGGCCAAGAGAGTAGATCCAAAATCTGAAACAGTTTGGATTCTGGCTTCCATGTTTACCAAATATGTGACTTTAGGCAAGTGACTTAAGCTTTCTGAGTTTCTGAATCCATATATGTATATCATAATATCTACTCAATAGGATTATTATAAGGATTAAATCAGGTAATCAACATAAAGTATTCATTAACATCTGAGTAAAGGAGTTAACGTTCTATAGAGTTCAGTTTCTCCTAGTAATTACTGATGATATGATTATATTCCTGCTAGCCACTCCTCGAAAGGAAGGTTGGGCAATCCTACTTCCGTAGTGATACTGCCTCGGAAACCCAAGGAGGGGTCGCTATGAGTCGGGTTTGACTCGATGGCACATAACAACAACAACAACAATGTTCCTTAACAAGAAACAAAAATAAACACCCATTCACCTTTCCTCCACAGTAGTGTGTATCAAATGATCTTTGAAAACTTTTCATCAGAACCATCCAAACTGCTTTTTGGAAATGCAAAAAACCAAGATGCCAGGTTAATTCAAGTCTTTAGTTGTCCCAGCAAATTCAGTGCTGCTGGGAACAACTGATTATCTGGAAGGAAAAAAAAAAAAAATCTCAATACCTACCCATTACACACACATATACACACAAACTCAAATTGATCAGAGACCTGAACTCAAATTTCAGAACTATAAAGCTTCTAGAAAATAACACACAAGAATGTATTTATGCTTTTTTTGGTAAATAAAAATTTCTCGACATAGATTTTCAAAAAGCATTAACTATAAGGGAAAACAATTGACAGATTGTATTTAAAGTTTTTAAAGTTCTGCTTATCAAAAGCAACTTTTGGAAAAGGAATAGGCAAGCTATAGGCATATATATATACATATATAAATATATGTGGAGCTCTGGTAGTGTAGTGCCTAAAGGCATTTGACTGCTAACCAGAAGGCTGGCAGTCCAAACCCACCAGCCACTCCTTGGAAGGAAGACGGGGCAATTTACTTCCATAGTGATACTGCCTCAGAAACCCAAGGAGAGGTCGCTATGAGTCGGTTCCGACTCGACGGCACATAACAACAACATACATATATGTATATATATATATACATATATGCCTATATATATAACAACAAACTTGTATGCAGAATATATAAAGGAGTCCAAAAAATAAAAAGACAAAGAACTCACTTTAAAAATGTACAAAACTGGAAGTTCCAGCAAGATGGCGGAGTAGGCAGAAGGACTGCACAGACCCTCTTCAACAAAGAAAAGGGAAACCAATTAAGACAGACACAGAAGATAATCTTGGACCCCTGAGCCTTAAAGGGAAGGATACAAAAGTGAACTAAACCCCAACTAGCAGAAGAATTTGCGTGAAAATACCAAAAAAGGAGACACACAGAGCTGCAGTCTTGCAGCAGCCTGAGCGACCCTGACGGCACAGACAACAGGGCTTGGAGATTCCTGAGTGGTGGTAGGACCTAAGAATTAACCCAAAAAATCACCCTGCTAGCCAGGGACTGCACGGAGGACTGTGCACAGTTGCTGGGGAACAAACGGAGAAGGTGAAGAGAAAGGTAGGCTGAGGTGTGGACTTTTGCCAGTCCGGAGGATGCCGCCATTTTGTAGGTTTAAAAAGTGGCTTGACTACTTGGGATATTTAAAGAGACAGTGCTCTCGCAGATTCCTGTGGTGGTAGGACCTAAGAATTACCCAAAAATCACCCTGCTAGCCAGGGACTGCATGGAGGACTCTGCACGGTTGCTGGGGAACAAACAGAGAAGGTGAAGAGAAAGGTGGGCTGAGCTGTGGACTTCTGCCTGTCCAGAGGGCACCGCCATTTTGTAGGTTTAAAAAGCAGCTTGACTATTTAGGATACTCAAAAAGACAGTGCTCTCACAGATTTTTGGGGCTTAAGAACACGTTCTGCTTTCCAGCAACCCCAAGGACACTCAGGGTCTGCAAGACTGAAAAGGTATGACATTCTTCTTGTTACTATACCCTATACCTGCTTGGTGAACAGAGGTGTGGCCATCCCTACTCCTGCCTACCTCCTGGGCCAACAGGAACTCCATCACAGTCTGTGTGCTCAGAC
>NW_006921610.1:12355491-12360148 GCF_000298275.1 Orycteropus afer afer | reverse complement strand
TGGGAGGGGAGCTGTTGCATTGTGGTAAACTGTGGTCAATAACATGAGACAAAGTATATGTGAACTGCTGTATGGAAAGTGAATTTGCTCTGTAAATCTTCCAGCCAAATCACAATAAATAAATAAATAAATAAATAAATAAATATACAAAACTTTAAATAGATATTCCATAGAAGATACCACAAATGATCAATAAAGCATGTCTAATTTGCTTATAATTTTTAATTAAAGAAAGAAAAAAATCTAACACCACCATATCTTGGCAAGGCATGGAAGTCTCCTACATTGCTGTTGAGCATGTAAAATGATGCACCTATGGTTTCATATAATGTTAAATATTTATCTGTCCAATAAGCAAGCAAATTCTCTCCCAGGACTTAGCTCAAAGAACTGAAAGTATATGCTCACAAAAGGAAATGTATAAGAATGTTTACAGCAGCCTTATTCATAATAGTCATAAAATGAAAACAACCAAAATATTCATAAGCAAAAAAATAAGAAACAAGTTGTGGTTTATTCAGACACTGGAACATATAAAAAAAAAGAAGAAGAAGAATGAATTGCTGATATATACAACAAGGAGTATGAATCTCATAAACTTTATGCTGAACAAAAGAAGCCATTCAGACAAGAGTTTATATTGTATGATTCCATTTATATAAAATCCAGGAATAGACAAAACTAATCTATAGGATAGAAATCAGAAAGTGGAAGGGGAAGTCAAAGGTTAGGATAAATGGAATTTTCTTGAAAGAGTAAAAGTGGACTCCCTGGTATGATAGAAATGCTCCATACCTTGTTCTTCAAGGTGGTAACATGGTGTCATAGTACCTAAGGCATTTGACTGCTAACCAGAAGGCTGATGGTTCATACCCACCAGCCACTCACTCCTCAGACAGAAGGGTGGACAATTTACTTCCGTAGTGATACCACCGCAGAAACCCAAGGAGTGGTGACTATGAGTCAGATCCAATGGCAGTGAGTTTGTTTTTTTGGGTTTAGTACTGTTAAACACTATTGAACTAAAAAACTTCAATGTCAAAGGTATGTGTATTTCTTTTTATGTTAATTATATGTCAATAAAATTAATAACAGTAATAAAACAGATATATGGGTCTCATTATATATTTGCTAAATAAATTCTGACAGTGGGAACCAGGGATCCATATGCTATAAAAGCCTTCAAGTCAATCTGCTGAAGTGTAGGGTCTTAACCAACATTGTCCTTGTCATTGTTCCCACAGCTATAGAAAGCACCTGGGAGTGGGTTAAATAGGGCTCCATGAACCTCAGAGCTTCCTGAAAGGAAGCTTTGGATCTCCTAAAGTACTTTCTACCATATCTTTCATCACATTCTCCTTTTTTTTTTTTTTTTTTTTCCCAAACTGCCTTGCAGAATATCTTTTAAAAGTCGTGTTCTGTCTCCTTCATAGATTATAAAACCCTCAAACTCAGGCTTTTCTCATATACTTTGGTTGTCTCCCTACAAATGCTGTTATAGTGAGTTTCGTAGGGAACTTTTTCTCTGTTAGCTCTCTCGGACACTAAGCTTGTACTCACAGTACTGCCCTTGGACCAGCCACTACCCTTAATACTTTAAATGCCTGTGCCAGGGCCCTCTCATCACAGGGAAAACCCAGGAAAAGAGAAATTAAGAGCCATCAGTCCCCAGTCTCAGAATGAGTCAGCAGGAGCTCCAGGGTGAGCATCCAGAGGGCAGTCCAGGCAAGGCATAGGCTACAGAAGAGGGAGGTGAGGCTGGACATTTCTAAGAAAGCCCACAAGGCCAGAAGCTTAGGGAGCCAAATTGGACCATTGTTCCCAGCATTCCTGGCTTCCTGCCCAGGCTTGGTTCCTTACTCAAGCAAGTGAGTATAATCCTATTTTCAAAGAACCTCTTTCCAAAAAATCTAACATTAGGCTTTCCTGGCACCAAGTATTAAATCAGGTAAACTGAAGGATTCAGCAGCCTCTAGCCAGATCTCTGAAAAGAATGCCACATTACTGGCAAAGACAGTAAAAACAAAAGCAGCCTACAAAACCTGAGTGTGTTTTTGTCATATATTCTATTAAAGACCATTGTGCAATCTCTAAACACTGAGATCCAAGATTCTGTACAGCTGATTTAAGAGCTGAATCACCCATTCTATTGATTGCATGTTCTAAATGAATGAACTTGGTTCCATGAAAATAACAAAATTTGTTTTATCCATGCACTTTATCCATGGGTAGCAGAGTCAAGTTGTCAACAAGTTTGAATGTCTACTCTACATCAGGCATCTATGAAACAATGTGAATGATCTCATTTAAAGTTTACAACACACAAACAAGCCAGGGATGGCTATAATGACACTTTGCAGATAAGAAAACTAAAGCTAAAGAACTTAAATAATGAAACCAATGCCATTTAGCTAAGAAATAGCACAGTACATTAAGACCCAAAGGGTCTTATCCCAGGATTCATTCATTTCTTCTTCAATAACAACAATAAGTTGTCCTCAAGTTGATTCTGACCCATGGTGACCCTATGTGTGTCAGAATAGAACTGCACTCCATGGGGTTTTCAAAGCTGTGATGTTTTGGAAACAGCTAGTCAGGTCTTTCTTCTGAGGGATTAATAAGTAGACTTAAACTCTGATGAGTTTCAACCAGCTGCCTTCCAGTTAGCAATCAAATAAATGTCTTAGGCATTATACCACCAGAGATCCCAGAATCATTGCCATCAAGTCGGTTCCAACTCATAGCAACCCCTCCTTGGGTTTCCAAGGCGGTATCTCTACCGAAGTAGATGGTCCAACCTTCCTTCTGAAGAGTGGCTGGTGGGTTTGAACCACCAGCCTTCTGGTTAGCAGTCAAATGCCTTAGGTACTACGCCACCAGAGCTCCTTTTTTGAAAGACAAGGTAGCATTAGTAATTAGGGTTATACGCACAAGTTGTACACAAGTTTATAAACACAGGTCCTTGTTTCTGGCCATTGACTACAGAAAATCAGCCAAGTGCATTAACTTTGAACCACCCAGGGACTTCAACATTTTATCCTTTAAGTAAATATTTAACAGCTATTATGTGCTCTAGGCACTGGGAATATAATGACAAATCAAAGCCTCTACTTTCATGAAGCTTACATTCTTGTGGCAAAGACAAAAAGAAAAAAAGAATGAATAAACATATTTATGAAATAATAAGCAGTGATAAATGATAAAGAGTGATGAAGAGGACTGAGGTGAAGCTTAGTTCGATGGGATAATCCCAAAAAGCCTCCTTGCAGAGGTGTCTTTGTAATGACACCTGACTGAAGGTAGGAAGGCAGCCTCACACACATTTGTAAGGAAAGCATACCAGAAGACGACCAGTACTTACACTGAATGTTTGTCATATTGAAGAAGCAGAAAAGAGGCAAGTGAAAATGAAGAGGATAAGCTGAAGAAGGAGTGATAGAAAATATATTTAAAAAAAGAAAAAGAAAAAGTGCTGAGGCAGATTTAGTATGATATTGTGAATTATTTTATTCTACAATGATCAGGAGTCATTGGAAGATTTCAAGCAGGAAGGGCCAAGGTCTGTCTCCTGTGGGGAGGTCATATTTGAGAAGGAGTTCTGTGAGAAAGTGAGCAAGGAGATCAATGAGAAGACCACGAGAATATAAGCTAGACATGGTGAGAAGTGGCTGAACTTAGAATATGCTTTGGACATAGGTCCACACACAGGATTTGCTTAGGGATTGCATGTGAGGCAAGAGTCAAGGATGGCAATTATTCTTTTTTTTTTTTTTGGTTATGGTGTACCTTCTCCACATATTCACCAAAGTGAAGAAAATATTGTTTACATCTTCCAGAAAAAGGGAAAGAAAATTAGGAGAAAGTCCTCCCCTAGAGATGAGCAACTTCTGTCTCTAGAAAAAACAGAAAAGGAGTAGCTTTTCCAGTAGTGGGGTCTTAGCTTGGTGTTACAGCAGAAGGAAAATTAAAGTGTTAAGAGAAGTAGGGTTCATTTCTGACTCAACCACTAAAGAGAGTGTGACCCTGGAACTATGCCTAATCTCTCAGATTTTATTTGCTTTAACTGTAAAATGGGGGCAATAAATCACATTCTACATACTACTGAGGTTGTTGTAAAAATCAAATGAAATAAAGTAGATGAAAGTATTCTAAAAATACTAGGATGTAAGATGGCCACAGCACATAAGCATTTTTTTTTTCTTCCCAGATTCGGTATTTCTATGCATTGTTAGGGGGCCATGGTGATTCAATGGTAGAATTCTCCCTTTCCTTGTGGGCAACCCTGGTTAGATTGTTGGTCAGTGTATTACTCCATGTGCAACCACTACCCATCTTTCAGTGATGGATTGCATTTGCTATGATACTGAAAATGTTTCAGCAGAGCTTTCAGACTAAGATGAACAAGAAAGAAATCTCGTGGTCTATTTCTGAAAATCAGCCAATGAAAATCCTATTGATCATAATGGTCCAACCATCAACCAATCATGGGGATGGTGCAGGACTGGAAAGCATTTCATTCTGTTGTGCAAATGTTGCCATGAGTCAGGGATTGACTCAACAGAAGCTAACAGAAGCAAATGTTTTGTAAATTATAGAATTAACTCTTGTTACATGTACTTCTTAATCTGGGTTTTAATGCATCTCTGATTGGGATTTT
>NW_006921610.1:12354503-12355391 GCF_000298275.1 Orycteropus afer afer | reverse complement strand
AACTAATATTATTAATACTTTTGTCCTTTTTATTATTATTCTTAATCTTTCCCTACCAGGTGCTAGTTTTCAGCATTTTTTTCTTTTCCCTGTGCCTGGTTGAAATTCTTCCCCCCACCCAATTTAAGTTTTTGTTTTTGTTTTTGTTTTTTCCGTTTCCCCCCTTTTTTTTCTTTCTTGTGACTAACCCCATTCCTTGTTTTTCTTTTTGCATTCTTCCTGTTTTTTCTTCATTTATTATTCTCCTTCTATACTTTTTTTTTTTCCTTCTTAATGCCATATCACCAGATATTGCAGGTTTGCTTGTATTTTCTTCTTTTTTTCCCTTTTCTCTTTTTTTGGTTACTGTTCCTGTGTGACTACATGGGGTGTTTTTCATCCATGGGCTTTTAGTTTTTTGACAGTTATTCAATTGTAATTTGTGTCTAACTGAGTGGGAGACAACAACAGTTCTCATAAGACACAATTACACCCACACCTCCTGTGACTTCACTTACTGAGCGAGAGCCACTTCCTCCTTCTCCACCAATAGGCCAACGATAAAAAAACCACCAAGAAGAGCCTGAACCACCCTTGGCTACTCTTCACAAACAGTTAACAGATATCTAAATACAATGATGTCACGATGCCTCAGAAACAAAAGACCATCACAGTCCACACAAAGAAGCAGGATAAAGTGGTAGAAACAAGGGAGCAAGATACAGACCCAGAACACATCCCTGTCGAAGAAGCAGCATTAGAACTCTCTGATAAGGAATTCAAAAGACTTATCTTTAGGTATCTTCAAAGGATTAAGAGACAGACCAAAGGAAACACAGAAAAAAACTTACAAGAATTTTGGAAGAAAATACAAGAACAAAATGACAAATTAAATGAAAAATTAGAAAT
>NW_006921610.1:12339848-12348010 GCF_000298275.1 Orycteropus afer afer | reverse complement strand
CCTCATGTGCATGTAAAAGCTGGACAATGAATAACAAAATCAAAAGATAAATAGATGTCTTTGAATTATGGTATTGAAGAGGAATATTAAATATACAATGGACTGCCAGAAGAATGAACAAATCTGTCCAGGAAGAAATAAAGCCAGAAAGCTCCTTAGAAGCAAGAATGACAAGCTTTCATCTCCCATATTTAACATTTATCATCCCCCATGAATGGTCCTTGGAAAAAGGCATCATGTTTGGTGAAGTATAAGGTCAGGAAAAAAAAGAGGAAGACCCTTAATCAGATGGATTGACACAGTGACTGCAACAATGGTCTCAAACATAGCATTGATGGCCCAGTACTGGGAAGTACTACAAAGAAGTGTGGTACTGGGCAGTGTTTCATTCTGTTGTTCATAGAGTCTCAATGTACAGCATAGAGGATGGCATACATAGTGGATGACACCCAACAACAACAAAGACAACAGTTCCCTATGCAATGCAACTTTCCTTTTTCAAGGCAAGCCCATTACTCCATGTTCTAACATTAGTTCTGCTGTCTACATATCTTTTTCAGCTTTCAGCTGCTTTTTCTTACATGAGAAATAGGGTTGAAAAACAAAAATAAATAATAAAAATTGAAATAAGAAGGAAGAAAAAATGAAAAAAGGCATAAAAAATCAAACATTAAAGTAAAATTAGAAGTTTAAAATGCATTTAAAGCAGTTTCAGCCTCACCATTCAAAGAACACTAGGGCTAGGTAAACCTAGAGTGAGAACACATTTGTGCAAGAGAATAGTGCTCACTCCAGTAGGAATTTGAGTGTTTCCTGAATTACAAGCCAGACTCAGAACCTACCAAACCCATTAAACCATATTAAGGTATCAGATATTCACTTTCCATTTTACAAGTAACTGATGTTTATACTTATTTCCAGAAAGTTCATACCAACCCAAAAAGGAAATGAAGTGGAATGTCTTCCTTATCCTTAATTTTCAATTATGGGCAGTTCTTATTATGTAAGGAATTTTCTCCATTTTTGGAGTTTTTTGGTATATATCATTGTTAATTGCCATCATATCAGCTGAAATTTATGAGGACCTCATCTATAACAGAATGAAATATTTCCCAATCCTGTGTGATCTTCATGATCGTTGATATGTTAGAGTTTATTGTTGTAGTTATTGTGTCAGTTTGTTTCATTGAGGGTTTCCTCATTTCCATTGACCCTCTACCAACCTTGATAACCTTTTCTACAGATTGGTCTTTCCTAATAACACATCCAAAATAAGTGAGCTGAAGTGATTATATTTCTTCTGAGACCAATTAGTTTGTTATTCTGGCACTACACAGTACATTCGATTTTCTGTTTAGTCACTCTAAAATTTAAAGAATTGGAGATAGTCATCTTGGACCCTGCAACTTCCAATATGCTGTTTGAATCTGAATAATTATATAATTATATGCAGAAGTAACCAGCAGAGAAAAATAAGTGGTTTTACTAGCTGCTATTAAAACAAATAATACAATCAGAACCAGATAGAGTGAACTCCTGACTTATAAACAATGATATACAAATAATCTAGTGATACATCACTCATTCCTTGCCATTTTCTAAATGGCCACACTACTCTCTCCCTACCCACCTTCCTGGTAATTTCATTGTCATTTTCTATGCCAGGTCAACTAAATTAACACACACACACGCATGCATGAATGCACGTACACAAACACACACAACATGCATGACACCGAATCAAGGACTGGGGAAAAGGAAATTTAGAACTTTTGAAAAATTCTGGTTTCAAAATTGATTGTCTCAGAGACAAATTCCCACCAGTAAGAATGTGACAGAGGGTATTAATGCTTACCATATCTGTGTGCCCCTCATTATATCCAGGCTCTCTTGCAGTTGCTTTGGACCGTGAGATTAAATGTGACCAATGTAAAATGGTCAAGGAAGCCTTTTAGGTCCAATCCGGCCCTGGAGTGCCCTTCTCAGTCCTCTATGCTCTCTCTTTAGCAACTGGAATTGAGGCAATCTGAGATTACGGAGCAATTCAATTCTCTCCTTGAAGAAGAGCTGTCTGACTCCTTGGACTTTGTGTGAACAGAAATAAACTTTTACTGTGTAAGTCCACTGAAATTTTAGAGTTCTTTGTTTTACTTGGTAACATAAATTACCCTAAGATAAAAGGTTTTTGATGACAAATTGCATGTTTTCTTGAGATGTCAAAGTCAAATCAAGAACTAAAGCATTTGAATCTGTGGTGTAAACTCAAATAACAAGTTCAGGGCATGATGTTCTAGTACACATTAGTTTTACGGTAGGAGTTAAGAATGAGCTTGCTTCTATGGTGCATTCCACACTCACACAGACCAAACATTTCCAATGGTCATAATTATTTTGCTTTTATTTATACATTTGGGTCAACAGTCTCTTTTAAAAAATACTTGCAGAGAAATTGTTGGTTTCTCACACCGTAGTGTGATTTAGTTGGTTTTGATTGATTTCTGTGAGAACCTAAATAAGAGAAAATATGCTGAGAAAATTGGAAAGTAAGTGATGAAGACAGGCAAATAGTTTAAAATAGTGTAGGAATAGTGGGTGGGCTATCCTAGTGTAAGGGTCTTAGAGCAAGTGAATGGTGTTCCAGGACTGACAGAGTCAGAGTAGCACTGAGTAGAAGGACAGGGCAGCAGATGTAAATCATATAAAATGATACCAAAGTTAAATTTCATTGGTTTCAAACTTTTGCTTAAGGGTCATTCTTGAGAAATAGGAAAAGTATATTTCTTCTTCCAACAAATTCAAGGCTGCTCAAGTCCTATTCTCAGATACTCTGACAATATACGCTGCAGTTCTACCAGATGAATTAAGTAATTTTTTGTGAGTTGGCCTGAAACCCTAATTCCCAATCAATACACTGTCTCTATGAGAAGATATTTTATGAACTCTAAACAAATATTTCTAGGACACAATCTCTTCATGCAATTCAAGATTGTGTGTGCATAGAATCAATTAATAAACTTCCTTGCCACCACCAAGATTTAACAATTTGTTTCCATTGCACATACTTGGTATGCCCTTTTAAACGATCATTTTTTTTTTTTTCTGTCTTTAGGTTGTGTCTGAAATATTTATTTTAAACTGGTTTTATCTCTTTGATAAAATCTATCTAATTGAGAGTCACATAAAATAAAATAATAAAAAAAAAAAAAACCTCACTGCCATTGAGTCAATTTTGACTCACAGAGACCCCTCCTTGAGTTTCCACTATAGAAGTAGAGTGCCTCATCTTCCTTCTAAGGAGTGGCTGGTGGATTTGAACTACCAGCCTTCTGGTTAGCAGTCAAATGCCTAAGGAACATAGATTAGCAAAAAAAAAAAAGGAAAGACCTTATCCTTTAAGACAGGAAAATCCATCTAAAATTCTAAGATAGCTGCTAACAGAAGGCAGCATACACAATACAGTATAAAATTTCCTTGCGAGTAGTTGGGAGGAGTCAAGCAGTTTTTAAATATTGGGTTGTCAAGTGTATACTATGAGTTTTGATAAGAAGGAGTGCACAAGGAGACAACACATTAGAGCAACTGGAAAACACTACCTCATTGCTCATCGATGGCCCCTCCACATAGAAACACTAATAACTTCTTTCTATGACTTAAGTCAAATCCAGATAAAAAGCCTTTGCAAGAGACAAAATAGTGTAGTGTGTTAGGCTGGGTTCTCTAGAGAAGCAAAACCAGTAAAGCTTATATATATAAAGAGAGAGAAAGAGAAATTTATCTTATGAAAATGGTTCACACACTTACAGAAGCTGGCAAGTCCAAAGTTCCTGGATCAAATATCAAGCTGGAGGCTTTTCCCAACTCATGCAACTGCAGGGGCTGACAAGCTCAAGGTTGGGAGGCAGTACCAGCCACTGACTCCAAAGAATGATGAATCCAAGATCTCCAGGCCGAATGGTGGATTGTCCACTCACGGACAGTTGTAAGCAGCACAACAAGATCCTGATCCACAGAAGAGTGCCTCTTTTCCCTGGATGTCCATAAATATATTGGAAGCAGGCCACACCCCTAGTGTGTTAGACTGGGTTCTCTAGAGAAACAAAACCAGTAAAGCTTATAGAGAGAGAGAAAGAGAAATTTATCTTAGGAAAATGGCTCACACACTTATAGAAGCTGGCAAGTCCAAAGTTCTCAGATCAAACGTCAAGCTGGAGGCTTTTCCCAACTCACACAGCTGCAAGGGCTGATGACCTCAAGGTTGGCAGGCAGTATACTGGCTGTTGACTCCAACAAATGATGAATCCAAGATATCCAGGCTGAATGGTGGATTGTTCTCTCACGGACAGTTGTAGGCAGCACAACAGAAGAGTTTCTCTTTTCTCAGGATGTTCATAAACATACTAGAAGCAGGCCACACCCCTAGGGAAACTCCCTTTCAATGGATTGGCTGCTCAAAACATAGTCATCTGATCCCATTATGGTAATAACCACATCACAATTGCTTAAACCACACAGAATTGTGGTCCAGCCAAGTTGACACACAGCTCCAACTATCACACATAGGGAAACTCCCTTTCAGTGGATTGACTGCTCAAAACATATACATCCAATCTCACTATGGGAATAACCCACATCACAATTGCTTAAACCACACAGAATTTTTGTCCAGCCAAGTTGACACACAGCTCCAACTATCACAGTCCACCCCTTGTCAACTTGGCAATTGTACACATCTTCTTAACCATATATAATCTCTAAACAAGGACAATTATAAAGTCGTATTTGCACCTAACGTGATACGCTAACACACATACAACCAAAATGCATTAACCTTATATACATTTCATAGTTCATAACAGAAGGAAACAAAAATATTTGATGCACATAAATGATGAAGAAATATAACAATCATAGTCCTCTTTTCTGCGCAACTGGTCATGTAGTCATAGTTGATATTCAAAACTACCTTCTTCCAGCACCCATTCTGTATTTCCATTGCCCTCAACCAAGCACCTCAGCTGGTCATGGTTCTTTGCCTGGTGGAGTGACACAAAGTTTCATTCCTGAAGAGTCTGGGACATTAGTAGTCATATCAGAATTGGGTTGCTGTAATTTGCCATTGACTTTAATCACAGGTCATGGTAGTACTAAGTGACATCCTAAAGAATCTCACGTATTCCAAAAATATTCTTCTTTACCTTCATTATGTGATGTCAATCTAATTTCCCCTTGGTAATCAGGATCTACCCCACCAGATAGTACAGTAATGCCCTTCTTTGTCTGTTGATTCAGAAGAATGAGGGAGCCAAAATGGCCAGGCATTCTTAATTTCCAGTTCAATGCAATCAATATTGCGTCTCCAGGTGGGAGTGTTCTTCCCTTTGGGACTAAGATCTCCACACCTGCAGAGCATAGGGACAGGAAGGTGACAAGGATGTATGGGGAAGAGATATGTGGATAGATCTCTCTGACTGGGCCAAAGGAGTAAAAATATTTGTGTCTCATGTGAATGCCCACCAAAAGGTGACCTCTGCAGATGAGGACTTTAACAATCAGGGACAGGAAGCAAAAATTTTTTGAGTGGGTTACAAAGGGTAATAGTGAGTGGTACCACTCCTGTTTCCACCCCTTGGTTCCTAGACCTGTGTATCCTGGCTATTGGAGAAACAGCACAACACATTGGGCACTTGTTGTTGTTGTTGTTGTTATGTGCCGTCGAGTCAGCCCTGACTCATAGTGACCCCTCCTTGGGTTTCCGAGGCAGTATCACTACGGAAGTAGGATTGCCCAACCTTCCTTCCGAGGAGTGGCTGGTGGGTTTGAACCGCCAGCCTTCTGGTGAGCAGGCAAGTGTCTTAGCCACTATGCTACCAGAGCTCCCACATTGGGCACTAGTTTAGAGCATATACAGCCTCTTGGAGAACATTGCCCCAACCTTTCAAGGTATTGCCGCCTAGGTGGCGCTGTAATCATGTTTTCAATAGGCCATTCCATTGTTCTGTCAAGTCAGCTGCTTCTGGATGACGGGGAACAAGGTAAGACCAGTGAATTCCATGAGCATAGGCCCATTTCTGTACTTCATTTGCTGTAAAGTGAGTCCCTTGATCTGAATCAATGATGTGTCGGATACCATGATGGCAGATAAGGTATTCTGTGAGTCCACTGATGGTAGTTTTAGCAGAAGTATTGCATGCAGGGAAGGGGAATTCATATCCAGAATAAGTATCTATTCCTGTAAGAACAAAACACTGTCCTTTCCATGATGAAAGTGGTTCCAATGTAATCAACCTGCCACCAGGTTGCTGGCTGATCACCTGAAGAATGGTTCCATGTCGCAGATTCAGTGTTGGTCTCTGTTGCTGGCAGATTGGGCACTCAGCAGTGGCAGTAGCCAAATCAGCCTTGGTAAGTGGGAGTCCATGTTGCTGAACCCATGCATAACTTCCATCCCTGCCACCATGGCCACTTTGCTCATGAGCCCATTAAGCAATGACAGGAGTAGCTAGGGGAAAAGTATGGCTGGTTTCCACTGAATGTGTCATCCTATCCACCTGATTGTTAAAGTCCTCCTCTGTCGAGGTCACCTTTGGTGGGCATTCACATGAGACACAAATATTTTTACTCCTTTGGCCCAGTCAGAGAGATTTATCCACATTCCTCTTCCCCATACATCCTTGTCACCAATTTTTCAATCATCCTCTTCCAAGTCCTAGACCATCTGGCCATGCCATTAGCCACACACAGTCCATGAATTTGTAAACAATCACACATCTGGCCATTTCTTGTTCCATGCAAAGTGAACAGCCATATGCATGGCTTGAAGTTCTGCCCATTGGGAGGATTTCCTTTCACTGCTGTCCTTCAAGGAAGTCCCAGAAAAGGGTTGTAGTGCCACTGCTGTCCAGTTTTGAGTGGTGCCTGTATATTGTGCAAAACCATCTGTAAACCAGGCACCAGTTTTCTCTTCCTCAGTCAACTGATCATAAGGAACTCCTTATGAGGCCAGAGGGAGAGTAGACTGGGAGAAGGAAGGTAATGTGACTGGAGTGGAGACCATAGGCATTTGGGCCACTTCCTCGTGCACTTACTTGTGCCTTCAGGTCCTACTCAAGTCCGATCTCTGATATACCATGTCCATTTAATGATGGAGTGTCACTGTGCATGTCCAACTTTATGACTCAGTGGGTCAGACAACACCCAGTTCATGATGGGCAGCTCAGGCCTCTTGGTGACTTGGTGGTCCATGGTTAGGCATTCAGCTTCTACTAAAGCCCAGTAACAAGCCAAAAGCTGTTTCTCAAAAGGAGAGTAGTTATCTGCAAAGGATGGCAGGGCTTTGCTCCAAAATCCCAAGGGTCTGAGTTGTGATTCACCAATAGGGACCTGCCAAAGACTCCAAACAGCATCTCTATCTACTTCAAGCACCATTGGATCAGCCAGATCATATGGCCCAAGTGGCAGAGCAGCCTGCATGGCAGCCTGAACCTGTTGCAGAGCCTTCTGCTGTTCTGGGCCCCACTCAAAACTAACAGCTTTCCAAGTCACTTGATAAATAGGCTGCAGCAACACACCCAAATGAGGGATATATTGCCTCCAAAATCCAAAGAGGCCCAATAGACAATGTGCCTCTTTTTGAGTTGTGAGAAAAGCCAGAAAAATAACTTATGCTTCACTTTAGTAGGAATATCTTGATTTGCCCCACACCATTGGACCCCTAGAAATTTCACTGAGGTGGAAGATGCTTGCCTTTGTGTAGGGTTGATTTCCCAACCTCTAGCACACATATGTCTCACCAATAAGTCTTGAGTCATCGATATTTCTTCCTTACTAGGTCCAATCAGCATAACTTCATCAATATAATGGACCAGTGTGATGTCTTGTGAAAGAGAAAGATGATCAAGATAACTATGGACTAAATTATGACATAATGCTGGGGAATTTATATACCTCTGAGGAAGCACTGTGAAAGTATACTGTTGGCCCTGACAGTTGAAGGCAAACTGCTTCTGATGTTGTTGTTGTTAGGTGCAGTCGAGTCGTTTCTGATGTATAGCAACCCCATGCACAGCAGAACAAGATACTGCCTGATCCCACACCAGCTCCATGATCCCTGCAGTACTTGAGCCCATCATCACAGCCACCATGTCAATCCATCTCGTTGAAGG
>NW_006921610.1:12276040-12337028 GCF_000298275.1 Orycteropus afer afer | reverse complement strand
CCTATCACTGACAGCATTGTACTTCAGGACAGATCTTGAAACATCCTTTGTTATGATGAATGTCACGCCATTCTTCTTCAAACTGTCATTCCCGGCATAGTAGATCAAATGGTTGTCTGATTCAAAATGGCCAAAACCAGTCCATTTCAGCTCAC
Organism: Orycteropus afer afer; assembly: GCF_000298275.1. Classification (NCBI taxonomy): domain Eukaryota; kingdom Metazoa; phylum Chordata; class Mammalia; order Tubulidentata; family Orycteropodidae; genus Orycteropus; species Orycteropus afer. The sequence goes on along the minus strand of NW_006921610.1, from coordinate 12,336,873 downwards.
TAATGCTGAGGATATCAATCTTTACCTTTGTGCTTCTGATGGTCCTTTGAAATTGGTATTAAGAAAAAGGTATTGGCCAGCATCCCAAGTACCAGGAGATGTACTAATTTGCTCAAGCAATGAAACCACATCAGGAACAGCAGCTGCAATTGAAGATACCACCCGATTAAGTTTATGATAATCTACTGCTATTCTCCAAGATCCATCTGTTTTTTGCATAGGCCAAATAGGTGAATTAAATGTGGATGTGGTGGGAATCACCACTCCTGCATCCTTCAAGTCCTTCTAAAAATTAAATTTTTATGTGCTTCCAAAGACTTCTCCAAAAGAGTCAAAAGAGAACCTACAGATTGGGAAAAAAATATTAGACAAAGATATATCTGACAAAGGATTTATCTCTAGAATTTATAGAAATCTCCAGCATCTCAACAACAAAAAGACAAATAATCCAATTTAAAAAATGGCAGAAGACATGAGTAGATACTTCACCAAAGAAGATATTTAAGAGGCCAGCAAACATGAAGAAATGCTCATGATCATTAGCAATTAGAGAGGTGCAAATCAAAACAATGAGATACCATCTTGTCCAGTAGTAGTAGCAAATTTCAACAAGACAGAAAATAACACATTCTGCTGAGGATGGTGAGAGTCTAGGACTCTTATACACTGCTGGTGGGACTGTCAAATGATATAACCACTGTGGAAATTAGTATGGCAATTCCTTAAAAAGCTGGAATTAGAAATTCCATTTGACCCAGCAATCCCATTACTAGGTATATCCTAAAGAGGTGAGATCCAAGATGAGAACAGATATATGCACACTCATGTTCATCACAGCGCTATTTACAATAGCCAAAAGATGAAAACAACCTAGGTGCCCTTCAGCAGAAGAATGCATAACCAAACTATGTTACATATACACAATGAAATACTATGCAACCCTAAAGAATAATGTAGAATCTACAAAACACCACATAATGTAGATAAACCTTAAGGATATTATGCTGGGTAAAATAAGTCAATCACAGAAGGAAAAATATTGTATTAGCCCATTATTGTAAAAAGTCAAGGAGAAGTTTATACATGGAAGGAAATTTAATTTGTTGGTTACTAGGGGTGGGAGCGGAGGGGAGGGAACACTGCTAATACGTAGAGATAGGTATTGAATAGAAGGGCAATGTACGAAATATGAGTGATCAACACAGTGGCATTGAGGAAAAGGAAACATAGAGAGGTGCATGGGAGCTACAGACAACAAAGATGAACCCTTTTGCACATACAGTACTGCTTTGTCAGGGAAGCCAAACATTGATATACAGGTGTATAGATAGGTGGACAGGCTGAACTATTAGGTATGTCTAGGAGCTCTGGTAGCATAGTGGCTAAAGGCACTTGACTGTTAACCAGAAGGCTGGTGGTTCAAACCCACCAGCCACTCCACGGAAGGAAGGTTGGGCAATCCTACTTCCGTAGTGATACTGCCTCGGAAACCCAAGGAGGGGTCGCTATGAGTTGGGGCCAACTCGACGGCAAATAACAACAACAAACAACATGCAGGGCGGAGTGTGCCCATGACCATGTATAGGGCTGGCAGACAATATTTCTACAAGTGTATTTGTATATTGTGTAAGAATCCCATAGTAGAGCTGACAAGGGACAAGGTTGTAGTCCCTTCTTGGTCACAGGCAGCTACCCAGAGGGAGCAAATCATTGGACCTGTGTGTTTGGAACCATAGTCACAGGGGGCATCAAGCTCAATTGGCAAAGCATACAACACAAATACATTGTACCACATCCTACTGGGATCTTAAAAGCTTGCAAGCAGCCATCTAGATGCAATGATGGGTCTCGCCTCATCCAGAGCAAAGAATAAAAAAACCAAAGACACATGGAAACAATTAGTCCAGGAGGCTGGTACACCATGTGACCCTCAGCATATATTACTATGAGACCAGAAGATCTAGATGGTGCCCAGTTACCACTGTCAACCACTTGGAGGGGGATCTATGTAGGATTTCCTGGATGGAGTGGGAGAACAATGTGGAACAAAACTCAAAATCATTAAAAAAAAAAAGGACCAGGTTTGTTGGTTTGATAGAGCTTGATGGAACCCCTGAGACTATGGTCCCTAGCTGCCCTTCAGATCAGTAATTCAACCTACTCCTGTGGCTTCCAGCCAAACAAAAGATAGACATATGAGCTGAACATTTCCTTTAGGTATATGCACTCCTTGGAGAGAACAATCATGGGAGAATAGAAGCTCTGTGTATGCACAAGGAGACAGCTCAAAAGGCAGAAATGCATGGAGCAAAGGACACAGGCAAGAGGTAACTATGGGGAAGAAGAGGGAGGGGAGCTGTTGCATTGTGGGAAATTATAGTCAATGTCATGAGACAAAGTGTATATGAGCTACTGTATGGAAAGTGAATTTTCTCTGTAAACTTGCACCCAAATCACAATAATAAATAAATAAATAAAAAGACTGCACTCTTCAGTATGGATTACATCTCAACATAAAGAAAATAAAAATCTTCACAAGACCCAATTGTTGTTGTTGTTGTTGTTGTTATGTGCCGTCGAGTCGGCCCCGACTCATAGCGACCCCTCCTTGGGTTTCCGAGGCAAGTATCACTACGGAAGTAGGATTGCCCAACCTTCCTTCCGAGGAGTGGCTGGTGGGTTTGAACCGCCAGCCGTCAGGTTAGCAGGCAAGTGTCTTAGCCACTATGCTACCAGAGCTCCCAATAGCATATGATAAATAGAGAAAAGATAGAAATTATCAAAGATTTCATTTTACATGCATCCACAGTCATTGTCCATGAAAATACCAATCAGGTAATCAGATGTCATATTGCAGTGGGTAAGTTTGCTGCAAAAGACTTTTTTAAAGTTTTAAAAAGCAAAAATGTCACTTTGGAGACTAAGATGACCAAGCCATGGTATTTTCAATTGTCTCATATGTATGTAAAATCTGAATGATGAATAAGGAAGACCTCAAAAGAATTGATGCCTTTGAATTGTGATGGTGGCAAAGAATACTGAAAAAATCATGGACTGCCAGAAGAATGAACAAATGTGTCCCAGAAGAAATGCAGCTGGAATGTTCCTTAGAGGCAAGAATAGCCAGACTTCATCACATCTACTTTGCTATCAGAAGGGATTGGTAAAATAGAGAGTCAGTGAAAAAGTGAAAGATACTCAATGAGATGGATTGACAAAGTGACTGCCATGATGGGCTCAAGTATAGCAAAGATTGTGTGGATGGTGCAGGACTGGCCAGTATTTCTTTATGTTGTACATAGGGTCACTATGAGTTGGAGCTGACTCGAGGAGACCTAACAACAACAATAAGATCTTGTTATCACAAAGTGAGTTAGCAAAGATTTCAGGAATTGTGAAAGTACATTCCACTTGCATAGACACACCTTCTGTCCCAGCAAGAATTGTTCCTATGAATGCTTCATGGCTGCCTCTGTCTATAAAGACTCATGATCAAATGAACAAAAGCCAGAGTTGTTCCTTATTTAGCACTCCTTCATCCTAGATTGATGCCGCCTACCAAACAAGGTTTTTGGAATCCTAGCCAGCCCAGATCACTTAAGAGTTCAGTGAGGTTTCTTTCTAAAGCATCAGAAAATTGTGACTACAACTTAACTAGTTAAAATAGTTAAAAATACTGTTTACAAAAGTACTGAAGGAAAAAATTAATCTCAGTTACTAGGAGAACATATTGCCTTGGGCAGCGTAATTAGAGATGGTTTCTGTTATCCTCATGGTGCCTAGAGATAAATATGTACTTTAAGTAATGTAAATGTTCAGGTCCTTCCTATCCTGGAGCAGTATTACTATATTGTTCAAAGTTTTTGGTTCATATTCACACTGAAGCATAGCAGCTCATTTCTTATCTGATTATAAAAATTTATGTAAGGTTCAAATTGCATCCAATTGCTCAGAACTTGACTAAAATAAACACACAATTTGGGTTGCAATCAGTTGAGTTAGGGCGCTGGCTGGACACAGTGGGTTTATTATATTTTATTCTATTTATCAACACTTCTCCAGTGTTGTCTCTTAGAGGGTTTTCTTAATATAGGATGCATACTCATTAACTCTTTAATTTGTTATTCATTCAATTTCTTATGTTGCTTATTCACAAAAATAGGATGTCCCTATATGCATCTTCTTATGTCTTCATGGTAATTCTTTCACTAAATATTTCACATTGTTTCTTCCCTTGAGTGTTTAGGTTTTTCTTTGTTAATACTGCTTCTGAACCTATTAAACAATTTCCTTGACAGAAGTCAAGAGGTCTCCTTCACCACTTCACTTCTAATATTTCTCCCAAATTCCATTAGTTCTATTCCTAAATCAGTCATCAAAATCAACAAATGCTTTTCAGAGTCTTCCCCAAGGCCTTAGAATCAAGATTTCTACAACATATTCTGCCTAAATATTCCCCACAGTTTCTACTGATGAATCGCCATGATGATTCTTATGGCTCTGTGGGAAGGCCCTGTAACTCTTCTCTTATAGATTTTCTTGGGGAAATAAATTCACCATATTTAACATATTAACTAGGGTTGTCCATCTGATATGAAATTCTCATAAGCCAGGAAATGACTTCCAGACTTCAGAGCTATGCAGATAAGAACTTTACGCATTTTGATCTGTAAAAAGATTAAGTGGTCACACAGATTCGTGGGCTTTTCACCAAGTAAGAAATCCTGATCCAAATCATGCCCCTAGGGAAAAAGAATTAGACTGGGCAGGGCAAGGGCCACCCTGGGAAAAACTGCTAAGAAATATCAAATAAACTTGGCACCTGCCATGGCCTGAAGCCCTCTTTTTCGGAGTCCTAAGCATTGAACAGAGGGTGTTGGCATCAGAGAACACTCCTCGTCAGACCCTCTTCTTTTGGCAGGCTACTTAATGACTTATTATCTGCTTAAATCTTCACCCTGTTTTAAGGAAAACAAAAGTATTAAGGATGAGAGAATTGACATTTTTTTACTCTCTGGCTTTCCCAACCTGTAAACTGAGAAGTGATTAGACAAGCCAAGGCAAAAATTACTGAGTTTCTTAAATTGTAGGAATCACATACTTCTTTAGAATTTACAAGGACACTAAGATTGCCCACAGAACAAATTAATATAAGGTAGCATCGGTTGCTATTAACATAAATATATCAATACAAATGAAAATAAGGTATGATTAAGTTCATAAATTTACTATAACCACAGTAAAATTTGTATTAAGATTTTTTTAGTAAAATGGATAGGGAGCAATAGTCTAAGGTCTTCATGAGTCTCTCCTTTGAATTATAGCTCATCCATGGTCTCAAAGGCAGAGAAAGAGAGAGAGTTTAGAGGAGAACAGAGATGTAAGGTGTATTCAGAAAGCTTTCAACAAAATCAACAAAATTAAGAGCAAGGTTGTAACACACAGTTAAGCAACTTAGGGAAAATGCTTAAAAGTTTAAAGTAACAAAATAATACTGCTTGGTATTTGTTAAGAAGTATGGCTGGAACAGGGAGCAGACATTATCTGTGATCACAAGCATAGTTTCCAACATACAGATGATAACTGAGTTTAACAACTGGAATTTACTCTGACAGTATTTGAAATAGATATTATCGTAATTATGTGCTGTCTCAAAAATTTGCAAAAAATTCTAGCATGCTAAGAAACAAATTGCAGAAAATGTGGCAAAACGAACAATATGATTTGTGTTTTCTGTATTCACAGTATATTAGCTACCTTACTCCCTTTCTTGCTATTTACCATTTAGATAAAAGTTATAGGTTGGTTCAACTGGGAGGAATCATAAGCAAAGGTAGAATTTCTTTTTTTAAAGCTCTTAGCTTTGCTTTATGTATGTGCATTTTCCTATTAGAGACATTCCCAGCTTAATGTACTGTTTTCTTTGGGGAGAAAAGAATAATTACAAACAAAAAATGCTATTTTGGAAGGAGTATGCAATTTGTTATTTTGTTTGTTTGTTTGTTTTCAGAGCTAAGCCTCTGAGACTCAAGAGAACTTAGAATGAGAAAACTTTACATTGGCTGCAATTGGAATTTATACAAGAAATATTTCTAAGGGGAAGCAGAAGAATAGGGGTGAGGAACAAAAATCAAACTCTACACTGGTGGGGATAAACTCAGGGCCATTCTTACAATGAATTCTATATCCACACATGCATGCACATACACTGTCAAATTCAATCAGAAAGAAAGATCTCACCATTCTAATTAAGAAAACCCAGACACTCAGTAGTAAATTGCTGGGTTATTGTCCCATTGCTATTACACAGAGATAGGAATATTTGAAACAAACAGAACTTTGGTTGTGTCCAGTTTATCCAATTGTTCCAAAGTTGTGTTTCCTTGAGGCCAAAACAACCATGTGAAAAATATAGTTAATAAATGAATTTATTGGTCCTGTCAGTAGCCAATCATTCTTGTCCATGTTTAAACTGAATTGACTTGTTCTTCATAGAGATGGCTAGAGATACTTTTTTTTATCTTGACAAGATGTTTCCATGTGATCCAAGCAAAAGTGTTATGAAATATTGTTAACAAAGGTACAGTAAGGTGAGACTTGTGGCATTTGACCATGGGACAAATTACTGAATGGCTGAAAGAAATCAATCATATATGTATGTCATAGATACATATATAATTCATATATATATATATATATAGAGAGAGAGAGAGAGAGAGAAGCAGAGAAAGAGAGAGACAGAGAGAGATTTAACCTTCTAGCAAATACGCAAATCCTCCTCCTATAACATGCTGAAGCTTACTCTCATCCTTTAATCATTTTCCTACCTACCAGAAAACAGATAATTTAACTGTCATTTAAAAATCAGAACATCTTGATGCTATGCCATTAAAAGGCTATATTATAGTCTTGCAAAGTCCTAGGTTTCATTCTCATTTCAATTCTCCCTTCTTTGGCTAGAAGTCAAAAAAAAGAAAAAAGATCTAGGTATATCTTCAAGGAAGAGAAAATGTGCACATTTGTAATCATACTCAGTGTTCAGGACTGATGTGGTCAGAATGAAAAATTGATTAAATCCGTGAGTTGTTGATGATGTTAAGTAAAAGAGACAAAAAATGGTGCAGCCTCTGGTTCGATCACAAATGTTAATAATACTGTATATGGAAAACAGTGGGCAAAGTCATTGCTGTGTGTTTCAGTTATCTAGTGTTATCCACCACCATCTGTCAGTTTGTCATACTGTGGTGGCTTGTATGTTGTTGTGAGACTGGAGATTATGCCAGAGGTATTTCAAATGCCAGCAGGGTCACCCATGGTGGACAGGTTTCAGTGGAGCTTCCAGACTAAGACAGACTGGGAAGAAAGATGTGGCCATCTACTTCTGAAAAAATTGGCCACTGAAAACTTCATGAATAGCAGTGAAACATTGTCTGATAATGCTGAAGATGAGTCCCTCAGCTTGGATGGCACTCAAAATATGATGAGAAGAGCTGTCTTTTCAAAGTAGAGTTAACCCTAATGACATGGATGAAGTAAAGCTTCCAGGTCTTTCATTTCCTGATAAAGCATTACTCAAAATGGGAAGAAACAGCTGCAAACATCTATTAATAAAGGGAATGTGAAATGTACAAAGTATGAATCTAAGAAATCTGGAACTTGACAAAATGAAAAGGAATCTATGTAGATCAACATCCTAAGCAAGAGTGAGCTGAAATGGACTGATACTGGCCATTATGAATCAGACAATCATATGATCTACTATGCTGGGAATGACAAACTGAAGAGGAATGGTGTTGAATTTATCATCAAAAAGAACATTTTAAGATCTCTCCTGAAGTGCAATGCTATCAGTGATAGGATAATATCCATAGGCCTCCAAGGAAGACAATTTAGTACTACTGTTATTTGAATTTGTGCACAAACACTATATTCAAAGATAAAGAAATTAAAGATTTTTATCAACTTCTGTAGTTGAAATTGACTAAACATGCAATCAAGATCTGTTGATTATTGCTGGTGACTGGAATGCAAAAGGTGGAAACAAAGAAGAAGAATCAGTAGGTAGAAAATATGGCCTTGGTGATAGAAATCACACTGGAGATCTCATGATAGAATTTTCCAAGACCAGCTTATTCATTGCAAATACCTTTTTTCAACAACATAAACGGCAGCTATACACATGGACCTTGCCACATGAAATACACAGGAATCAAATTGACTATATCTGTAGAAAGAGGCAATACAGAAGCTCAATGTCTTCAGCAAAAACAAGGCCAGCAGCTGACTGTGCAACAGACCATTAACTTCTCATATGCAAGTTCAAGTTGAAGATGAAGAAAATTAAAACAAATCCATGAGAGCCAAAATGTGACCTTGAGTATATCCTATATGAATTTAGAAGCCATCTGAAGAATTGATTTGACATACTGAACATCAATAACAGAATACCAGACAAATTTTGGGATGGCATTATAAACATCATACGTGAAGAATGCAAAAGGTCATTAAAAAGACAGGAAAGAAGAAAAAAAAAATGGATGTCAGAAGTGACTCTGAAAATTTCTCTTGAACAGGGAGTAGCTTGAAGTGAACTGAAGAAATGATGAAATGAAAAAGTTGAACAGAAGGTTTCAAAGGGCAGCTCAAGAGACAAAGTAAAGTATTATAATGAAATGGGCAAAGACCTGGAGTTGGAAAAGCAAAAGAGAAGAACACGCTCAGGATTTCTCAAGCTGAAAGAACTGAAAAAAAAAAAAAAAAAATCAAGACTCAAATTGCAATATTTCTCTTGGTAAAATATTGAATGATACAGGAACCATCAAAATAAAATGAAAGGAAAACACAGTCACTGTACCAAAACCAAAAAGAATTGGTCAATGTTCAACTATTTCAGGAGGTAGCATATGATATAGAACCAATGGTATCGAAGGAAGAAGTTCAAGCTGCAATGAAAGAACTGGCAAAAAACAAGGCTCCAGGATTTGAGAGAATGCCCATTGAGATGTTTCAACCAACAGATGCAGCTCTGAAGGGTGCTTACTTATTCATTCCAAATAATTTGGAAGATGGCTACTTGGCCAATGCACTGGAAGATATCTATATTTGTGCCCATTCCAAGGAAAGGTGATCCAATAGAATATGGAAATTATCAAACAATATAATTAATATCACACATAAGTAAAATTTTGCTGGAGATAATTCAAAAATAGCTCCAGCATTATATTGTCAGGGAACTTCCAGAAATGCCAGCTGGATTCAGAAAGGATGTGGAATGTGGCATATCATTTCTGACGTCAGGTGGATCTTGGCTGAAAGAAGAGAACACCAGAAAGATGTTTACTTATGTTTTATTGACTATGCAAAGGTATTTTACTGTGCAGGTCATAACAAATTATAGATAACATTGCAAAGAATTGGAATTCCAGAAAATTTATTTGTGCTCATGATGAATCTATACATAGACCTAGAGGCTGTCATTCAAACAGAACAAGGGAACACTGCATGGTTTAAAATCAGGAAAGGTGTGCATCAAGGTTGTATCCTTTCACCATACTTATTCAATCTGTATGCTGAGCAAATAATCTGAGAAGCTGGAGTATATGAAAAAGAACATGCCATCAGAATTGGAAGAAGACTCATTAACAACTCATTAACAAATATGCAGATGACTTATGCCTGCTGAAAATGAAAATGACTTGAAGCTCTTACTGGTGAAGATGGAATACTATGGTCTTCAATATGGATTCCATTTCAGCATAAACAGAATGAAAATCTCTGCAACTGGACAAGTAAGCAACATCATAATAAATGGAGAAAAGATTAAAGCTGTCAGGGATTTCATTTTATTTGGTTCCATAATCAATACTCATGGAAGCAGCAGTCAAGAATTCAGAAGTAATATTACATTGGCCGAATCTACTACAGAAGACCTCCTTAAAGTGTTAAGAAGCAAAGTTATCACTTTGAAAACGAAGGTGAGCCTGACCTAAGCCATGATATGTCCAATTGTCTCATATGCATGTGAAAGCTGAACAATGAATAAGGAAGACCGAAGAAGAGTTGATGCTTTGAATTGTGATGTTGGCAAAGAATATTGAAAATACCATGGACTTCCAGAAGAATGAACAAATCTGTCCCAGAAGAATTGTAGCCAGGAAGCTCCTTAGAAGTAAGAATGGCCAGACCTCATCTCACCAATTTGGCCATGTTGTCAGAAAGCATCAATCCCCAGAGACAGATATAATGCTTGTTAAATTAAAGGGTCAGAGAGGAAGGGGAGGACCCTCAATGAGATGGATTAACACAGTGGCTGCAACAATGGACTCAAACATAGCATGGATTTTGAGGATAGTGCAGGATAAGGCAGTGTTCCTTACAATGCTGCTATAATAGAAATACCACAAGTGAATGGTTTTAACAAACAGAAATGTATTCTCTCTCATTTTAGGAAGGTAACAGTCCAAATATAGGCACCAGCTTTAGGGAAAGTCTTTCTCTGTGTGTCAGCTTGGGGGGAGGTCCTTGTCTCCTTTTGCCAGCTGTGGGCTTTGTGGGCTTTGGAGATCTCTATGTGTCTTGACACCAGTCTACCCCTGGGACTAGAAGATTCTCAGCACAGAGGCCCTAGATGTAAAGAATGCACTCCACTCCCAGCTTTTCTTTCTTTAGGTCCCCTCTCTGCTTCTCTCTCTCTTCTTTTATCTCTTGTAAGATAAAATGTGATGCAGGCCATACGTCAGGGAAACTTCCCTTACAGTTGATTGTCTGATCACATCATGGAAGATGATCACATTATTACAAAGCAGGCAAACTGCATCATTACATAATTGCCAAACCACTAAGAAGCATGGCCTAGCCAAGTTGACACTCACTTTGGGAGACACAGTTCAATTCATGACATTGTAGTTTTTATTAATCAGAAAATATAGAAGTTGGAAAAGAGCAATGGAAATTTGAGACTATTGGATTCAATGATTATACTTACTGATCTCCATATATCTTAAATGAATGGACAATAACCTTGCAAGCATTTACTGAGCATCCATGATACCAAAGATTTGGTAGGTCATGAAGTTACAGTTTGCTAAAACAAATAGTCAAGCTTCAAAATTTACAAAGATCTGAAAAATTGAATAGTACAAAAATGTGCAAACCTCGATGTAGAGCACTGTATTTCAAAATATGACTGTAATAAGCCAGCAGTATGACTTTGGAAAACTTATTTAACTATTCAGTGACTCAATTTGCTAGTGTTTAAAATGAAGGAAACTATATCTCAGTTTATTACAAGAAGGAACTCAAAACATATTACATTATATATATAAACACATTACCTAATGTTAACATAGTTTATTAATATAGGCAAAGCAGCTAGAATAGAGCTTCAAACATTATAGCTGTATATAAGGATTAGCTTAATTTCTATTAGAATGACAACATGAAGAAGAGAGATTCCTAGAACCTGGGTTAAACAGAGCTAAAGTGTAAAGACTGAGTCAGAGTTTGCCACCTGGGCTGTGCGTGGAGATGGAAAGTGGAGAGTGAAGAGTGGGGAAGGGAGGCAAAGAGAGCAGCTTGTGTCAAGTACAAAGGTGAGAGTCATAAACTGCTGGTAGGTTTGATATTTCTAGAGCTAAAACGAGGGGCAAGGGAAGAACTGATAAGAAACTAGATGAAAAAAGGTTAGGGCAAGATCATGAAAGGTCTTGCATCCCAACTAAGGCACTTGTATTTTATCCTGACTGAATGATGGAAAGATACTACAGAACTCTAATCAGGGAAATGACGTGATCAAATTGGATTTATTTCTGGAAATGAAAAGATTGATTTTAGAATATCTTAACTGGAAGATATTGAAAGACCATATGTCTATGACTATTTCTGAAGTTAAATGACTATTAAAGGTTAATGTTTAGCTTCTTATCAATAAATAATAATTTAATGCCTATATCTAAGTGCTTCCTATAGTGCAAGACTTTCCAGTGGATGCTACTGGGAACCATTATGACCATAATTTTTTTGAAATATAATGAAAAGATTTGGCAAAATAGAATCTATATGAAAAATAGCAGTGTGGACCAAATACTGAGCAGAGTGCTCAGTCACTCAATAAAATTTATAGGCCAGTCACAGGATGTGTGTCTGAATTCTTTTCATGGAAAGTAAATCATAAGTAATGTCAACTTACATTGGCATAATGCTGGATAAGCTACTTTCACTGGCATTCCTCCTTTTCCTATTAATGTTAAATTTTCTATCTTATTGAAGAGAGTTAAAGATTTCATTTACTCAGGTAACACTTTTAAGGAGCTTGCTATATGGTAGACACTATTATAATTACTTTACAAATATTAGCTCTGTTAAGCTTCATAACAACCTTATGAAATTGATGGCATTTTTAGCCTTGTTAAATATATTAAAAAAAAAAAAAAAAAAAAAAGACGTTCTGGTAGTTTACTGGTTAAGGTATTTGGCTGCTAACCCAAAGTTTGGTGGTTCTAATCCACCAGCCACTCTGCAAAAGAAAGATGAGGCAGTCTGCTTCCATCAATGTTTGCAGCCTTGGAAACACAATAGGGGATGTTATGAGTCAGAATTGATTTGGAGGCAGAGTTCAGTTTTGGTTAAACATAGAAAAGGCACTCTGGTAGTGCAGTGGTTAAGACATTTGGCTGTTACCAAAAGGTTAGCAGTTTGAACCCACCAGCTGCTCCACAGGAGAAAGATGAGGTAGTCTGTTTCCATAAAAATTTACAGCCTTGGAAACCCTATGGGACAGTCTATTCTGTCCTACAATGTAGCTATGAGTTGGAATTGACTTGATTGGCAGTAGGTTTGGTTTTTTGTTTTTATACATATTAGAAAAACTGAGGTGAAGAAGCTTGCCATATGTCACACAGAGGCAAAATGTGAACTCAGGTAGCCAGGCTTCCAAGTATATATCCTTATGCACTACACTATGACCTCTTTTATATGTGAAAAAATAAAAATACAATAAAAAACTTTTATTTTTAAGGGAATCTGGGTAATTGACTCTTTGAAAAGGCAATAAGTTTTTCTCTTATCTATAACACCATTCTAGTACTGCTAAAGATGTCTGTGAGAAGGAAATAATTCAAGTTATTTGAAAGAAAATGAGAAATTCTCTCCGATGGATTTTCTATTTTCTTCTCTGTCAGCTAAGAGACTGACTACTCACTGAGTTGAAAGGAATGCTCTTCCCTCCTTCTTGTGTTCAAATAATCCAACACCCCACACCTACCTCACTGACTAAATTCAAAGTCCATGCTTCTACTGAGGAGCAAACTCTGCCTTTTCTTAGATAAATAAGGCTTAATGGTAAGCTTGTTTTTACAGCAGCCATTGCCGACTTTGCTTTCGTAAGACTGCAGTGATGTCTCTGCAATGGTACCTAAAGAATCCACGGTGTGTACAGTCGTTACCTCCAAACAGAAGATACAGTATGCTAAGTTTGTTGTTAAGAAATCATAAGCCAAGCCCAGAAAATAGCTATTAGTTAAATGAACAGAATAGACAAAGGATGGATGAAAAAGTGGGAAAGAAGGAAGGGATGAAGGAAAGAAGGGAAGACCCACCTATCTGTAGGGAATGAGGAAAACAATGGCTGACTATGCCGTAAATAGAGATGAGAAATCAACCCTGTTCCTAGAGAGCCTTCCTCAGTCATGCTAGGGAGCCTCCATAGGATCCTTATATATGGAGCTCTCGTGAGAGGTAATCCTTCCTCTTGGCCACCTTCAAGTAGAAAGCAAAAACACCAAAGTGAGATGCTATTTCCTTAAAGGGGTCATCTGGGAAAGATGATTCCCTAAAGGCCTCAGACATAAAAGAGTATGGAAATTCCAAGAAGATGATTTTCAACTGGAACACTGGCAGCCACCACAGATGGAAAATGATGAGTGTTGGTAATTGTCCTATCACCTAAGGGAAGATTAATTAGAATATACAAACTGTCCAGAGGTGGCAACTGCATCAATGACCTAGGAGGGGTCTGTGTAAATGAGAAAAGACCAACATTGCTAAGCATTCTTATAAACGTTAAAAACTGAACGTGATAGCAGGTGTTGAAGTTTGGAATCATTCTTCTATAAGCTTTTAGGTACAAAGATTACAAAAAGGAGGCTCATAAAAGGTTTCTTCATAGGCCTGGAGTACATTGCATATCAGTAACAGTAATTACTATAACTGTTGTAATCCAAGATCATGGAAATGGCAGGACTGTTATTTTTAATTATTGTATTAATAATTTCTGAGAATTTATTCCAGTGTAAAGGCAAGTTCAATAGAGAAGCTTCTGTGTTAGCCAGATCTGCAAAATGCTGCAACATCTGATGTAGTTGTCAAAAATTATCCTCCTGTGTAGCCATGTTTAATAGGGAGAAATATAGTCCAGAGTCAGTGATGTCATTGTCTATCAGGCTAATAACTGTGACTTCACCCAATTTAAACACACAGAAGATGCTTAGAGGCGAGGTGCTGTGTAGCACATCTAATTGTCTATTGACAGATTGAAGAGTGTGGAGCACTAGTTTTAACACGTTTTTAATATAGTTAACAAGAGGAGCTCTTCTCAAATTTTGTAATCATTCAGGGCTCTGAACCTGTCTAATGCTTTTCTTAGATTTCGCTTTCAATATTATGCTGTTAACTGTTAAAATGTCTCTATTGAGAGAGTAAAGATTGTAATGTTTACCTTATACAAGGTGAGAGGAATAAGAAAGTTATTGGAAGTTGTATTTGCCGAGAGAAGTCATATTTCTCTAATGTCTTTTTAAAGTCTATATTTATATTTCAAAGGGCAGGGGCATCAGGAGATGTGATGAGAGAGAGATGTTTGTGTAAATGATACAATGCTTCTGTACCACTGAGTGATCAAAAGGATATTTTATGTGCATGTGTATGTATGTGTATTTGCCAACTCTGCATAAGTACTTGATTGATTTAATCTAAAATTGTTGTCTGAACACTTCTAAAACCACAAATATAGTTATTTAATCAAAACATAAAGGAGAAATTATGTAACAACCTCATGCACTCCATATCTATAATTAAATTCCACATTTAGCTTTCATAAAATTATATGATCATCCTCAACATTCTCTATAATGATGAAGTAAGACAACAGGAAAAAAAAATGTATCTTCAAACGTGAAGATAAGTTTTGACTGTTACTGTTTTTGTTAAGTGATGTCAAGTAGGTTCCCATTCATTGTGATTTATATACAACAGACCACAACACTTCCCAGTCTTGTATCAATCACCCTAAGAATCATTGTTATGTTTGAGCCCCTTGTTACAGCCATGTGTCAACCCATCTTGTTGAGGGTCTTCCTCTATTTAACTGACCTTCTACTTCACCAAATATGATGACCTTCTCCAGGACTGGTCACTCTTAATACCATGTTCAAACTGCATGAGAGGAAATCTCGCATCTAAAGAACGTTCTGGCTGTACTTCTTCCAAGACATATTTTTTCATTTTTCTGGCAGTCTATAGTATATTTAATATTCTTCTTCAACACTATAATTCAAAAGCGTCAATTATCCTCTGGTCTTCCTTATTCACTGTCCAGCTTTTGTGTGATATGAGATGATTGAAAATACCATGGCACAGATCAGGAACACCTTAGTTCTCAAAGTGACATCTTTGCTTTTCAACGCCTTAATGAGGTCTTTTGCAACAGATTTGCCTAATGTAATGCATTGATTTCTTGAATGCTGCTTCTATGGGCATTGATTGTGGATCCAAGTAAAATGAAATCCTTGACAACTTCAACCTTTTCTCTATTTATCATGATGTTGCCTGTTGATCCAGTTGTGAGGATTTTTGTTTTCTTTATATTAAGGTGTAACCCATGCTGAAGGCTATCGTCCTTGATCTACATCAGTAAATGCTTCAAGTCCTCTTTGCTTTCACCAAGCAAGGTTGTGTCATCTGCATATTGCAAGTTGTTAATAGTTTTCCTCCCATTCTGATGCTGCATTCTTCTTCATATAGTCCAGCATCTCTGATTATATGCACAGCATACAGATTGAATAAATATGGTGAAAGGATACAACCCTGGCGTACATTTTTCCTAATTTTAAACCATGCAGTATCTCCTTGTTCTCTTCAAATGACAGCCTCCTGGTCTATGTACAGGTTTATAGAGACCACAATTAAGTGTTCTAGAATTCCCATTCTTCACAATGTTATCCATAATTTGTTGTGATCCACACTGCTGAATGTAATTACAAGTTAATAAAACAAAGGTAAACATTTTTCTAGAGTTCTTTGCTCTCAACCAAGATCCGTCTGGCATCAGCAATGATATCTCTCAGTTAATCTCCTCTTTCTGAGTCTAGCTTGAATTTCTGGCAGTTCTCTGTCAATGTGCTGCTGCAACCATTTTTGAATAATCTCTGGCAAAAATTCACTTCAATGTGATATTAATATACATTCAACAATTTCTGCATTCTTCTGTATCAATTTTCTTTGGAATGGGCACAAATATGGATATTTTCCAGTTGGTTGGTCAGGTAGCTGTCTTCCAAATTTCTCGGTATTGATGAGTGATTTCTTCCAGCGTTCCATCTGTTGGTTGAAACATCTCAACTGTTATATTGATTCCTGGAATCTTGTTTCTCACCAATGCTGTCAGTGCAGCTTGGGCTTCTTCCTTCAGAACTATCAGTTCATGATCATATGTTACCTCCTGAAATGGTTGGATATTGACCAATTCTTTTGGTAGAGTGACTCTGTATTCTTTCCATCTTCCCTTGATGCTTCCTGAGTCATTCAATGTTTTTCCGGTAGAATCCTTCAATATTGCAACTTGAGCCTTTCACATTTTCATAAACTTTTTCAGTTTGAGAAATGCCAAGCATGTTCTTCCCTTTTTGTTTTCCAGCTCCAGATCTTTGCATATTTCATTATAATGCTTTGTCTTCTTGAGCTGTCCTTAGAAAACTTCTGTTCAGCTCCTTTATGTCATCATTTCTTCCATTTGCTTTAGTTACTCTATGTGCAAAAGCAAGTTTCAGACTCTCTTCTGACATCCATTTTTGTCTTTTCTTTTTTTCCTCTCTTTTTAATTATCTTTTACTTGCTTCATGTGTGATATCCTTGATGTCATTCTGCACTCATCTGGTCTTCAGTCATTAGTGTTCAGTGCATCAAATATATTCTTGACATGGTCTCTAAATTCAGGTGGGATACAGTCAAGGTTACTCTTTGGCTCTTGTGAACTTGTTTTAATTTCCTTCAGCTTCAGCTTGAACTTGTACATAAGCAAATTCAAATATCTGCTGGTACTTGAAATACCTGTGGCATATCATCCACCATCACAGCAACATGCCAGCCAGCACAGTATAGAAAACTGACAGAAATGTGGTGGAAATTTTTATTACATTCAGAAAATATTTAGGAAGGGTGGAAAAGAAAAGGAAAGGAAAGAGCACAGACAGTAATTTTAAAGGAATTTGTGAAATTATTTCTTTTTTGAGGATATTTTTTATGATATCAAAATATAAACAGAGTGAGGTTTTTTTTTTTTTTTTTTTAGTGTTTTGCCTTAAGGAGAATATCACACAAAAATCTTTTTTTTTTTTTTAATTAATGTTTGTATTTGAGAATGTTGGATAGAGAACTGAAATATAATACCATATTTTCTCACTTTCTTGGGTGCTTGTCATGATACCCCTCTGGGGTACAAAAGAAAATAATTCTGGACTTCCTTGGACAGAAATATTCCTGAACAGGAAATAATACGCCGTAAAAGCAATGCACTCAGGGCATTAGACATAATGTTAGACAAACACAGTTCTTTTGCTGTATTTTGTCTTGTAAGGTCATGTTCACTTAAAATTTAGGGGAGACAGAGTTAGACATGAGCATCCGTAGATCATAGCACATTTTAATTTTCCTAAATTAGAACCAAGAGGGGTAATGTACCTATAATGTAACCAATTTCTCTGATTAAATGATTACATTCTCATATATGTTAAAATTAACTCTTTTCATTGGTCTTCCATAATAAAAATAGTTAAAAGAAAGCTATTTTTCAAAAAAGCGTATTTGCTGTTCTTTTTATTTTCTTCCTTAAATTGAACAAGTCATGTAAGTTAAGGGTTTTCTTCATTACATTTTTTAGATTCTATTTATTTTGGTTTTTGTTTTTAACCACTAAGAGAGAAGAGGAGTGGAAAAACCCTTCCCCTACCCAGGCAAAGCCTTGCAATAGCTAAAAACTGACCTGTCCACAGATCTTCTTTCAGAATTTCAGGTATTACTGGACCTGAGACCACTGATTTTATCAGCTTCTAGAAGTTAGACACAGCAGCAAGAAGAGTTGGTGATTCTGAGCACTCCTTAGGCTTTGATTTTGAGCCTATATTTTGTTTTCTAGCTCACAGGAAAATATATACATGAATCACCTTCACCACAGCTAGAATGGCGGCAACATGACAGAAGAATCATTGACAGGGCATTTGGGATACAACAGTGCCCTAAATGGCCTTTAGATTAAAATAATTCTTTCACAATTGGTCAGACCCCAAAACTTCCTTAACACAAACTGTTACACATACACATACATGTTTTCTCCTGTACTATAATTAGTTGTAAAATAATAGTCATTGTATGGATACTTCAGAAGCATATGGAATAAAAAGAGCTTGAGAGAGATGCAGAGGTTATTGTGACTTGGTTGAAATTTATGGTCAAATAGTTTTGATCATCAAAATGACAATTTATGATGTCCTTGGTACTAGGAATTTAATAGTTGAGAATAACTTAGCATTTCATTACTGTTTTTATTGCCATTTTGGAAAATATATCATGAACTCAGAACAGCTAGTGAACCACATTTATTGAGGATCACAGCAAAAGACAAAAAAAAAAAAAAAAGCCCAATATTTTAGTGTGAGAAGAATGCAAAAGAATTATCTGTCTAATATCCAAAACCTGCCTTGCAGAAGCTTACAATCTTATGATAATTTGAGACACACACACACACCCTCAACAAAATTATTACTATCAAAAAAAGTCTCTGTAAGTGTTTAAAAGGACCAATACAGCTAATGACATATTGCTATAAGAAAGAGCAGGCTATGAAACCATGCATACAAAGCTGTATAAATAACATGTACAGATAACATCATAATGTTAATGGTTATTACCTGTCAGAGTTAAATTAAGTATGATATTTCTTCTTTCAATGTTTTCTAAATTTTTAATACTGGTCATGCACACAGATTTTATTTTTTATTATTTTTTTTAAAAGAGTTTTTGTTGTTATGGATATAGCATGAAAATGTATATAATCAGTATCAATGATTTGTTAAATCCCAGAAAGTATTATTAGTAAAAACTAGTAGAAAATTTTAAAAAATGAAGAGAGAGTTGTAAATGAGAGAAAGAAATAAAGAGAAAAGTGTGATAGTTGGAGACCAAGACTAACACAAAAAGATGAAAATTTATCTTTCCTTCCCTCCAAAACTAAAAAAAAAAAACTGGCAAAATTATTGAATGTCCAGGTTTGGCTCTCACCCCTTAGTCTGCAAACCAAAGGATCAATTACACCTTGGGCCAGGAGGGGGCAGCAAGGAGCTGTTCATGGAAAGAATCCCACTCTAGAGGTTTTCATATTGGAAAAGTGGAGGTGGGGGAACTAGGCAGAGGCGACACTGGGTCAGCCAGGTGGAACAGGACTGTAGACTAACTCAAACATAGGCAAGTAAAGGGACCTGATGAGTAAAGACATGGCTCCAGCAACTGATAACTGAAAGCAATTGTGGTTAAAAAAAAAAAAAAAAAAACTCATGGTAATCTGGTTGATCTCTATTCATAGTGACCCCCATTGGGTTTCCAAGGCCATAAGTCTTTAGGTAAGTAGATTGACCCATCTTCCTTCCACAGAGCAGCTGGTAGCTGTCAAATGCCTTAGACACTACACCACCAGAGCACCAAAACTAAAGTTTGTGGCAGATTTTTACCAGTTACCAGTTGCTACTGATTCACCTACAACTCATAGTGAGCCCATGTGTTTCAGAATAGAACTGCCCTCCATAGGGTTTCCATGGCTGTCACCTTTCAGAAGAAGCTCTGGTGTAGCATCAATTAAAGTGCTCAGATGCCAAAAAAAAGTCTGATTCAAACCCATCACCAGCTCTGTGGTAGAAAGATGTGACAGTCTGCTTCCACATTGATTTTACGGCCTTTGAAATCCTATGGGACACTTCTACTCTGTCCTATACTATGAGTTGGAATCTACTCAGTGACAGTGGGTTTGGTTTGGGGATTTGGACCCTTCCAAAACAGATTCATAAGCCCTTTTTCTTAGGGTCTTCTGGATGGGTTTAAGCCACAACTTTTGGGTTAGTAGTTGAGTGCTTAGATATCAAGGCAGGTTTAGGTACCAAGAGATAACCAAGCACAGGAAAAGATTGCTAAATGGAGTAGAATCTAGCATAGGGAACCAACTGCTCTAGGTATTGATTCAATTCAAGAGTGAGGAGCCAGTGGAATGCCATTCAAACAACTGGTAATCAGAACTATAAATGAAGATGTCTACGCACAGATGCTCAACTGCTGGCCTTTGTCTTCCTCTCCTGTCTGCCAGTCCAGGGCATCACACAATCCCTTCTGACAAAAGCAGAACATTGATTTACGTGTTCATATGGATCAAGCATTTAAATTAGAGAAACCTGCCATGAATATTCATGTCCAACCAGCAATGTCAGATTACCCAATAAGCAAGGTAAGCATGATCTTACTTGTGCTTACTTACCAATCTGTACTGAACTATTTCACATATTTTCACCACATCAAAGATTCTGCTTGTAGGTATGACTGGCATCTGTCTGGCTCCCAAACTCTCAGCATGTTCCTACAGAATCAAAGTCTCTTTTCAAATTTATAATCCCTGACTGGGATGGAGTTCCTGTTTTTCAGTGATGAGAAACAAGTGAAACTGTTCACTGCAGATTAGTAAGTAAGCACAAGTAAGTCAATGCCTCCCTTGCTTATTGGGTGATATACCCCTGCTAGCTAGATTCACAAATAAAAGCCTCCCAATTATCAGCTGTGAGCTAGCTTGTAAATCAGATTTAATTTTTAATCCTTTCTCTAGTACCTAAAATTTCACTTGAGAAATAGCAATAAAACAGACTTGCAATAGATGGGGGAGCTCTGGTAGCATAGTGCCTAAGGCATTTGACTGCTAAGAAGAAGGCTGGCAATTCAAATCCACCAGTCACTTCTTGGAAGGAAGATTGGGTAATCTGCTTCCGTAGTGATACTGACTCAGAAACCCAGTAAAGGGACAATTTCCTGTCCCTTCCTGGAGAGATATGACCCATCCATCTCTTCCTTTCCCTCTCTGCTTACTAGTCTAGAGATGTTGTTGTTAAGTTCTAATGAGTCAGCTCCAAGTCATAGTGACCCGATTCACAACACCTGCAGTTCCTCACAATCCTTGCTATACCTGAGCCCATTGTTGTAGTCACTGTGTCAACCCATCTTGTTAAGTAAGGGTCTTCCTCTTCTTCACTTAACCACTACTTTCCCAAGTGTGATATACCTCTCCACAGAATGGTCCCTTCTGACAACATGACCAAAGTAGGTGAGAAGTCCAGCCATTCTCCCTGCTAAGGACCAATTCGGCTGCACTTCTTCCAGGACAGATTTGTTGGTTTTTCTTGCAGTCCATGATTTTCAGTATTCTTCGGCAACACCACAATTCAAAAGCTTCAACTCTTCTTCAGTCTTTCTTAATCATTTCCAGCTTTCACCACAGGCACACCTTAGTCTTCAAAGTGATATCTTTGCTTCTTAACAGTTTAAAGAGGTCTTTTGCAGCAGGTTTTCCAGTGAAATATGCTTGATTTCCTGACTGCTGCTTCCATGGGTGTTGACTGTGGATCCAAGAAAATGAAATCCCTGACTACGTCAATCTTTTCTCCATTTATAGTGATGTAGCTTATTGGTCAGGTTGTGAGGATTTTTGTTTCTTTATGATGAGGTATAATCCATAGTGAAGACTATATTCTTTGATCTTCATCAATAAGTGCTTCAAGTCATCTTCACTTGCAGCAAGCAAGGTTGTAACATCTGCATATGACAGATTATTAATGATTCTTCCTCCAATCCTGGTGCTGAGTTCTTCTTCATATAGTCCAGCTTCTCAGATTGTTTGCTCTGCATACAGATTGAATAAGTATGGTGAAAATGTACAATCCTGAAGTACACCCTTCCTGATTTTACACCACCCAGTAGCTAAAGATGAGGAAATTGAAGATTTTCATCAACTTCTGCAGTCTGAAATTGACCAAACATGCAATTAGGATGTGCTAATTATCACTGGTGACTGGAATGCAAAAGTTGGAAACAAAGAAGAATCACCAGTAGCTGGAAAATTTGGCCTTGGTGACAGAAATAATGCTGGGAATCTCATGGTAGAATTTTGAAAGACCAACGACTTGTTCATTGCAAACACCTTTTTCAACAATGCAAACAGTGGCTCTACACGTGGACTTCACCAGATGGAACAAACAGGAATCAGATTGACTACATCTGTGGCAAGAGGTGGTGGAAAAGTTCAATATCTTCAGCCAAAACCAGGCCAGGAGCTGATTGTGGAACAGACTATCAACTGCTCATAAGTTCAACTTGAAGTTAAAAACAATTAAAACAAGTCCAAGAGAGCCAAAATATGATCTTGAATATATCCCTCCTGAATTTAGAGATCATCTGAAGAATAGATTTGATGCATTGAACACCAACGACCAAAAGCCAGATGAATTATGGGAAGATATCAAGAACATTATCCATGAAGAAAGCAAGAGATCACTAAAAAGACAAGAAAAGAAGAGTAGACCAAAGTGGATGACAGAAGAGACTCTGAAACTTGCCCTTGAGCAGAGAGTTGCTAAAGCCAATTGAAGAAATGACAAGATAAAGAGCTGAACAGAAGATTTCAAAGAGCAGCTCGAGCAGACGACTTGAATTACTATAATGAAATAGGCAAAGACCTGGAGTTTGAAAAACAAAAGGGATGAACATGCTCAGCATTTTTTAAGCTGAAAGAACTGAAGAAAAAATTTAAGCTTCGAGTTGCAATATTGAGAGATTCTATGAGCAAAATATTGAATGATGCAGGAAACATCAAGAGAAGATGGCAGGAATACACAGAGTCACTGTACCAAAAAGAACTGGTGGACCTTCGTCCATTTCAGGAAGTGGTATATGATCTATAACCAATGATACTGAAGAAGGAAGTCAAAGCTGCAATGAAAGAATTGGCAAAGAACAAGGATCCAGGAATTATCACAATACCCATTGAGATATTTCAACAAACAGATGTTTCATTGGAGGCACTCATTTGGTTATGCCAAGAGATTTGGAAGACAACTAACTACCTGGCCAACTGACTGGAAGAAATCCATATTTGTACCCATTCCAAAGAAAGGTGATCCCACAGATTGTGGAAATTATAGAACAATATCATTAATATTGCACGCAAGTAAGATCTTACTGAAGATAATTCAAAGACGGTTGCAGCAGTATATTGAAAAAGAACTTCCAGAGGTGCAAGCTGGATTCAGAAGAAGATGTGGGACAAGGGCTATCATCACTGTTGTCAGATGGATCTTGGCTTAAGACAAAGAATACCAGAAAGATGTTTACTTGTGTTTTATTGACTATGCAAAGACATTTGATTGTGTGGATCATGACAAATTATGGATAACATTGAGAAGAATGGGAATTCCCTAACACTTGATTGTCCTCATGGGGTACCTGTACTTTGACCAGGAGGCTGTTGTTTGAACAGAACAAGGGGACACTGCTTGGTTTAAAATCAAGAAGGAAGTGTGTCAGGGTAGTATCCTTTCCCTATACTTATTCAATCTATATGCTGAGCAAATAAACCGAGAAGCTGCACTATATGAAGAAAAACATGGCATCAGGATTGGAGAAAGAATCATTAACAACCTGAGATACGCAGACGATACAACTTTGCTTGCTGAAAGTGAGGATGACTTGAGGCACTTACTGATGAAGTTTGAAGAATACAGTCTGCAGTATGGATTACGTCTTAATAGAAAGAAAACAAAAATCCTCACAACTGGACCAATGAGCAGCATCACAATAAATGGAGAGAAGATTGAGGTTGTCAAAGAATTCACATTGCTTGGTTCTACAATCGATGTCAATGGAATCAGCAGTCAGGACATTAGATGATGTGTAGCATTGGGAAGGTCAACCACGAAGGAACTGTTTCAAGTGCTGAGGAGCAAGGATGTCTCCTTGAGGACTAAGGTGCGTCTGACAGAAGCCATTAAATTTCCAATCACCTCCTATGCATGTGAGAGCTGGACAATGAATAAGGAAGACCAAAAAAGAGTTGATGCTTTTGAGTTGTGGTGCTGGCGAAGAATGCTGAAAGTACTATGGACTGTTAAAAGAACTAACAGATCTGTCCTGGAGGAAGTACACCCTAAATGCTCCTTGGAAGCAAGTATGGCCAGACTTTGTCTCACCTATTTTGGTCATGTTGTAAGAAGGGACCATTCCTTGGAGAAAGATGTCATGCTTAGTAGGGTGGAGGGTCAATGAAAGAGGGGGAGGCCTTCAACGGGATGGATTGACACGGTGACTGTGTTGATGGGCTCAAGTATAGCAGGGATCGTGGAGCTGGTGCAGGATCGGGCAGTGTTTCTTTCTGCTGTGCATGGGGTCGCTATGAGTCGGAAATGACTCGACGGCACCTAACAACAACAAACAACAAGTAGCCTCTTGTTCTGTTTGAACAGCAGCCTCTTGGTCTATGTACAGGTCCTCATGAGAAAATTACGTCTTCTGGAATTCCCATTTTTTTAAATGTTATCCGTAATTTGTTATGATCCACACTGTCAAAGCATTTGCATAGTCCATGAAATACAAGTAAACATCTTTCTGGTATTCTTTGCTTTCAACCAAGATCCATCTGGGATCTTCAATGATATCCCTAGTTCCACATCCTCTTCTGAATCTAGCTTGCATTTCTGGAAGTTTCTTGTCAATATGCTGCTGCAACCATTTTTGAATTATCTTCGACAAGATTTTACTTGCATATGATTTTAATGATATTGTTTGATAATTAACACATTCTGTTGGATCACGTTTCTTTGGAATGGGCACAAATATCAGTCCCTTCCAGTCAGTTGGCCAGGTAGCTGCCTTCCAAATTTCTTGGCATAACCAATGAAAGGAGCTCTGGTGTCCCAGAGATTAAGGCATTTGGCTACTAATCAAAAGTTCAGCTATTCGAACCTCCCAGCCACTCTGAGTGAGAAAGATGAGGTACACAAACATTTACAGTCTTGGAAATGCTATAGGGCAGTTCTACTCTATCCTAAAGTGTTGCTATGAATTGAAATCAACTAGATGGCAGTGGGCTTCTCACCACCAAGCAATGATAGTAATGGGTCTATTTGAAACCAGGTCATGAGCCTGCCTTTAGAAGTGAGGACCCGTAAATATCACTGAAGAAAATAGTCAGATGTTTCTGTATGCAAAAAGATGATATCCACTGTGGGGGACTAGACTAAATCAGGTCTGATAGGGTATGTTCCAACTGTATTTATTTTGTCTTTAGGAACATCACTTAACCCATTGAGATCCTCTGGCTATAAATTTCAATGGTGTTGACAAGACTATCAAGGCTGCCTGTGTAGATATTATGAGTCAACTATAATAGCTATATAGCACCTTGGAAATAAGCAGTGTCACTTGCCCAGCATGTTCCTCAGTTGAGAATAAAAATGCATTTTTTAAAACCTTAAAGAAGTATCTCAAAAAGGTTTTGAAAATAAAGCCTCTGCGTCAATTTAATGCTATCAACAAAACTATAATGGCAACATGAGCACTTGAAAGTACAGTTTGAGTTGACTTGAATTTGTGTCCTTAGGAAACAATAAATAAGTTTATCATTTTGACACGTTGATCACCTGAGGTGCTTTGAACAGAAATAAGAGACACTGTCTTTTCAAGTGAATGCTTTCATTTGAAGACTTCTCTTCTTATAGCCACAATACTTTCTTGACTTCAAATGTCATTTTTTTTTTTAAATATAAACAAGTCTCCCATTTTCTGGTCTTCATTGGCACTAATATTCAAGGAGTTTTCCCTACACAGAGAAGCACGTCCTGTAAGTCTCACTAAATTAGCATAGCTGTGTAATGGGCAAAAGTAGGGGAATGGGGCCAGAATTCAAGATGAAGCTCTATCAAAAAGCTATGTTAGTGTCTAAGTGGTTTTGCTAAAAAGCAAATAGAAATACTTTTCCTTCTAACTCCACCCCTTGCAGCTCTAATGAGATATGCTCATGGTGTTGTAGACTCCTTGATGACATCAGTGATGATTTAATTTAACCAATACTAGCACCACTTACATTTATGGACCACTCCTAGCAATATACTTCTAAAAAATCAGCCATTGAAAATCCTATGGAAGACAGTTCTGCTCTGACACACATGGGGTCGCTACTAGTCAGATTCAAGTCAACAGCAACTAGTTATACAGTTTCCCAAGTATACTCAGTATGTATTACCAAGTGTGTCAGATATTATTTTATGCCTTTTACTATCAGGCTAACTGACAGAGAAGTTAGATGTCTAAACCCAAAATCAAACTCTGCCGTCAAGTGGATCCAGACTCATAGTGATCCCTCCTTGGGTTTCTGAGGCAGTATCTCTACAGAAGTAGGTTGCCCAATCTTCCTTCCAACAAGTGGCTGGTGGGTTTGAACCATCAGGCTTCTGGTTAGCAGTCAAATGCCAGAGCTCTGGTAGAGTAGTGTCTAAGGCATTTGACTGCTAACCAGACGGCTGGAGGTTCAAACCTGCCAGCCACTCCTCAGAAGGAAGGTTGGGTAATCTACTTCTGTAGTGATACTGCCTCGGAAACCCAAAGAGGGGTCACAATGAATCAGATCTGACTCCACGGCAATGAATTAAATATCGAGAACTGAATATTTATATCAGATTTATTCATGTAAATTTATGAAGAGAAACGCCTAGACAATGGCAACAGAAATCAACCAAAAATTATTTGAAGCTTGGAAATAGAAAATTTGAGTTTCCTTATTTCTACCTATGGAGAGTTCTACTGTGCACAGGTTTGATCTCCTTGAGTACGAATTGACTTGGTAACTAACAACAACAACAACAACAAAATACTCTAGTGGAACATTTATACTTAAGAGCAAAAACAAAGACAGAACAATATTTAGCTATGTAATAATGTGTCTGTGAAGTGTGACTATATTTCTGAATTTTCTGTGCTGGTAGGAGCATCACTCTTTCCATGAATTCCTCCTCTAATAAAGTGAGTGTGTATGATGACAGCACAATTGATGATATAGGAAATAAGAGATGGAGTTTGCATTGTATTTTTGTAAAACATTCATGCACTTCATTATTACCAAAAATAGCCCTTAATTTGCACAAGAAGATCAATCAATTTGGTGTAGAAAACAGGTGGCAAAATTAAGCTAGTTAGGAAGATTTCAGAAGACCTCCAGGCAGCCAAAACTCAGGAAAATGATCTGCCAGTGACCACAGTTGGGCCAAAATTAATATTTTGAGTATTCATTTCCCCTCAGATATGCCAGATATCTACCATAATTTTCATGTGTGTGATATTAGCTACTTAAATCATAATTTCAAAAACGTTATAATGGCAAAAATGCAAAAGAAGCTTTGTGGAGTATACATTATTGTCTAGTTTATTAAATGTGCTATAGGGGCAATTTACTTATTAATTTTCTATGATAGAGGCTACTTTTGTCACATTCTATCAATCTAAATAAAAACTGATGAAATAAAGACTTAAATCATTCTATAAGATATTCAAACTGCACCTGACGTTTACTTAGAAATGGTATCTCTTAGCTCCTCTAAAATATTCTCTCAGAAATAACAGTAGCAGGGTTTTTTGTTTTGTTTTGTTTTTTAAGCACAACACATTGTTGTTGTTGTTGTTATGTGCCGTCCAGTCGGCCCCGACTCATAGCTACCCCTCCTTGGGTTTCTGAGGCAGTATCACTACAGAAGTAGGATTGCCCAACCTTCCTTCCAAAGCACAACACATAGTACCTGTATATTAAGTATATAAATGATGCTATTTAGTGTACCCACAATAACAGAACTGCAAAGATGTGATTTTAAATAATTTGTAATGAATGAATGATGAGATCAAACAACTAAGAGGAAGAACCTATTTTTGAATTCCAAATGTGATGTACAATGTGGTTGTTGGACAAACCATAGAAGAATACCCTTATTTAAAGGCTGTATTTTGAAATAAAAAGCCCTGCCTTTCCCGGCTTCAACTTATGTTGGACTCCTCTTCTACTATCTATGAAGTAAGGATATCTCTGGAACAGGTTCTTATTTCTCCCCCTACATATTAAATGTCAGTGTCACCAAGTTATTGCCTTTCAGTCCTACTCTTGTATCACCACATGTTCCTCCAGGTCTGCCCCACCCAGGCAGACTTCAATTATCACCCATGGAAAGGGTGTGTTCCCAAGATTTTATCTCCAGCTGAGACTTCTTCCTAGGACTTCAATTTCAAGATCTGACTGATTACTGGACATTTCAACTAGTATGCCTCTAATAAGTACTTCAAAAGCACAAAACACAGCAATGAACACATAACTTAGTCCCCAACATTTCAACTTTTCCAGTATTCTCTAACTTGGTAAAAGGCCCCACCATCCACCCAGTGTGCTAGAAAGCTAGGGGCTATCTTGATCTTCTCTGCCTGTAGTCACTAATCTCTACTACTGGTTAGTTCAAACTCGTCATTTTTTCCTTTAGTACTGCAACAGCCTCCTAATGAATTTCCCTACCTCTAATGTTTTGCCCCATAAATCATTCCCACAACATGTTCCATTCAAAACAGAAACATTGCCAGATTGCTCCTCTGCTTTAAAATTGTTGGTTGCACAACAGTTCCTATATGATCCTGTTCAAATCTCACAGCTTTGATTTTAAGTGTCCTGCATCCCTGGTGTCCACCTCACCACAGCTTCATCTTCTATGTAAGCTTTAAAACACTGAAGATCACTGAGGTGTTTTGCACATACTATACAGGTTTTTTTTAAAAAAAAATATTTCCTCTTTTGCTTAATCTGTTCTATTTCAAAAATACCTTCCTCCTGCTTGCTTTTACTTTCTTTATCTTCAGTCAGGTTGCCTGGAAACAGATTTTGAGATAGAGAGTTACAAAGAGGAAGTTTATTGTAAACTCCCCTCAGGAACAACACCAATAGAGAAGTGAAGAAAGCCTTGGAGTCTTAACTTGGAGTTGATTCCCACTCATATGCACTGCCATGGCGTCAGACCCAACTCATAGCGACCCCTCCTTGAGTTTTCGAGGTGGTATCACTACGGAAGTAGATTGCTCCATCTTCCTTCCAAGGAGGGGCTGGTGGGTTTGAACCACCAAACTTCTGGTTAGCAGTCAAATATTTTAGGCACTACACCACAGATCAAGCCTCAACTAATTCCAAGTGTTGAACAAGGATGTTAGATTAAAAAGATTAAGCACCCTCGTGAACAAGGGTAGGCCTTTAGTGCTTTTGCACATTGAAGCAGGAGGGCTGAGAGTTTAGTTAGTTCTACCCTTATTTCAGTGGTAGAATTCTCACTTTCCATGTGGGAGATCCAGGTTCAACTCCCCACCATTGCAATTCAAGTGCAGCCACCACTCCTGTCACTGGAGGTTTGCATATTGCTATGATGCTGAAAGGGTTCAGTGAAGCTTCCAGACTAAAACAGAGTAGGAGGACATACCTAACCATCTACTTCTGAAAAATCAGCCAATGAAACCCCAATAGGTCACAGTGATTTGATCCTGTTCTATGTGGGGCTGCCATGAATTGGTAGCTGACTTGATGGCAACTAACACCAAGCCGTATTTAATAAGTAATTGAATGCCAGTGTCTCCCATAAGGGGGTGACCTTAGTCCAGACAGTTTTCTTCTCATGAGGGTAATTCTTGTAGAGAAACTCTACCTAGAGTCATGTGGAGTAATAATTGCCTCAGTCCTGAAGGGGAATCCATCATGGGTTACCATGGCAGCCACCACACCTGGCAGCTTACTACCCATCCTTTAAGCCTCTCAGGAAAACCTTGCAAACATTCTCCAGGCCCTGGCTCAGGCAAATGTTCTGAGTGCATAAACCTGTCTATGTCTACCATCGGTTTACTACATCATACTGTAGTTATCTGTTCCCCTCCCTAGAATGTAAGGTCTGAGAACCAGACCTTTCCTTGGTCATGTCGTTATCTCAAAGTTTCTTACATAAAGCCTGACACATAGCAGGGATCCCATGTATGCATGTGGTTAAATAAATGACATGAGCTTAACCTTATTCTATAAATTATTTGATTATCTAGTGAAATTGTAGTTTTGGGACACAAATGAGTTATCTGGTATGTATGAAATGCATTAAAATGGAGTGTTAGGAGTATACTAAAATATGCTAGTATTTTAGTTTTTAAAAACAAATCAGAACACTTCAAGATAAACCTTGTAATAACATCACTCGCTAACACTTGCATTTCAATATGAGTGGGAGGGAAAGGGTGAGGTTAAATTCACAGAGGTGGGACACATATAAATCCAAGCTTAGTTTATCTATGGTACGGCCAATAATGAACAACTTCTCTTGGTTGTAGTGACTGCAAGTTATTGATGTTGCTTTGATTTTCTGTAAAATTCTTGTTACAGCCTGAGCACATCCATGGGAGTTGTAGGCATATGAACAGCACTCTTCTGCTATTAAAAAAAAACCAAACTCACCACCATCAAGTCAATTTTGACCCATAGCAACCCCCTTTGGGGTTCTGAGGTGGTAAATCTGTATGGAAGTGGATTGCCCAATCTTCCTTCCATGTAGTGCCTGGTAGGTTTGAACTGCCAACCTCCTGGTTGGCAGTCAAATGCCTTAGGCACTATGCCACCTTTCTCCTACGGCAGCAAGGAATTCAAAAGTGGGAAGAATGACAGTAATCTTACAGAAGAGGATACTTCAATTTTAGTGAATAGCTTCAATATTCTATTATTTCAAAGCCTGCATAAAAGCACAGATATTTTATTTCCTCTTGCTACTCATGTGCTGCTCCTGATAGACACTTTATTATCAAGCAAGAAAAAAGGTCAAGACATCACCA
Organism: Orycteropus afer afer; assembly: GCF_000298275.1. NCBI lineage: Eukaryota > Metazoa > Chordata > Mammalia > Tubulidentata > Orycteropodidae > Orycteropus > Orycteropus afer. The sequence continues at coordinate 12,305,649 of NW_006921610.1, read as the reverse complement.
GGAGAGAAAGGAGCTCAGTAATCTAGTTCTTTTAAATCTTTATAGTCCATTTTCTCCACAGAAACAGAGAAATGTAGGAACGAAGGATAAAACAAAGTTGTACCTTTATTCCAAAATCATACTCAAAGGCATACTTCTTGTAGAAAACCTGGTCTTTAGGGAAAATGAATTCTGAGGAAAAGAATGTTTCTCTTAAAATGTATTGTAAGCACTCTCATTTGAGCTACCAGCTGCTTCCTAGGACATTTGACTAATGGCATATACCTCATCTCCCACTAAGTGGGCAATGACAATTCTAGTTAGTTTTTCTTCAACTGACTAACCGTGTTTAGACAGAAGACGAGACAGAATGATCTAATTGTAAATGTTTAAAGCCATTATTAAGCACTTTGCTTTTCTGAGAAAAAAAATGGAGTCAAGAGTCCTCACTGGGACCATGAAATCAAGGTTTTATTCCTGGCTCTGTTACTGGCTTACTATGGGATGTGGACATTTTTTTTCCCCTCTCTGAATTTTAATTTTCTTGTCTATAAAATTAGAAAACTGGACTAGATCACTTTAACTTTCTTTACAGTTTCTTTAAGTCAAGAAAGGAGATTTTCAGTTCTGGGACCCTGGATCCATCCTAAAACACAAACAAACCAACTTGTTGCCACCAACTCATTTCTAACTCCTGGTGTCCCCATGTGTTACAGAGTAGAACTGCTCCATAGGTTTTTTTGGCTACAGTCTTTATGGAAGCAAGTCACCAGACCTTTCTTCCAAAGCAGCACTGGGTGTGTTCAAACCACCAGTCTTTAGGTTAGTAGTCAAACACAAACTAATTGTGTCACCTGGGGATCCATAGTGCTTGAGCTTATGTACAAATGTTGCCTTACAACTGTGCCATGGACAAGTTATTCTGCCTCTGTGCCTAGTCTCTTCATTGTAAAGTAAGAAAATAATGATACTTGCCTTTTAGGTACACTGTAAGTATTAAATACATTAGTATGTGCAAATGTAAATAGTCCTTAGCCTGTAATAATTGCTGTGTAATTTTTTTAATTATTAACTTGTAATCTATAAAGAATATTGTAGTTCCTTTGATTTGTTTCCACCACAGATCAAATCAGAGGTTTTTTTGTTTGTTTGCTTTATTACTATAAAATAAAAAGTCAATAAACTTTATCTTTGCTGCTGTGTACCTAAATTTTGAAAGAGAATCCACCAAATGTAGTTTCTACCTACACAACCTCAGAGGAATCCACTTACCTAAGTTTTTAGAACTGTGTATTCTATCTCCCATCTATGTAACTATCTCTATCACATTCTAGGCCCTTTTTCCAAGTTAATGGTGTAAGAAATTGCCTTTCTAAACTTACCTATTCTAAGAAATTGTTCATTTCTACTGAAAATGTTAATCAATTGTTATAGATTACTTGATTATTTACAAAGTGTCATACATAGTTTTAAGCTCTTATTTACCTAGTCACCAAAAAAGATGAGTAATATTGAAATGTTACCAGAAAACGTCCAGAGTTCCAAGATTATAGCCTTTAATTGTAATCTACCCAGCATATACAGAAATCATATTACTGGAAGAATTGCACAATCCACAGTAGCCAATTGTTAGCAGGGCTGCCAGAAAGCAATATGTTCCCTTCTGAAATTACATGCTTATGGTTCTTCGTTTTATTTGTTCTAGAGGTTAAACATTTTGCTGCCCTTAAAATGTTACATGTCATTCTTTGAAAACCATATTCAAAAAATGCTGAATTCAGGATCTCGTTTCCATATAACTTACCAGTGGAAAGAGAAAGACAACCATTCTTTACATTCAGTTCTTTCAGTGAAAAAAGATCATTTAGAAACAATAGCATCTCCTTTTTCTGAGACAAGGGAGTTATTTCTAACCTGGGGCTCATATGTTTGAGAATAAGCCAAAACTTTAATGGTTTTTCACAGAGCCAAGAACCATCGAAATGTACTCTCAAATCAAAAAAGAGGAGAAAGGAGTAAAAGAGAACTTTGCCATTGATTTTAACAAGAAAGAAAAATAAAAGTGCTCAAACTATGGCCTTTTGAAAGTTATTTCAAATCTAACCAAACAACAAATGTTTTCCAAGTAACATGTAAGAACCTGTTGAATTCAGAATTTATCCAAACAGCCCTCTGGGCTGAAGCATAGGAGTAGACTCGTTGCAACTCGTTCTTCTTGTGAGCATTTCTGAAAACATACCTGCAGAAATAATGATATATTTCAGCAAGCACCATCCTTCCTTTTTCTGAAACTATTAAGTTAATATAAGCTAAGTACATATTCTCTGAATTAATAATATGCTATTTTCAAAGCCAGCAGTCTTGTTAATTTGCATGAGTTTCTGTTTTCCCTTGGAATAAACACAGCCTGGAAGTTTCCCAGCACTCTCCTGCAAACATATCTCCTAATTACCCTCAGTATAGAGATGGTGCTTGAGCAGACTCCATGCAAGGAAAAGAAAGCTGCTATTATTCCAGGGGTGGGGTGGTGGGGAACTAGTGGAGCTTGCTGTAAGATATTTCTGCTTCTATGAGTACTAATTTTCAATTGGGATAAAGCTCATTTATTTTCTTTCTCCCTAGAAAATTTGGAATTTCAATATTTCATATCCAAACTATGCAAGCCATGCCATTACAAAATACAATCATAGAATATTAATGTTCAAAGGAAACTTTGATACTCTAGTCCATATGTCTAATTTTATAGATAAGGAAAATGAGTTAAAAATAGGCAAAACAGTTTGTAACTTAATGCAGAATAAACTCTGGTCTCTTGATTTTCTTTTCTATGGTCTTCCCACAGTGTTGTCTTGGCACTCATAGCTTGATATTTGCTTAACAGATTTGGTTACTGATACATCTAATTTTGTCTCATTTTTCCAGGTAAAAGCAACTTTCTATGTTAATGTCATTAACACACTAGTCATGAGTTCCTAAAGGAGCTCTAATTGTGTAGTAATTAAAGCATTTGGCTGCTAACCAAAAGGTCTGTGATTCAAGCCCACCAGCTTCTCCATGGAAGAAAGATGAGGCAATCTGCTTCTGAAAAGATTTAAAACCTTGAAAACCCTATGGAAGTTGCTATGAGTCAGAATCAACTGAATGGCATTCAGTTTTGTTTTGGTTATTGGTTCCCAAAAGGACAGGATTACAAAGGGGATAGTTATAAGATATATTTCAATATTGTAATTTAAATCTAATTTTACAAATTGGTATTATCATCTGGAAGTTCAAAATGCCAATGGAAGATTAACATAATTTTGGACCACTTGTATCTTCAGGATTTGGTCAAGCATAAAAGACACAGGAATCTATCTGAGCAGATAACTGGGGTAAAGGGAATTTCCAGTATCTACTTGGTTTATCAAAATAGATAATAAAACAGAGGCCCTAATGTAGGTCAAAAAGAGACATCAATATGCTGGTTAGTCCAAGAGCTTCCTGTCAGCCCTTACCACCTGTCAACATTTTATGATACCTATTCCCAATAACCAAACAACCATATGATCTACTATGCTAGAAATTGCACGTTGAAGAGTCATGGCATGGCATTTATCATCACAAAGAATGTTTCAACATCTATCCTGAAATACAATGCTGTCAGTGATAGGATAATATCCATATGTCTACAAAGAAGACCACTTAATACTACAATTATTCAAATTTATGCACCAACCACCAACCCAAAGACAAGGGAATTGAAGATTTTTAGCAACTTCTCCAGTCTGAAATTGACCAAACATGTAATCAAGATGTGTAGATTATCACTGGTGATTGGAATGCAAAAGTTGGAAACAGAGAAGAATCACCAGTAATTGGAAAATATGGCCTTCATGATAGAAATGACACTGGTGATTGCAAGATAGAATTCTGCAAGACCAAAGACGTATTCATTGCAAATACTTTTTTCAACATAGTGGAGCTCTGGTGGTGAAGTGGCTAAGCCATTTGACTGCTAACCAGAAGGCTGGTGGTTCAAACCCACCAGCCACTCCTTGGAAGGAAGGTTGGGCAATCTATTTCCATAGTGATACTGCCTTGGAAACCCAAGGAGGGGTCACTATGAGTCAGCTCTGACTCTACAGCAGGCGGTTTGTTTTGGTTTTGGTTTTTCAACATAAATGGTGGCTTTACACATGAACTTTCTCAGATGGAGTACACAGGACTCAGATCAACTACATCTGTGGAAAATAACAATGGAGAAGCTCACTGTCTTCAGCCAAAACAAGGCTAGGAGTAGACTGTGGAACAGACCATCAACTACTCATACGCAAATTGAAGCTGCATATGAGAATTGAAGCTAGTTGAAGCTGAAGACAATTAATCAACTCCATGAGAGACAAAATATGACCTTGATTATATCCCTCCTGAATAAAGAGACTGTCTAAAGAATAGATTTGACCCACTGAACACCAACGACTAAAAACCAGACAACTTGTGGGATGACATCAAGAACATCTGTGAAGAAAACAAGGGTCATTAAAAAGACAGGAAAGGAAGAAAAGACCAAAATGATGTCAGAAACGATTCTGAAGCTTGCTTTTGAATGGAGAGTAGCTAAAGCAAATGGATGAAATGACAAGATTAAAGATCTGAACAGAAGATTACAAAGAGCAGCTCAAGAAGACAAAGTCAATTATTATAATGAAATGTGCAAAGACCTGGAGTTGGAAAACCAAAAGGGAAGAATACGCTTGGTATTTCTCAAGATCAAAGAACTGAAGAAAAAAAAATGAAGCGTCAAGTTGCAATATTGAAAAATTACATGAGTAAAATACTGAATGATGCAGGAAACATCAAAAGAAGATGGGAGGAATACAGAGAGTCACTGTACCAAAAGGAATTGGTCAATATTCTTCTATTTCAGAAAGTAGCATAAGATCAAGAACCATATGCTGAAGGAAGAAGTCAAAGCTGCACTGAAGGAATTTGCAAAAACCAAGACTCCAGCAATAGATGGAATACACACTGAGATGTTTCAACAAATGGGTGCAATGCTGGAGGTACTCACTCATCTATGCCAAGAAATTTGGAAGTCAGTTACCTGGCCAACTGACTGGAAGAGATCCATATTTGTACCCAATCCAAAGAAAGGTGATCCCACAGAATGTGGAAATTATCGAACAATATCATTAGTATCACATGCAAGTGAAATCTTGCTGAAGATAATTCAAAAACGATTGTAGCAACATATTGACAGATAACTGCTAGGAATGTGAGCTGGATTCAGAAGAGGATGTGGAATGAATGATATCATTGCTGATGTCAGATGAATCTTGGCTGAAAGTAAAGAATACCAGAAAGGTGTTTACTTATGTTTTATTGACTATGCAAAAGCATTTAATTGTATGGATCATAAAAAAATTATGGATAACATTGAGAAGAATAGGAATTCCAGAAGATTTAATGGTGCTCATGAGGAACCTGTACATAGACCAGAAGGCTGTTGTTCAAACAGAACAAGGGGATACTGCATTTTTAAAATCAGGAAGGGAATGTGTCAGGGTTATATCCTTTCACCATACTTATTCAATTTTTATCCTGATCAAATAATTAGAGAAGCTGAACTACATGAAGAATATGGCATCAGGATTGAAGGAAGACTCATTAACAACCTGTAATATGTAGATGATGCAACCTAGCTTGCTGAAAGTGAAGATGACTTGAAGCACTTACTAATGAAGATTAAAGACTACAGTATACAAAATGGATTACATCTCAACATAAAGAAAATGAAAATCCTCACAACTGGACCAATAAGCAGCATCATGATAAATGGAAAAAAGATTGAAGTTGTCAAAGATTTCATATTACTTGGTTCCACAATCAACACCAATGGAAGCAGCAGTCAAGAAATTACACATATTACACTCGGCAAATCTGCTGCAAAAGACCTCTTTAAGATGCTGAAGAGAAAAGATAGTCTCTTTAAAGACTAAGGTGCACCTAACCCAACCCATAGTGTTTTCAATTGCCTCACATGCATGTGAAAGCTGGGCAATGAATAAGAAAGATTGAAGAAGAGTTGATGCTTTTGAATTCTGGTGTTGGTGAAGAATACTGAAAGTACCATGGACTACCAGGAGAACTAAAAATCTATCCTGGAAGAAGTGCACCCAGAATGCTCCTGGGAAGTGAGAACGGCCAGACTTCATCTCACCTACTTTGGTCATGTTGTAAGAAGAGACCTTTCCCTGGAGAATGATATTATGTTTCGGAAAGTAAAGGGTCAACAAAAATGGGGAAGGCCCTCAACAAGATAGATTGACATAGTGGCTGCAACGATGGGCTTAGATATAACAAGAATTGTGAGGACTGAGAAGTGTTTCGTTCTGTTGTGCATAGGGTCACTGTGAGTTGGAGCTGACTCGACGGTACCTAACAACAACAATAATCCCAATAAAAATCACCTGGCCATATACAGAGTCCCTGTACAAATTCACTTCAAATCCAGAAGAGGTGCTCCAGGCAGACTATTGGGAACTATCAAGAGCTTCCAAGTTCAGTTCCTACTCTGTGTTGCAGGCAAAACAGCTCTGGTATCTTAATAAAAACAATCTGACGGTGAAATGGGGGAAGCAGGGCTTAGATGGAAAGGAAGAACATTTGTCAATCTGTCTGTCTAATTTTCTTATGACCAGGATAATTGATTATATGGACCATCTTGTTGAAATGTCTGTATTTGATACTTTGGCTCCTGAAATTGATAGGATCCCTGTCCTCCTCTCCAGTCATGTACCTAAGACCTGCTTTTCTGCCACAGCCCTTTCCCAACTTTCCATGTATGTTTCAAATCCTCTACTCTCCAAATTACACTGGAATCTTTGTTTAATATTCATGATGACCTCTGACTGTGTGCACTATTGTTATCCAACTCCTACCTGGTGTGGAATTGAATCAGAGTGGCCATCCCTTTCTTTGGCATTGAACTCTAAATGTCAGAGTTTCCTGGAGATTGTTTCTGAATCCATGTTTACCTAGAACTCCTCTCCTCTCCATTGTATTCACAGCATAATATGGATCCTGTGTGTTAACACCTCGTTTGAGTCTGAGATAGAAAACTACCTTTGCTTCAAGCTTGCCCAGGTGTGTTTTATACTCTTCATAAATTTCTTTTCTTTTTTTTTTTTTTTTTTTTTAAGATAGTAACCTTTCTTAGAAGAGCTGACCATTGTCTAAAACTCTACCTTTTTTATTTGTAGAAAGCCATCCTGTCTGCTTAGGCCAGTTTTCTTCAAAATGAAATAAAACACCTCATGTGTGTACATGCTGGTCTACTGGATCAGATGTGGGAAGGAAGTACTAAAACTGCCATTGATAATTATTTTATCTTATGATTTATTGTCTATTTTTACAAGCACTGAATAATGTGTATAGCATATTAGTACAGTAAACTCTAAATTAATGGACATATATTGGGGATAAAAGCATTAAAAAAAAAAAAGAAAGAAAAGATTTACTGATAGAACCACACAGCCAAACACTTTGTAGATGCACTACACTACTGAAGCAAGCAGAGTATAATCAGAGTAAGTGATCAATAAATCATATTCAAGTGATGTGGTTTACTAATTTATGTATAAGCAAGACAGATGAAACTAACGGTATGTGTTACAATGCACTGATAAAGACTTTCTTTACCACCACCCCCCACTTACCTCCAATTCAATCCTTAACTCAAACTCATTGTCATCGAGTCGGATCCAACTCATAGCGACCCCTCCTTGGGTTTCTGAGGCAGTATCATTGGGGAAGTACATAGCCCAACCTTCCTTCTGAGGAGCGGCTGGTGGGTTTGAACCACCAGCCTTCTGGTTAGCAGTCAAATGCCTTAGACATTATGCCACCAGAGCTCCTTATTCAGTGTTTAGGATCATCCATTCCCATAAATACCCAGGCAAGAGGAATTTTATCATCAAGACGAAGGCATGTCAGTAGGCTGGCATCTAATAGTACTAATCAGTAAAAAGGATTAAACTAATGAAAAGTCAAATTTGATAGACAAAGGCTTCAGTGTCAAGCCTCTGAGTATATATATTTTCATTGATTCCAGGGGCTTTGACTTTTTCCTTCAGAATTATTGACAAAATCAATTGCCTAGCACTTAGCCAAACTGGTCCTTTTTGGTAAAAAGGACATTTTATCAAAGTAGCTTATGCCTCATAATCTTTCTGGGTATTCAGCTTGATTTAGCAAACCAATTATACTCAGAGATAAACAATAAAACTCAAAGTTCAGAAATTAAATGTGGACTAAAATGACAGATTAGTTGTCCTGTACACTTGTAGGTTAGAGTGTTTGAAGTTGTTGTATGAGTATTGCATATGAAATGCAGACTAGGCCCATGGGATTCACAAATTCAGTGATAGAATTTTAAAGATATAAAATAATTTGGCTGAGGCTTAAGTTTGAAAAACAAAGTTGAATAAAGTAGATTAATTGAACCCTATGTGGTCAACCGGGCTATTTGACTCTACATGATTTTATTGCTTCCTTTTCACTATTTCAGTTGGAATAATTCTAATTTACTATGAGAAACAACCATCCACTGAGAGATAAAATTTTAAAGAAACATATCTATAGAAAACATATGTATTCTCATGGAAGTGGGATTTTGGAGATACACAAGTATCTGTCGAAATAGGGAGCTCAGGTGGTGTAGTGCCTAAGGCATTTGACTGCTAACCACCAGCCACTCCTAGGAAGAAAGGTTGGGCAATCTACATCTGTAGTGATACTGCCTCAGAAACCCAAGGAAGGATAGCCATGAGTCGGATCTGACTCTAAGGCAGTGGTTGCATTGTTTTCTTGTGTAGATGTCTGGAAAATACCTCACTTTTAGTACTAATAATCTCATTTATCAAGTGCCTGCTATGTGTTTAATTCTGTACTAAGTGATTTAATTAACTTTCTCAAGAAATTTTCACAATACAGTGGAATTGTGAACTGCAGTTTTGGGAGATCAAGGCTCTGTTCAGGGTCACAGTTTGTTGTTTTTTTTTTTTTAATTTAGTTAATTTTACTTTTTTTTGTAGAAGTAGTGAAATCTGGTTTTAAATGTAGGCTTGTCTGATTTCATATTCCAAATCTGCTCTTTTAAATTAAATCTCCTTCCCTGACAATATTTTAATCATTCAAAACCTAAGAACTACAATAATAATATATGTATTTTATCTCTATACCTTTTATAATTTGGGACATTTCCAGGAAAGAAGAGAAGATATAAGTTTGTTAAGAGATATTACATTGCACTAACATACCCTCATTCATCATAGCATAAAATTGTCTCTCTACTAATAAAAACATACAAAGTGAACTTTATTTCAAGGTGTTTAGTGGTAACATTGTGGTGAGAGTCAAAGACAAGAGTTGGATGATAGATATGAAAACATCTAGGGAACAATAATTATAAATTTCTCATTCTAAGGAAGAGCAGCTCAAGTAGACAAAGCCAATTACTATAATGAAATGTGCAAAGACCTGGAGTCTGAAAACCAAAAAGGAAGAACACGCTCAGCATTTCTCAAACTGAAAGAACTGAAGAAAAATTGAAGCCTCGAGTTCCAATATTGAGAGATTCTATGGGCAAAATTTTGAATGATGCAGGAAACATCAAGAGAAGATGGCAGGAATACACAGAGTCACTGTACCAAAAAGAACTGATCGATCTTCATCCATTTCAGGAAGTGGCATATGATCTAGAACCAATGGTAATGAAGGAAGAAGTCAAAGCTGCAATGAAAGAACTGGCGAAGAACAAGGCTCCGGGAATTGATGGCATACCGATTGAGATATTTCAACAAACAGATGCCCCATTGGAGGCACTCACACAGTTACACCAAGAGATTTGGAGGACAGCTACCTGGCCAACTGACTGGAAGAGATCCATATTTGTGCCCATTCCAAAGAAAGGTGATCCCACAGAATGTAGAAATTATAGAACAATATCATTAATATCACATGCAAGTAAGATCTTACTGAAGATAATTCAGAAACGTTTGCAGTAGTGAGTGTATTGACAGAGAACTTCCAGAGGTTCAAGTCGGATTCAGAAGAGGACGTGGAACAAGGGATATCATAGCTGTTGTCAGACGGATCTTGGCTCAAGGCAGGGAATACCAGAAAGATGTTTACTTGTGTTTTATTGACTATGCAAAGGCATTTGATTGTGTGGATCATGACAAATTATGGATAACATTGAGGAGAATGGGAATTCCCGAGCACTTGATTGTACTCATGAGGAATCTGTACCTTGACCAGGAGGCTGTTGTTCAAACAGAACAAGGGGACACTACCTCGTTTAAAATCAAGAAGGGAGTGTGTCAGGGTTGTATTCTGTCTCCACACTTATTCAATCTATATGCTGAGCAAATAATCCGAGAAGCTGGACTGTGTGAAGAAAAACGTGGTATCAGGATTGGAGGAAGAATCATTAACAACCTGAGATATGCAGACGATACAACTTTGCTTGCTGAAAGTGAGGATGACTTAAGGCACCTACTGATGAAGGTTGAAGAATACAGTCTGCACTATGGATTACATCTCAACATAAAGAAAACAAAATCCTCACAACTGCACCAATGAGCAGCATCACAATAAATGGAGAGAAGATTGAAGTTGTCAAGGAATTCACGTTGCTTGGTTCTACAATGCCAACGGAAGCAGCAGTCAGGACATTAGACGACGTGTAGCACTGGGAAAGTCAACTGCAAAGGAACTGTTTCAAGTGCTGAGGAGCAAGGATATCTCCTTGAGGACTAAGGTGCGCCTGACACAAGCCATGATATTTCTAATCACCTCGTATGCATGTGAGAGCTGGACAATGAATAAGGAAGACTGAAGAAGAGTTGATGCTTTTGAGTTGTGGTGCTGGTGAAGAATGCTGAAAGTACCATGGACTGCTAAAAGAACTAACAAATCTGTCCTGGAGGAAGTGCAGCCAGAATGCTCCTTGGAAGCAAGAATGGCCAGACTTCGTCTCACCTATTTTGGTCATGTTGTAAGAAGGGACCATTCCTGAAGAAGGATGTCATGCTTGGTAGGGTGGAGGGTCAACGAAAGAGGGGGAGGCCTTCAACGAGATGGATTGACACAGTGGCTGCGATGATGGGCTCAAGTATAGCAGGGATTGTGGGGCTGGCGCGGGATTGGGCAGTGTTTCGTTCTGCTGTGCATGGGGTCGCTATGAGTCGGAAACGACTCGATGGCACTTAACAACAGCAAGGAAGAGTGATATTTTTGGGGTGTGGGAAGGACATGTTTTTCTGACCTTATCATAGCAAATTAAGGAAACTGAGCTGTTAGTTGCCAAGAAAAGAGAGAATCTAAGTCCATGGCTCCAGGAGAGATACTATTACCTGACTCCAATTGAGAAAAACAGACGCAGATGAAGAAAAAGAAAAGGAGATGAAACCAATGCTAAGAAGATGGTAGATTTGAGATTAAACTCTGAGAAGAGAGTGCAAGAGGCCCTGTAAAACAGCCAGTCTTCTAAAGAGAAGACACGCCTTTCACCTGTTGATTCTGTTCAGTGAATGTCTGAATATTCTTATTTAAGAGAAGTCTCAAAAGAGTTGGAAGGTAAGGCAGATAGTCCCTCCTCTGACTACTAGAGTGTGGCATATGACCTTAATGTACTCAATTAGAAGCCCTGTGAGGACTTTACATCTTTAGAAAGTGACACAAATGGGAGTTCTGGTAAGATGACAGAAAGGCAGACAGACTCCACAGACCCTCTTCAACAAAGAAAAGGGATACAAATGAACACATATACAGAAGATACTCCTGGAGCCCTGCACTTTGAAGGGAAGGATATAGAAGTGGACTAAACTCCAACTAGTAGAAGAACCTGCCTGAAAACACTGAAAAAGGAGACATATGGAGCTGCGGTCTGTCAGTGATCTTGATAGCATGGACAGCTTTGATATTGCCGAGTGGTGTTAGGACCTAAGAATTAACCTAAAAATTGGCCCTGCTAGCCAGGGGCTGCATGGAGAACTGCACTGGTGGCTGGTGAATAAAAGGGGAAACAGCGAAGAGGAAGGCAGGCTGAGCTGTGGATTTATGAGTCTCCAGAGGGTACAGCCATTTTAAATGTTTACGAGTGTTTCAGCCATTTTGGATACTTAAAGCAACAGTGTTTTCCCACATTGCAGGGACTTAAGAATAAGCTAAACTTGCTGGAAACTACAAGGACATTCAGTACACGAATGACTGGAAAGCTTCACTTACTGAGTGAGACCCACTACTTCCTTCTCCACCTTCTGGCCAGTGATAAACAACCACCAAGAAGAGCCTGATTCACCCTTAGCTACTCTTCAAAAACAGTTAACAGAGACCTAATACAACAATGTCACAATGTCTTGGAGGAAATACACCATCACAGTCCACACAAAGAAGCAAAATAAAGCAGTGGAAACAAGGGAACAGGACACAGACCCAAAACATTTCCTTGAGGACAAAGCAGCATTGGGACTCCCTGATAAGGAATTCAAAAGAATTATATATATGTATCTTCAAAGGACTGAGAGACAGATCAAGGAAAACACTTGCAAAATTAAAGAAAATACAGATAAAACTCTAGAACAATTTTAGAAGAAAATACAAGAACAAAATGACAAAATAAATGAAAAATTAGAAATGATACAAAATCTACAGGCAGAAATCCAGAAGACTAATATTAAAATTTTAGAAATAGATAACACATTGAAAGGGCAAATGAGTAGAATTGAATAAATGGGAGAAAGAATTAATGAGATTAAAGACAAATACCTGAATACTTCTTTGGAAAGAGATCAATCAGAAAAAAGATCAAAACAAAATGAAGAAAGCTTAAGGTTCATGTGGGATACTATCTAAAGGAATAGCCTACATGTAATTGGAATTCCACAACAGGAAGAGAAAAAGTAAAAGAAAATTGTCCAAGATTTGTTGGAAGAGAACTTCCCTGATATGATGAAAGATGAGAATATATCCATTCAGGAAGTCCAACGAACCCCAAACAGGATATATCCCAAAAGTAAATCACCAAGACATATCATCATCAAACTCATCAAAACCAGAGACAAATAAAGAATACAGAAAGCAGTCCGGCAAAAATGAAAAGTTATTTACAAAGGATAATCAATAAGAATAAGCTCCGATTTCTCAGCAGACACCATGCAAACAAGAAGGCAATGGGATGAACTATATAAAACCCTGAAAGAGAAAAATTTTCAACCGAATTATATACCCCGCAAAATTGTCCCTCAAATACGATGGTGAAATTAGGACATTTACAGATAAGCAGAAACTAAGGGAATTTGTTAAAACCAGACCAACCTTACAAGAGATACTAAAGGGAGTCCTTTAAACAGAGAACCAAAAATAGCAAACAACAACTGACCATTATTAATACACAAGTTGACATAACCCAGAAACCACAGCTATGGACATATCCAAAATAAAATAAGCTTACAGGATAGTAAACAGGGAACCAGAGACATCAATTGGCAAATGAGGACAACTACAAACCAAAAAGAGGGATATTACTGCATAGTTACAGAACTTCTAAATGGTGAGGAGGTCAAGAGAGTTGAAAGATAGAATGGACTATTCTAAACTTGGGGAGAAATTATAAATAACAAGGTAAACTCAAAGAAAAACGATAAACTTTCACATCACAATAAAAAAGAAACAAGCAAAAATATTTAGCGAATACTAAAATAATAGCAACAAAGAAAATAACACAATTCATAAGCATAATGAGCTCAGCACATAAAATTATATGGAAGAAAGAAAGCAGGGACACCATGAAAAAACACATAACAAAATCACAACAACCAATTCATACTTGTCAATAATTGCACTGAATGTTAATGGACTAAATGCATCACTCAAGAGATGGAGAGTTGCATATTGGATAAGAAAACCTAATCCATCAATAAGCTGTCCACAAGAGACACACCTTAGAGACAAAGACAAAAATAGACTAAAAATCAATGGTTGGAAAAAGATATATCAAGCAAATGGCAACCATAAAAAAACATAAGTGGCAATATTAATTTCTGATCAAATTGACTTCAAGACAAAACTACCATAAGAGACAAGGAAGGACATTATATAATTATTAAAGGATCAATTGAACAACAAGATATAACCATAATAAATAGTTATGAACACAATGAAAGAGCCCCAAAATATATAAATCAGACTTTAAAAGAGTTGAAAAGACAAATAGATGACTCCATAGTCATAGTAGGAGACTTTAATACACCACTTTCAAGAACAACTAGAAATAAACTAAATGAAAGGTTTATATATGAAAGGAAATTTTCTTTGTTGGTTACCAGGGTTGGGAGGAGAGGGGAGGGAACACTATTAGATAGATAGAGACAAGTATTGATTTTGGGGAAGAGAAGGGCAGTGTACCAAATATGAGTGATCAACATGGTGGCATTGAGGAAGAGGAAGACATAGAGAAGTGTATGGGAGTTACAGACAACAAAGATGAACCTTACTGCACATACAGTATTGTGTTGTCAGTGAACGTAGACATGGATATACAAGTGGATAGATGGGTGGACAGGCTGAACTATTAGGTATGTCTGTGCAGGGGAGAGTATGCCCATGACCATGTATAGGGTTAGCAGACAATGTTTCTACAAGGGTATTGGTATGTTCTGTTAGAATTTCAAGGTATATGTAGGGCTGACAAGGGACTAGGTTGTAGTCATTTATTGGCCACAGTCAGCTATCCAGAGGGACCATAGTCACAGGGGACATCAAGCTCAATTGGCATATTATGCTACACAAAACATTGTTCCACATCCTACTTTGGCTAGCAGCAACTGGGATCATAAAAGCTTTCAAGGGGCCATCTGGATGCATGATGGGTCTCTCCTCATCCAGAGCAAAGAAGAATGTAGAAAACCAAAGATGCATGTTAACAATTAGTCCAAGCGAGTGGTACACTATGCCATCTTCAGCCTATATGGCTATGAGACCAGAAGAACTAGATGATGCCCAGCTACCACTGTCAACCACTTGGAGGTGGATCTATGTAGGAGATCCCAGATAGAATGGGAGAACAATGTGGAACAAAACTGAAAATCATTAAAAAAAAAAAAAAAAAAAGAGGGATCAGGTTTGCTGGTCTAATAGAGCCTGATGGAGCCACTGAGACTATGGCCCCTAGCTGCCCTGCAGGTCTGGATTTGAACCCACTCCTGTGGCTTCCAGTCAAACAAAAGACAGTCATATGTGGTGAACGTTTACACTAGGTAGATACACTCCTTGGAGAGAACAATGGGAGAATAGAAGGGCTGTGTGTGCCCAGGGAGAGAGCTCAGGAGGCAGGAGTGCATGGAGGGAAGGACACAGGCAAAAGGTAACTATGTGGAGGAAGTAGGAGGGTAGCTGTTGCACTGTGGGAAATTTTAGTCAATTTCATGAGGCAAAGTGTATGTGAGCTACTGTATTGAAAGTGAATTATCTCTGTAAACTTTCACTCAAATCACAGTTAAAAAAAAAGAAAGAAAGAAAGAAAAGAAAAGAACATGACAAAAATGGGTCATATCAATTAGAGATTACTCATAGTAACTGCAAAGTAATCCACTTTTTTAGGTCAATTAAAGATGGTCCATAAATAGAATATCCTTGTTGTAAGAATTTGCCTGTGTCTGCCTCCTTTGACTAGTGCCAATCCTGGCTCTCAAGCCTTCCTACTGATTCTTTGGAGTACTCTTCCAATAAAATGCTTTGCAAATATCAGCTTCCATTGCCTGCAATAACCATGATCATTATACACTGAAATTAGATATTCATGGTGATAATGATGCTTCTACTGAGAAATATTTCAACAACTTGGATGAACAATGAATTTTATCCCAAAACACTGTTTGAACAAAGTCATCCACAGTCTCTGTAAGGAAGGAGAGAAATAGACGGCCTTGTCAAACTACCCAATTGAAGCTAAGGGAATATGAATTTCACATTTGTAGAAGAGGTCTGAACTGGTGATATTAACTTGGATAGTAGAGGAACTTCTCTCTGTTCCTCCTGGTAAGCCCTTGCAATCATCACTGGTGTCTCAGTTTGTATTTTAAGTACCCTTCCTTGTCTTCTCCGTATATGGGAAGAGTTTCAACATCTCCAGGGTGACTGATATCTATTTAAGTCTGGAGAAATAGAGACTCAGACAGGTCCAAGGTTAATTTTGCACATTTCTAAGCATCATTCACAACATGTCCCAGTGAAGACTGTCTTGAGAAATTATTATAGTCATATTTACTCCATAAATTCATAACTCAGATCTCTAAGAACACATAACTGAATTATATAATTAATCCACATTGAGGAAGTATATGAATTAAAATTGATAACTTATAAGTTGTTGTTGTTGTTATTTGCCATAGAGTCGGCCCCGACTCCTAGCGACTCCTCCTTGGGTTTCCGAGACAGTTATCACTACGGAAGTAGGATTGCCCAACCTTCCTTCCAAGGAGTGGCTGGTGGGTTTGAACCGCCAGCCTCCTGGTTAGCAGTCAAGTGCCTTAGGCACTAAACTCAAAATTGAATACAGCAGTCCTGTTCTGAGAATATTGTTGTCTTGCCTTAGTCTCTATAGTAATTTTTCCATTTGCCCACACCCTCACAACCAAGACTTGTTCATCCATGAAAATCTTTGTAAATAGGTATTTCATTTGATCTTGAGAATAATTCTGTGGGGTAAAAATTATTCTCATTTGAAGATGGTGAAACCGAGGTTCAAAGTGACTGTCTCATTCAATATCATATAGCTATGAGTCAGGGCCGACTCGACGGCACATAACAACAACAAACAACAATGGCTATTTCAGAAAAAAAAAAAAAATACCCAGTGTTTCTAAATAGAGCTTAGTGGTATTGTCAGAGGAACTCTGTTTGTCTATGTATCTGTATGATTATTGTCTTTTAAGGCAAATATCAAAAAAAAAAAAAAAAAAGACACCTGACCCCTGTCACTTTAGTTTTGTGCATTTCAAGGTACATAAATTATATTTTCAATAAAAAAAAAAAAAAAAAAATTGTTGTTAACTGCCGTAGAATCGATTCTGACTCATAGCGATCCCTCCTTGGGTTTCCTAGGTGGGATCACTTCAGAAGTGGATTGCCCAAACTTCCTTCCAAGGAGTGGCTGGTGGGTGTGAACCAGCCAGCCTTCTGGTTAGCAGTCAAATGCCATAGGCACTACGCCATCAGAGCTCCTCCTATACAGAGCATAGTTTTGCTAGGAGAGGCCTTAGAAAGTCTTGTTGACTAAGGTTCTTTTGCACAATGGCCTGAAAGTTCATTTGTAGCAATATATTGCTTTGGGTTAAGCTTAATTTGTTGTTGTTGTTGTTGTTGTTCTCTCTGCCTATGTTCTTTCAAAATGCAAACTTCCCTGGTAACATAATACATTGTATAGGTGATATTTACTGTATTAGTCTTTTCAATACCTAGTTAGTAAAAGTATTACAATGAATGGTGATCCCCCCACCCCAAAAAAAAGATATGTCTACATTCAAATATCTTTAACCTGTGCGTGTTAGTTTATTTGGAAACAGGGTTCTGCAGATGAGGTAGATATCTTAATAGGAGATCATCCTGGAATCCTTGGATGGCCCTTAAATCCAATGTAAAGTGTCCTTACAAGAGACAGAAGAGGCAAAGACACAAAGTATAAGAGAAGGCCATGTAAAGCAGGGGGCAAAGATTGACGTGAAAGAGTCACAAGTCAAGCAATGCCAACAGCCACCAGAAGCTGTGAAGAGGCAAAGATCTGAGTCACCTCTGGAGCCTTGCTAACATCTTGAGTTCAGATTTGTGGCCTCCAGCCACAAATATAAAAATATAAGCACAAATATAAAATATAAACTCCTGTTGTTTTAAGATGTCAAGTTTGTGATAATTTGTTGTGGAAGCCTTGGGAAACAAACACAGGCAACAATATCAACAAAACAAAATAAAGCAAAAAATACATAAATAAATTGTTGCTGTTGTTAGGTGCTGTCGAGTTGTTTCTGACTCATAGCGACCACATGCACAGCAGAACAAAACACTGCCCGATCCCGCACCACTCCATTATCCCTGCTATACTTGAGCCCATCAACCCAGCCACTGTGTCAATCCATCTCGTTGAAGGCCTCTCCCTCTTTCGTCGACCCTCCACCCTACCAAGCATGACATCCTTCTCCAGGGAATGATCCCTTCTGACCACATGACCAAAATAGGTGAGACAAAGTCTGGCCATTCTCGCTTCCAAGGAGTATTTCAGGTGCACTTCCTCCAGGACAGATCTGTTAGTTCTTTCAGCAGTCCATGGTACTTTCAGCATTCTTTGCCAGCACCACAACTCAAAAGCATCAACTCTTCTTCCATCTTCCTTATTCATTGTCCAGCTCTCACATGCATATGAGGCAATTGGAAATATCATGGCTTGTGTCAGGCGCACCTTAGTCCTCAAAGAGACATCCTTGCTCCTCAGCACTTGCCTAAATAAATAAGGCAACAGAAATGTTGACAATTGAAAGAAGATACTTAAAGGGTGAAAATGAAAGAACAAGATTAAAAGACAAGCATCTACTATCAACAGCTTTGCCAACTATGAAGGGCGTCCTTGCTCTTCACCTTCTGCCCTAAGTTTTCTCACTCTCATGGTCAGAAACAGCAATGGAGAGCCCAGGGCCCAGCAGCTGTGTAACTAATCTTTTCCCACAAAACTATAGCTCTTATTTTTCAGCACAGAATAATAATGGTATATGACTACACCTACAAGCATTTCTCACATGTTGCTTTCCTTCTATCAGTTGAGTAAAGGTATAGAGCAGTGCTATTCATTCTCAAAATCCTCCACAAAGCAGCCACAGAAGCTACACCACAAGGCCATAGGTGGACAGTTCACAAGTGTTAGTTTCAGACCGTTCTTAAACAGCATTCTCCAAGAGTGTGGGGAGATAGAATCCAAAGAAATTAGGTTGAGATTTCCTCTGGCCCACATTGAAATTTTCCTAACGCCTATGATTTTCTCTTATTGGCTATTGGGCAATAAATTATTATTATTTAAGGGAAAATTATTTATAAAAATACCCATAGTCTATCACACAAAGTAAACATATCTATAGTTTTCTGTGACACCTAGAACACTGAAGAGATATCTCCTAGATTTCTGGAGTACAATTCATAAATACTAACAGTATAATAGTCTTCGCCTCAAATCCAAATATGAAAACCAGAAAATATTACACATACCAGGTGACCTGAATTGACATCACGTGTATCAGACACTGGAAAAGTTGAACAAAATATTCTTTTATTTTTATGGACAAATATTTATTACTTCTTCTCTTTCTTTTCTTCCTGGTTGAAACTATTTGACTGCAGTAACTATTGGAGGAACATATTCCCCTTGGAGATTTGTGGTTCTGGCTGCACTATTTTATTGAGCAATAGCATTTCCACTCATTTTCTCATTCAGTCTTTAATAAGTACTGTCTTTAGGCACAATGTTAGCTGCTGGGCCACAAAGACAAACATGTTTTGGTTTCTGTTTTTATGTGGCATGAAAATCTAGTAAAGATTGCAGTCAATAACAGGCAATTAAGTCAACCCTTAGAAGATGGTCTTAGCCCCGCTTGGCACTAATTTGCATTGCTTGGTTTCTGTCTTTTTCCAGTGTCTCTTTTTTTTGTTTGTTTTAACAGAAGTGATCAGGTTTAGAACCCATCCTACTTTGGTATGACTTCATCACCACAACAAAAGAAATAAGTCAATCACAGAAAGACAAGTACTATATGAGTCCATTACTGTAAAAAGACAAAGAAGGGTTTGCTTGGGAAAGGGAACTCACTTGGTAGGTAACCAGGATGGGGAGGAAAGGGAAGGGATTGATTTGGGGCTAGTTGAGGCCCACATGCTGACGTGGGTGTTGTTGTTGTTGTTATGTGCTGTTGAGTCGGCTCCAACTCATAGCGACCCCTCCTTGGGTTTCCGAGGCAGTATCATTATGGAAGTAGATTGCCCAACCTTCCTTCCGAGGATTGGCTGGTAGATTTGAACCGCCAACCTTCTGGTCAGCAGTCAAGTGCCTTAGGCACTATGCTACCAGAGTAGGAGGAGGGATATATGAGAAGGATCTGTGACCACCATGATAACATTAGGAAATGGAAGAACACCAAATTGTGCACATAAGAGATAAACGGCAGATGCTAATACCAGCCAAGGTGTCCACAAT
The DNA here is from genome assembly GCF_000298275.1 of Orycteropus afer afer. Classification (NCBI taxonomy): domain Eukaryota; kingdom Metazoa; phylum Chordata; class Mammalia; order Tubulidentata; family Orycteropodidae; genus Orycteropus; species Orycteropus afer. The sequence continues at coordinate 12,285,398 of NW_006921610.1, read as the reverse complement.
ACTGCATTGCCATTAACACCAAATACCAGGCTATAGATAAACACATAAACACCTGAGATGATCAGATGGGAGTCAGTGAACAGAGGTACACACTAGACCAAGGATAGATTCAGCTGAGGCTAATCTTGCACAGACACCAGTGATACAAAATACCTGCAGTCCTTAAAGAAACAATTGAAGACAGACACAGAGTAATCCCTCACAGACAACCAGACACTAGGGGAGAGAGATCCAATAGATCTACCATCTCAGAACCATAGTACTGAGGGACACCAGACTCAATTGGCACAACAAAATACATAAAAGCCTTGCTCCACATCCTACATTGTAGAGTAGCAACTGGGGTCTTAAAAGCTTTCAAGCGGCCATCTAAGATGCAACTTCTCCTAGCATCAGAAGTGAAGAAGAACACAAAATAAATAAGTAAATAAATAAGGGCTTTGGAAGCAATCAGCCATAGGACAAGATGGCCCTCGAGACCCGAAGAACTAGATGGTGGCCAGCTACCAATGCCAACCACTCAGGAAAGGATCAAATCTGGAGATCCTGGATAGAGTGGGAGGGAAAACATGGAACAAAATCCAAAAACTCAATAATGACCAGAATTACTGGTCAGATGAAGTCTGGTAAGACCTCCAATACTATGGCCCTGGAATATATTCTGTGCCTGGAATAAAATACACCCCCAGGGGCTGGCTCTCAGCCCAATAGTTAACAAGATGTACACGCAGACCACTCAACCCAGGATGACACACCCACATACTCTATGATAATACATCCCTTGGAGCAATAGACCACAGGACACCAGAGGACCAACATTCAAATTGAGGAAATGCGAGACAAACAATAGTGTATAAATATGAGGCTGGTAGCATAGTGCCCAAGACATTTAACTGCTAACCAGAAGGCTGGTGATTCAAACTCACCAGCCACTCCTCAGAAGGAAGATGGGGCAATCTACTTCAGTAGTGATACTGTTCAGAAATCCAAGGAGGGGTTGCTATGAGTCGGGTACAACTCTATAGCACATAACAACAACAACAACATGAGGCACACGGGAGGGGGGGTTACAGGGAAAGGAGTAGAGGAGACTAGGTAGGGTTGGACATGGTAAATGGGGAATGAAACTAAATGTACACGTAACGTTGAATGTAAAACAAGCTCTTAAAATAAAATAAAATAAGAAAACCCTATTTCTAAACAAGGTCAGACGACGTGTAGCATTGGGAAAGTCAACTGCGAAGGAACTGTTTCAAGTGCTGAGGAGCAAGGATATGTCTTTGAGGACTAAGGTTCGCCTGGTATGCATGTGAGAGCTGGACAATGAATAAGGAAGACCGAAGAAGAGTTGATGCTTTTGAGTTGTGGTGCTGGTGAAGAATGCTGAAAGTACCATGGACTGCTAAAAGAACTAACAGATCTGTCCTGGAAGAAGTGCAGCCAGAATGCCCCTTGGAAGCAAGAATGTCCAGACTTCGTCTCACCTATTTTGGTCATGTTGCAAGAAGGGACCATTCCTGAAGAAGGATGTCATGCTTGGTAGGGTGGAGGGTCAACGAAAGAGGGGGAGGCCTTCAATGAGATGGATTGACACGGTGGCTGCGATGATGGGCTCAAGTGTAGCAGGGATTGTGGGGCTGGCGCGGGATCGGGCAGCGTTTTGTTCTGCTGTGCATGGGGTCGCTATGAGTCGGAAACGACTCAACGGCACTTAACAACAACAACAAACAAGGTCATGTTCATAAGTCCAGGAGTTAGAATTTCAGTATATATTTTTTGAGGGACACAATTCAATCAACAGGGAGTTTGCTGGATGAAGGTAAGAAGAGAGTGGCAAGCAGAGCTTATTTTCTGAAAAGACTAGTTTGAAGTGCAAAATATTGGATGAGAGTTTAGCTTCGAGTCCAGCCTGTGATGAAAGACTATGCAGAATGATACAGAGGAAAACAGATGCTAATTGAATCAGGATGGTTTAACCATAGGCTAATATTTGGCTCTCTGAATTTGAAGTTTGTTATGGTTATAAAATTAGCCTAGTGTATAGGACTGATGATGGCATAGAATAGAGAGTTAGCACATCTTTTCAATCGATATGAGAAGAAATAAAGTAATAAGATTCATGTCTTAGAGTTGATTTCCAAGCAATTTTGGATAATGTACCATGGTGAGAAAGTTACCAAGTCTTAATGGATTTTTTCCTTGCAAAACCTCTTTATTGTGCTTGAAATATTATAAAATGCATGATTCAAATTTCAAATGTCAATTAAGATTCTGAAGCAGAAGACAAATCATATCTAAATTATTGACAACCTTGGGATATCCACTGTGTTCATCAGATCTTATCTCTCCATTAAAGCATATAATTGGAAGATAATAATGAAAATCATTTGCATGGTTAAAATATCTCTTAGAAAAATGGAACTTTTCATTTCAGAGTACTCAAATACCAAGACTTAACTTCTAGGCTGATTAGCAAAGAATATTGTCTTCTGGAGAAGTCAAAGTCCAGAACATAGGATTCATGAGTTTTATCATTGATTTCCTGCTTATCCTCAAGGAAATAACCTATATCTTATGGTTTTGAGAAAAATGTCACCCTTGTCTAATAATAAATTTGTTTTTTCTTGTTGATACTGGGAAGATTTATAGTCTTCAGAGTAATATGTGTTCCACTAATGAAGTATCTGTCATTTCCTTATTTTCTATACTGGAATCTTTACCAGAAAACTAAGATATACAAACTTTATTAATTTGTTACAAAGCTAAGAGATTTCTAAGCAGGTATTGGAATGATTCAAGGTTCTTTTACAACTCTTCAGAGTAGAACATTATCACTTGGAAGCACATTTGTTAAGGAAAAGGCCCCCACAGAATGAGAACAATAGTACATGATGTTTTTGTTCACCCTATAAAGGTACTTGAATTATTTCACATATTTTCATGTGAAGTGGATCCAGAAGTAATTCAGACCTTGATTTCTTCTGTCACTGCACTCAACACAAAGCTGTCCCCCAATGGCTTGTTTCCTAAGGCTTCTTTCCCCTTTTTATGGAGAAAATATTTGAAGCCAATGTTGTTGTTGTTATGTGCCATCGAGTCGGCCCTGACTCATAGCGACCAATGGTTTATCTAAATCGAGGAAGAGTTACTGCTGAGTTTTTATTCTAGGGTACATATTCATCCACTTTTCTTAATCTATATGTCTTCATCTAGAAGTTATGAAATTTTGGAAAATTAAATTGAGCATAAATTTAAAAATCTCCTTTTAAAAATCTCTTTGTTTTACCACTCACCTACTAATTATACATTCTTGTAAATATTACTTAACCTAAGTCTTACCTCCTTTTATTGATAGGGAAGCTAATACTGGCCTCACAAGAATTGAAGGACTAATGAGACAAATTAAAAAGAAAAATGTTTCACAAAGTAGCTATGCATAGTTTTATCAGCTAGTTCCCTTTGTTAAGGCAGGAATATGTAAATATGTTTTCTATTTATGCATAACATTTTGATTACTTTAAGCTTTCCAAATTACACACTAGTCCTATATCTCAAATTAACTGAACTATTAGAGCTGTGTACCATTGCACACATTCTTTGTAGAGTAGCACTGTTCTATAAAAATAATTTTGTCTTATTTAAAAAAAAAAAAAAAACCTGAAAGATCTTGGAATGGCATTTCTTTCCAAAAGAGTAGCCATATTTGAATTTTCTTAGCAGCTTGCTGAGAGAGTGCAAAGCTAACAAGAATCAAAACAGACTCTTTACATAGTTTGTTTGGGTCTAGAAGAAATCTGTCCATGAGCTTTTGTGAAGGGGCCAACATGTCAGCATATGCCTGCCTACAAGTGAGTTTATCTTTCAATTGATTTAGTCCATTCTGGAGAATCAAGATGATGCAAAAGTGTGGCACAGAACCAAGCTCTTTCTCTTTTCACTGAATGAGGTGATAGAAATCTCCTTATTCTTGTGGATCACTTGATTAGAAATAATAGAGTTATAGACTACATTTAAATTTCTATTAGACTTATTTTGTTCATGCTTTAAAATGTTATTAACATATGGTATAATTTTGCAGCAGTAATGGTTGCCAATAGTAAAGAGATAGGATGAATCCAGAGTTCTGCTGCCTTGAGGTTTACATAAAATTTCATGGAACATATTTTCTATTTGTGGAGTCCGAGAAAAGGCTGTGGCCTTCTAGAAATGCATGGAATTAGCCTAAAAAAATAATGAACATATTTTTGAGATGTTTTTACAAATAGCTCTCAATTCTGAGTGTTTCAAACATTTGCATCTCCTATTCAACTTTTCTATTTCTTTGAAGCCTGCTGGTAACACATATAGAGCAGAGCATGAACTGAGGCTAAACTGAAATTAAGCAGCTGCTTCAGGGACACCTAAGGGTTCTATTTCTACAAAGAAAAGATGACCTGCCAAAAGGCCAGAGAAAATCAGAAAGGACCACATGACAACTCATCCCCAGGTCAGTCCTATAGCTAAGCAGTGATTTCTTTGGAAAAGGAGAGCTCCCCATCTCTGCACAGAACATAGGATAACTCAAACACAAAGGACAGAAGTCATTTTTCTCGCTTCTGGAGGGGTTTTGTAACATTGAAAGTATTGGAAGACTACAGCATTGGCAGGTTCTCCCACAGCAATGACTCCAGAACTCTGGAGAACTGTGATGGCAAGTATGAGAGAGGTATAGCCTATTCCTGGCTGGAGAGTGGTCATGCCAAGGTGGCTTGTCCTCATATAGGAACATCTGTGAGCACTGTTGAGGACCACAGAAATACTTGGAGTTGGGGGAAATATCAGGGGAACTGAGATTTTACAGATAGAGTAAAGACATGGTAAAGTACTGAAATATTGGTGTAAAAGGCAATACAATTTTATTCCTAGCCATAAGCTTGTGAAATCTGGGGATATATGATGATTAAAAACCTAAGAAGCCCAAGGAATACACATCTATATATTTTGCTAGTTGTAGTAGATACCCGTATAATGAAGTTTAGAGATGGAAAAAAGATTTTTTTAAAGTGTGTATGGGGGTAGCGGAGTTCTGGTGACACAGTGCCTAAGGCATTTGACCGCTAACAAGAAGGCTGGAAGTTCAAACCCACCAGCCACTCCTCAGAAAGAAGACTGGGCAATCCACTTCCGTAGAGGTACTGCCTCAGAAACCCAAGGAGGGGTCGCTATGAGTCAAAACTGACTTGAAGGCAGTGAGTTTGTTTTTGTTTTGTTTAGTTTTGCTTTGGTTTAACTTCCCACATGCTAATCTTGCTTCTGGTTAAGCATTTTTTGAATGATGTTGGGCTCTGAATGAAACATAAAACATCCCCAAGTTTTAGTTCTGAATTTTAATAACTTTTCTTGAGTAAGACTGTATTTTCCTATGTACATTTGACCCATTCTTCAGCTAAAGAATGGAATCACTTTTGGAATAGGTAAGTTGAAGAGAACCTGTCCAATTCCACCCTTAATATCAGGAAGTCAAGCTTGTGTTGGGTCCATTACTATCAATTGGTTCCCTCTTCTTTTCTTCTCTGTTACTTTCAATTTGTTTGTTTGTTTTTCTAAACAAATGCTATACCTGGTAAACAAGAAAGCTGATTATCAACTGGTATGACTTCCAGTGACCCTTCCCCATTAGCATCTGAAAACTCCTGGCTCTCCACCGTGTCTTCTACTTACCTATTCCCAAAGATGTCTTCTCCCACATTATTATACCTAAATCACCTTTGCATGAGGTGAAGCCTTCCCTAACCTGTTCTTCCTTACATCACATTAGTCTAATGATCATTTCTTTCTCATATTCAAGTAAGTACACCCTTGTACCAAACTTATGAAGTAGAAAAGAACTTAACATGTTCAAAATTTCTAAAAACAGAATGTCACTGGTTCAAGACCATGCAGAGATTTGCACAGGATCAATTGGAGAAATAAAGTTTGGAAAAGACAAAATCTTATAATTCATTGGTGAGAAATTTGAATTTTTATTCCAAGTGTCAGTAAATGAGAAGTATAGATAATATATGCTGAACATTCATGAAGGAACAAGATCATGAGTATGAGTTTTAAAGAAGGCTTTGCAGAAAAAGGGCAAAATCTTGAAAGGGTGGGTAAAATGTTATATAGGAGGCAGAGAAGTCACTGAATTAAAAGTTCCATCTCCAAACAAACCAAACTCACTGCCATCAAGTTGATTCTGATGCATAGTGACCCCTATTGGGTTTCCAATGCGGTATATCTTTACAAAAGTAGCTCCATCTTCCTTCTGTGGAGCAGCTGGTGGGTTTGAACCACCAATCTTCTCATGAATTGTCAAATGCTAGGCACTGTTCCACCAGAACTAGGTGATTCTAAGTAGTAATCCTGCCTGAAATACAAGTGTGTTTGGAAAGAGCAGTAAAAGGTAAGAGTGGAACACCAAGGTGGAGCCACACTATGAAAGGTTTCGAAGGTTGTACTGATGAATTTGCACTTAATCCTTGAGAATTTGCTTTCTCTCATGCTTTTTACTTATTTGCCATGCAGAATCAGCTTCAGGTCCTGTTTGCTCTCCCGATCCATCTGCCTCATGGTAAAAGGATGTATGCATCTGTTCTGAGTCTCTTGTTGCTTTCTCCATGAGGCAGATGGTCTGCTTCTGTTTCCAAATTTTGCCAGAACCCCCTGAATTTTTCATCCTCTGTCCCTTTGGATTTATTGCCAGTGCAGCAACAGATACCATGTGGCTGATGAGTCTAAGGAATAAGTTCAGTAGATGTATTCACCAAGGAGCCATTCCAGAACATTAGCTAATGTCTTTTTCAATAGATAGTATCTTCTGTTCAGAAGATGGAATGGCTAAAGGGAAGGTCAACACAATTTAGATTGGGATTAAGGCAAATTACTTTTATTGGTTCTAATTGTATTTTTATTCCTTTGTTTTTCCTTACTGAAATTATTTCATTTTACATTCAGTTTTTGGATGAATCAAGAGACAAAGAAAGTACAGATAGTTCATCTTAAAAGTTGGTCCTATTATCCTATTCCATATCCACATATATATTTAAATCAAATATGATTAATACCAACCCCACATACTTCTAGTCTGCCTCTCCAACCATGATAAGAGCAATATGAAGGGTCCCTTTCTTCCTTCTTCTTTTTTTTTTTTAATTTATTGTGATTTGGGTGAAAGTTTACAGAGCAAATTCATTTTCCATACAGCAGATCATGTACATTTCGTTTTATGACATTGACTGTAATTCCCCACAGTGTAACAGCTCTCTTTCCACTTCCTCCGTGTTGTGACCTCTTCCTTTTGTCCTTCTTTCCTATCCATTACTGCTACCCAAGCTACCCTGTGCAAACACTGCCCTTCTGTTCTCCCATGATTCGCCACTCTAAGGAGATGACACTCTTTTTTTCCTTAAGGAGCTCTGGTGGCACTGTCATTAAGAAATTGGGCTGGTAACCAAAAGGTTGGAGATTCAAAACCATAAGCTGCTCCATGAAAGAAAGATGAGGCAATCTGCTTCTGTAAAGATTTACAGCTTTGGAATTGGCTGGATGGCAGTGGGTTTGGTTTGATTTTCTTCCTTATTATTTATCCAGAGTGGGAATCTCCTTCTTCCTAGCCTACTATTTACCCTAATCTCTCCTTTATCAATAAGCACAGTGCCCAAGGCACTTGACTGCTAACCAGAAGGCTGGCGGTTCAAACCCACCAGCCACTCCTCAGAAGGAAGATGGGGCAATCTACTTCCATAGTGATACTGCCTCGGAAACCCAAGGAGGGGTTGATATGAGTCGGGTCCTACTTGACGGCACATAACAGCAACAACAACAACACGTCTTGAAAAGAGTAGTCTGATCATAATAAACCACCCATGGCCTTTCCTTGAGTTCCACAACATCAAACTGCTTAAGTCTCTAACCAACCATCATAAACTATATACTACTAACTGACTCGAAGGCACATAACAACAACAACAACAACAACTAACTAAAACTGAGCTGGGTGAGTTTAAATACATTTTCCACTTAAAACAAATAAAATCATGGATGCTTTCCCTAGAGATGGTAAGCCAAAGTCACTTCCACATGCAAGTGAATGTCAGGGTATTTAATCCTGAGGATCAGATTTTCTCCAGCTGTAGGCAACTACATGGCCTACCACTAAGCATAATGTCAACCTCTTACTTTGTATTTTCAAGTCTACAGTTACTAAAAATCATTTAATTAGAATGTATTCAAATCTGATCCAAAAGACACTGAACTATATTACTGATGTGACTGGATAGATTTCTTTCCAGCTAGAATAATTTTTTTTTTCTTTTTTCTGATAACCAAGCACAGATTTCAAGACTTGTATCTTAGTATTGAGAATAAGTGATATGCTTACTGATCTTTCCAGGCTACCCTGAGCTTTGCCCTTACCTTCATTAATGGGTTCATTTGGAAGGTAGATCTAGGAAAGACTGGAGATAAGAAGTGGATGGAAGGAAAGGAGAATTATACTTAGAAATCAAATCTGTGATCATTTCCAGCTGAGAATATCATCTTTGGGAAAAGATAAAAGCTGTTTCTTTTCCTTTTTAAAGCTTAGAATCTTTTCATTTTTTCAGAGTTCAATAAGATATTCACTAGTTTCTTCTAAAGCTTTTGAGATCTTTGCTTCAAACATACCAGTAAAGAACTATGTATTCTTCTTAAATATTATAATACAATTTTTACAAACTAAAAAGTTTTTGTTTAATAGGATAATATTTTTAAAGCAGATCCAAAGATTGGCCAAGAACCCTGGCAGCTCACCTTTATAATACTTACTTGTCAGATAAGATCTTCATTTCATTTCACATACGAAATTATAAGTCTTTTTCCATTTAAAATGTGTTTGGTGGAATGCACACTGATTTACAGTTAAAATGGGGGGGGGGAATCAAAGCAATGACATAGTCCTTCCTTTGTCATTTTCATACTTGCTTTAAAAGTAGTCAGGTAGAGAATATACACATTTCTTTTCCTTATAAGTCCTTGGCATTCATGAGCCAAAGAAGTTTATTTAACATTTTACAGAATCCCAGAATTAATAGCATCTCAGTATCTGGATTCTACTGAGGGGGACATAAGAAACCTGAATTTAAAGGATAAATATGGAAAGGCATAGCTTCAGAAAGCTGAATTAATATATCATCAGGACAAACTTGTCTGTCGGTTTGTCCTACTGTGGTGACATGTACATGTGAGTTTTGAGGCTGAGCCTCTGGTGTTTAAAACCCAGAGAGATGCACCTGGTGCATAGGTAACAGCCCAGTTTATAGACTGAGACAGACTAGGAAGAAGGAAGAGGCCGTCCACTTCT
>NW_006921610.1:12206185-12258484 GCF_000298275.1 Orycteropus afer afer | reverse complement strand
GCTGGTGCGGGATCGGGCAGTGTTTCGTTCTGCTGTGCATGGGGTCGCTATGAGTCGGAAACGACTCGACGGCACTTAACAACAACAACAACAACAACAACAGACAAAACCTCTCAAGAGTAAAATAAAGCCTTTTCTTTTCAAAAATTAAGAAATTTAGGTCTTAACTTTATCATTCTCCAGTCTTTCTCTTTCTTGTGTGTCTTCCCATTCTGGTTTCAACCAGAAGGTTTGAGAGGTAGACCCTAGTTTGATTTTGAAGTTTTTTTTTTTTTTTTTTTTAATGAAAGTAGAATTAAAACTGTTACATTGGTTCAATAGTTTCTATTCCTAGCAAAGACAAAAATCCACATGAGAAGAGTGAACTGGGGCTGGCATGAATTACCACAGACATTTGCTCTTGATTTAATTTTAAAATATATTCATTCAGGATATATTTTAAATGAAGATAGATTGGGCTTTTGGGACACTGAAGTCAAGGTAGTTTATGATGCTATGTCCTCACAATACTGTTCACTCTGTTTTATCTTAAAGAATACGTACCCCTGCAGAATAGATTACTGACACCAGAGTATGAAAGCCAGAGGATTACAACAAGAAGCAAAACTAGTAGGGAGAAAATGTTCTTGCTTTTGTCACAGTACATTTTTAGAACTAAACAGCTGATTTTATTTTCTAATGGAAAAAAAAGAAAAAACTTGTGAGTTTTAATTGTGCTGTGAGGGGAAAAAAAAAACATTTACAATTGAATTCAATTACAACTCATTTGTGATTAAGATTTGGTGTTTAATATTGATGGGATTTATATTTTTTCCTTATAATTGTCTATGGAAGATTCAATATGAACAATATATTGAACATAAAATACATAAATACCCATTGTTTCTTTCTTCCATAAATACTGGATTGGATTTATATTATAAATATAAAAGAATTATTTGTTAAGAGTATTTTAAATAAAAATATGAATATGCATAAATGAAGAGCACCAGAATTCCTGACCAATGAATCTCCCTAAGAAGACATTACATAGCATTTAACTTAGAGACTTACTGGGTTACCTTCAAATAATAAGATCCCTAGGTGGCACAGATTATGATTGGCTGCTAATCTAAAGGGTGCCAGTTCAAACCCACCCAGCAGCACTGTGGAAGAAAAGCCTGGAAATTTGCTAGACTCTTTAGAGTCTAGCCTATGGAGTGGTTCTTCTCTGTATTGTTGTTGTTGTTGTTGTTTGCCGCGAGTCGGCCCCAACTCATAGCGACCCCTCCTTGGGTTTCCGAGGCAGTATCACTAGGGAAGTAGGATTGCCCAACCTTCCTACTCTGTATAGCACATGGAATGTCCACAAGTCGAAATCGAGTCCATGGCAGCAGGTTTGGTTTCAGCTTACAGATAGCAAATCTCTCCATTCCCAAACTTCCACTTTGAAAAACATGAGCAGAAAGATAATTTTCCACACTATTTGTGGAAAATTAGATTTAATTAGTGAGGTTTGATTTAATACCTAAGCAGATCTTTGTCCAACTTTGAACATTATTTTGAGAAACAAAAAATTGTCTTAACCCTTCTAACATTACTTTCTCTTGAAGTGAAAGAATCTACCTTTAGCTTCAGAAGTTACATTTAGTTTGTACATGGGAGAGGAAATGAAACATAATTGCAAACAACCACAACAGCTAAATAAAATACAGTATCTTTATGTAAGAGAAAGCATGATGGCACACAATGTATTTTGAAAATTCATCTAAAAATAATAAGAAACTATTGTATTTTTAAGTGATAAAGTGTAGGATATGATGATCACAAATAGTTTAACAGCTGTACAGGCAAAAGACTGAAAGATATATATAAAATATTTAACAATTATTATTCCTATCATAGAAAATAAACTTTTCCTTTTTACACTTCAAAATTTCCCAATTTCTATAATAAGCCTGTATTATTAAAAAAAAAACTGAGGAATGCACATTGTTTTTATAATAATTAATGTGAATTAACAGTCTCTTCTGTGCAAAAGAAAAACTCTTTCCACCCTGATTGGGAAGAGAAAAAAGAAAATTGGCTTTCTGAGACTCATTTATTATAATTCATTTCCTTGCAAAAGCTTAACAATGAAAGCCAAAGAGAAAGAATCAGGTTAATTAAGATTTTGCTTCACCAAAGCTGAAGCCAGATGTTGTATTCCCTTTGTCCAACAGCAGTGATTTCCTGGCCAAGGCACATTCCATAGGAATCGCTTCATTCATTCAAGTGTCCTCAAACAAGCCCTAGTGTCCATGATTCAGCTAAGAAATGTCCTTTCCCATTTCTCTTCCCAGTAACTTCTGTCACTTAAGACCTCAGATCACATCAATCACTCTTGGGGAAAATACTCCCATAATATTTTGGCATTTAACATATTAATATACCACCAGAGCTCCTATTAATATGAAGAGATTTTATAAATAAAAAATTTACTGAACTTCCTTAAGTACTTTGCAGAAAATACAATCATTTTTTTCAAGTCTGATCAAATATATTTTGTTATATAAGCAGGATTAGGGCATTTAAATTGTTTCTGCATGATTTTCTCAGATCAGAAATGGGAACTGCGTTCTCAGGAGACTGAAGATGGTGTGGAAGGGATAGACTATGCTTTAAAGAAGAAAAACTGAGAATATTTAGAACAGAATGGGAGAACCCAGAACAAAGTAGAGTTGAAACTAAAACAAAAGTTTTCATAGAAAGAATAGTGAGTAATGAGGCATGATCAGTTGCCATTGAATTGATTCTGACTTGTGGTGACATTGTGGGTATCAGAGTAGAACTGTGCTCTGTAGGGTTTTCATTTGCTGATGTTTTGGAAGTAGATTGTCAGCCCTTTCTTCTGAGGTTGTTCTGAGTGGACTCAAATCTCCAACCCATCAGTTACTAGTTGAGCACAATAACTGCTTGCACTACCAGCAACTCTGATGGGGCATTACTGGGTGAGAATTTCAGATAACACGTGGAATGTTAGGTATTGTTTGAAACAGCAACGGTTAGAAGTCAGACAATATTGAAGGGCTGGAGTGTACAATGTGAGTTTATGCACTATTTGAAAAACCTTAAATAGTTTCTATAATGAAGATACTCAGAGATACAATAAAACCTGCAAAAGTTGGAGCCTGTGTAAGCTGGAACCTGTGGAACCAGTGAAACCTGTCAGAAAAGGAAAATTCAAATATTTCCCACTAAACCAATAAAAAAGTGGTAAGACTATACCCTATCAAAGGTGGAAAATTTGTGAGATCTAGAAAAACAAGGCAGTCCCATCAAGAATCAGTTCTCACAGTTTTCACTGTATGTATTCTGCAGTTCACCTGAATTTCCCCCTTTGGCTATAAAAGAAAATTCAATGATTCATCTTTAACTAGTGTGCTTGGTCCCTCCTTCAATAGGCTACCAAGTGACCTATCCTAACTCTCATAGAATGGTCAACAACACAAGCATACAAGTATTTCTTTATTTAACCTTTCTATGAGAGTGAACAAAAAAATTCAAAAAATAAAATATCATCTGATCCCAAAATGAACATTTATACTGAAACTGAAATAAATGCAATCAATCTTATCCATTTATTCATCTGCCACTCATTTTTACAAAATCTAATGTACAACTTGGCATCAAGATAGAACAAAATTTGTTAAAAAAAAAAAAAGTGACATAGTTCTAGCCTTTAAGAAATTTAAAATATAATAGACAAGAAATGCATTTGAAATATTTTCAATAATGACAATATTGGCCAAACCAGTCCCTTCAGATTGAATGGCGTCACCACTGCTATTCTTTCCTTGTTCATTGTCTGAAAAGCACACCCTTCCACTTCCACCCCTAGCAAAACACCATGTTCTTTGCAAAAAAACAGAATACAAAAAGTAGATTCAGCACTTGCTAGCTTCTCTGTCACTGTAGAATCCTTACTTGCTTCTAAAAAGGTGCAAAAGAGGGGCTGAGAATGAGAATAACCATCTTCATTTATTGAGCATTTACTATATGCATTAAAAAAAAACAAAAAACAAAAACTCACTGTCAATTGGACTTACAGCAACCTCTCCTTGGGTTTCTAAGGCAGGATCTCTACAGAAAGAGATTGCGCAATCTTCCTTCCAAGGAGTTGCTGGTAGGTTTGAACTGCCAGTTTTCTGGTTAGCAGTCAAATGTCTTAGGCACTAAGCCACAGGACCTCCTTACTGTATGGGTAACACTGCACTAAAAATTTTAATGTTCATTGAACTAGTGAGCATTTCCTGAACTTGACCCAGATCTATGGGGGGAAAAAAATTATCTGGCAAAGGATCAGGTTGATTATTAAAATAGGATATTTTGATCTTCATGATGCTAATATGCTAGTGCCTAAGTTCTGGTGGTGCAGTGCCTAAGGCATGTGACAGCTAACCAGAAGACTGGCAGTTCAAATCCATCAGCTACCCCTCAAAAGGAAGGTTGGGCAATCTACTTCGGTAGTGATATCACCTTGGAAACCCAAGGAGGTGTTGCTAAGAGTCAGATCTGACTCCTCAGCAGTGAGGTTTTTATTTATTTATTTATTTTTTAAGGCACGATTGCTAACTAGAAGGATGGTGGTTCAAACCCACCAGTTACTCCTCAGGAAGGAAGTTGGGCAATCTACTTCCATAAGTGATACTGCCTCAGAAACCCAAGGAGAGGTTGTTATGGGTTAGATCTGACTCGATGGCAGTGAGTGAGTTATTAGAAAATATAGAGTTTGTGACTCCATAGTTATTTAAGAAAGAAGCTAAGGACAAGAGGATCAGACAGTCACTTGCCTAAAAGCCAGCAAAAGAAGTCTCCCAAACTGTTAGCCTATGAGAGGGCAAATAATAAGCCTATTACATGGGACAAATGATTAATATACTTGGCTGCTAACCAAAAGTTTGGAGGTTTGATGTTCAAGTCCATGCAGTGGCACCTTGAGAGAAAGGCCTAGCTATCTCCCTCTGACAAATCAGCTATTGCTAACCTTGTGGAGCACAGTTCACCACAAGTCAGATTTTACTCAAAGGCAACGTTTTTTAAGTGATCAACAGAGTTTGAAACATAGAGTGAATGGATGAAAAATAATTCAAATCTCGAACAGTTTTAAAGGGTAAAATACATCTTTGTCTGGTTAGGTCCATTGTTGTTGTTCTTACATGCCGTGGAGTCGGACCCGACTTATAGCGACCCTTCCTTGGGTTTCCAAGGTGGTATCACTACGGAAGTAGATTGCCCAGTCTTCCATCCAAGGAGTGGCTGCTGGGTTTGAACTGCCAGCCTTCTGGTTAGCAGTCAAGTGCCTTAGGCACTACACTATCAGAGCTCCTGTTAGATCCATTACTCTCCGGCATCTCTTGTGTCTCTCATCACTCTATATTTTCTTCAGATTTGAGTTCTATTTAACTGTTCAACACTTGATTTTCTTTATTTACCCGAGAAATATAAAATTGTGTTCATAAACACTTGAAAACACTTTTTGAACTCTGACCTTCTGAAGCCCACTTTTCAGTTGTGTTTGTCTCCAACCCCAAGGCTGGTAATAACAGAAAGTGTGGATGGAGAAAACAGTTGCCTTTATCCCACAGCTATAAAAATAGTGGCCTGGCTATGGTTCCAGTGTACCTTTGATTCAGAACTACTTAGAAATAATGGAAAGACTATATAAGAATTTGTGATGTGGTACTCCCCATTAGCACGCAGAGTGAAAGAAATCTATGCATATCAATTAAAGCACAAGAGTACATCTTTCTCAAAGGATTTATAACCCCAATTATTCCAATAACTGTAGAATTTGCTACTATATTCTCACTTCATTGCCTTGGACTATGGAAAATGTAATCACAAATGGTGGGTCTTACGTCTTGGTCACATCCTACAGATGTTTTCTGAAGCATGAAAAAGTATTTGTAAAATTAGGAAATACACATTTACCAGTTGCCATGTAGTCAAGTGTGACTCATGATGACCTCATGTGGATTTTCAATGGCTGATTTTTTTAAAGTAGATTATCAGGACTTTCTTCCAGGGTGATTTGAGATGCACTCCAATCTCTACCCATTGGCTTAGAGGCCAAGCATTTTAATTACCCATTTGTATCACCGAGGGGTCCATATACATTGTAGTATAGATTTCTGACTTCTGTTGGACGTTACCACTGGATGCAACCAAGTGTTGCTGAGTAAAATCTGGTCCTTTGAGAGAGGGTACATAATTTCTGCTTTGTCACAGTTCCCACAACATCCTACTTTTTACTCCAGACTTGCTTCACTCATTTAAATGGTGGCATAGTGCCTAAGGCATTTGAATGCTTACCAGAAGGTTGGCAGTTCAAATTCACCACCCACTCTATGGAAGGAAGACCAGGCAATCTACTTCTGGAAGGATTTACCACCTTGGAAACTCAAAGGGGGTCTCTATGAGTCAGAATTGACTGGATGCCAGTGAGGTTTTTTTTTTTTTTGGTTTATCTCTGGTGGCACAGTTGTTAAGGCATCCTGCTGCTAACCAAAAAGTAGGTGGTTCAAGTGCATTAACTACTCTTAAGGAGAAAGACAAGGCAGTCTGCCATCTGTAAAGACTTACAGCCTTAGTAACCCTATGTGGGCAGTTCTACTCTGTCCTGTAGGGTCTATATGAGTTGGAAGCAACTCAAGGCAGGAGGTTTCATTTTTGGTTTTTAGTGACACAGTGGTTAAATGGTCAGCTGCTAACTGAAAAGACAGTTTGAACCAACCTACCAGAGGCTTCATGGAAGAAAAATGTGGCAATCTGCTTCCATAAAGACAAAGCAGCCTTGGAAACTTTATGAAATAATCCCACGCTGTTCTATAGGGTCAGTACAAGTAGGAATCGACCCTACAGCATCAGGTGTGGCTTTACCTCTAGCTGCATTTGAATTCACAATTCTAGGTGTAGATTCTGAAATGAAATTCATGGTTTTTGAAAGTAGAAACCATCTAGTAAATTAAATGGCATGGTCCCTGTAGCATAGATGTGACAAAAAAAAAAAAAAAAAACAGTGCTTACTTGCAAATTAATACTTAGTTAAAAAACCCCAAAAAGATAAAACCTGGAATATTTTGGATCTTGGCTTTGCAAATCAAGTATGTGAGTTAACTCCATTTTCTGCTGTGATGAATGGTTACATTGTATTTCAAATCATTTGCGTGGTGAAATCACAATACCTTGGGTATGTTAGAATTATGTATACTCTAAAACTGAGAGCCAATTTTCACAAGCCATTACATTTAGAGGCAGGTATTTGATGTATTAAGTTCTATAGCTTTCCTCTATTCTGAATCGATATGTGCTGAAAAAAATCACAGCTTTTGTTCTCCAAAGCAAGCTGCAATTTGCATTGTTTCCATTAGATGGCACAGAAGATTTTTAAGGTATAAAACAAACAGGAGCAGACAAAAGTTCTATGCTGCCCTGATAAGCTAGTTGTAAACACAAACAATTCCTGTTCCACCACTAGCACCTTTGGAGCACAAATCTAATCTAAAATATTTCTAGGGAGGTGTTATTTTGTAACTCATGGATAATTTTTCTAAATACACTAAGAAAATATAACATCAGTGTCTTCACCCTTGAGCTCTATGGTTCCTCAGTTTATAGTCTTGATTCCTTACCAAACTGAAGAAACACTAATATTGTGAAAGATTAAGGAAAAAAGCAAGACTCAAAGCTAAATCCCAGGATAAGTTAAGCAAATAAATTTGCAGATGTGTATAATTACCAGAGAATTTGTTGCCAATCCATTTATAGTCATTTTTGTCCAACTGCCCTGAGTCTTCCAACTCCCAGTGATACTCCCCCTCACACCTTTGGTAACTTAAGATAGCAAAGGGGTTTTAGTAGTTGGATATACTGGAATTTAGTTATATCCAAGATCTTATATTATTCTAAGTGCCAATATTCTGATCATTGTACATCTTCATTTGAGATTTTTGGGGACTCTTGAGATTTTGAAAGGCTTTTTTTTTTAAGATTCTGGAATAAAGTTTCCCACCCTCATTTCACTGAAAATTAAAAGAATTCAGCTAAGCCCTGCACATTGTTTGAGACATATGTAGAAAAAGATTTTGAGGTTGACTGTCAAGCTACGTGTTGACCTGTTTCAGATATCTTTAATTCTTCACTTCACATGATGAAAGACTTAACAAAGCCCTAGGAAACTCCAGGCACTAGCCAAAATGCAGGCACAATGTTTTATATAAAGAGGAAGACAGTTTGTTACCAGGTCAGAAAGTTTAGCAATCTTGAAGCAAATTCTCTTGGACTGATAGTAAAAGTGTACAATATTTGTAAACTGTTCATTTAGTCTGTTGTTGTTGCGTACCATCCAGCAGATTCTGAGTCAGGGCTACACTGTGTGACAGAGTACAACTGCCTCACAGGGTTTTTTTTTTTTTTTTTTTTTGGCTGTAATCTTTATGGGATCAGATTCTTAGGTCTTTCTCCTGTGCAGCTGTTGGGTGGGTTCAAGCCAGTTACCACATTGACTGTTGTACCACCCAGGGACTCTATGCTCTTCTACACAGTAGACTAAACATTGCAGTTTCAAAACCAGGCTACCTTGGGAAACCATCTTGAACTTAACGTAGAGCCATGGTGATAATGCTGAAAACAGAACTGCTTCAACCCTATCTTTACGGGGAAGAGAACATGGGAAACAAAAGGAAATTCTAAAGAAATAATGGGAGCAGAGGGGCTACATTTCCTTCTGTGCTCTTTCCATCCCCTTTGAGATAATCTGTCAATACTAAAAATATGAAGTTATTATTTGCACAATATGAAGGCCTACTTCAGAAGAAATGAAATCATTATAAGGTGAATTAAGGACTCAAGGTAAAATCTGCACACCTTGGAAAAAAAGAGTACAGTGAACAATGAGTCATTGTTCCAGAGGATGTCTTGGATACAGAACAATTAGAAATTAGAGGATCGTAAGCTTAGCTGAGGTGTCTTATTTAAAATTGGAAAAACAGAGGGAGCAAGCCATTCAAGGTCTTTATTTAACGTACATCTATAGATATTAGAACTTTCTCTTAGTGCTAATGGCAGATTGCACTTAGAACTATTAGCACAGCTTATCAATTTGAAGAAAATAAAAATTTAACTTAAATTTGACTAGGATAAAGAAGAATATTATGACATTCATTCAGACACTGGAAAAGGTATCAAAATCTAAGTTCAGCCCCTGTTCTTACTTACACTGAGTTAAAATTTGTCTAAATTTTCCTTTCATTGATTCTGTTTATGGCCCCCAAAACAGCTACTGGAACAGGCACATAGTATAGTGATATTCCTGACTTTTACGAGGATTTTGTAATTTTTTTTTCAGACTCATAGCACACACACATAAACATACACATCTTTAAGTCCAAAATTCTGTGATCTTTTAATTTTTCATTTTATAAATACTTCATAATTATAATTGCATCCTTTTGATCATGCATCCTTTTTCAAATAGGCACTTAGAATAATACAAGATCTTAGCTGTAACTGAGTTCCAGTTTATCAAACTACTGAAAAATGTTTGCTATCTTAAGTTACCAAAGGTGGGAGGGGAAGTATCATTGGAAGTTGGAAGACATGTTCACTTATAAATAATAAAAACTGTGAACTTAATGGTAAGACAAAAGCACTAATACCAACCCAATAAAACAAGAAAAAATTTTAAAAAGTAAGGCTGACTTCGAACTAATGGGCAAGAAGAAAAACACTAAAGCACTAATACAGAAAGTTAAAAAAAAGGAACATTTGAAACTAATTGATTATCTGGTTATTGGAATCAAACAATCTAATTTTCACTTTTAGTTTTTTAGTTACTACTTTTTATTCAAACCTGAAAAGAAGGCATGTGGTTGGATTGATAAAATCAGACATCACTTTTTATCCCCCACTCTAAGTTCTTTTTAAAATTTTGCTCTTTTTTGTTTCTTGGTGGAGAAAATAATTTGGAGAGAGAGATTTAAGAGAAAGATTAACCATTCTTTTGTGATGAAAGTCTTTTGGATGTGAAAACTTGGTTGCCAATCCAGTTTGGGTTTAATTTATGCTATGGACTGTCTTGCCCAATGCTAGAGTTAGAGTTGGACTGATGGGACAGCAGCCATCACTTCTGATCTCAAGGCAAACAGTAATGGAAACATGGAATGGAGTGAGACAAAAGTTCAAGTGTCCAATGAAAAACAAAATTAGCTGGTCCATATAAATGTTGAAAACCTGATCCTAGAATTAATGGCAACAGCAGGTTTTCTTTTGTTTTTAAAGAAAACTTTTCAAGCTGTTTTCTGAGAAACACCTGTACCATACAAGCTATAAATAGATGTTCTGAAAGAGAGAGAAAGATTTTATGATTAAGTGAGTTTGTTAATCTCTGGAAACATTATATTCCTCTTTGAGACTCATAACATGCATTACCCTAGTAATGGTTCTGAAAAATTTGCTGTAGAGAACCCTGGTGACCTAAACATTTCCATACCTAATTGCCCATCACAAAATCTACCATGACATTTTAGTAACTCTAGTTTTAGGCTTTTAAGGGCAAGTGTTATTATTTGTTACCATCCAGTCAGCTCCCAACTCATGGTGACTCCATGCAGAGCAGACCAAAACACTTGCAATGTCCTATGCCATCCCTATGCTCGGTTGTAAATTGGACCATTGTGATCCATAGTGTTTTCATTGGCTGATTTTCAAGCTCAGATCCCAAGCCTTTCTTCTTAGTCTGTCTTAGTCTGGAAGCTTCACTGATACTTGCTCGATTTCATGATCAGCACGCAATCATCCACACTGCCCTGGAGGGTCATTGTCCAGAAAGCAAACCCAGGTCTCCCACATGGAAGACAAGAAAATTAAACTAGTAAATGTAAACAGATTCTAGAGAATAACTACTTCCTGTACATAATTTTTAATCCACCATTACACAATAACTAGAAGATCATATAGCAATTACTAAAAACCAGGGCAACTGATTTGGCTATCTTCTCAGGATGTTAACAAATGATTTCAGTCAGGAAAAAAAAAAGTCACATTTCAATTCAGTTGCATAGGCTAAAGTGTGCAAGACAATTTTACTATGAAATCTGTGAAGACTGCCCTTGACTTCTTGAAGAATCTCTTTTCTGCATTTTAATACTTCCTTCTGTGGACTTCTACCATCATACCCATTATTCTTCAAAGGAAAGGAATTTTAAGTGCCATTGAACCTTTGCATGAAGAGAGAATATGTTTGTGCTGTTTTTATCATAGGTTCTTACATATTAAATATTTTAGCAATTGATGAAAAATAAAATAATCTTTCTCCATTAAAGGAGTTTTAGATATCCATTAAAAGTGGGGAGAAGGGACTGAAAATGGGAAATTATATCATACATGGATCTATTATTAATCTGATTTATTTTTATTTTACAATTACCTCAATACAAAATTAAGCTACAGCTAATTCTTTATATCTTACAATTTAAAATAAATGGATTTATCTCATGATTAAGTATTTTAAGTATGAGGAAATCTACGATCCCTCTGTGTAAATATAAATACTCTCATAAAGTAACATTGACAGTAAATGAACAAGATTTTGTCATAAATAGATTTTATCAAGTGAGAAAGCTTGCCTAAACAAGCATTGGCAATTCTGTTCAAATATGTGTATGAGTGACACAGATTTCTCAATTCACTTCCCTGGATTTCTTCAGGGCAAATTGTCAGGTGGATTTGCAACAGAAGACCAAGATTGTATTTTGTTTTCATTTTCAGCTAGCATTAGTGCATTTAATATTTTTCATTCACCATTTTGTAAGGTCTTCTCAGAATGTATAAGGGAGAAATGTATCAGATGGAAAGATGGATGCAGGACAAACCCAAGGATAGAGGATAAATCAAATGGTTCAGAGTACAAAAGATCACATAATAAGTGAAGTTCCCAAATGAGAAGTCTGTCCAACAGTTTATTACCTGTAATGATTCATCTTCATCTCTCACAGACTCTTTGAATAACCACGTAAGAATCATTATGTAAAGAAAAAGGTATGTTACTTGGAAACAAAAATCGTGATCAAAGAATAAAGGCAAGGACTGAAGAGAATAAGCAAGAGATGCTCACTAGCAATGTGAACTCAAGGAAACTACAGCTTGGAATCTGATTACTGGGGTAAACAAAATATTAAAGCCGAAGTACAGGCCAAGCTGGCCCAGGGCAACCTTATGAAGTAAGAGGTCTATCTTTTCTACTCATATATATAGGCTCACCTAACTGGAGTCTAGAGTCAAGATAGGACTTGTGATTTGTTCAGGTGCCAAATTGTGCTTAGGATACCAGGATGCTGTTTCTATTTTTGTTGCTTCCATCTCCACTCCACATCCTTAATGTTGGCCATAAACTCAGGAAATTTCCCATTCAATGATTCCAAGATGGCTGCCAGCAAGAAGTGGGACTGCATGCTTCCTTTGTTTGTTTCTAGCAAAGATGAGGAGAGTCTCTATCCTAGTATTCACAGCAATCTTCTAGGTTCTCCCTGATTTGACAAGCGTAGAACATGACCAGTATCTTTGGACCAATGAACATGTCCAGGGAAACATAGTGTGGTGAGGGACTGATTTAGATCTAAGTTAGGTACCCATTCCTAAACTTTTCTCTATAGCCATAGGATGGGTTACTCAGATTCACTTAATGCAATAAGGGTCTAGCTCTGCAACTAGGAGTGGGGTCAATCCCACCCAATCACATGGTGAACAGTAGGGTAAAGGCAGGGAGCATTGCTAACAGAAACAAGGATTCTGTACCAGGAAGGAAGGGATACAGCACTGGGCAGCAAACAAGGGAAAATGGAGCCCCGTTATAAAACTTCTTAGAGATCTGACCTTTGATCCTAGGTCCAAAACCAACCAAACCCACTGCCATCTAGTTGATTTCAACTCATAGCCACTCTATAGGAAAGAATAAAATTGCCCCCAATGCGTATCCAAGGCTGCAAATCTTTACGGAAGTGGACTGCCTCATCTTTCTCCTGAGGAACCACTGGTGGGTTCAAATTGCCAACCTTTTGGTTAGCAGCTGAACCGTTTCACCACTGTATCACTGCACCACCAGCCAAAATTCCATTTCTTGAGGCCTTAAATTCAGTTAGCCTCTTTATTCATGTCTTTGACTTTATCAAAATATGAATTGGTTTAACCTCTGAAGCAACTCAGAACCCACTTGAAGACCTACTTGAAGAAATATTTCTGAAAGAAAAAGCTCCTTTGGTAACTTATTTGCCTGTATTGCATATGTGTATGTGTATGTATATATATATATATATATATATATATATATATATATATATATATATATATGGGGAGAGAGAGAGAGAGAAGGAGGTTTATATCTATCTATATTTATGTATATATATATAAAGTGTAGGATATGGTATCTAAAAAATTAATAAGAAATTATAAGAAGATCGCTTTAAAACAAAAGCAATAATTTGGCTAAAACCTGGATGTTTTAGATTTTATTATTATATAGCAATTCACTCTCATTTTAGCAGCTTAAAACAATATCTGTTTATTATGTCATAGTCTCTGTGGGTTAGAAGTCTGTCAGGGCATGGCTGGATGCTCAGCTTAGGGTTTCACCAGCAAAAAATCAAGGAACAATCAGAGCTGCAGCTCTCCTCTGTAGCTTGGGATTCTCCAAGTTGATTGGTTATTGATAGAATGCAATTCCTTGTGGCCCTAGGATGGAAGTCAGTGTTTCCTCGACACATAGCTCCTTTTATCTTCAAACCAACAAGGTACATCAAGTCTTTCTTGTGCTTCAACTGTCTCTGACATCTTTTCTGTTACTAGGGGTTTATTTAATTGTATCAGGCCCACCTAGATAATCTAAAAAACATTCCCTATTTTAAGGTCAGCTGATTAGTAAACTTAATTATCTCTGCAAAGTTTCTTTTTCAGGTAACCTAATCACAGGAATGACTGGAGGTGAAGATCACGAATGCCAAAATTCTACCCCCATCCTGAATAAGTTTTATTTTCCACACTGGTAAAAGCAAGTGAAATGGAGAAACAAGCATAGGGAGAAACCCAAGTGTGACTTTTTCATCTTTAATATTTTGGCAAATAACATTCTTATATCTGCTGTATGTACATACACATGTAAATTACCAAAAAGAAAAAAAAAGATAAAAGATGCTGAAACTTTTCATTTGTTCTGATTTAGCTTTCTGAAACCTCTGTTCTACAGATGAGGAATCAGTAATAAGGACAACTTTTTGAAAGAATCTGCCTGCATTTATCTTGTGTTTCTTTTTTGTCAGACAGTACAAAGAAAATTAAGGTTTTTCTCTTCTTTGCTATACATATAATACTCAGAACTGAAAGCTTAATTAACTTGTCAGAATTATGGCATCTCTTTTCTTGAACTGCTGTATCCACCTTCCCAAAAGATTTTAAAAAGGAAGAATAAGCCTCCCCAGCATCTTAACTGGAGGAAGCGCACATCCACAGCAATCTTGCCCTCAAATATGGCTTCCTGTCATTACCAGTGGCGTTTTCATCCATCTGAGTGAGCACACGCTTTCACCATTTGTCAAGAAACGTCTACAGTGCAGAACACCAATTGTTCCATGAAGTAGGGCCCGTCAGATTGCAAAGAGGAAGCAAATCAGAGTAGCTAATTACCATGTACCACATTCATCTTTTTCAGGAAGACAAAAAAAAAGAAAAGAAACAAAATAGTAGACAATTCCAGTGTCACATGTAAGTTAATTTTCATTTTCTCACAGTTGACTTCTTAACTTTCTATTGCCTCCAAAAGTGATGTTCTCAGGAGCATCTCAAATATTGGACCAGATCTTCTCAATGTGTAAGCTTTCCCCTGGGTCTAAATTATTCACCTTTGAAAGCTGTATGAACTTCCAGAGGCTAAGAGATTGAGTGTAAATTGCTTCTTCACTTACTAAGTATAATTCTAGGGATTTGAGGTACTTCTGTCTAATGAAAAAGGTTGGCAGACACTTTTTATTTTTCAATCTTTTATAGTCACTTAAAAAAAATACACTGGAACTTAGCTTTTCTAGGAAATACTTGCTGATACAATCTCAAATCTACTGGTAACTCCTTCATTCTGGAGTTTATGGGTTTGATTTTCTCTGTATTTACATGCTGGTGTCACTGCATTGGAGCTCTGGTGGTGCAGTGGTTCAGTGCTCACCTGCTTACTGAAAGCTTGGTTGTTCGAACCCACCAAACTGTTCCATGGAAGAAAGATGTGGCAGTGTGCTTCCATAATGTTTACAGCCTTGGAAACCCTATGGAGCAGTTCTACCCTGTCCTATAGGATTGTTGTGAGTTGAAATTGATTCAATGGCAATAGGTTTTGGGATTTTTTCTAGTCATTGAGTTATTTGATAAAATTCCTTATATCAGTTTGTACCAGGACATTTCGCCTTATCAACTGAGCCACAATATGTATAGGAAAAGAGACCATACTTTTTATTACTAATTATTATCAATTATTGTTATTTGGTTGATGATTCTTCTAGTATCTTGGGTTGTTAAATATAAAATCATCAAGTTATGATTTCTGAAATTCTACACAATAAATTAGTAAGAGTACTGAAGAGAAGGCACTTCATTATTAAGAATTCATGTCTTTTGAGTGTCTATTGGATTTAGATTCCTCTTCTGGACACTTTTGACTTCGGCTAACCCATGGTCCAAACTTTATTAGCTAATATTCGTATCTGTCTTCCAGTAAGCAGACATTCATCTCTAGAAACTATATTCTCTTGTACAAATTATTTCCTTGTTCGTCTTGCTTTTCACCAGAGGGAAACTAATGGTTTATAGGATATATAAGATATCTTTTTCCAAACCATAAATGGTTGCTTAGAACAAAGATTTATCATCATTCAACAAGTTCACAGGAACAAAAAAAGTTGGTAGATAAAATATGCTTTAAAGAAAGAAAGTGAATGAGTTTAAAACAGCTTATAGTGGTAAATACCTTAGCAGGGAAAAAAATATTAGGTAATTTACAAATTAATTTGGGTACATTTTTATTTCTATCACGGGAAAAAAAAAGGAAAACTTGGCTAACTTAAGATGACCCGTATTCAGAATGTCCTCCACCAATGCACAGGGTAGATTTTGAAAGGCTGTCTATAAACTCATTTACATGTAGGTCCAAAGAATTACTATACACTGGGCATGGTATACCATCTGTTTGTAGAATGCAAAGTTGACAAGTTTTTTTTTTTCTTTGGACTGTGACTATTTCTTTTATCTATGTGCGTTTTTAAGTGGAAGTTTTATAACTAGAGGGGCTCTGTGTCATGATTGAAGTGTCAATATATATAAATATTTACCAACTTTATCATTTCTTTTTGGCATAATAAACAAACAAAAATCTCAGTGGCTTCCAACAACTTTCAATTTTGCTCAGGAGTCTATGGGTTGGCTAGATGGTTCTAAATTGGCTGACGTGGGCTGAGCTTGTTCATGTGTCTGTGACTAGCTGCAGGTCTACTGGGAGCTGGCCAGTTTAGAAAGGCCTCAATTGAGATGATTTGTCTCTATTCTGCATGGATTTTTGTCCTCCAGGAGACAAGCCTACTGTATGAGGGCTTGTTCTTATGGTGTATATAAGTGTCCAGGAGAAAGAGCAAAACCACATAAGTTTTCCTGAGGCCTATAAAACTGTATTGTTGTTGTTGTTGTTATGTGCTGTTGAGTCAGACCCGACTCATAGTGACCCCTCCTTGGGTTTCCGAGGTGATATCACTACAGAAGTAGATTGCCCAACCTTCCTTCTGAGGGGCGGCTGGTAGGTTTGAGCCACCAGCCTTCTGGTTAGCAGTCAAGTGCCTTAGGTACTATGCTACCAGAGCTCCTTATAGATATAGAACTGTAGGATCATTATTTCTAACCTATTCTATTGGCCAAAGTAAAACCACAAAGCCAGCCAAGGTTCAAGAGTTGGAGAAAGGAACTCCATCTTCTGATAGGAGGAGCTGTAAAGTCACATTGCAAGCGATGAAGAAATAAGAAAACAATCATTAAGCATTTTGCAATCACTAGTACACCAATCATATAGGTAATATTCTAAAATGCTAGAGGCAAGTGAGCCACATTTTCCCTTATTACATCAAATAAAGAAAAAAAAAGTAATTCAAACAAATAATTTATCACAATTAAAGAAAAAAAAAAAAACCTAATAAACGTGCCATGGGACTTATTTGTTATACAATGTTAGCCCAATTTTCTCTCCTCTACAAGTATAAATAACTTTTAAAAGCCCATGAAGTTCAACCAAGTAAGAATTTTGCATAAGAAAAAAAAATACCTCTGTCCATGCCTTGCTTATATGTTTTTTGAAGCTAATAGAGCAGTATCTTTAGAAAGGGGGAAATTTTTTCTTTCATAGAAGGTACATAAATAAATCTAGTAATACCTAAACCCACCTTGGCTTTTAGAGAGCCCAGGTTTAACCATATAGTTCTGTCTTTTCATAAACTCCAGGACTATTTTATGTAATTGCAAGCTCACAGACCCCTTCTTCTGATACCCTGTTGAAAAATTCTATTCTCTATTCTCATTATGAATAGTGCACAAAAATCTTAAATTACTGAGTCCCAGTTTATTTCTACACATGTAACTAATTAGATTTAGCTTTTTATTATTATTTTTTTAATGTGGTATGCCAGGGCAATGGGCTGACTGAAAATATTTTATGCCAGACATTTTCTTAACCATATGAATATTTGGGAACAAGACAGTTTTGTGAAAGCATCTTTTGTTGTTAGCAAACATGTCCTCCGTGAAGAAGAAAACTTTTCACTGGGGACTAAGAATAGACTATTCCACTTGCATTGTAATTGAGAAAGACATAATCTTTCAAGTCACTGCAGCTCTCATTTACTACACTAAAAGGGTAACTTATGAAACAAGTGTTGCCCACATGGTGCCATATGGCCTTATGCACAACCCTGTCGCTGTAAATAAAATGAAATATGACCTATCCACATTGGGTGTGTTCCTTAAGAATAGTGTTTCATCCCAGATTTCCAATAAAAAGTTCCTTTAGGGAAATGAGTGTTAACAGAAAACACCTTTCTTCAAAACACACAACAGTAAAAAGCTTTCTTGTGCATGGCAAGCAAATAGCTATGCCAGTTGGACAAAAACTCTGATTAAGAAAGAGAGAATTCACAATGCCCCAGATGTTCTTCTGCTTACAGCTCCCCTACTTTTAACTTCTCAGACATATATGTGAGAGTAAGGAGAGTGATAAATCATCCATATTAGTAGAATCCTGCTAGGAAGAATTCTAAGTTTTTCTAAATCAGAAGGATTTATTATCTGACTAGCAATTCAGGCAGTGAATGGAATAGTCCAACTGGCTTCTTTCTGTTGCTTTGATAATCATGTCAAATACCTAACAATGTGTATTATATGATAGGGTGATCTGGTAGAAAAAACATATCATAAATTAGAGGAACTTTCATTGACTAGCTTTGAGACTTCAAATAATTCATAGAATTGCCTCAATTTGGTCATCTCTAAAGGGAGCAATGAGGTCTCCTGTACCTACTTCAGATGAATGGGGTAATTATGAAATAAGTAAATGAATCTCTAAATGTTACTAAAAGTTCTAAGGAATTTAAAAGATCACTATAATCATTATATGGAAGGCAGAGCAATGGGGTAGGAAAAGCATTTGGGTTAGAAATCAGGATTTTAATCCCAGCTCTACTCAGAACTAGCTGGATATCCATGGGCAAGTCATTTTAACAGTATGGACCATACATCTTCATTGAGCAAGCACATGATATGTATAGCCAGAAGAAAATGAGGTTCTGGGAAACAAGAATAAATAAGGCAGTCTCTGCCCTAGAGGAGTTTACAGTCCAGTGGGAGACAGAGGTGTATAGAGTTGAAGATGATATAATGTGATGGATTATAAAGGTTACTATATACTCTGTTTAGTGAGCATGGGGGAGAAGTGATTCCTGTTCCTTAGGGGAATCAGGGAGAGTCCTACAAAGGAGGTGACATTTTAGCTAGGTCTTAAAGGGTGAGTACGTGTTTCCCAGACAGCAAGGAGGGAAGAGATAGGAGATGGGGCTGGAAAGATTGAGCTGTGAAGACTCACATATGCTAAGGAGTTTGGACACCAAAGTACTGCTGATATCAAAATATCTGTAAATTGCAGTTATAGCCAGCTACAGATCTGACATCACTAATAGATCATTTGCAGGTCTACTGAAATATCAATAGTAGTGAAGGGTATAAAACCAAGAGCCTGTTAGGCCTAGCCTCACTATTAACATCTGTAGCCTTCTTTCCTCTTTCCACTGGGTTATCTACCTTCCACTTGCAGAGCAAGTATGCTAGGAGACTTGACCTTTGGTTTGAGCAGAGGTCCAGTGGTAGATGTGTTCTCAGGAGCTCCAACACAATGCTCAACATCTTCTCATTATTGTTGCTGAGTCACCTCTGACCTTCAGCTCCAGTTCTATCTTGTAATAAGATCCTATCACCACCATCCCAATCTGATTTCATATACCTTGGTTCTTGCCTTGAGAACTTGTAGTTTGAACTTAAGATGCTCTAGGAAATTTAGGGGCCTTCTTACTGCTTATCATCCACTTTGTCCAAATCTTGTTCTGCTGATAAATATCTTGGATGGCCACTGAGTGATCTAATCAAATGCAAAATATTTCTCTCACTTAGATTTCTTTTACTAATCATTACTATGTTCAACTCACTTGCCAAGGGAATCTTACACTTCCTGTTGGACCTCTATGACCTGAACTGTTCACAGGAGTCTTTTGTCACACTCTTTAATTATTGTTCTGTATTCTACATTTGATTTTTGTCTTAATACCCAAAGGTGGGTTTATCCTCCATAACCTCCTTCATCCCAGCAAGTGGCTTTAGCTCTAGATATTGGACCCCCCCTCAGTGCTACCTTCTTTCCCTTCCAGCTAGCCATGTCCATCCAGTCCAAAACACAAGATATGACATACACTGCAAAACAAAAATAAAAGATAAAAAAAATAAAAATATTTCATACTGTGCATGATGTCCTCCAAACTCAGTTACTTGAGATTCATATTAAAATTGAAAATATTTACTAGTGGGAAAATTACTATGATTATTATCATGACTATATCTACCAATTATTATCATGACTATATCTACCTATTTACAAATTTACTTCATTCATTATGGTTAATCCATCACATATCAAGGCCTTGAGGATAAAAAACACAAAATAATATTTATAGAAGAGCTTACAACAGTCTTGCAAGATAAATGTCATTATACCTATTTTACAAATGTAGAAACAGGCAGAATCTAATTTGTCCAAGGAAAACAATGAGTTAGTAAATGAAAAAGCCATAATTCACCTTCTCTTCCTCCTCATTCTTTCTTTGTTTTGTGTATGTAACAAATTTTACTGATGATTATATGAATCAAAACTATAGCACAGAATAAATAAACAATTTAATATAAGATATCATTTTCCCTTATATAATTAGGAATATCTAATTAATCTTGTTCTTCCATAGGTTCTGGTCTTACTCTGTTTCTTCTGCACCACACTCTATAAGCTCTTCCTCATGTCCTCTTTTTGTCTTTCAAGTAGCTTGCCCTCCAATCCTGTGATACTTTATGAATGGCCTGATTTCAATAGGAATGTCAAAAGACATGGATAAGAAAGATAAATGGAAAAGCTTTTGAGTGGCCATCTAAGATGCAGCTAATGTTCTCCTATTGTCGGAAGCGAACAAAAGTCCAAAACACCAAGGGCATTTGGAAGCAATCAGCCATAGGACATGATGGACCTCAAGACCAGAAGAACTAGATGGTGCCCAGCTACCAATGCCAACCACTTGGGAAGGAGATCCTGGATAAAGTGGGAGGAAAAATGTGGAACAAAATCCAAAAACACAATAATGACCAGAATTACTGGTCAGATGGAGTCTGGTGGGACCCCCAATATGGCCCTGGGATACACTTCAGGCCTGGAATAAATCTCACTCCCAGAGGCTGGCTCTCAGCCCAATAGTAAACAAGATGTACACACAGACCACTCAACCCAGGGTGATGCACCCACATACTCTATGGAGATGCATCCCTTGGAGCAATCAACCATGGTGCACCAGAGAGGCAACATTCACATGGAGGAAGTGCAGGACACACCAGAGTGCATAACTATGAGGGGCGTGGGGGGAGGCAGTACTGGGA
This sequence comes from Orycteropus afer afer, assembly GCF_000298275.1. Lineage (NCBI taxonomy): Eukaryota > Metazoa > Chordata > Mammalia > Tubulidentata > Orycteropodidae > Orycteropus > Orycteropus afer. The sequence goes on along the minus strand of NW_006921610.1, from coordinate 12,237,214 downwards.
AGGGATGGGAGGAGAGTGGGTTAGGGTTGGGGATGGTAATTAGGGAGTGAAACCAAATGTACACAAAATGTTGAACGTAAAACAAATTCTGCTCTGTGAATTTGCACCTAAATAAAAAGATTTATAAAAAGAAAGAAAGATAAATTTCTACAGCGTGAGACATACTCAGGTCATAGGCCTCACTTCTAAATGCATGTGCATTGTGGATTTAAGGTAGAGGTACAAGTAAGGAGATAGAAAGATAAAAAAACTACATGTGTTTCACTGTTATATTGAGAGTCATTGTTGGGCTATCTGTAGGCTAGTTGGTGGGTGAGTGGAGAATTGAATAACAAAACTGAATGTAAAAGAACTGTGCAAAAGGAAAGAAAGACTATTAGATTCTGTAACTAGAATCAACTAGATGAATAGTAGCAAAGAATAGTGTCTTCTATTTTTCATTGTATCTGTGTAGTTAACCTTAGCTCAATCTAATCTCCTGCGTTTTGAACCCCTTCTTGCCTGCCTGGTATCCCTGAAAAAAAAATTACAAGGCCATCTTGATTGCAGTTGTTATAGATCTATGATTCTCATCTTCAACTGGCTCTTTTTTCCTTTCATTTAGTCTCTCATTTTCCCATTAGCAAATTAATAGACTCTGTATCATCACTATCCTTAACATCCCTTCTGCACTCCCACCTCATCCATTCTTGGCAGAAGACCTTGCTTCCTACACCAGGTCATATTGTTAAACAAGAACTACATTGAAATCTCTCCTATTTACCCCCATTGTATTCTTCTTTATATCTAAGGAGATATCTAAGGAGCTCTGTTGGAGTAGTGCCTAAGGTGTTTGACCACTAACCAGAAGGTTGGCGGTTCAAACCCACCAGCCACTCCTCTGAAAGAAGACTGAGCAATCTACTTCCACAGAGATACCACCTCAGACACCCAAGGAGAGGTCACTATGAGTTGGAACTATGACTCAACAACAGTGAATTTGTATCTCAGAAAAATTCTTGTCTCTCCTTTCTGTGGCTAACACTTCCATTTGTACTCTCTTCATATCATCTGAAACCTTAATTTTTTTCAATAATTTCTTCTTTTTCATAGTTCCAATCTTTCCTTCTCTAGTCACTTGTTCTCCTCAACCAACAAATAAATTAAAGTGTCCCTTACCTTCAAAACAATTTCCTTATTTCTTCCTTTACTTTAAACAGTTGTATTCTCCTATCCTTTCCTTTACCAGAACTTTTTGGAAAGTTAACTTACATTCTCAGTATCAATTTCCTTATTTTCCATTCATTCATCAGTTTGGCTTCTGTTCCCATTATGTTGTTGTTAGCCATCATGGAGTTGGTTCTTATTCATGGTGACCCCACAAACAGAATGAAATGTTGCCCAGTCCTACACTATCTTCATGATTGTTGGTATGCTCAAGTGCATTGCAGCAGTCACTGTGTATTTAAAGTGATTTCCAAGATAGGGGCTCATCTTACAGCATTCTATCAAGCAGTATTCTAATGTAAGAACTTTCATTTGCTAATTTTTAGAAGTAGATCAGCAGGCCTTTCCTTATAATCTGTCTTAGTCTTGAAGCTTCAGAATCTTGTCCACCATGGGAGACCCTGGTGGTATTTGAAATACTGGTGGCATAGCTTCCAGCATCACAGTAGCATGCAAGACACCCAGTATGACAAACTGACCAATGAGTGGTAGGTTCCCACTATAGTGTTAGATTAAACTGCTCTTGATAATATTATCAATTGTTCAATCTCAAATAGGCTCTTGGGATTGCTTGGTCCTCAGACACACAAACCTGAACAAGACAAGGAGAGATAAAGGATTCAATGGACTGTGGTTAAGCTAACGTGAGCCCACTACTGAAACTGGACTGGTAAGGTTGGCAAACAAGCCCAGACATAAACATAAGCAAACATTACAATATTTACAGATAAAAATGTAATATAGTTATAAGATGATAAATTATACACTCACCAAATAATATTTGGAATAAGTTAAATGAAAATAAAAAATGAATGTGGAACATTGCAACGTTGCAAAAGAGACTACAAACTGTACATGAACCTTGAGCATATATATATATACAAATAGAAAAAGTGTATCTCTAGAAGATAAAAGACTGACTAATCATTCATTAAAATGTTAACTTTGATAGTCTTTTTGTATGTGTAATTATTGGTGACTGTGTTTTTATATTTGTAAATCTTTAATTATTTGGTAAATATTCACCAATTTGTATTAAATTTGTTTCCAGAAAAAAAGTATAAACAATTATCATCTTGAACTTTATCAATCTCCCCCTTTTTAAATAGTCTAATGTCCATTATGTTTTATTTCTTCTTGCTTTAAATCCATGATTCACAAATTTAAGAGCATCCATAAGAATCATCATGATGTTTATTTTAAAACAATATGCCCTTGAGATTGCTTTTGTAGATCTGCTTTGCAGCCCAAGGATCTGTATTTTTTAACAAATTTTTGAATGACTCATGTATTGCACTAAAAAGTATTCATGAATTTTCAACTATTATTCTTAATATATAATATCAGCTCTGGTTCCCTTACAGGTAGAAGCCCAGCAAGAATACAGGTGGGATTAAAGACAGAATTACTCTCATCTATAGTGAGACTCTCACTTGTAGTGATTAGGACCACTGATCAGATTCAAAGAAGAGAAATTTAAAACCAGGGTCTGAGCCAGGGGCTAATCAAAAGGGTGAGTTGCTAAATCCAAAGAGTAAGAAATGAGTGGATCTAACACTCTAAGTAGCTAATGCAATTGCTACTATCCAAATCCAGGATGGGTGCATATCATACAGGTATTTTCCTTAAAAAGTTAGAGATGCATGAGTGCATCCATTGTTCTACTATCCTGAGCTAATGCTGCTTCTCCAGCGCTGCTGTACTGAAGCAGATACTTTTGTCCGGAACCATGTTGCTACTAATTGAATTGTGACATATACCACCCTCCTCAAAATATGAATTGGAATGCTTACCCCTATACCTATGGACATAATTCTGTTTGGAAATACTGTTCTTCCTTATGTTGATGAAACAATATCAGTGCAGGCTGTGTCCTAAACCTAATCATTTCTCAGATACAAAAAGAGCAAATGAGACACACAAGGAAGCCCAAGTGGTGGGATGATAGATGTCACATGAAGATCTCCAAAGAACCAAGGAATATTGGACTACAGAAGTTGAAAAAGACAAGGATCTTCCCCTAGGGCCCACAAAGAGATAGTCAATGCCCTGAATTTGGATTTCTAGCCTCCCTATCAGTGAAAAAATAAATTTCTCTTTATTTAAAGCCACCCACTTATGGTATTTCTGTTACAGCAGCCCTAGCAATCTAAGACATCTGTCAACTCTTCTGGCAACAGAAACCTTTTTCCAATTCAGGACTCATTCCTTGTGGTGACCCAGTTTTGCCAATCAGAACCCCCTATTCTCATGTCAGCCTCAGGGAGTGGTTCAAAACCAAACCAAAAACCAAACTCACTGCCGTCGAGTTGATTGCAACTCATAGAGACCACTCCTTGGGTTTCCGGGGTGGTATCTCTATTGAAGAAAATCACTTGATCTTCCTTCTGAGGAGTGGCTGGTGGGTTTGAACTGCCAGGCTTCTGGTTAGCAGTCAAATGCCTTAGTCACCAGGCCACCAGAGCTCCATAATGTACATACGAATCAGGCTGAAAAATTGAATGCTCTTGTTGGGAATGTTCCCATTTTACCTAACTGGAAGGCTGTGATTCTTCTGAAGGCAGCCACTTTACAAATCACATAAAGATAACATGCTTGAAAAGTCAAGTTGCACAGATCAGCAGGAGGAAGAGACAGCTAGAGCTCCATAACCCTGATATGTAAAATCCTTACGGGTAATTTCTATCACTTGACTACTAACCAGAAGGCTGGTTATTCAAACCCACCAGCCACTCTTCGGAAGGACGGTTGGGCAATCTACTTCCATAGTCATACCACCTCGGAAACCCAAGGAGGGGTCGCTATGAGTCAGATCTGACTCAATGGCAGTGGGAGTGTAACTACAATAATTATCTGATACTTTTCTGATACTGTTTCAGCACAGAACCCAGACTGTTTGCTCCTTGAGTTCATGGCATTTTCCCATTGACTGAAATGTGTCACTCTGCCTCCTTCCCCGGCAGAGGTTGCCTTTCCTTTCCTTCCCTTCTCATGACATAAAAGAATTCAATCTTCAAACTCTTGAGTTTTAGCTCTCAATCTTCCCCCAACATACACATAGCCCGATCCTCTACAGTTTGTTCATTTTGTTCCAATTTCTAGAGGTATATGAGAAGTTCAACTCTCTTTCTTGATCCTTTTTCAAAGGCCCAAACATAAAACAAAAGCAGTTGCTACTAAGTCAATTTCAACTCATGGTGACCCCAGGAGTTTTGGAATAGAACTGCTCTATAGGGTTTCTATGGTTGTGATCTTTTGGAAATAAATGACTAAGCCTTTCTTTCAAGGCATCTCTTGGTAGATTCAAACCACCTGCCTTTTATCTAGTATCCAAACAATTAACCATTTGTATCACCCAGGGACTTCTTTTCAAAGACCAGAGATTAGAAAACTTTTTTTCTTTATAGGGATAGATAAATATTTTAGGCTTTGAGGACCATAATTGTTTTGGCTGCAGTTACCTAACCCTATAATTGTAGGACAGATGTCGACAATATGTAAACACATGAACATTAATGTGTTCCAACAAAACTTTATTTATGGAATTTGAAATTTGAATTTCTCTGAACTTTTGTGTGTCACACAATATTTCTTCCTTTGATTTTTTTCCCCCATCTATTTTAAAATACAAAACCATTCTTAACTTACAGGCTATAATCAAATAGTTTGTGAATGTTGTAGTTTTTCCACCCTTGCTCTAGGGGAGAAATTTTTCTCTAGCTTCTAGAACTCATTCTTTCCCCTTCTATCAATGTCAATTCTCTTCACCAGTCAACAAAACCAAGTAAACTCTTTGAATATATTCCCAAATTTGTCTCTCTGGTACATAGCACATGTCTGGCACATAAGAAAATGCTATACACAAATTGTTGAGTGACTGGATGAATAACAGCTAATGGACGAAGTAGGAAAATAGGAGAGAAGGGAGAAAGAAAAAAATTCCTCTTGTTTCTTTAATTAAGTAATTTTATGGATTCCTAATATCATTGTGTTTTCTAATATAACTTTGTAGGACATTGAAAGAACCATGTAGAGCGGTACTTCTGGAGGAACTCCCCAAAGCTGTCATCTCAGTTAAAGGGAAGGATTCTCCTAGGCAGCCAATTGAAATGCCAAATGTGGATGCTGAATGAAAAGACTGGCCAGCTGGGCCCCTGCACTTTGAATGTTAACTCTAGATATTTTACTCTAGAGAATAAGAGAAAAGTTCTAAACTGGTAGCATATTTATGGTTGAGTGAAGCCAGACACAAAGCTGAAAATGACTAATTTATCATTTTCAATTAATCTAAAGTTTTCTGATATTCCAACATTATCATAATTACCAAATCAATTTCCCTATGGAGTTTAAGCATTCATGTAGGAAATGAAGTAATTTCTCATATTTAAATTCAACTATCTTGTGTTTTAATGTAATAAAGATAAAATGGTAATATGTTACTGCCAAGAAGAAACAAAAGCCATGAATTCTATTCCAAGTGCCACAGTCACTGGCTACCCTTATGATCAGGCTATACCCACCAGAACTTATATTCTTATATTACAGGCATAAACTTGTGTCTGTAGGTAAAAGCAGACCTCTAAGGGTGGGCATTTTAAAGAATTACAGCACTAAAAGCCTGGAAAACCACATCTGGCACTCAGGAGTGAGAGTCTGGGGACTGAAAATAATAACAAAGGTAGAAAGTCTGTATTTTCAGTTTGTGTGAAATTGAATGTCAGAGGCTCCCATGAACATGACCTTGGGCATTTTCTCACTCTCTCCTGACTTTGATTTCTCCCTGGCTCTCCATTTTTTCTTCTCTCTTTCCCTTCTAAATTCCTGATTCTTTCACTTTGAAGACTAATACATGCACAAGCACTTCTTTATGTTCCAATGCACCCAAATTGGATGAATTCAGAAACTTTTATTCCAAATGCAACAGGCAAATAGCCAACTTTTTGCAAACAAAACCTCAAGCTCAAGTATCCACTGCCATACGTTCATTCATAGATACGTGCCAGGAATACATAGCTCTTTATACTGGGAAGTCTATTAAGCAGAATTTTAGTCCCCATGACCTTCACCTCCTGGTTCTACTCTTGTGAATGTGTTACATTACATGACAACAGACACTCTATGGATGCAATCAAGGTCATTAGTCAGTTAATCTAAAAATAAGGAGATTATTTTGGACTAACTAGGTGGACTCAATGAATCACATGATCCCTTAAAAGCAGAAGAGGCAGCAGAGGGAAGTCAGACAGATGTAAAGCATAAGAAGAGTACATTGTGCCACTGCAGGTTGGCAGATTGGCCATCCATGAGATGAAACATAGCAGATGCAACATAGGAGGTTATACAGGTGGCAGAGAACTCTGTCTGACAATCACTGAGGAATGGAAACCTCAGTCCTACAATTGCAAGGAACTGAATCCTGCCAAAAAGATAAATGAGTTTGGAAATAGATCTTTTTCAGAGCCTGCAAATAAGAGCCCCACCTGGACAACACATTGATTTCAGCCTTGTGAGACCAAAAGAAGAGAACCCAACTTAACCATGCCAGACTGACCTATAGAACTTGAGTTAATAAATTTGCCATTTTTAAAGAAATTGTATTTGTTGGTAATTTGTTAAGTAGCAATAGTAAAACTAATAGAGAAAGCATCAGAGAATAAGATGGGGAGAGAGCTCTGCCCCCACAGAGCTTACATTCCAATAAGTAAATATGTTGTTGTTGTTGTTGTTGTTTTGCCGTCGAGTCGGCCCCGACTCATAGCGACCCCTCCTTGGGTTTCCGAGGCAGTATCACTACGGAAGTAGGATTGCCCAACCTTCCTTCCGAGGAGTGGCTGGTGGGTTTGAACCGCCAGCCTTCTGGTTAGCAGTCAAGTGCCTTAGGCACTATGCTACCAGAGCTCCCAAGTAAATATAGATAATGAATTTTACTTATGATTAAAAAGTAAGTGATGTAGTATGCTAATAACTGATAAGTACTATGAAAGAAAGAACATATTTGATTAATATAGCAGGTAAGTGGTAATGGAAGGAAAAGAAATTAATGGTAGAGGTAACATAGAAAAATGTAAGCAAAAGAATCAGAAAGTCAGTTGGCCAAAGTGGTGGTACAAATTGAAATGTGTTTAACAGGTGGTCAGGGCCTAATTGCCAAGGAAAGTTGAAAGACACGAGATACTGGATCAAGCAAATAGCTGGGTTAAGATATTTCATGCATAACCGACAGAAAGAATAAAGGCACTAAAGCAGGGCAATGATAGTAAGGTTCTGGGAACAGCAAAGAGACCCGACCCTAGAGCAGACTGGTCAAAGGAAGAGAAATAGGAGAGAGGTCAGAGAGGTGACATGAAGCCAGACCACTTGAGGGCCTTGTACACTACCTTGCACCTTTGGTTTTCACTCTGAGAGAAATGGGGAACTATTGCAGGGTTTTAAGCAGAGGAACAAAGTCATCTTACAAAGGTTTTAAAAGGATCTAAAGAATCTACAATATAAAACAAGGGCAAAAATCAGCAAACCAAAAGGAGGCTAATTCAGTATTTAAGAAAGAATTGTTACGGTAGCAATGATGGTGGTGAGATGTGGTCTTGATATATTTTGAAGGTAGAACTAATAAGATTCACATTGGTCGGATGCAGAGTTATGAGAGAAAAAGATTTAAGAGCAGCTCCAAGGATTTTGGACTGCATAACTGGAAGGATGAGTTGATACCAACTGAAGTGAGGAAGGCTATAGATGGAGCAAGTTTTCTGGAAAAGAGAAAATGTCCAGCCTTGGGCATGTTAAGTTTGAAGTGATTAGGAAGTTACATAAATTCAATCTACAGTTAATGAAGCACCTCTAGACTAAAGATTTAAATTGGGGAATCACAAACATGTAGATGATATTTAAAGATACTGGGATTAATTAGATTACCAAGGCCATATTTAGATAAAAGAAAATAACTTAGAATGGAACAATGAAGCATACCAGCATTAAAAGTCCTGTGAGTAGAGAAACCCACAAAAAGAATCTGAAAAGAACTGCTAGCACCGTGACCAACCTCATATTCTTTGCCCCAATCCTTGGCATGCATTTTTCCTTTCAATCTCACTTCCCTTTCATCAAAATGCTCAAATGCAAATGATGGAATAGCATCATTTCAAAATTCCTAGCATGCGAATTGTCTGAGTAAGGGAAATATGGAGAAGGTCATTCTTAATCAGGCCATTCTAAATAGATCAACTTAGTTTGCCAGAATATACAGTATATTTTCCCAATTTTCTGTCTTCAGATTGGTTCTGCTCTTCTTCACTATTTTGATTTTCCATTCTGTACAAAAAAGAATGTCTGCTTATATTAACTTTCATACACATTGTCAAATTTCCTGCATTCTCTGTTTTCATTAAATATTCAGTCATAAAGCAAAATGACAGAGGCTAGTGGAAATAAAAAGTAAAGAGCTTTTATTGAGAGGCAAAGCAATTTGCTAATTGGGAATCACAAAGTCCAGGGGATTCTGAGCTAAGTGATCCAAGGAGGAGATAGATCAGAGAGCTTATACAAGGATCTTCATTAAAAATTCAGTGATTGGGGTTCTGGTAAGATTGTGGAAAAGGCAGACAAACACACAGACCCTCTTCCACAAAGAAAAGAGGAACCAATTAAAACAGATAAAGAAGTTAATCCTGGAGCCCTGAGCTTTGAAAGGAAGGATACAGAAGTGGACTACACTCCATCTAGTAGAAAAACCTCCATGAAAACAGCAAAAGAGGAAACATAAGGAGCTGTGTACTGACAGTGATCCTGATGGCGCGGACAGCTTGGATATTGCCAAGTGGTGTTAGGCCCTAAGACTTAACTCAAAAATTGGCCCTTCTAGCCAAGGGCTCCACAGAGGACTGCACTGATAGCCAGTGAATTAAAAAGGAAGCAATGAAGAGAGATGGGCTGAGCTGTGGACTTTTGGCTATTTGGAGGGGGCAACCATTTTGAATGTTTACAAGCAGTTGGAACATTATGGATATTTAAAGCAATAGCATTCTCTCAGATTCCAGGGAATTAAGAGTAGATCCCCTTGCCGGGGACTGCAAAGACATAAAGGACACTGAGGACTGGAAATGTGTGATATTCCCCTAGATACCCTCATACCCCACACCCTCTTGATGAACAGAGGTGTGGCCATCCCCAACTCCCACCCATCTTCAGGGTCAGCAGGAATTCCATCCCAGTCTGTGTGCTCTGACAGAGCCTGGGTGCCCTGCCCCACCCCACCCAGGTTTTTTTCTTTTAGTTTGTTTGTTTTAAAAAATCTTTTTTTTTTTTTTTTAACATTTGTCTTCTTCTTCTTTTTCTCTCTTTTTTTTTTGGTCCTCTTTATTATTATTCTTTCTTCTTCCCATTCCAGGTTCCAGTTTTGGTTTTTTCTCTCTTCCCTTTTCCTGGTTCCCAATTTTTTTTTCTTTCCTATGATTACTTGTTTTTCTTTTCACATTTTTCACATTTTTTTCTTCCTTTTTTATTTTATTCACCACTCCCCAGATATTGTGGGCTTTTTTTTTTTTTTTTTTTCCTTTTTCTATTCACATTTCTTTGGGCTTTATAAAGTATTTCTTTAGATATTTTCTCTCATTTATTGTCTTTCTTCTTTTTGTCTTTTTTTTTCTTTTCCTCCTTTTGTTTTTTGTCCTCTTGCTTTTACTTATTTGATGGTTTTTTGACTGTTGTTTTTGTCTAACTGAGTGGGAAACACCAACCATGCCCATAAAAATCAACCACACCCGCAATTCCTGCAGCTCAACTTACTGAGTGAGGGCCATCAATTCCTTCTGCACAAACTGACCAATGATAAATGAGCACCAGTAATAGCCTGATTCACCCTTAATTGCTCTTCACAAACAGTTACTAGAGATCTGTGTAGCCATTCTCAGTCTCTATCACACCCACCAGGAGACAGGTGATGAGTGCATAAGCACTGCCAACTAGCAAACAGAGGAGCACAGTACCCTGCTTACTCAGATACATCAAAAAAAAAAAAAAAAAAAGAAAGAAAACATGGGCAAATCACTCCAGCATAAAATCATCAATTAAATATACATACAATTATAACTAAATATAAATACAACAAAGTCAAAATGTCTTAGAGACAACAGACCATCACAGTCCATACAAAGATGCAAGATAAAGTGGTAGAAACAAGGGAGCAGGATACAGATCCAGAACACATCCCTGACAAAAAAGCAATATTGGAACTCCCTGATAAGGAATTCAAAAGAATTATGTTTAGGTACCTTCAACAGAGTGAAAGACAGATCAAGGAAAACACTGACAAAATTAAGGAAAACACAGACAAAACCCTAGAACAAGTTCAGAAGAAAATACAAGAACAAAATGACAAAATAAATAAAAAATTAGAAATGATACAAAATATACAGATAGAAATCCAGAATACTAATACTAAATTTTCAGAAACAGAGAAAACATTGAAAGAGCAAAGGAGTAAAATCAAATCAATGGAAGACAGAATTAATGAGATTGAAGACAAATGTCTGAAAACTTTTTTTGGAAAGGGATCGATCAGAAAAAAGATCAAAACAAAATGAAGAAAGCCTAAGGTTCACATGGGATACCATCAAAAACAAACAAATAAATAAAATAACCTACATGTAATCAGAATTCCAGAAAAAGAAGAAAAAAAAATCAGTGAGAAAATTGTCCAAGATATGTTGGAAGATAACTTCCCTGATATGAAGAAAGTTGAGAGTATATCCATTCAAGAAGTCCCATGAACCCCAAACAGGATAGACCCCAAAAGAAAATCACCAAGACATATCAAAATCAAGCTCACCAAATTCAAAGACAAAGAAAGAACCCTGAAAGCAGCATGGGAAAAAAGAAAAGTTACCTAGAAAGGGTAACCAATAAGAATAATCTTGGATTTCTCAGCAGAAACCATGTAGTCAAGAAGTCAATGGGATGGTATATATAAAAGCCTGAGAAAATTTGAAACCAAGAATTATATACTCACCAAAATTATCCCTCAATATGATGGTGAAATTAGGAGATTGCAAGATAAGCAGAAATTAAGGGAATTTCTTAAAATCAAAACAACCTTACAAGAGATACCAAAGGGAGTCCTTTGAACAGAGAGCCAACAACTGACAATTAATGCACATGATGACATAACCCAGAAACCAACTCAGTTATGGACATATCCAAATTAAAATAAGCTTACAAAATTGCAAACAGGGAACCTGAGATATCAATTGGCAAATGAGAACAACTACAAAACAAAAAGATGGAAAAAATAACATATTTACAGAATTTCCAAATGGTGAGGAAGTCAAGAGAGTTGCAAGATAGAATGAATGGTTCTAAATTCAGGAAGAAAAGTATAAATCACAGGGTAATGTCAAAGAAAAATGATAAACCTTCACATCACAACAAAAAAGAGGACAAGAACAAATATTTAGCAAATACTAAAACAACAGCAATGAAGGAAATAATAGCACAATTCATAAATATAATGAGCTCAGCACAGAAAATTATATGGAACGAAGAAACCAGAAACACCATGAAAAAACACACAACAAAATAACAATGACAAATTCTTACCTGTCAATAATTACACTGAATGTCAATGGATTAAATGCATGGCTCAAAAGACAGAGAATCGCAGAATGGATAAGAAAACATAACCCATCAATATGCTGTGTACAAGAGACACACCTCAGAGAGAAAGACAAAAATAAGCTAAAAATCAAAGGTTGGAAAAAGAGATATATGGAGCAAATGGCAACCATAAAAGAGCAGGAGTGGCAATATTAATTTCTGATCAAATTGGCTCTAAGCAAAAACCATCATGAGAGAAAAAGGAAGGATATTATATAATGATTAAAGGATCAATTCAACAAGAGGACATAACCATAATAAATATCTATGGCCCCAATAAAAGGGATCCAAAATACTTACATTACACTTTAACAGAATTGAAAAAACAAATAGATGACTCCACAATCATAGTCGGAGACTTTAATACACCAGTTACAGTCAAAGATAGAACAAATGGAAAGAAACTCAACAAAGACACAAAAGAACTAAACAATACAATCCACAAACTTGACCTTATAGACATCTACAGAGTACTTCACCCAACAACAACACAGTATACATTCTTTCCTAGTGCACATAGAACATTCTCCATGATAGACCATATGTTAGGCCCTAAAGCAAGCCTCAATAAATTTGAAAACATTGAAATGCTGCAAAGCATCTTCTCAGATCACAATGCTATCAAATTAGAAATCAACAATAGGAAGATCAACAGAAAAACAGTAAACACATGGAAACTGAACAACACCCTCCTTAAGAATAACTGGGTCATAGAAGAAATAAAAAATGAAATTAAAAATTCCTTGAATCAAACAAGAGTGAAAACACAACATACCAAAATCTTTGGGACATAGTAAAGGCAGTGATCAGAGACCAATTTATAGAAATAAATGCACACATCAAAAAAAAAGAAAGAGCCAAAATCAATGTCTTAAACCAACATCTCCAACAATTCGAAAAAGAAAAGCACAAAAATCCTACAGTCACCAGCAGAAAGGAAATAATAAAGATTTGAGCAGAAATTGATCAAACAAGAAATAGAAAGACAATAGAAAAAATCAACAAGATTAGAAGTCAGTTTTTTGAAAAGCTTAATAAATTGACAAACCACTGGCAAATTTAACAAAGGAAAAGAGGGAGAGAATACAAATAACAGAAATAAAAAACTAATTGGGCCACATCACAACAGAACCAACTGAATTAAAAAGAATAGTATCAGGATACTATGAAGAACTGTACTCCAACAAATTTGAAATCTAGAAGAAATGGACATATTTTTTAGAAACACATTACTTACCTAAACTGACACAGACTAATGTGGAAAGTTGAATAGACCCATAACAAAAGAAAAAATTGAACAGAGCTCATAATACAATTACCAACCAAAAAAAGTCCTGGCCCAGACAGTGTCAGGGGAGAATTCTACCAAATGTTTAGAGAAGAACTGACATCAATCTTACTCAAACTATTCTAGAACATAGAAAAGGATGGAATCCTCCCTAATTCATTTTATGAAGCAAGCATAACTTTGATACCAAAAGCAGGCAAAGACATCACTAAAAACTACAGATCAATATCCCTCATGAATATAGATACAAAAATTTTCAAGAAAATCCTAGCCAATAAATCCAGCAACATACATATTCAAAAGATAATACATTATGACCAAGTGTGGTTAATATCAGGTATGAAAGGATGGTTCAGCCTTAGAAAAACCATCAATATCATCCATCACATAAACAAAATAAGGAAAAGAACCACATGATCATATCAATTGACACAGAAAAGCATTTGATAAAATCCAACACCCATTCCTGATCAAAATTCTCAGGAAAATAGAAATAGAAGGGACATTCCTCAACATAATTAAGGGTATATATGCAAAACCAGGACCCAACATTATTTTCAATGGAGAGAGACTGAAACCATTCCCCTAGGAACCAGACAAGGATGCCCTCTCTCACCACTTCTATTCAACATTGAATTGGAAGTGCTAGCCAGGGCAATAAGGAAGAAAGAGAAATCAAAGGCATCCAAATTGGTAAGCAAGAACTAAAACTATCCCTATTTGCTGATGATTATACATAGAAAACCCAAGTAAACCCAGTAAAAAAAAAAAAAAAACTACTGAAACTAATTGAGAGATTTAGTAGAGTGGCAGGATACAAGATCAACATCCAAAGATGAGTTGGATTTCTCTACAACAGCAAAGAGATTGCTGATAAAGAAATAAGGAAATCATTAACATTTATAACAGCTACCCCAAAAATAAAATACTTGAGAATAACTCTTACCAGGGACATAAAAGACCTCTACAAACAAAACTACAAAAGATTATTACAAGAAACCATAAGAGAACTACATAAATGGAAGAACATATCATGATCTTGGATAGGAAGACTAAACATTGTGAAAATGTCAGTTCTACCCAACACAACCTATACATTCAATGCAATCCCAATCCAGATCCCATCAACATTCTTTAAAGGTATGGAAAAATCAATCACTAAATTTGGATTAGCAAAACACTATTGAAGAAGAAGAACAAAGTAGGAGGTCTCACAATCTCGGATCTCAAAACCTGCTATTCAAACACAGTAGTCAAAACTGCCTGGTATTGATACAACGACAGATACATAGACCAATGGAATAGAACTGAGACCCAGAAATAGATCCATCGACCTATGGTCAGCTGATCTTTGACAAAACGCTGAAATCCATTCAAATGGGGAAGAGATTGTCTGTATAACAAATGGTGCTGGTAAAACTGGAGATCCATTTGCAGAAAAATGAAACAAGATCTATACCTCACACCATACACAAAAACTAACTCTAGATAGATCCAAGACTTAAATGTGAAACCTAAAATTATAAAGTTCCTCAAGGAAAAATGAGGGGCAAATTTAGGGACCCTAATATATGGCATACATAAACTATCAAGTATAACCCAAAATGCAAAAACCACAGAAGATAAACTAGATGAATGGGACCTTCTAAAAATTAAATTTTTATGTGCTTCCAAAGACTTCTCCAAGAGTCAAAAAGAGAACCTACAGATTGTGAAAAAAAATTTTTTATCTCTAAAATTTATACAAAACTCCAACACCCCAAAAACAAAAAGACAAATAATCCAATTTAAAAGTGGGCAGAAGACTTGAATAGACACTTCACTAAAAAGGGTATTCAGATGGCCAACAAACACATGAAGAAATATTCATGATCATTAGCCAGTAGAGCAATGCAAATCAAAACAACAATGAGATATCATGTTGCCATGGCACTAGTAGCAAAGCTCAACAAGTCAGAAAACAAATGCTGACAAGGATGTGGAGAGATTGGGACTCTCATACACTGCTGGTGGGACTGTAAAATTATACAAACACTGTGGAAACAGTATGGCGACTCCTTAAAAAGTTGGAATTAGAAATATCATTTGACCCAGCAATTTAATTACTAGGTATATATCCTAAAGAAGTGAGAGCCAGGGCAAGAACAGATATATGTGCACTCATGTTCATCACAATCCTATTTACAATACCAAAAAGATGGAAACAACCTAGGTGCTCATCAACAGAAGAATGGATAACCAAACTATAGTACACATAATGGAATACTATGCAACCTAAAGAATAATACAGAATCTGTAAAACACTGCATAATGTGGATGAACTTGGAAGATACTATGCTGAGTGAAATAAATCAATCACAGAAGGACATATATTTTATTAGTCCATTATTGTAAAAAGTCAAGGAAAGGTTTACACATGGGAGGAAATTTTCTTTGTTGGTTACCAGGCATGGGAGGGGCGGGGAGGGAACACTGCTAGATAGGTAGAGACAAGTATTTTTTGGGGTGAAGGGAAGAGCAATGTACCCAATGTGAATGATCAACACGATGGCACTGAGGAAGAGGAAGACATAGAGAGGTGCATGGGAGGCACAGACAACAAAGATGACCCTTTTGCATGTACAGTACTGTATTGTCTGTGATGGCAAACATTGATCTATGGATAGATAGGTGGGTGCACAGGCTAAATGATCAGGTATGACTATGCAGGGGGAATGTGCCCATGACCATGTATAGGTTGGCAGACAATGCTTCTACAAATGTACTTGTATATTGTGTAAGAATTTCCAGGTATATAGCAGAGCTGACAAGGGAGAAGGTTGTAGTCATTTCTTGGCCACAGCCAGCTACCCAGAGGGAGTGAATAGTTGGACCTGTGGGCTCGGGATCATGGTCGCAGGGGACATCAAGCTCAAGTGGCATAATATACTGCACAAAACATTGTTCCACATTCTACTTTGGTGAGTAGGAACTGGGATCTTAAAAGCTTGTAAGCAGCCATCTAGATGCAACAATGGGTCTCTCCTCATCTAGAGCAAAGAAGAATGAAGAAAACCAAAGACACATGGAAGAAATTAGTCCAAGGGACTGGTACACCATGCGATCCTCAGCCTATATGACTATGAGACCAGAGAACTAGATGGTGCCTGGCTACCACTGCCAAACACTAAGGGGGATCTATGTAGGAGATCCTGGATAGAGTGGGAGAACAATGTGGAACAAAACTCAAAATCATAAAAAAAGAAAAAGAAAAAAAAAAAAAGGACAAGGTTTGCTAGTGTGACAGAGCCTGGTAGAACCCCTGAAGCTATGGCCACTAGCTTTCTTTCAGGTCTGTAATTGAATTCACTCCTGTGGCTTCCAGCCAAACTAAAGTCAGGCATATGAGCTGAACATTCATATTAGGTAGATACACACCTTGGAGAGATCAATCATGGAAGAATAGAAGGTCAGTGCATGCACAGGGAGATAGCTCGAGGGGCAGGAGTGCATGGAGGGGTGGTCATAGGGAAGAAGTGGCTATGCAGAGGAAGTCAGAGGAGAGCCGTTGCATGGTGGGAGATTGTAGTCAATGTCATGGTGCAAAGTGTGTGTGAACTGCTGTATGGAAGATGGAGTTGCTCTGTAAACTTTCACCTAAATCACAATAAAAGTTTTTAAAAAAAGAAATTTAGTGACTGGGTGATGTTTAGGTAAAAGTTACAAAATTTGGTAAGGGTACATCTGATTGGTAGGTAATTACATATACTTCTAAGATTCTTCATTTTTTAAATTTTAAAGTAATTCTTAAAATGAATACATCTGACATTAGAACAATCATGAGACCCTTCTTGTGTGACTGCAGGAAGGACATATGTAATTCTACAGTTTATTTTGAATAATTGTCAGTTCTGAGAATTGTTTTGGACATGGCTTCTTAACTAGCAAATGAAACCATTAAGCAAGAAAAATTACATTGTTTTCTGAAATGTTTACCAAATAATTTTCTCAGGGTTCAGTGGAGAGTTATTGGAATGACAGATTACATTCCTGATGCAGAGATCACTTGATTCAAAATACAGTTTCAGCTTCAGACCTTAGCATAGCTACCATCTCATGTTTGCAGTCCTGAGTTAATTTGGGGTGCTCTTATTCACTTTTGTCACCACCAGATTAAAAATATCTTAAAAACTGAAATTACGTTCTCTGTTTCAAATAACCCCGTAACTAATAACAAGACAAATTATGCAGTATTTACTGGATATGTAAGTGTGAGTTTGTTGTTGGTGGTGTCATTGAGTCAGTTTTGACTCATAGCAACCCTATGTGCAACAGAGTGAAACACTACCTGGTCCTGGGCCGTGCCCACAATCCTTGCTGTGCTTGAGCTCATCATATGAGTTTATCATCTCCGTACTTCCACATTTCTAATTTTTAGAAATGTATTGAATAAAAGAATAAACTGTGCTGCCAAATGACAGATTAAAATGATAAACATGATTGTGTATCTTCTTGTATCAGATTTGAAGACATAGTTTATGCTTGAGCCAGGTATTTTCAAACCAGATTCAAAATGCTTTCACCTACCTCAGATAACATTTAACATGGCAATAGAGGCAAAAATTTCCAATTAAGAAAAGGTGAGAAAGAAAAAATCACAACAGCACTGCCCCTTACCTGCATTCCACTTGTTATGTTCTTGCATTTATTATGATGCTCACAAATACACTGTTTCTTTTTCTTTTCCACTTTATCACAGACAAATCACCACCATCACAATGTAATTATTTAGTCTTAATGAAGTTAATTGCAATGATTAAATCCTACCCAGAAAACTTGGGAACTGACTAGAGATTCTTTACTAAAAGTTTTTTTAAAAAGTGAGCTCCCCTAGTAGCAAACCCTGAGACCCTGAGTACAAGTATTTAATTTTAGAGACTATTCTAGGAAGAAAGGAAATCAAAGAGTGAGCCAGGGGAGGGAAGAGAGCCAATAAATGGCATGTTATCAAATGGTTAAATACTACGACAAGTGGTATTCAATCTCTCTCAGGAACTCTTTGAGATACAGAAAAACAAAAACATGCCTCTGAGATATTCAAACATTCAAACTTTCCTCCTGTCATTGATTGAGTTTGTTTCCCAGGGCATCAATTCTTTGTCACTTTTCTTGCCATGCAGGCTAAGAGAAAGCCCTTGAATGGTTGGAGGTAAGAATACTTACTATAAGGTACCATCAACAACATGTTACTGGAATAGTGAGTACTGAAGGAATAGAAGTGAGGTGTGGAAAGCATTTGTTACACCAGTCCTAGAATGCCTATGTTCATTCTACTTCACATATCATTAGAAATAGTACCTGTTATTTTTTTATCTGTCCTATATCCATTCTCTTTTGGAACTGGTGACACTGTCTTTTAGGGTCTCTGCCTCTTCCACCAAACCTTAAGTCACAGTGGACACAGTGATTATTTCAGAGGTAGGCATTTAACTAAAGAAAGGTCAATAAGAGCCTTTGGGGCCTGATATGGACGCTGGAAGAAAGACACCCATGTGAGCATACTAGTTAAACTAGCTAAATGAGCCTGGTGCTGCTTATAACCTTTCTGTCTGCCACTTAGAGACAAACTGCCTAAGAATGAGTAGAAGGGATAAAGGAATGGAAAGAGACAGGAAGTGGTGACATTATCTGTGTATCTTATATTCAGCCATGACTGAACCAAATCTTACCATTCCGACTTTGTAGTTGCTTGACCCAACACATTTTCTCTCTTTCTCTCTCTAATTTTTATGGGATATTTTTTTTTTCCTTTATACTAATTGGAGTTCAGTTTCAGTCATGTATATCCAAAAAAGTCTTAAGTAATATAAATTTTATAATATTTGGGCAAATTGGCACTTTTTAAAATATTGTTTATCTGAATAATACCCAAGTTGTATGGAATGTAAGTGACAATTAGGAGTGAAGCTTAAATAAATTAATACAATTTTTTGTGCCAATCTTTTCTATATATTTTTAATTTGTTATGAAAATATATATTGGAGATGAAAGCAAAAGGTAGTAACATACACTGACTGTCTGGTAAGACATATTAGTCATTCATGTTCCATTCATATTATGTTACATAATCCTCAGGAGAGGTTCAAATTATATTTGTTCTGGGTCCCACAGCTAATAAATTACAGGTAGTGGGAATTTAACCAAAGTCTTCCTGATTTCCTTCCCTATAGAGCACCTTTCTACTGGATGCCTAAGGGGCTCTGATAGTCCAGTGCCTAGTTTGGTGGTTCTAAACCCATCAGTTGCTCCTCAGAGAGAAGATCAGGCAATTGACTTCTATAAAGATTTACCACCTCAGAAACACAATGGGGGTCACTATGAGTCAAAATTGACTCGATGCAGTGAGATTTTCTTTGGACTGGATGTCAACTGTGTTTAACCAAAGTGCTATGGGAAGGGGCAGGGTAGAGAGATATAAACAAGACAGTCTCTGATTCTGATGCCAAGGGACAGAGAAGAGAATAGACACATGACAAATATCCTCAGAAGGTATATTATACTCGGTGCCATACAAGCATATGAAAAAGGCTAACTGGGAAAGATTTGATGACTTAAGTTGGGATTTAAGGATCTCAACAAGAAGATTTGGGGCAAGATAGGTATTCCAGTTAGAGAAAGAGCAGAGATCGTTCAAGTTAAATATTGTATGAGTGCTATCAGGAGGCAGTTGGCAGAATTATAAGCAATATAGTCAAATACAGTATTTCCTCAACTTCAATAATTTAAAAAGCACCTTCACATTTTTTCCACATCCATAGGCCACCCATGCTATCATTGAAAATTAATACTTTATTTCAAAACAACTTTGAGTAAACCCACTTTTTAAAGAAATCTTAATAGTGTCTGTAAAATTACAGCTTGGTTGTACCATATTTTTAATTTCTAAAATGCATATTACAATAAATACATAACTATAAAAATTTTACAAGTTTACAAACAGCACCTAAAATCACCTCCAGGATGGCTGCTGGTACAAAGAGCTCTGGTGGCTCATTGTCTAAAGCATTCAGTCGATAACCTAAAGGCTGGCAGTTTGAGCCCACCAGCCACTCTAGGGACAACAATGAGGCAGTCTGCTTCTGAACAGATTTACAGCCTTGGAAATCCTATGGGGCAGTTCTATTCTGTCCTAAAGATTCACTATAAGTGCAAATTGGCTCAATGGCAGTGGATTTCTTTCTCTTTTTCTTTCTTCCTTTATTTTTTTTTAATTACCTCACAAGTGGTTTAGTGGGAAGGGCTTTGGAGCCAGACTCATATGTGTTTTTATTTTAGCCCTGCCCCTTAATTTTGACTTTGGGAAATTTACTAAACCTCTCCAAAACTCTATTTTCTTATCTAGCCAATCTACCTAATAATTACATTTATACTTTGGAGTGTTGTGAAGATTAATATTGTGAAGATTAACTGAAATAATGTATGCGTGACTCAAGGTAAAATGATTTGTTGGTTACACCATGACACTCAGCACCACCACCAGCATCCCTACCCAGGAAAAGTGTCCAGGCAGAATCTTTGTTTTGCTGAACCAGAAAAGGAGTGAGAATTTGAGGCAGTGAACATAGGGTATTAGCTATGGAGAAAGTAGATAAAAACAGAAAAAGATAAAGTTTTCTAAAAAAGGAAAGGAAGGATGATGTAAACCAGTGACCACCTAGTCAATTCTGACTCATGACTAGCCTCTTTGTTTCAGAGCAGAACTGTGCTCTATACAGTTGTCAGTGATTGATATTTCTGGATTAGATAGCCAGGCTTTTCTCCTGAGGTGCGTCTTAGTGGATTCAAACCATCAACCATTTCGTTATCAGCTAAGCAAGTTGACTGCACCACCCAAGAACAAGGATGAGATAGTGCCTTGGCAAAGAAGACCTTTGGGAAGAAAGCAAAAATACTTTTAAAGACATTTGGAGGCAGTTTTACTATGTCAATTGAATCTAATCTTACACTGTTTCTTCATAAAACAAAACTTCAGTAAAATCACTATTAGTGATCAATATTTTTAGAGTCTAGTTTGTGTTGTGAAGAGAACAAAATAATGGGCTGATGATGAGCTTTAGAGCCAGACTAGACAATTGGAGGCCTTTGAAAGTGTTTTTAAAGGAGACCAGCATGGTATTTGTAATCACCTCTTACACATGTGAGACCTGGACAGTGAACACAGAAGACTGAAGAAGAGTTGATGCTTTTGAGTTGTGGTGCTGGTGAAGAATACTGACAGTACCATGGACTGCCAGAACTAACAAGTCTGTCCTGGGAGAAGCTTATCCAGAATGCTCCTTGCAAGCGAGAATGGCCAAACTTCATCTCTCATACTAATGTTGTCAGAAAGGACCATTCCCTGGAGAAGGATATCATGCTTGGTAAAGTGGAGGGTCAACAAAAAAGAGGAAAGTCCTCATTGAGATAGATTGACACAGAGGCTGCAACGATGAGCTCAGGTATAGCAGGGATTGTGAGGCTGGCAAAACACACGGCAGTGTTTTGTTCTGTTGTACATAGGGTCTCTATGAGTCAGAGATGTGTCAACAGCACCTACCAACAACAACAGCATGAAAAGGAGAAAAGGCATTGACAAGACTGTTTGGGATGAGTAGGAAAAACAAGATTCTGGGGCCAGAGAGACAAGTATGTATCTATTAGCCCAGGCGGTGAATATAGGGTATTAGCTATGGAGAAAGTAGATAAAAACAGAAAAAGAAAAAGATAAGAAGAAATGATCAATTTGTTGCCAAATCGTGTTTTATTGATTATTTTATTGTAGGCTTAGAGCCAGAAAAAAAAAATTAAATAAATATTAAATGTTGTTTTTGTTGTTATGTGCCGTGGAGTCAGACCCGACTCATAGCGACCCCTCCTTGGGTTTCCGAGGCAGTATCACTATGGAAGTAGTGGGCTGGTGGGTTTGAACCACCAGCCTTCTGGTTAGCAGTCAAGTGCCTTAGGCACTACACTGCCAGAACTCCCAAAAATAAAATGGTAGTAATGATTTCATAAGCATTACAAAAGGAAATAGGCAGTATTGACCAATCTATAAACTGGGAATTTATTTTATCCAATGCTTGAAAAGTTTAAACAAACCCGATGAGACCCTCCATTCTCTTCCTCTAGATTGTTACTGATCCAGATTTCTCACTGTTGATATAATGTGCCCAAGGGCCATGTGAAAAACAAAAATAAAAAAATAAACTGAAGTACAACAGCCCTCCATTTTTCCAGCTATGTTCAGAGCCTGATAATGTATCCAGTACTACTTTTAAGATTATTATTTAAAAGACAACTGTGTTTGAGACAAGTTACTTTGGAATCTTCAGACTCCATTTGGCTTTCCTATATTAATGATCCAGCTGGAGTTAATTACAAAAACGAAAATCTAGCAAAATGTGTTGGCAAAACTTGGGAACATTTTTCTAAAACCTTGGTTGATTAATAATAAATGCTAAACTTGGCCCTTTTCCTTAACATGGAGTGTTTCATTATGCATGACAATACATAAATGAAATGTGTCACATTGGACACATCACACACAAAAGGGATAAACGCAAACCTGATTAAATTATTGTAATGAATGGCTGGGCCTAACCAAGCCATCTGACTCTTGAATGCTAATTGGTGGCATGGCCTCCCACACCAGTGTTATCAAATCCTCACTAGTGTTGCAATTGGAGCCAGAGCCCATGGGGAGTCACAGGACACATAGTAATCTGCAGAGTCCAGAGAGTAGTGATTTCCTTGGTCAGGACTTTCAATATTATCAAGAAAGTATTTCCCATTCAGCAGTTTACTTGCAGAGTACAGTGGAGAGTTTTTCATACACTCTCTAAGCATTTGTAAGCATCCAACTGTCAGATTTGAAATGTTCTCATTTCAGACCTTCATGCATTCACCTCAAAGAAGTCAATAAACTGACATTAGAAATGTCAGAAATTTTAGCCTAATGTTTTTTGCTTTGTTTTGTTTATTGAAATTCAGTGAATTTAATTAACTTAAGAGTTTATTCACATTTTCTATAAGGGAAGAACAGTGGGCATAAAAATAAGTATTAATATCATATTCACTCAAATTCGTAAATGAATTAATGAAACTGAAGTAAATGCCTATAAACAATGCATTTCAGTAATCAGTGATGATTCGTCAAGTACTGTGGGATGAAAATTGATTCTCATGTCATTATGCAAATTGTGATACACAGTGATTAAAAAGAAGTTCACATCAAGCCTATGAAGCTTCCTATGGGATCTGGAAATTTGTTAAGTATCTACTATATCCCATATTCTGTGCCATCTTGTTTGATGTTTGCTGTTAGTTAATCATTGTAATAACACTGCCACAAGAAATTTTTATTCCCTTTTTCAAAAAAGACAAAACAGGTTAAAAAAAAAAAAATTTTCAAAGTCACATGGATTGAGACAAAGCCAAGATTTAAGCTTAACTATGTATCCAAAGTTCATATTCACGCTGTGATTATTAGAAGAAACAAACAATAATTAAAAGCATATCTTGTTGTTGTTGTTATGTGCTGTGGAGTTGGACCTGACTCATAGCGACCCCTCCTTGGGTTTCTGAGGCAGTATCACTATGGAAGTAGATTGCCCCATCTTCCTTCCGAGGAGTGGCTGGTCGGTTTGAACCACCAGCCTTCTGTTTAGCAGTCAAGTGCCTTAGACACTATGCTACTAGAGCTCCCAAAAGCATATCTTACAACATATAAAAAAGATGAGGCAAGTTTTTGGATAAATATAATACAATAAACAAACAAATACTTCATAATATATTTTAATAGACTTGAAATACTTTCTTAATGTGCTGTTTCTTCCAGTGGTGCATTTTAAAACTACTTCATTTTAAATGTGTAATTACAAATTCAGATCACCAACAAACAAAGAATGACATGACATCTTATAGATGTGTATTTTTAGCATAATTGAGGTTTGTGAAATGTCATATACAATATGACATAATCCAGTCTAGAACATCTTTGTCTTGATTTTGGTTTCTCAAATGTGAAGCTTAATGTTTCTTAACCTCAGGTTTTATTTAAAGGACAATTAGTCTTTGATAATCTTAGCTTGATGCTAAGTAGTACTTATTTTTAATGCCCATTCATAAAGAAGACTAAGAGCCAAATAATTGTGTGGATGAGACAAATAACATTTCCCCTCTGGAGAAGACAAAAAATATCTCATGTGGAGCCTGTGGGAACAATTATTGTTGTTTCTGGTTTAATATGCACTTCGAGAGAACAAATTCTAAAACAGCATATCAGTAACAGTTGAAGCTTTTTAAGTTCATTATTTACTATGTGCTCTTAAAGAAATATGCAGTTCATGAAGGGTTATTGGAGCCAGTTTCAGAATTCCGAAAAAGCTCCACCAACAGCTTTCTAATTGAATCTCAAAAAACTGTAATTGTGTTCCACTCTGTAGCCAGCCTCCATTCCATGCGGCTACAGTCAGTTGTAGGTAATCAGATTACTCATGGGTTACTGCCTGCAGCCTGCAGGATAGTGCCAAGAGTAAGAAGGCAACGTGTTGTAGGGTTAATGAAGCTTAATATGGTGCCAATATCACACTGAGCCATTGCCTACAGAGTGAGAAAGGATTATATCCCATGTTAATATGCCATTTGACCCGTGCCAGAGAAACAGTCTAAATCACTGAATAAGTATGTAAGTCACCATAGAAAAGTGTTTGCCATGCCAGCTCTCATTGCTGTGAAAACAAGTTGTTCCCTAGCTTGTGAATTTTAACTTCAATGTTCTTTAAAGCACACTTTCAACATTGGCTCCTAACGTCCCTGGAAAGGCCACATAGACATAAGATTCTCTGAGTTGGAACTATGGCAAGGAAACTCACATGCTTTTTTTTCTTCAGCATGATCAAAACTTCTCTGGAGAAAAAACATGAGGGCAGTGTACTGTAATTTCCTAACACTCATCAATGAGCTCAGTTCTACAAACTCATCCATAACAAAGCAGTTTAGGCCATCTTGACCCTTGGGATTCTTACTACTAATTAATTTTTGGCCAAATTATGTTCCTAAATTTTGGCCTCATAGACTCTGCAAAAAGTAGAGAAAAGACAAAGACTTGGTAGAGAGATCAGCAAAAGCTGGTCCAATATGCAATGTAAAATATCAGCCTTTTATCAATAACACTCAGAAGGAAGATTGGGCAATGTGCTTCTGTAGAGATATGCCTCAGAAACCCAAGGAGGGGTAGCTATGGGTCAGATCCGACTCAATGGCCATGAGCTTGGTATGGTTTTGGTTATCAATAGCTGTATAATGTCTCTGTACCATCTCCTTGAATATCTTTAGACTTGTATCTACAGTCTAAAGTCCTCTTATCACTCATAATGTCCCTAATATTTTAGAATGAGAAAGAAGGGACTCTCAGTGATGTTATAAATACATTCAGAAACAATTCTATTAGAAAACTTTGTGTTCTTAAATTCATGAATATTAGGATTAAAAGCCAATTCTGAACAATTTTCTACATGCTAAATTAGGTCATTTAGAAAAAAAGTTTTGCATTATTTCAACCCCCAGATTATGGAAGCAAAAGATTAATACAACCTAAGAGTATTGCTCTGGTGGAATAGTGCCTAAGGCACTTAACTGCTAACCAGAAGGCTGGCAGTTCAAATTCACTGGCCACTTCTTGGAAGGAAGATTGGGCAAGCTACTTCTGTAGTGATACTGCCTGGGAAACCCAAGGAAGGGCTGCTGTAAATCGAACTGGACTTAAGGGCAGTGAGAGAGAAAGAGGAGTACTGCAGAGCAGGTTGCAACATTTCGTTACTACCTGAAAGTCTATTAACCTTAATTACTCATTCTAGTAGCTTTTTTTGTTGTTGTTACATTCATAGGATTTTCTCATATTATTTGTTGTTGTTATGTGCTGTCCAGTTGGACCCTACTCATAGCGACCCCTCCTTGGGTTTCCGAGGCAGTATCATTACGGAAGTAGATTGCCCCATCTTCCTTCCGAGGAGTGGCTGGTGGGTTTGAACCGTCAGCCTTCTGGAATAACAATCCCTTTACTTCTTCCTTTTAAATCTGGATGGCTTTTATTTATTTATTCATGACATATTACATTGGCTAGAGCATCTAGTAAAGTATGAAATAGATGTCATGAGAGCAGACATCCTTGTCACTAATCTTAGGGGAAAACATTCAATTTTTTACCATTAAGCCCGATGTTAACTGCAGGTTTTTTTTTTTTTTTTTTTTTTGGTAGATTTCTCTTTAGCAGGTTAAGGGAATTAATTTGCATATTTATTCGTATGAGAGTTCTTTTTTTTCATAAATCAAAGCTAGATTTTGTAAAGTTCTTTTCATATGATTATTGATATGATCATATGTCTTTTCTTTTTTAGTCTGTTAACATGGTAGATTACTTTAATTGATTTTGAAACACTAAACCAGACTTGAAGTCCTGGAATAAATGCCACTGGGCCATGATGTATTATCTTTTTATACATTGTTGGATTTGATTTGCTACAATTCTGTTAAGAAGTTCTTATCTGCATCCATGAGGGATATTAGCCTGTAGTTTTCTTTCCTTGTAATATTTTATTCCTGTTTTTTTTTTTTTTTTTTAGTATCAAGATAAGACTGGTTTCTTCCCTCCCACCTTTCCCCTTCCCTCCTGGGGGAAAATCTCGGACATGTTGATTTGGGTGAGGGGAGGAATGGTATGGAAAGAGTCTGTGACCAGCATTGTGACACTGGGGAAAGGAAAGACACTGAAACATACACAAAAGGTATAGACAACAGAGGCAAATACTATTACATGCACAACACTGCAGTATCACTAGCACCATACACCAGGGTGCAGATTAATGCATAGATAAGTGAGAAGATCAGGTGGGGGTAGGTAAACAGAATACACCCTAGAACAAGGATGGATTTGACTGAAGATAATCTTACATATGCACTTGTGCTACAAAATTAGCCACATACATTACAGAAGCAACAGAAGACGAGGTTGGAGTAACTTTTCAGAGATGACCAAACACCTTGTGAGAGGGACTCATGAGGCTTGCAGACTTGGGACCATGGTCTCAGAGCACATAATGCTCAAATTGACACACATAGTACATAAAAATTGTGTTCTAAACCCTACTTTGGTGAGTAGCAACTAGGGTCTTAAAAGCTTTCAAATGACCATCTAAAATACCACTATTGGTCTACTCTCATCTGGAGCAAAGAAGAGTGAAGAAAATCAAAGACATCTGGAAACAATTTGTCCAAAGATAAGATGGACCATGAGGGCTTCAGCCTCCATGATCCTGAGACCGGAAGAACTAGATGCTGCCCAGCCACCAATGCCAACCATTCAGAAAGGGATCAAAACTGGAGATCCTGAGTAGACTGGGAGGGAAAATGTGGAACAAAATTCAAAAACACAAAAATCAGAAGTACTGGTCAGAATGAGATGGGTAGAACCCCTGAGGCTATGGCCCCCGCTTACCCTTTGGGCCTAAAAATGGACTCACTTACTTGGATTGGCTCTCAGCACAACAGTAGAAATGCCTACATGCAGAACACCTGCCCCAGGTCGATACACCCACCTGCTCTAGGGAGATACACCCCTTGGATCAATCATCCATGAGACACCAGAGGGGTAGCACTCACATAGAGGGAAAGCTGGACAGACAGAAATGCATAGATAAGAAAGGCACAGTGGGAGAGGGGAGGAGAGTTTTTTTTTATGGTTGGGGACAGTAATTGGTGCCATGAAATCAGATGTGCATGAGCTGTTGAAAGTAAAACAAGTTTGCTTTGTAAATTTGCACCCAAAGCCCAATAAAAAAATTTTTGAAAATTATACTGGTCTCATAAGAAGAACTGAGAAGTATTTACTCCATTTCAACTATCTGACAGAATTTGTATAGAATACAAAAATTCAATTTCTTTCATAGGTATAAAGCTAGTTAGGTTACATGTATTTTGGAGTGAGCTTTTGAAATATGTACTCTTCAATGTACTTGTCTATTTCATCTAAGTTATTAAATTAATGAACATAAAGTTGCTTATGATATTTCCTTAGTTTCTTTTAAATTTCTGTAGTTTGCATAGAGACTGCTCCATTCTCATCTCTGATATTGGTCATTCTTACCTTTTGCTTTCCTGATCAGTCAGACTAGAGGTTTGTCAATTTTATTGATCTTTTCTTTAAAAATAGCCTATGATATCATTGTCTCTCTCTCTCCCTCTTTCTTTTGCATTTGATTAATTTCTGCTTTTTTTTTTTTTTTTTTATAGTTTCCATTTTTATGTTTCCTTTGAGTTGAATTTTATCTTTTTTTTTTTTCTACTTTCCTGTGGGAGAAGTTTAGGTCTTTATGTTAAGAACTCTCTTCTTTTCTGATATAGGCATACAGCACTATAAAACTTTTCTCTAAACACCGTTTTAGCTGCTTCCCACATGTTTTGATACATCATCTTATTTTCAGTTCAAAATAGTTTCTAATTTTCCTTTTAATGTTTTTTCCTCTCATCTGTGAGTTATTTAGACATGTGTTATTTAGTTTTCAAATATTTTGGGGATTTTTCAAATATTCTTTTGTTTATGATTTATGATTTAATTCCTTTGTGGTCACAGAGCACACTTTGTACTATTTGAAATTTTGTAAACATTCACTAAGCCTTATTTTATGTCTTAGATTATGCTCTATCTTGAAAAAAGTTCCTTGTGCACTGGAAAGAAAATGTATTCTGCTACTGCTCAGTAGAGTGTTCTATAAATGTCTGTTAGGTCAAATTGGTTGATAGTGCTGTTCATATTTTCAGTATTTGAATTAATTTTCTGTCCACATGTTCTATCAACTATTGAGAAAGAGATTTTGAAATATCTAACCATAATTACAGACTTGCCTATTTCCCTTTTCAACTCTACCAGATTTTCTTCATATATTTTAAAACTTTCTTATTAGACACATAAAATAGTAAGATTTTTATGTTCTCTTGATGAATTGACTCATTTATTATTATTAAATGATCCTTTTTATCCCTGGAAATATTTATTGTCCCCAAATATACTTTATCTGGTATTAACATGCCTAACCTAATTTTAATTTTATTTTTTTATTAATGTTAGCATGGCATATCAATTTGTTTAAACCAGGGTTCAGCAAACTTTTTCTGTAAAGTTGTTGTTGTTTTTGTTATGTGCTTTGGAATTGAGTCAGACCAACTCATAGTGACCCTTCCTTGGGTTTCCGAGGTGGTATCACTACAGAAGTAGATTGCCCAACCTTCCTTCCGAGGAGTGGCTGGTGGGTTTGAACTGCCAGCCTTCTGGTTAACAGTCAAGTGCCTTAGGCACTAAGTCACCAGAGCTCCCTTCTGTAAAGTACCAGATAGTAAATATTTTTGGCTTATTTATGTTTCTCTGGCTTCACTAGTTATCTACCTAAGTTCTCTGTTTGGCAAAAGCATTTTCCAGTGGCTCTTTTGTTGGGTACATTTATGATTTGAGTGTGCGTTGAGGGTTCACCTTACAGAGGAAAGCAGTAATATTTTACGTCTAGTCTCACATGTGGATATGATCTCAATCTAAATTCTTCCTTATCTCCCTTACTTCCCACCTCACAGTATATGCCATATTTTCTTACAACTGGAGGTGGATCAGACTTCCCTATGTCTACGTTATTCGTGGGATGTTGTTGTTGTTGTTGTTGTTATGTGCCGTCCAGTTGGACCCGACTCATAATGACCCCTCCTTGGGTTTCCGAGGCAGCATCACTATGGAAGTAGATTCTTGCCATGATGCACACTACAAACAGATAAACATACTGCTATTTCCTCACTTCATTTCTGTGCCTCTCTCCAAAAATTTTCTACAATCACCCAAATAGGCACAGAAGTGGGGGACACCAGACTCAATTGGCACAACAAAATATATAAAATTCTTGTTCCATAACCTACATTGGTGAGTAGCAACTGGGGTTTTAAAAGCAGCCATCTAAGATGCATCTAATGGTCTCCTCTCATCAGAAGCGAAGAAGATTGAAGAAAACCAAGGACATTTAGAAGTAATCAGCCCTAGGACATGATGGACCTTGAGACCAGAACTAGATGGTTCCTGACTACTAATGCCAACCTCTTGGAAAGGGATCAAAACTGGAGATCCTGGATAGAGTGGGAGGAAAAATGTGGAACAAAATCCAAGAACACAATAATGATCAGAGTTACTGGTCAGATGGAGTCTGGTGGGACCCCCAATACTATGGCCCTGAGATATATTCAGGCCTGGAATAAAACTCACTCCCAAGGGCTGACGCTCAGTGCAATAGTAAATAAGACGTACACACAGATCACTCAACCCACATACTCTATGGAGATACATCCTGTGATAGTTGGAGCTGTGTGTTAACTTGCCTGGACCACAATTTTGTGTGGTTTGAGCTGTTTTGGTGTGGTTGTTCCCATGATGGGATCAGATGACTATGTTTTGAGCAGCCAATCTGTTGAAAGGCAGTTTATTTAGGGGTGTGGCCTGCTTCCAGTGTATCTGTGGACATCCTGGGAGAGGAGACATTCCTCTGTGGATCGGGATTCTGTTGTGCTGCCTACGACTGTCCGTGAGTGAACAATCCACCATTCGGCATGGAGATCTTGGATCCATCATTCGTTGGAGTCAACAGCCAGTGTGCTGCCTGCCAGCTCTGATCTCCTCAGCCCCTGCAGCTGCAAGAATCAGGAAAAGCCTCCAGCTTGACTTTTGATCCAAGAACTTTGGACTTGCCTGTTTCTATAAATGTGTGAGTCATTTTCCTAACTCCCTCTCTCTCTCTGTCTCTGTCTCTCTCTCTCTCTGTCTCTCTCTCTCTCTCTCTCTCTCT
>NW_006921610.1:12204437-12205371 GCF_000298275.1 Orycteropus afer afer | reverse complement strand
TCAACTCTTCTTTGGTCTTCCTTATTCATTGTCCAGCTCTCACATGCATACGAGGTGATTGGATTGGGGATGGTAATTGGGGAGTGAAGGCAAATGTACAGGAGATGTTGAATGTAAAACAAATTCCACTCTGTAAACCTGCACCTAAAGCACAATAAATAAATAAATAATTTTTAAAAGGGGAAAAAAAGGCACAGAAGGCAGATCAGAAACTCTATTGGATAAATAGGTTGTCCAGTTTTGGAAAATACGCCATCCTTTCTTGCTGACCTTTCAATATTTACAAGTTTTTGAGTCTTTCTCATTTGGATTGGGGAAAGGACTTCAGGAGAAACTCAACTCTTTCTCTGATATGAAGGAAGGGAGAAAGTCCAACATGCTATTTGTAACTTCATTCATGAGAGCTCACGTGATTTTTTTAATGTTTGCCCAATCTTCCCAATTATTGACATATAAGAAGATTGTGGCTAACATAGCAGAGCCAGTTCAGTTGTCACTAGATAAAACCTGAGGAGGGTATGACCTCAATTGTTTTTAACTCTCTTCTGAATGTGGATTAATTAATTAATTTTGTCAGCTTTACATCCTACTCACAAATTCTGAGATGAAATAAAAAATCTCAACCAACATGTTTCTCAAAAAATACAACAGCGATGTCACTGAATCATACATGTAGAAACTGTTGAATTGATGCATGTTTTGCTGTATAATTTTCTCAAAATAACAAAATAAATATATATATTTTTAAAAAGTTGCATAATATACACTCACTTCTGCTCCTTCTTTGTTTGTTTTATAATAATATAGTTTGCAGATTGTTCCTTATCAATACATATTTATCTGCCTTGTTTAAGTTACCTATAGCAGTAAAAGGGAGCTCTGGTAGCATAGTGGCTAAGGCACTTGACTGCTAACCAGAAGGCTGGCGGTTCAA
>NW_006921610.1:12173430-12203313 GCF_000298275.1 Orycteropus afer afer | reverse complement strand
GAAGTAGGATTGCCCAACCTTCCTTCCGAGGAGTGGCTGGTGGGTTTGAACCGCCAGCCTTCTGGTTAGCAGTCAAGTGCCTTAGGCACTATGTATAGCACTGGGCAAGTCAGCTGCAAAAGACCTATTTCAAGTGCTGAAGAGCAAAGATGTCTCCTTGAGGACTAAAGTGTACCTGACACAGCCATGATATTTTCAATCGCTTCATATGCATGTGAGAGCTGGACAATGGATAAGGAAGACCGAAGAAGAGTTGATGCTTTCGAGTTGTAGTGCTGGTGAAGAATGCTGAAAGTACCACAGACTGCTAACAGAACTAACAAATCTTCCCTGGAGGAAGTGCAGCCAGAATGCTCCTTGGAAGTGAGAATGGCCAGACGTGTCTCACCCACTCTGGTCATGTTGTCAGAAGGGACCGTTCCTTGGAGAAGGATGTCATGGTTGGTAAGGTGGAGGGTTGATGAAAGAGGGGAAGGCCTTCAACGAGATGGGTTGACATGGTGGCTGCAACAATGGGCTCAAGTATAGCAAGGATCATGGAGCTGGTGCCGGATCGGGCGGTGTTTTGTTCTGCTGTGCATAGGTTCATTATGAGTTGAAGATGACTCCACAGCACCTAACAACAAGCTGTTATCCAAATGAGTTCCAGGTGGCCTGAGATTCCTCAAGTATGATTTCTGAGTTACAGTATCTTGAACATCATTCCTCTGGATCTAAACACATGTAAATAAGATAAATGAATGGTCTACCTCCAAAATACAGTGATAGGACAAACATAGGCCAGATGCACCAGTTTAGGAAAAAAATGAAGAAAAATTTTAAATAACATATACATAAGAGTCAATACTCTATTATAATTATGAAATCCAGCCAAGCACATAGTTACAGTTCTTTGATTAGAGCTCAGACTTCCTGTCTGACAGTTCTGCTCTATGTCTATGGGTTCCAAGTGCTCAGTCCTTGGTTCCACCCTCTCAATTATTTTTCCTTTTACCTAAAATATAACCTATGATTACAGCTGAGGACCTTCTCAGCCTACTTCCTTTCCATAGAATTTTGAGTGTGCCAAGGCCTTTTTTTTTTTTTTTTTTTACTATCTCTTATCCTTTTAGGAGCTCTGGTAGCATAGTGCCTAAGGCACTTGACTGCTCACCAGAAGGCTGGTGGTTCAAACCCACCAGCCACTCCTAGGAAGGAAGGTTAGGCAATCCTACTTTCGTAGTGATACTGCCTCGGAAACCCAAGGAGGGGTCACTATGAGTCGGGGCCGACTCGATGGCAAACAACAACAACAACAACATCCTTTTAGTCCAAGCAGGCAATGTTTCTATTAGTACAATTATCCTAAAAAATTTTATGGATTTCCTATGCATTTTTCTGACATTACCACCATTAAATAAAATAAATAAAAACACACAGTTTTGAGATAACCTTTTTTCTCCATTGGATTTCCTGTAGTGTTGTTGTACTATATCCTGAAAACTAAAACTATAATTTTAATGGAGAAGAACTGTGAACCATGTTTTGTTAGAACACCTTTTTATCTGTTTGAGAAGGTATATGAGGCACTACATTAAATCTTTCTGAAGTCTAAACAAAGAATTTAAAAATAATTTTTGGAACATGTTTTCTTGACTGTGTCCTGGATTTGATCTTTATCTGAAAGGTATTTCCTAATTTGAGAATAGCTTTCCATCTGGAAAGATTGAGAAGGAGAAACTTTTATTTTAGAACTCAGGTCCTGGCTCATTTACATGTAACAGATTATTTCTAGTCTTTAAATTTTAGTTCTTCTCTCATTTTATTATAGGCAGCTAGAAGAAATTAGATGGGACTTTTGATACTAAAATTATATGTGACTTACTACAGACAAAATGCCCCCCCATCTCTTTAATAGCTGCATAGATGTGTCACACATTCAGTAATGCTACATTTACAAATTGATAAATTTTAAATAAAATTGAAAAATGTGAGGGAAAAAAATATGGAATATTTTCTTTTAAATATCTTAGGAAGATCTTAGAAAAGCATCAGTAAAATAACAAGGGAGCACACCTAAATTCACACAGCAACAACAGAACACTAATTAGGAGATGGAATGTCGCTGACCTAAAAATGTGAAAACACAAGAAAATGTCAGATCATATCACTGTATGAAAAAGATGCAAACACAGTGGTGACGGCTTATGAAATTTCAAATACCAGGAAAAGGGTTATCACTTAATCTATTGCTATCCTAAATGCAGTAAGTCATATGTTACTTTTAAGAAATTTAAAGAAGAAAGTACAAAAACTATGTTACTTGCATGCCTTCAGAGAGGAAACCAGAACCCAAGGTGGGAAATTATACAGAGGGCAATGTGGGTTCCATATAAGGCAACATTTTTAAAAAGTAAAGGTATCTGTCTATGGGGTGAGCTGCATTATTTTGGAGTCTGTTCTCCATCACTACCAGTGTTCATGCAGAATGTGGAGAAAGCTGTCTAGTGAGGTTCAACCATTGGCGAAACTATTTCTAACTCAGAAATTCCATGATAAAGTGATTCTATAAAGATAAAAGAAAAAGTTAAGGAATTATAAGTATTCATGAATATTTATTCTAAATATCTATATTTAAAATATATTAGACAAGGATTTAAAAGAGCCTGGGCAATTGTACTATACTGCTCACTCTGAAGGTTATTGAGGATCCTAATTAAGTCAATTACAAAGTCATATAAGAAGTCCTTTTATCCAAAGTCACAAATCCTGCCTGAAATTAACTATAACAATCTGAGAAAACGCATAAATAATGAGAGAGTATGGTTTATTTTAGTTTACATGCTTTACCAATTCCTTAAAACAGATCTCTGTAAGAACTATAGCTGGGAAGTAGCTGGGAAAGGGATTGTGCCACTGGAAAAGTGGTGCATAATTTTAGACTAATATACTGATGTGAGAATTATTTTTAAAAAAAAATTTAAAATTTTTGAAAATTCAGAAAAGCATTTTGAAATCAAATTCATTCTCTTTAATTCTGAATCTGGCTATTTCTTTGGCTGTCCCTGCATTTTTTCACCACATATTTACCAAATATAAAAAGAGGTGAAAAGATGAGAAAGACATGGCCCCTTTCCGTAGGAGAAAAATAGAGACTAGAAACTGTACTAAAAGCAAATCTAGAAAAAAAATAAGAAAATCAAAATATGCACATTAATAACAAACTATAATATTAAATAGAAAAGTAGGAAATGCCACTTGCCTTGCTCGAATAACTGTATCTTGCTGTAATACAAATTATAAAGTGACATTATAATAGGTATTATTTCCAATTTTATGAGAAAGAGATGTTTTGTACATCCTTCAAATACTAATGGATATATTTTTTTAAACTAAAAATTTGTTCCCACAATACAAAATGTGTTTTTTTGGGGTGTGTATGCGTGAGAGGTGTAAGAACACTTGGGAGATGAAGCTCAGATGATGAAAAATAGGATTCTTGTTGGTTTTGGGAAAAAATGAGGATGAATATTTGAAAATGGGGCTAATTGCTTGAAATTGGAATGAAATGACCCAGAAAATCTAGTCCCTATAGCCACTCTTCGGAAGGAAGGTTGGGCAATCTACTTCCGTAGTGATACCGCCTCGGTAACCCAAGGAGTGGTCACTATGAGTCGGGTCCGACTCCACTGCACATAACAACAACAACACAGCCAGCAAAAACCTATAGATAAAATGACCAACTATGGCAAGAAGATTTTCACTTTCAAGGCACAAACTTTATTCATTAAATGTCTGAAAGGTGTTAGGAGCTGCACTGCATGCTTTCAGTTGCATTATCTAAATTAGCTTTCATAATATGTGTGCATGACATATTATCATAAACAGTCCCAAGAATTTGGAAAAGAGAAAAGTTAGATAACTTCTGAGAACTAAGCTTTAAAACTAATATAAAGTAAAAATATGCAAAGTCATGTAAAAAAGAAAAATGATTCCCTACCTTGGACATATGACTACAGTTTGAGTGAATGTTTTATCTTAGCTAACCATGAAAGTGCCAAATATAAAGATGATGGTCAGCCATTGAATATGGAAATAGGAAATCACACAGTATATGGATAGACTTCATTCAAGCAATACATTTGGGAGAAAGTAGCCAAAATTCTTAGCCACAGCCCAATCCTCATATTGAAAATGGAGATAAATATAAAGGATTGTGGCTAATTGATCTGCAATATTCCTGTCCCAATGGAAAAAACATCATTTTGAGATGGATTCATCAGACTACCTTAGAGTTATGCGATTAAATTTTCCCATCACTGACCTTCTCTTATTTTAATCTCATGTGTCTTCTTTTTTTTTTTCCTTCTTCTTATATTGCCTCATTTTATTTATTTATTATTTTTTATTGTGATTTGGGCGAAAGTTTAGAGTAAATTGGGTTTCTTTCAATGCTTCATGCATATTATTTTTTCCCCCATGAAATTGACTGCAATCTCCACAGTGTAACTGCCTTCTTCCCACTTCTCCCTGTGGCCACCATTTCCCTTCGTCCTTCTTTCCTATCCATTCCTGCCTTCTCATCTTTATCCCTGGGCAAATGTTGCCCTTTTGATCTACTACAGTTGATTGTTCTAAGAATGTGTGCCTCTCAGGTGTTATTATTCACTTCATATTGTTTGGCCATGGGGTGAGTTCAGTTCCAAGCTTGAAGGGTGACTAAAGGTCATAGTTTCTGGGGTTACAACAGTCTCTATTAGACCAATAATCTTGGTCTTTTATTATTATTATTATTATTATTTTGAGTTTTGTTCCACATTTTTTCCCACTCTATCCAGGATCCAATATGATCCCTTTCAGAGTGGTTGGCAGTGATAGACAGGCACCATCTAGTTCTCCTGGTCTCAGAGTAATGGAGACCACTTGGTCCACCAGTTCCTTGGACTAATTGTTTCCATGTATCTTTTATTTCCAAACAAAGAGAGACCGATCATTGCATATTAGATGGTTATTTGCTGTTTTCATACCCCACTCACTACTCACCAAAGTAGAATTTAGAAAATTATCTTTACGGATTGTCTTTTGACAATTGCCCTCAATATACTCCTGACCCCAAAGGCCCAAAGATTCATTCCTTCAGGGTGTTTGTGTATGGCTAAGAAGTTTTCATAACTACATATCTATATACATATACAAATATATCTACATGGATATTTTTATAGCACATGCAAATATGTATGTAGAAATACCATTTCAAACCTATACATGGTCGTAGGTATATTCCTGTTTGACTTCTCATACCAGATCATCTTGCTTCTCTTCTTATGTATCCACTTGTAGATTAAAGTTTGTTATTATTGATAATGCAGGACTGTGTGTAATAGTGTTTACTTTTGTTTTCTTTAACTCTTGTGCACCTTTCCACGTCTTCCTTTTCCTTGGTAATATTCTGCTGGTGACCTACTTTTTGTATGCTGCCTTTTCCTTCACCCATATTAACACATGTTCCTTACCTAGTTAGTAATTTTCCCTGCCATCCCCACTCATCCCTGATAACCATCAAAAAATGTTTCTCTCCATGAATACACCTTTCCTTGACTTTTTTATAATAGTAGACTAACAATTTCATCTTTTTGAGATTGATTTATTCCACTCAGCATAATGCCCTCCAAGTTTATCCACATTAAGAGGTGCTTTGGAGATTCTTCATTATTCTTTAATGTTACATAGCATTCCATTGTGTATATGTGCCATAGTTTGGTTATCCATTCATCTGTTGATGGGCACTTAGTTCATTTCCATCTCTTTGCTGCTGTGAATAATGCTGCAACAAACATAAGTATGTATATATCCATTCGTGTCCTGGCTGTCACTTCTTTAGGGTGTACACTTAGTAGCAAGATTGCTGGGAGTTCTGGTAGCATAGTGCCTAAGGCATTTGACTGCTACCCAGAGGGCTGGTGATTCAAACCCACCAGCCACTCCTCAGAAGGAAGATTGGGCAATCTATTTCTGTAGAGATATCGCCTTGGAAACCCAACAACTCCATAGCAGTGAGTTTTTGGGTGTTGTTTTTTTTCTTTTTTTAGTGGGATTGCTGAATCAAATGGTGTTTCTATTCCCTATTTTTTAAGGAAGTGCTATGCCATTTTCCACAGTGGTTGCACCATTTGACAGTCCTACCAGTAATGTGTAGTGATACTGCCTCGGAAACCCAAGGAGGGGTCGTTATGAGTCGGGTCCAACTTGATGGCACATAACAACAACAACAACACCAGTAATGTAGGAAAGCTTCAAGCTCTCCACACCCTCATCAGCATTTGTTGTTTTCTGTCCTGTAGAACTTTTCAGTCCTTTTTTTTTTTTTTTTTAATATTGATAGGATGAGATGATAGCTCATCATTGTTTTTATCTGCATCTCTCTAATTCATGTGTTTGTTGGCTTCCTGAATATCTTCTTTAGTGAACTGTCTGCTTGTGTCTTCTGCTCATTTTTTAAATGAGATTGTATTTCTGTTGTTAAGGTGTTGAGGTTTTCTATAAATCTTAGACATTAGTCCCTTGTCAGATATGTCATTGGCAAATATCTTTCCCAATCTATATGTTCTTTTTTTACTCTTTTAAAGAAGTCTTTTGATGCACATAAGAATTAAATTTTTAGAAGGTACCAGTCATCTAGTTCATCTTCTGCTGTCAGTATAGTTTTGGTTATGTTTGATAGTCTATCTCATAAATTAAAGCCCTGAAGTTTACCCCTATTTTTTCTTTGATGATCCTTATAGTTTTAGGTTTTACATTTAGGTCTTTGATCAATCTTGAGTTAGTTTTTTATATGGTACAAGGTGTGGATCTTGTTTAATTTTTCTACAAATGAATATCTGATTTTGCCAGCACCGTTCATTAAGGAGACTGTATTTTTCCACCATTTAATGGATTTCAGCCCTTTGTCAAAGATCAACTGTGCATAGGTAGATAGAACTACTTATGGGTTCTTAATTCTGTTGCATTGGGTTATTTCTCTGTCATTGTACCAATACTATGGTGTTTAGACTACCATGGCTGTATAGTAAGTAGTTTTTGAGATTAGAAAGTGTGAGACCTTCTACTTTCTTCTTCAATAGTAGTGATTTTCTATCCCAAGGTCTCTTTCCCTCCCACATAGAATTAGTGATTGATTTTTCCATCTCTTTAAAGAATGTTAATGGAATCTGGATCATACATTTTATTTATAAATTGCTTTGGGTTGTATGGACATTTTCACAATGGTCAGTTTTCCTATCCTTAAGCATGGTATATTCTTCCATTTATGTAGGTTTCTTTTAGTTTCTTGTGGTAGTATTTTGTAGTTTTCTTTGTATAGGTATTTTATGTCTCTGATTAGATTTATTCCTAAGTATTTTATCTTTTTGGTAGCTATTGTAAATAATATTGCTATCTTTATTTCTTTTGGAGGGAGCTCTGGTAGCATAGTGTCTAAGGTATTTGACTGCTAACCAGAAGGCTGGTGGTTCAAACCCACCAGCCACTCCTCAAAAGGAAGATTGGGCAATCTACTTCCATAATGATAGCACCTTGGAAACCCAAGAAGGTATTGCTATGAGTTGGATCTGACTTGACGACAGTGAGTTTGGTTTTTTATTTCTTTTTCAGAGATCTCTTTGCTGGTTCAAGTATTTGACTGATTTTTGTATGCTGATCTTGTACCCTGACACTTTGCTGACTTTTTCAATTAGTTCTAGGAGTTATCTTGCTGAGTCTCTGGGATTTTGTGGGTTTAGAATCATAGCATCTGCAAATAGTAATTATTTTACTCCTTCCTTACTAGTTTGAATGCCTTTTATTTCCCTTTCTTGCCTTATTGTCCTTGCTAGGACTTTCAAATACAATAATGAATGGGAGTGGAGATAGAGGGCATCTTTTTCTGGTTCCCATTGGCAAAAGGAATGTTTTCAGTCTCTCTACATTGGGAATAATGTTGGCTGTTGGTTTTGCATATATACCTTTTATTATTTTAAGGAATTTCCTTATTTGCTGAGAGTTTTATCGAGAATAAGTGTTAGATTTCATCAAATGAATATTCTCATTGATTGATGAGATCATGTGGTTCTTTTCATTTTTTTTTAATATAATAGATTATGTTGATTATAATTCTAATGTTAAACCATCCTTGCATACCTGATATTAATTTCAATTGGGCATGATGTACTATTTATTTATTTATTAGAATATTGGATGCTATTGGCAAAAGATTTTCTTGAAGATTTTTACTTCTATATTCATGATAGATATTGTTCTGTGATTTTTTTTTTTTTTTTTTTTTTTTTTTAGTGCTGCCTTTGCTTGGCTTTGGTATCAGGGTTATGCTTGCTTCATTAAAGAAATTTTGGAGTGTTCCATCTTTTCTATGTTCTGGAATAGTTTGAGCAGAATTGGTGTCAGCTCTTCTGTGAGTGTTTGGTAGAATTTGCCAGTGAAGCTGTATGGGACAGAACTTTTTTTTATTGGGAGGTTTTTTTATGACCTGTTCAATTTCTTCTTTTGTTATGGGCCTGTTCAAATTTTGTACCTCAATCTGTGTTATCTTAGGCAGTTCTTTTGTTTCTAGAATATTTCCATTTGGTCTAGGCTTTCAGATTTGCTTATTTAGGTTGGTTCTCTTATAATGTTGCCTATTCAAATTCTTATTTGTGTTATTTACATCTTCTCTTCTGTTTCCTTAGTTAAATTTGGCTGTAGACTGTCAAATTTGTTAATCTTTTTGAAAAACCAACTTCTAGTCTTCATTCTCTCTATTGTTTTTCTGTTTCAGTTATTTCTGCTCTAATCTTTATTATGTCAATTCTTCTAGGAGCTGTAGGCTTTTTGTTGTTTTTGCTCTTTTCCTAATTGTTGGAGTTATTGCATTAAGGTATCAATTACTTTTTCATGTGTGTATTTATTGCTGTAAATTGACCTCTGAATACTGTTTTACTGCGTCCCAAAGGTTTTGGTATGTTGTGCTGATTATCTAGTTCTTATCCAGATTCTATCAAGTGGAGAGCCACCCAGAGTCCAGTGTTTCCAACTACCACCCCATAGGCCTTCCTCCTTACATGGACCTTCAAACCAAATGACTGGTGCTCATTAGCAGTGAGTTATTTCATCCCCCTTCACTAGCTCCCTCTTTGTTCTGCAGTGTACTGTGCCACGGGGGAATCTTGCTCATTTCCCTCCATTTTCCTCTCCCAGATCCATCTCAAATTCTGCTTACCATGGTTCCCTCCAAATCTGTCTATACTTTATCTCTGTCCCTGTGTGGATTCCATGAAGTTGATTTCTCCTTGCCCATGTATGATAGTTTCTGTGTCTCAAAATGGCCATGCTTTGTTAGGCTCCAGTTCCTTGTTTCTCCCCAGTCACTGCCCTCAATCCATCTCCCTTTCCAATCCATGCTCATTGTAATTCATTATCCTCTCATCTGATGCTCAGAGTTCCAGGATCATCATTTGTATTTGCTTAACTCAGTTTTTCCAAGTCTCTGTTGTACAAGAATTGGGCAGAGAATGTCATTAGGATGTCATCTCATCTTTCAGCCTGCTTCATGATTTTAAGCAATTTTCTTATTTATCTTAACTCTCTATAAGGCTTGACCTTCTAAAAGAAGAGGGACTGCCAGTGTTTCTACTTTTGTAACAGTTTTTTTCCATTATGTATTAATGTATTGCCATTCCTTATTTACACAATTCTTAGGTCTTGGTTAATGTAAATATTGTCCTCAAAGATGGATCCACTCTACCTGTGGCAACAAAATCAGGTTCCTGCACTGTGGTGTACTTCCTGGCCTGGCCTGCTCCTGGATGAGCAAATAACCTAGTATCTTACAATGAAAGACTGCTCGAAGCAAGTATGCGTTGGCCTGTGTTTCACTTCCATCACTGCCAATATAACACACATTCTGTAGGTGAGAAATGTAGATTTTAAGAGAAATAATTCCTTTTGCAACATCACATAGATAGTAGAAGCAGATCTGAGAGCAGTTTCTCCAACAATAGTCTAGGACACTTTCCAAATAGCTAAGGAGTCTCACAAATGCTTTGAGAAAGAGTATCAAACATGTTATGAAAATCTACATTGACTGCCAAATAATAGCTCACCTTCACACTCATCATCACAGAAAATTGAAGAATATCATTCCTTTTCCTCAACTCTTCATCAAAAGAAAACATTCCACATGTGATGGCAGAAATAAGCCATGGAGGACCAAATGTGGAAAGTATATTGTATGTTGTAATTGTGAAGATTCTGGATGCACCTTTTGCTTCTAGGGTTGAGTTTCTAGTAAAAAAAATGAGTGCATGTATGAGTTGTATCACTTAAAGAAATATCAATAAAACGAAATATCAAAATGAAGGACTATAATACTACACCTTTCTTACTTCTTTAGCCAATGAACTACTAATTTTTAAATAACAGTGAAAGAGTCACTTCCAGAGAAGAGATAAAAAGCTCATGGACTTAAATATACTTAAAGGAAAGTGAAGTATGTAAGTTCCATTTGTATTGTTTTGCTAGGCCTTGATAGTACATATATTTTTAATTTTATACAATCTTAGATATTAAGAAAATGAGCTACAAATACACCATGATATCAATCATCAGAAGAAAGAGTCAAAAAGTTTTATAACATCATTAGATAAAGCCAAGTACATAATAGAAAACCTTCAACTTGCCAGAAGAGTCAATTGCCAAACACTCCTCTATCACTCAAGGCTTCTTGTTAGTTAAATTCTTACTATTTGAAAATAATATCATTGAGTATTGCAAACTCTATAACTTTGAGTTAGAAATCCCTCATGCCCTTGACCCTTTTCTTATATATTCAATTCCGTAACTGTATTTTAAAAAGTGCTGCTAAATTCCCAATTTTACTCTCTTCATAATCCAATTCATAATCAAGTGCTATTATTTTCAGTCATATCATCATGGAAACTTCCTGAAAGGATGGAAGAGTGTCAAAGGACACCAATTTGTCACCTTTTAAAATAAAGATGCATGTAGACTCATTTACTTATTTTCCTGTGAAATGTCTACTTAGGATGAACTAGAATTAAAAATTTAAAAGGAAGGGATCAGCTACTAAAGTAAATTAATATTTTCATTTAAGGACCATGCAAATTAGCTGCTCTAATGGAACTTTTAAATGACTGTATGTATCAAATGAAGGTACAAAAGATAAGGTGCTTCAGGTTCTCAGCATGTGTTTGTAAGTCTTAATTTTGTTCAGCTTCCTCCTCCTTCAAAATAAGATGGAAAAAGCAAGCATCGGTAAGTTATATAGAATATAATAATACCAAACAGCTGTGGAGAAAGAAAATTAAAGAGGGTGATAGCAACTCATTTTCTATTACACAGTCAAGGTTGAGAAGACTTTGACTGGAAGAGAAAGGGAGGCATCCTGGAGACACTTGTGGCATTGCAGTGTAATAATTTGGAGCACAAATATGAGTGCTAGTTTTGGAGCCAGATAGGGTGTGTTCAAATTTCTACTTTACTACATTAGCTTGTGGCCATGAGGAAGTTATTTAATCTCTCTGATCCTTAGCTTTCTTAATATGAAAAGGAAACCAAGAATAGGAACCAGTAGGAGAAGTATAATTCTCCTACTTGAGAATTGCAGGAACTACATTAAAATACCTAGCAAACAGCATGTAGCTAACAATTTTAGGTATTGAATTACCACTGTTAATTCTTCTCCTCCTTAATAGTCCTTAAAGTATCCAGGAGGCAATATACTTTATTTTTTAATACTTAAAGTGTTTATTCCAGTCACGAAATTATTCAACACCTTAATAAAAAGTAAATATTCTTAAGAAGCATAAGAAAAATACTTTTTCACTTTCAATTAATTCAAAAGTACGTTTAACAATGTCCTAAAAAAAAATCCATCATTCAGACTAATCCAACAAGGACAGTTCTGGTAAGATAGCAAGAGTAGGCAGACAAACTACA
Source organism: Orycteropus afer afer (assembly GCF_000298275.1). Lineage (NCBI taxonomy): Eukaryota > Metazoa > Chordata > Mammalia > Tubulidentata > Orycteropodidae > Orycteropus > Orycteropus afer. Next base: position 12,191,346 of record NW_006921610.1, on the reverse strand, counting down.
TAGACTTTCTTCAACAAAGAAAAGAAGAATCAATTAACACAAATACAGAAGATAACCCTGGAGCTCTGAGCTTTGAAAGGAAGGATACAGAAGTGGAATACACTCTAACTAGTAGAAGAACTTACATGAAAGCAAGCAAAAAGGAGACATATGGTGCTGTGGACTGTCAGCAATCCTGACAACACAGTCAGCTTGGATATTGCCAAGTCATGTTAGGACCTAATAATTAAACTAAAAATAGGCCCTGCTAGCCAGGGGCTGCATGGAGGACTGCACTGGTGGCTGGTGAATAAATGGAGAAGCAGTGAAGAGGAAGATGGGATGAGCTGGAGACTTTTGGCTGTCTGGAGGGTGCAGCTATTTTGAATGTTTACAAGCAGTTCATCCATTTTGGAAATTTAAAGTGACAGCATTCTCTCAGATTCCAGGGACCTAAGAATAGGCTCCATTTTTCACGGACCGCAAGGACATACTAGACACTGAGGATTGGAAAGGTGCACTATTCCCTTTGTTACGCTTACATGTCACCCTCTTGGTGAATGTAGGTGTGGCCATCCTTCACTCCCATACACCTTTTCAGCCAGCAGGAATTCCATCCCAGTCTGTGTGCTCTGACAGAGCCTGGGTGCCCAGGCCTACCCCACCCAGATTTCTTTTTTCTTTTTTTTAGTTTGTTTGTTTTTGTCTGTTTTAAAAGTGTAGTTATTATTATTTGTCCTTTCTATTATTATTCTTTCATCTTCCCATGCCAGGTTCTAGTTTTCGGGTTTTTATCACTTCCCTTTTCCTGGTTCCCATTCTTTCTTTCTTGTGGTCATCCCCATTCCTTGCTTTTCTTTGTGTATTTTTCCCATTTTTTCCTTCATTATTCTCCTACTCTGTCTCTTTTCCCTTATTTTCCCCTCTCCAGATATTGTGTGTTTGTGTGTGGGTTTTCCTCATTTTTCTACTCATATTTCCTTTGGCTTTTTCTTCTTTTTTTTTTCCTAAGCATTTAAATATTTTCTCTCATTTATTGCCTTTCTTCTTTTTTTTTTCTTTTTCTCTTTCTATATTTGGTGATTGTTCCTGTGTGTTTATGTAATGCATGTTTTTTGTCCTCTTATTTTTACATTTTTCTGGTTTTTCAATTGTTGTTTTTGTCTAACTGAGTGCAGACAGCAACCGTGCCAATATGAACCAACCACACCTGTACCTCTTACAGCTCCACTTAACTAAGTGAGAGCCACCACTTCCTTCTACACCAACTGTCCAAAGATACATAATCACCAAAAAGAGCCTGATTCACCCTTAACTGTTCTTTACAAACAGTTAACAGAGATCTAAGCAGCTGCTCTCATTTTCTATCACACTCACCAGGAGATGGGTGGTGAGTGCATAAGTGTTGCCAACTAGAGAACAGAGCAACAAAGTACCCTGTTACTCTGATATATCCACAAAATAAAAGAAAACAGAAAAGAAAAATCTTTGGCAAATTACTCCAACTTATAATAACCAATTAAATATGAATATAATAAAGTCACAAGGTCTCAGAGACAACAAACCATCACAATCCACACAAAGGAGCAAGATAAAGCAGCAGAAACAAGGCAGCAGGATGCGGACCCAGAACACATCCCTGAGGAAGAAGCAGCATTGGAAGTCCCTGGTAAGGAATTCAGAAGAATTTTATTTAGGTGCCCTCAACAGATTGAGAGATAGAACAAGAAAAACACTGATAAAAGTAAGGAAAACACAGACAAAATCCTAGAAATTTTTCAGAAGAAAATACAAGAAGAAATGACAAAACAAATGAAAAATGATAAATGATACAAAATCTACAGATAGAAATCCAGAAGATTAGTACTAATTTCTCAGAAATAGATAACACATTGAAAGGACAAAGGAATAGAATCCAATCAATGGAAGACAGGATTCATGAGATTGAAGATAAATACATGAATACATATTTGGAAAAGGATCAATCAGAAAAAAAGGTCAAAACAAAATGAAGAAAGTCTAAGATTCACGTGAGATACCATCAAAAGGAATACCTTACATGTAATCAGAATTCTAGAAAAGGAAGAGAAAAAGAAAACCACTGAGAATATTCTCCAAGATTTGTCAAAAAAGAACTTCCCTGATATGTTGGAAGATGAGAATATACCCATTCAGTAACTCCAATGAACCACAAACAGGATAGACCCCAAAAGAAAATCACCAAGACATATTATCATTAAATTAATCAAAACCAAAGATAAAGAAAGAATCCTGAAAGCAGCACAGGAAAATGAAAAGTTACCTACAAAGGGCAACCAATAAGAGCTCTGATTAAGCTCTGATTTAAGCTCTGATTTCTCAGCAGAACCCATGCAGGCAAGAAGGCAATGGGATGGTATATATAAAACCCTGAGAGAGAAATATTCCAAACAAGAATTTTACACCCAGCAAAATTGCCCCTCAAACAGGACATTTCCAGATAAATAGAAATTAAGGGAATGTGTTAAAACCAGAACAACATTACAAGCAATAGTAAAAGGAATCATTTGAACAGAGAACCAATAATAGCACACAATAACCAACCATTAATACACATGATGACGTAATCCAAAAACCAACAAAGTTATGACACATCCAAAGTAAAATAAGCTTACACGATCATAATCAAGGAAACAGGGACATCAACAAGCAAATGAGGACAACTACAAACCAAAAAGAGGGAAAAAATAGTATAGTTACAGAACTTTTAAATTATGAGAAAGTCAAGAGAGTTGCAAGATAGAATGGACTGTTCTAAACTTGGGGACACAATTATAAATCACAGTGTAACCTTAAACAACAACAATAAACCTTCGCATCACAATAATAATAATAATAAAAGATAGCACAAATATATAGCAAATACTAAAACAGCAATGAAGGAAATGATATCACAATTCATAAGCAAAATGAAGTCAGCACAGAAAATTATATGGAACAAAGAAACCAGGGACATCACAAAAAAACACAAAACAAAATGACAACAACAAATTCATACTTGTTGATAATTACAATGAATTTGTAAATGGATTAAATGCACCACTCAAGAGATGGAGAGTTACAGAATAGACAAGAAAACATAACCCATCAGTATGCTGTCTACAAGAGACACATGTTAGAAAGACAAAAATAGACTAAAAATCAAAGGTTGAAAAAAGATATAGCAAGCAAATACAACCATAAAAGAGCAGGAGTGGTAATATTAATTTCTGATAAAATTACTTTAAAACATAAACCACCATAATGGACAAGAAAGGACATTATAAATAATTAAAGGATCAATCAAACAAGAAGATATAACAATAATAAATAACTATGCACTTAATGAAAGAATCCCAAAATATATAAATTAGACTTTAACAGAATTGAAAAGACAAATAGATGACTCCACAATCATAATAGGAGATTTTAGTATAACACTTGCAAGCAAAGATAGAAAAACTGGAAAAAAACTCAACAAAGACACAGAAGAACTAAACAATATAGTTTATCAACTTGAACTTATAGACGTCTACAGAGCACTTCACCTAACAACAGCACAGTATACATTCTTTTCCAGTGCACATGGAACTTTCTCCAGGATAGACCATAGGTTAGGCCATAAAGTAAGCTTTAATAAATTTAAAAGCATTGACATAGTGAAAAGCGTCTTCTCAGATCACAATGCTATCAAATTAGATATGAACAATAAGAAGATCAGTAGGAAAAAGCAAACATATGGAAACTGAACAATACCCTCCTCAAAAACAACTGGGTAATAGAAGAAATTAAAAATGAAATAAAAAAATTCCTTGAATCAAAAGAGAATGAAAACACAATACACCAAAATCTTTGAGACTCAGCAAAAGCAGTGATCAGAGGCCAATTTATAGCAATAAATGCACACATCAAAAAAGAAGAAAAAACCAATGGCAACACTTTAAAATAAATGAAACAGAAAATAAAAAGAATAGAAAAAAAATCAATAAGACTAGAAGTTGGTATTTTTGAAAGATTAATAAAGTTGACAAACCACTGTCGAATTTAACAAAGGAAAAGAGGGAGAGAACACAAATAACAGGAATAAGAAATGAATTGAGCGACATCACAACAGAACAAACTTAAATAAAAACAATAATATCAGGATACTATGAAGAACTGTACTCCAACAAATTTCAAAATCTAGAAGAAATGGACAGATTTCTAGAAACACACTACTAACCTAAACTAATACAGACTGATGTGGAAAAGTTGAACAGATCCATAAGAAAAGAAGAAATTGAACAGGTCAAAAAAATTACCAACCAAAAAAAGTCCTGGCCCAGATGGTTTCACTGGAGATTTCTACCAAACATTTAGAGAAGAACTGGCACCAACCTTATTCAAACGATTCCAAAACATAGAAAAGGATGGAATCCTCCCAAATTTTTTTATCAAGCAATTATAACCTTGATACCAAAACCAGGCAAAGACATCACTCAAAAGGAAAACTGCAGACCACTATCCCTCATGAATATAAACACAAATATCTTCAACAAATCCTAGCCAATAGACTCCAAAAGCATATCAAAAAAATAATACATTACGACCAAGTGGAGTTCATATCAGATATGCAAGGATGGTTCAACATTAGAAAAACAATCAAGGTCATCTACCACATAAATAAAAGAAAGGAAAAGAATCACAGGATTATATCAATCAATCCAGAAAAGGCATTTGATAAAATCCAACACCCATTCCTGATCAAAACTCTCAGCAAAATAGGAATAGAAGGGACATTCCTCAACATATAAAAGGCATATATGCAAAACCAACAGCCAACATTATTCTCAATGAAGAGAGACTGAAACCATTCCCCTTACAAACAGGCACCAGACAAACATGCCCTCTATCACCACTTCCATTCAACATTGTACTGGAAGCCCTAGCCAGGGCAGTAAAGCAAGAAACGAAATCAAAGTCATTCAAATTGATGAGGAAGAAGACACACTATCCTCATTTGCTGATGATAAGATCCTATACATAGAAAATCCATGACACAAAGTAAAAAAAAAAAAAAAGAAAAGAAAAAACCTGCTGGAAGTAATTTAGCATGATACAAAATCAACACACGCTAATCAGTTGGATCCCTCTATAACAGCAAAGAGATTGCTGAAAAATAAATGAGGAAATCAACACCATTTACAATAGCTACCATGGCCCTAGGGATTGGCCTCAGGCCTAAGGCAGTCACCTGCCACACCCAAGGTTGTCGGTTCGAGCTCTCCAGATAGCCGGACCATCTCTTTCTCAACTCAGCCCTCTAAGAGCCTCATCCATTCACTTGGGAGGTTTATTGGGAGGTCTGGTAGCATAGTGCCTAAGGCACTTTACTGCTAACCAGAAGGCTGGTGGTTCAAACTCACCAGCCACTCCTTGGAAGGAAGATGGGGCAATCTATTTCCACAGTGATACCTCCTCAGAAATCCAAGGAGGGTTCACTATGAGGTGGATCCAACTCCACAGCAGTGAGTTTGTTTTTCTGGTTTTACCATAAAAATAAAATACTTGGAAATAGATCTTATGAGGGACACAATATATCTGTTCAAAGAAAACTACAGAAGACTACTTCAAGAAACCATAAGAGATCTATATAAATAGAAGAACATACCATGCTCATGGATAGGAAGATTGAACATTGTGAAAATGCCAATTCTACCCAAAGCAATCTTTATATTCAATGAAATCCCAATCCAGATCCTATCAACACTCTTTAAGGTTGTGGAAAAAATGATCACTAACTTTATATGGAAAGGAAAGAGACATTGCATAAGCAAAGCACTATTGAAGAAGAACAAAGTAGGAGGTGTCACACTCCTGGATCTCAAAACCTACTATAAAGCCACAGTAGTCAAAACTGCCTGGTATTGGTTCAATGACAGATACATAGACCAATGGAATAGAATTGAGAACCCAGAAATAGATCCATTGATCTATGACCAACTGCTCTTTGGAAAAGGGCTGAAATCCATTAAATGAGCAAGAGATTGTCTGCTTAACAAATGGTGCTGGCAAAACTGGATATCAATTTGCAGAAAAATGAAACAAGATCTGTACCTCATACCATAGACAAAAACTAACTCCAGATGGATCAAGACTTAAATGTGAAACCTAAAAGTATAAAGCTCCTTAAGGAAAAACCAGGGGCAAATGTAGGGGCCCTAATATATGGCATAAACAGACTATCAAGCATAAACAAACAGCACAACAAAAACTAGATGAATGGGACCTTCTAAAAATTAAATTTTTATATGCTTCCAAAGACCTCTCCAAAAGAGTAAAAGAGATCATACAGATTGTGAAAAAAATATTCAGCTACAACATATCTACAAGGGACTTACCTCTAAAATTTATAGAAAACTCCAACACTTCAACAACAAAAAGACAAATAATTCAATTAAAAAATGGTCAGAAGACATGAATAGACACTTCACCAAAGATGATATTCAGGCATCCAACAAACATATGAAGTAATGTTCATGATCTTTAGCCAATAGAGAGAAGCAAATCAAAACAACAATGAGAAACCATCTTGCTCAGCACTAGTAGCAAAGTCCAACAAGACAGATAATCACAAATGCTAGTGAGAATGTGAAGAGATTGGGACTCTCATACACTGCTGGTGGGAGTGTTAAATGATACAACCACTGCAGAAACAGTATGGCAATTCCTTCAAAAGTTGGAAGTACAAATACCCTTTGACCCAGCAATTCCATTGTTAGGTTCTTTTTGTTGTTGTTATGTGCCATCGAGTTGGCCTTGACTCATAATAACCCCTCCTTGGGTTTCCAAGGCAGTATCACTATGGAAGTAGATTGCCCAACCTTCCTTCCAAGGAGTGGCTACCAGGACAGAAACAGATCTATGCACACCCAGGTTCATCACAGCACTATTTTCAATAGCAAAAAGATAGAAACAACCTAGGTGCCCATCGACAGAAGAATGGATAAGCAAACTCTGGTACATACACACAATGGAATTCTATGCAACCCTAAAGAATAATGTAGAATCCGCAAAACACCACATAACGTGGATGTGATGAGGACATTATGCTGAATGAGATAAGTCAGTTATAGAAGTACAAATATTGTATTAGTCCATCATTGCAAAAAGTCAAGGAAAGATTTATATATGGAAGGAAATTTTTTTGTTGGTTACCAGAGGTGGGAGGGGAGAGGAGGGAACACAACTAGACAGGTAGAGACAAGTATTGATTTGGGTGAAGGGAAGGGCAATGTACCAAATGTGGGTGATCAACATGGGAGCACTGAGGAAGAGGTAGATACAGAGATGTGCATGGGAGGTACAGGCAACAAAGACAAGCCCTTTTGCACATACAGTACTGCACTGTCAGTGATGGCAAACATTTATCTATGGGTGGATAAATGTGTGTACAGGTTAAACGATCAAGTATGTCTACTCAGTGTGGAGTGTGCCCAGGACCATGTATAGGGTTGGGAGACAATGTTTCTTCAAGTGTAATTGTATGTTGTGTAAGAATCCCCAGGTATATAATAGAGCTGACAAGAGACAAGGTTGAAGTCACTTCTTGGCCCCAGCCAGCTACCTAGCGGGAGTGAATAGTTGGACCTGTGGATTCGGGACGCACTCACAGGGGGCATCAAGCTCAATTGGCATAAATACTCTACAAAAACATTGTTCCACAACCTACTTTGGCAAATAGTGACTAGGCTCTTAAGAGCTTGCAATAGGCCTTCTTGATGCAACTATGGGTCTCTCCTTGCCCTGAGTAAAGAAGAACAAAGAAAACCAAAGATATATAGAAATAATTAGTCCAAAGAAGTGGTACACTATGCAATATTCAGCCTATGTGACTATGAGACCAGAAGAACTAGATGGTATCTGGCTACCACTGTCATCCACTCAGAGGGGAATCTATATAGGTGATCCTGAATAGAGTGGGAGAACAATGTGGAACAAAACTCAAAATCATTTAAAAAAGGGATCAGGTTTGCTGGTCTGATAGAGCCTGGTGGAACCCCTGAGACTATGGCCCCTAGCTCCCCTTCAGTTCTGGAATTGAACCCACTCTTGTGGCTTTTAGCAAAACAAAAGACAGGCATATGAGCTGATCATTGACATTAGATAGATACACTGCTTGGAGAGATCAATCATGGGAGAACAGAAGGGCTGCGTATGCACAGGGTGACAGCCCAGAGAGCAGGAGTGCATGGGAGGGAAGGACAAAGGGAAGACGTACCTATGGGGAGGAAGTGGAAGGAGAGCTTTTGCATTGTGGGAGATTGCAGTCAATGTCATGAGACAAAGTGTATGTGAATTGCTGTATGGAAGATGAATTTGCTCTGTAAACTTTCACCCAAATCACCATAAAATTAAAAAAAAAAAAAAATCAATGTACCCATTCCATTTTAAAGTTGTATAAATCATAGATGAAATATATATATATATATATTTAAGGAAAAAAAAAAGACTAATCCAACCTTCATTTTGGAGGATGAGCATTGTCTCTTATTCTGCTTTTTGCACAAATGAAAAACAATAACTTTATCAATTAAAAATTTGCAAGATCCACTTGGAAATGGATACAACTGGAAGGATTCAACAGACAAAAAAATCCACACTCCAGGTGCAATCCAAGAAGAGTGGCTTTTGAAGTGTTCCTGGTTTTTGAGAGTCTCAGTTTGGCCTGTGGAGCTTCACCGTAATCTCAGTGGAAGCGGAATGTGTCTGTATGGGGTATTTTAAATGTAAGCAGCAGGAGACCAACTGCTGTCATCCAAACAAACTTCAGCCATTTGCATCACTGACACCAGCTATTCCTCTTAAGGGAAAGAGTGTAATCATTTCCTTGTAATGATTCTTGCATGAATTCATGAACTTAATATATAGAATATGTCTCTACTCTACCTCCAAAAACCAAAACCAAACTCTTTGCCATGGAATTTATTCCAACTCATAGTGACCCCTTTGGATTTCAAGTCCATAAATCTTTATGGAAACAGATCACCCCATCTATCTTCCATAGAGCAGCTGGTGAGTTTGAACCTGCAACCTTCTGGTTATCAGCCAAAATGACTTAACCACTACACCACCAGAGATCCTTCTACTCCATCTAGTTAAGTGCAATCATGGCTGTGAGAGTTAAAAAAAAAAAAAAAAAAGTATGAAATCTGTCCTGCTTTTTGTATAACTCGACTGTCCTCAACAAATATTTAGGCACAACTGAGGAAGGCCGAAGTGTTCAGTAACTGTCTGTGAACCAAAAAGTAATCAATCAAAACATACTTAAGTAACACTATGTTAGGCCCTGAGGAGAAATTGAAAGGAATAATGCAGTCTCCATGTGTAAATACCTTATACCTAACAATTTTGTCCTTTTCCTTTTTTTTTTTTTTTTTTTAATTTCAGTTAACAACAAAACATATAAAGTTATTGTGTCTAACCACACAGGCCAGCCAAAGAAAGTCACTTTAATCAATTATATACCTGAAATTGAAAAGTTGTAAACTAAAAGAAAGGGATCACGATGTAGTGATTTTATGTTGAAATTGATTCCCAGTTCCATCTTAGGATGCCTGAACCAGCTCCACACATCAGCAACCCCAATCTTCATCACCTCCTATCTTCCTCTTCTTCCTTCACCATCTAGTGGGAGCTGAATTGTTATGCCCCAACAAGGCAGGAGCTAGAATTTCATGAGTTTGAGAGCTACTAGGAGCTGAAACCACAGCCGTAAGTCTAATGAGGTGAAAGGCTGGGGCTCCTGGACCCTGTGCTTCAGACGTACTTCAGGGACTCCTCTACCTAATGTAGCTACCTATCACCTCTTTCCGACTCGACGGCACATAACAACAACAACAACAACAAGGCTTTGAAGATTAGTAGTCCCCACTGATTATTTCATATATTACTCCTTAACCCCAGGCTGTAATGCAATCTCAGCCCCTTCCCTGAATACTGTCCACAATGCAAAAACCAAACTCATTCAAGTCCAACAAATAGTTACCCATGTGTGTCAGAGTAGAAGTCCCTCATAGGGTTTTCAACAACTGTAATCTTTCAGAAGTAGATCATCAGGAAATAATTGCCAGACCACTGGGTGGATTCAAATGACCAACTTTTCAGGGAGTGGTTGAACACGAATTGTTTGTACTACCCAGGACAGACTGGCCACAGACCAAGCACAGCTTTATTTGATGTTTTCATTAAGAATTTTCATCATTAAAGACAATAGAAAAAACTCACAAGAAGTCCTGAAATTCCAAGATAGATAACATCTGTTCTTAATTTACTGATTCTTTATGAGAAAGAGTATTTCTGTTGGATATTGAAAACCTTTCCAAACTCCCATGTGGTATCTGCTGACTAATAAAATACAAAATGTCCAAAGATTACTATGTATAAAACTTAGACAACTTAACAACAAAAAGACAAATAACTCAATCATAAAATGGGCAAAGGACTTGAATAGACATTTCACCAAAGAGGACATTTAAATGGCCACCAATCCCCTGAAAACATGCTCAGCATCATTATCTATTATCTGTTAGGTGCCATCAAGTCGGCTCCAACTCATAGTCAACCTAGGTACAACAGAACGAAACACTACCAGGTCCTGTGCCAGCCTCACGATACTTGCTATACCTGAGCCCATTGTTGCATTCACTGTGTCAATTCATCTCATTGAGGATGTTCCCCTTTTTCACTGACCCTCTACTTTGCTGAGCATGATATCTTTCTCCAGAGAATGATATTATGACAACATGACCAAAGTAGGTGAGACAAAGTCTGGCCATACTTGCTTCCAAGGAGCATTCTGGCTGTACTTCTTCCAGGACAGATTTGTTAGTTCTTCTGCAGTCCATGGTACTTTCAGTATTCTTTGCTAACACCACAATCCAAAATCATCAACTCTTCTTCAGTCTTCCTTATTCATTGCCCAGCTTTCATATGCATATGAGGCAATTGAAAATACCATGGCTTGGGTTAGGCACACCTTAGTCTTCAAAGAGATATCTTTGCTGTTTAGCACTTTAAAGAGGTCTTTTGCAGCAAATTTGCCCAGTGTAAAACAGTGTCTGATTTCTTGACTGCTGCTTCCATGGGTGTTGATTGTGGATCCAAATAATATTAAATCATTGACAATTTCAATCCTTTCCAATTAATCGTGATGCTGCTTATTGGTCCAGTTGTGAGGATTTTAATTTCCTTTATGTTGAGCTGTAATCCATTCTGTGTACTGTAGTCTTTTAATGTTCATCAGTAAGTGCTTCATTGCAGCATCTGTTTGTTGAAACATCTCAGTGGGTATTCGGCCAATTCCTAGAACTTTATTTTTCACCAATTTCTGCAGCTTCCACTTCTTCTTTCAATACTACTGATTCTTGATCATATGCCACCTCCTGTAATAGACGACCATTGGCTAATTCTTTTTGGTACAGTGATTCTGTGTATTCCTTCCATCTTCTTTTGATGTTTCCTGCATCATTCAATATTTTGCCCATAGACTCTTTCAATATTGCAACTTGAGGCTTAAATTTTTTCTTCATTTTTTTTCATCTTGGGGAATGCTGAGCATGTTTTCCCTTTTGGTTTTTCAAATTCCAAGTTTTTGCCCATTTAACTATGATAATGAACTTTGTCTTCTCAATCTGCTCTTTGAAATCTTCTGTTTAACTCTTTTATCTTTTCATTTCTTCCATTTGCTTTAGCTACTCTCCATTCAAGGGCAAGGTTCAAAGTCTCTTCTGACACCCGTTTTGGTCTTTTCTTCCTTTCCTGTGTTTTTAATGAGCTTTGCTTTCTTCATGTCTGATGTTCTTGATATCTCATAATTTTTCTGGTTTTCAGTCATTGATGTTCACCATGTCAAATCTATTTTTCAGATCATCCCTAAATTCACGTGGGATATAATCAAGGTCATATATTGGCTCTCATGGACTTGTTTTAATTGTCCTAATCTTCAACTTGAACTTGTGTATGAGCAGTTGTTGTGTGTTCCACAGTTAGCTCCTGGCTTTGTTTGACTGAAGGTATTGAGCTTCTTCATTGCCTCTTTCAACAGATGTAGCCTATCTGATTCCTGTGTATTCCATCTGGTGAGGTCTACATGTATAGCCACCATTTACACTGTTGAAAAATATATTGCAATGAATAAGTCATTGGTCTTGCAAAATTCTATCATGCAATCTCTGTCATCATTTCTATCACCAAGGCCATATTTTCTAACTTCTTTTTTGTTTCCAAATTTCATATTCCAATCACCAGTAATAATCAACACATGGTGATTGCATATTTGGTCCATTTCAGACTGCAGAAGTTAGTAAAAAATCTTCAATTTTCTCATCTTTCGCTTTGAAGTTTCTTTCATAAATTTGAATAATAGCAGTATTAACTGGTTTTCCTTTTTGTTGTTGTTGTTATTTGCCGTCGAGCCGGCCCCGACTCATAGCGACCCCTCCTTGGGTTTCTGAGGCAGTATCACTACGGAAGTAGGATTGCCCAACCTTCCTTCCGAGGAGTGGCTGGTGGGTTTTCCATTTAGGTGTATGGATATTATCCTATCAATGACTTCATTGTACTTCAGAACAGATCTTGAAACATTTTTTCATATGATGAATGCCATGCCATTCTTCTTCAATTCCTGTCACAGTATATGATATGGTTGTCTGGTTCAAAATGGCCAAAACAAGTCCACTTCAACTCACTAATACCTAGAGTATTGATCTTTATACTTTCTGTTTCATTTCTGAAAATTTCCAGTTTTCCTAGATTCATACTTCATACATTCCACTTTTCAATTATTAATGTATGCTTGCAGCTGTTTCTTCCCATTTCGAGTCATGCTACATCAGCAAATGGAGATCCCAAAAGCTTTACTCCATCCACATCATTAAGGTCAACTCTACTCTAAGGAGGCAGCTCTTCCCCAGTCATATTTTGAGTGCCTTCTGACCTGGGGGGCTCATTTTCTGGCACTATATCAGACTATGTTTCAGGCCTATTCATAAGCTTTTCTGGTATATCTGACAGTATTTCACTGCTACTTATTAGGTTTTCACTGGCCAATTCTTTGAGAAGTGTATTGCTCCTTTACTTCTTCTCAGTCTGTCTTATTCTGTAAGCTCTGCTGAAACCTGTCCACCATGGGTGATTCTGCTGATATTTGAAATACCTGTTGCATATCCTCCAGCCTCACAGCAACAAGCAAGCCATCACAGTATGACAAACTGACATACTTATGATCTGTTAGAGAGATACAAATCAAAACCAAAATGAGATACCATTTCCCTCCTTCTAGGAGGTACAGTAATGTTAATGTGCTGTGCGGTGGTGCCCTTGTTGTTTTGTTTCCTGACAGTTCTTCAGTAGTTGATTACACAAGACTCCTAGAGCTTTCAATCAATCCTTCCCAAAAGGTGGCAGAACCTGGAACTCTATCCTACCTCAGACACATGTTGTGCTAACTTACATCTCTCAAGAAAACACCTGGCTCTATATGGTTACCAAGTGTGACCAGTTTGCCAAACATTTCTCTCATAGTGAGGTCCCTTGCAGGGCTATGGCATCCTTTATCCCCAGCTAGGTTTGTACTGCACCATCCTTGTCCACCAAGATAGGTTACCCTAACTTCCAGTCTTAGGGAAAGGAGCTTGAGATCTCAGACCCAGTATTCCTAGGCAATATTCTTTCTTCTGTTCCCCCTTCTCCCTAAGGATGAGTTCTGAAAACTAACAGGTAAGGGGCCCACAAACAATTACAAGATTTCCCCAGGACAATGGGACATTCTTGCCCTAAATTGCTTGCCTAAGAGGAATGCCTCAAGTAAATCCTCCCATAATGAAAAAACTCTGCTCAAAGATGGTTTGTGATTCCATCTCTGCAGCTAGAAGCTGTTAGTTGCAATATATTGCTTCACCTACAGCAAACATATATTTGAAAATAGTATATGACTAAATAGCTTTTTTTAATAATATTAAAAACTTACTTAATTTATTATGTACTGCTAGACACATTAGTTATGCAATCTTCACACCCAGTTTGCTACACATGCAATATCCACTCATTGGGAACCACTGACTTTGATCCTATAGTTTCAAAGATAGGTGATAATGATGGACATTTAAGTTGGCACTTCATATTGAAGGCTCAGTTCTGTGTGTCTTCTGCATAGTTGACAAAAATAACAGGATGAAAAGGATAAGTATAAAGAGAATTTATGAAAATATTATGGGATTGAGGCGATCAGGGAATGGTGGGTAGGGGACTGGTAGTAATGTTTGGGAAGAAAGGAAGATTCACTGGCCTTTCACCAGCTCTGTCATTCATTTCCCTATAATGTAGAAAACCTCTGGCCCAGCAAATAGTTGTTTTTTGTTGCCATTTAGTCAATTCCATCTCCTGGTGACTCTATGTGTACAGTAGAACTGTACTCCATGCATTTTCAAGAGCTGTGACTTTTTGAAAGCAGATTGTCAGGACTTTCTTCTGAGGAACCTCTGGGTGAGTTCAAATTGCCAACTCATTGCTAGTAGTTGAACACTTAACTAGTTGAGTTTGTACCACCTCAGTAAATAGTAGAGTCTATCAAAGGGAGGGGAAAGTATTATTTGAGGAAAATGCAGAAAGATTCTCTTTTGTCTCCAGGCGTCACCATAGTAAGTCATCACTCTTGGGTGACTATTCCTTTATACTGTTTAGACCTCTTTAAATTGTTAAAAACAAAGATATCATTTTGTGCACTAAGGTGTATCTGACCAAAGCCATGGTAAATTCAATTGCCTCACATGCACCCAAAAAGTGAACAATACATAAGGAAGACTGAATAAGAATTGATGCCCTTGAACTAATATTTTGGTGAAGAATATTGATTATACCGGACTGCCAAAATAACAAATCTGTCTTGAAAGAAGTACAGCCAGTGTGCTCCTTAGGAGTGAGGATGTGAGACTTAGTCTCATGTTCTTTGACATATTATCAGGAGGGACCAGTCCCTGGAGAAGGACATCATGTTTGGTAAAATAGGAGGTCAATGAAAAAGAGGAAGACCCTCAATGATACAATGACTACAAAAATTGGCTCAAACATAGGAATGACAGTGAGGATAGTGCAGGACTGGGCAGTGTTTTGTTCTGTTGTACTTAGGTTTGTCAGAACTGATAGCACCTAACAACAACCACACATTACTTTATGAGCTTGAAGCTACCAGTATCTGTTCCCTGGCCCCAAAGAGCTTTATGAAACACAAACACACATAGAAAAGATAAAAATTAAGTGCTATTCTCAGTTCTTATCAAAAGTTTAATAGAGAATAGAGAGATGTGCTGTGTTACTTTTCTCTTCTGCAATTTTTCATTTCCCTCAGGTATTTTTGCAAGCTTCCTGGTATTTCACAGAATAAGGTGGCATTTTATCTGAAAGCATTTGGTAAATGTTCTTTGAGTCTAGGAGGCTGCAATTTAACAAATGACTTTCTCACACAAAGTATAAGCATGATACAGAATGATTGACAACTATGCCAACATTTGAAAAGCAGCTAAGAGCTTTAAAGCACACAGTAGCCGAGATCAGGACTGACTGGAGTTCTCATCAGCCTTGAAGATTGTGGTTTATGTTGGCAATATAAAATATATGTCATTTTAATATGGCTCTTACAAAGATTTTTAAACATGTCATTAAACAAACATACCAGAAGGATAGGCCCAGAAGAAACTAGTTTTAAGATAACAACAATGGAATCAAAATACATTAGTACCAGATAATAGTCGTCTACTGTTTGATAAAGGACTCAGCTTCTAAAGCCAAAACAAACACAAAAGCACAGCCAAGATATTTGTTTTAGAAGTGGAAGACATTGATCTTATGACACATTTCTATTACAATGGTTTTATTTCTGTTACAGTCAGAGCCAGCTCTACTTGCAATGATGCTGTTTAACTCTGAAGTGTTCAGCAGAACAAAAATTACACTTAATACATGTTAGTACATTTATCACCTGTTCAGCAGACCTAGAGAAGTCTCTCCTTTAGTCACCATCAATCCTCAAACCTCCCCAAAACAGGAATTGCACCTCAGTAAGATAAAAACAACAGGAGCCTGGTTCAATATGTAAAAGAGCTATATGAAGGGCAAGAGAATGTTTAGAAGTGGTATTTTGTACTAAGCATTCTGCAAACTCAGATTCTAAGGTGAGCTACAGTACTTATCTCTTCAGTAGAGCTCAGGATTTGCTCAGAGAAAGCATTAAGAATGAAGGCTATCCTCAGTTCATTGCTTTGGATATTCAATTATATTCAGAGTATCCAAGAGGCTTGACCTGTGTCATTGGGGTATAGAGATACAATACAGTGTAATGATTAAAACTTTGAGTATTAGAGTCAGATAGACGTGACTAACTGATATGTGACCTTGGGCAATGTTCTTAGCTCTTCTAAGCATCAGTTAGAGTATCATGATCTGTAACATGAGAAAAATGTCCCCCCTTTTGAGCAGACAATAAGATAATTCCTATTAAGTTCTTTGTTTTTATGGTGACTAGAACATAATAATTATTCAGTGAATGGTAACTTTGAACAGAGAACTAAAATAAATGAATTAATTAAGTAATGAACCAACTAAATAATTGATAGAACCCAAGGATATAAGAAAGAGGTCATGCAAATTAAGGCAACCATTTTTTAGACTAGGAAGTCTAGGCAATCTAATATGCCCAACTATTTTCAGCTAATGATCACCCAGTTGGGAGTGTGTTGAGTAATTAATCTCATTATTTACTGTCATGGTAGCATGCCATGTGCTGATAAGCATTGCGAGTGTTTCAGTGGTCTCCCACTGACCTCACAGCTGTGTCGCCTGTCCAAAGCAAAGGCAAGGAAATATAGAAGAAGGTTTTTTTCATCAACTCATCTATCTGGTTCAAAGAAAAGAGAAATTGGCTTCCTAATTCCAGTTTATTCCCTTTAATATGTTCCACTAGAAGTAAACAAGACAAGATGTGCTTTTATGTACTTTACAAAGGACTCCTTCACAATTTTTTTATCCTCAATTTTAGTTTACTTCTCTTCCTTTAAAATATTCATACCCAAAACCCAACCCAACCCACTGCTATCAGGTCATTTCCAACTCTTAGAGATCCCCATAGGGTTTCTGGCCTGTAAATCTTTACAGAAGCAGACTGCCTCCTCTTTCTCCCACAGAGCAGCTAGTGGATTCAAACTACCAGTCTTTCAGTTAGCAGTCTATCCTTGCTGCTCTGACATTAGCATAACTTCCCCTCTCTTCCTTTCTTATTTCCATGCATCATACCCAGGGCAGATTACCCAGTAAGAGAAGTAAGCACAGGCTTACTTGCGCTTACTTACTAATCTATAGTAGTAGTTTCACATGTTTTTACCACACTTCCTGTTTTGGGCACTGTTCACTACAGATTAGTATGTAAGCACAAGTAAGCCCATGCTTACCTCATTTACTGGGTACATTCCCTTGTCAGGGAATGTAAATTTGAAAAAGCAGCTTTGATTCTGTAGGAAGGTGCTGTGGGATTGCAAGATAGACCAATACCAGCCATACCACAAAGCAGAATCTTTGATGTGGTGGGAAAATGTGAAATTATTCACCACAGATTAGTAAAAATGCACAAATAAGGCCCTGCTTACCTTGTTAATTGAGTGATCCATCTCTGTTCACACCCAATCATAATACCATGATGGAAATGATAATCTTTCTTTCAATCAAATCTAAATGATTTCTGGTTTTTGCACCAAATTATACTTTTATGTCTTCCTAATTCCTGTAATCAAGGATCTCTGGTAGCATAGTGCCTAAGGCACTTGACTGCTAACCAGAAGACTGGCAGTTCAAACCCACCAGCCACTCCTTGGAAGGAAGGTTGGGCAATCT
>NW_006921610.1:12165045-12173330 GCF_000298275.1 Orycteropus afer afer | reverse complement strand
CACTTGACTGCTAACCAGAAGACTGGCAGTTCAAACCCACCAGCCACTCCTTGGAAGGAAGGTTGGGCAATCTACTTCTGTAGTGATACTGCCTCAGAAACCCAAGGAGAAGTCGCTATGAGTCAGGTCCGACTCAACAGCACATAACAACAACAGCAACAATTCCTGCAATCAGAGTCAATCTTAAGGGAGAACCAATAGTATTATTGAAAGGCTGCTCAATTAAGTAACCTGCTCAAAACATCTCCTCCAATCTAGCACTCTCATTGTCTGCCATGCCATTGCACATATCTTATTCAATTCTACTGTGTGACCAGCACCAAACCAAAAAACAAACCCATTTCCATAGAGTCAATTCTGACTCAGGGTAACTCATGTTTGTCAGAGTAGAACTGCTTCCATAGGGTTTTCAAAGGTAAGTAGACTCCCAAGTCTTTCTTCTGTAGTGCTGCTGGGTGGAATTGAACTGCCAACCTTTTAGTTAGTAGCCAAAAGCAAACTTTTCATGCCACCTAGGGACCCAAATCACCCACTCACTCAACAAATATCAAATAATAAATATATTAAAAGCTCTATCACATGCTAAGCCATGTGCAAACTAATGGAGATATGAATGAGGCAGAGACTCAGATATAAACAAACTCATCATCAAGAGGGAGAGATAGGCAAATAGACAAACCAAATCTATGAAAAATATTGCAACTCCACTGTCCCAGAAAGTAATGTATGTAATTGAAGAAAAGTCCCTCAGACTGGCATTTAGATCTTAAAGATGGTCACCTTAAAGAGAGAAGCTTCAGGCCAGGAGAATGAAAGCCAGATTACATTGGGATTGTAATGATTGGGAAGTTAGTTGAAGGGACAATGAATTATTCTATCAAAAATGTTGCATGCAAATTGACAGACACTGGATGGTAACTAAGGGGATCTCAAGTTCAAAGGATCATTTGTTTATTTCCTTTATAGATGGGAAGTCAAGAGCCTATTTACAGACTGTCAGGAAGGAACTTCATGCCTTGAATCTCAGAAGACTTTTTTTCTTTTTTTAAAGTCAACTTTTAAAAAGAAAATATTGCTGGGAAGAGTAGGCTCTTAGTAAATCTGCCAGTTATCAGTTAACACCTCAGCAGGGCATAGGATGCAAGAGGATGCCAACAGCAGAGAGGAGAAGCACTGTTTCTGACAAGGTGGGAGAGCACCCAATATCCAAGTCTTCACAACTGCATCTGGGAATCAGTTGAAGAATCCCACCTGGTTCCAATATGACAAACAATCCTCGTTCTCCTGCAATAGTCTGGAATACAGGAACACAAACAGGGCTCAAATTAATGTTTTTGCAAATTTCTCTTCCTTGCTGGGATTAATTTTTAAGTAAATGATTATATGAATTATAGAATCAAACCAGGGATTGTATAACTATAACGTTGATTATTTCAAATACTACCAAAATCATACATATTTGTGAAAAGTAAAAAGAATAAAGTAGGTGGAGTAAGAATGGAAGTCACCTTCATCCTCTCCACATCTGATAACCTACCTAATGGTAATCATAGTTTCCAATGTGCTGAGGAATCTTCTAGACTGATTCTGGAAATTTACATCAATGCAAGTAAAAATAATGTTAGGTGGCATCAAGTTAGTTCAGACTGGTAATGACCCTATGTACAATAGGTTGAAACATTTCTGCCATCTTCACAATAGTTACTATGTTTAAGCCAATTTCTGCAGCCATTGTGTCAATTCACCTCCTTGAGAGTCTTTCTCTTTTTCATTGATCCTCTCTATACCAAGCTTGATGACCATCTCCAGGGACTGTTCCCTCCTGATAACAAGTCCAAAGTACATGAGATGAAGTCACACCATCCTCACTTCTAAGGAGCATTCTGGTTATACTTATTCTAAGACAAATTTATTCCTTCTTCTGGCAGTCTGTGGGATAGTTAATATTCTTCACTAACACGATAATTCAAAGCCTCTTTAGTCACTGTCCAGCTTGCACATGCATATGAGGCAGTTGAAAATACCATGCCTTGGAGTCAGGCACACTTTAGGGCTCAAAGTGTCATCTTTGCTTTTTAACACTTTAAAGAGGACTTTTGGATCAGATTTGCCCAATGCAATAGTCATTTGATTTCTCAACTGTTGCTTACATGGGTGTTGATTGTGGATCCATGTAAAATGAAATCCTTGACAGCTTCAATATTTTCTCCATTTATCATGATGTTGCTTATTGGTCTACTTATGAGGATTTCTGTTTTCTCTATGTTGAAGTAATCCATATTGAAGGTTGTAATCTTTGATTCCATTAGTGTTTCAATTCTTCACTTTCAGCAAGCAAGGTCGTGTCATCTGCATATCACAGGTTTTAATGAGTCTTCCTCAAATCCTGATGTCATGTTCTTCTTTGTATAGTCCAGCTTCTTGGATTATTTGCTCAACAAATAGGTTGCATATGTATAGTGAAATAATACATCTTGACTCACACTTTTTCTGTTTTTAAATCATTCTGTATCCCCTTGTTCTGCTTGAATGATTGCCTGTTATATTTCATACTGGTTCTCCATGAGCACTATTTAGTGTTCTGAAATTCCTATTTGTTGCAATGTTATAGTTGTTATCATCCACACAATCGAATGTCTGTGCATAGTCAACAAAACACAGGTGAAAATCTTTCTGGGTTTCTCTACTCTCAGCCAAGATCCATCTGACATCAGAATGATATCCCTTGTTCCATGTCCTGTTCTGAATCCAGCTTAGGTTTCTGGCAGTTCTCAGTATATATACTGATGCAAACATTTTTGAATTATCTTCAACAAAGTTTTACTTGCATGTGATATTGATATTGTTCAATAAGTTCTACATTCTGTTGGATCATTTTTCTTTGAAATGGGCACATACATTGATCTTTAGTCCATAATACCTAGTCAGTTGGCCAGGAATAAGTTGTCTTCTAAATTTCTTGGCATAGACAAGTGAGCATTTCCAGGCTTGCATCAGTTTGTTGAAATACATCAAGTGGTATTCCATCAATTCCTGGACCCTTGTTTTTCACCAATGCCTTCACTATCACTTGGACTTCTTCCTTCAGTACCATTGGTTCTTGATCATATACTGTCTCCTGAAATGGTTGAACATCAACCAATTCTTTTTCATACAGTGACCCTATGTGCTCCTTCCATCTTCTTTCAATGCCTCCTGTGTTGTTCAGTACTTTGCCCATAGAATCCTTGATTATTGCAAATCTAGGGTTGAATGTTTTCTTCATTACTTTCAGCTTGAGAAATACCAAGTGTGTTCTTCCCTTTTGGTTTTCTAACTCCAGACCTTTCATTATAAGATTTTGTCTTCTTGAGCCACTCTTTGAAATCTTCTGCTTAGCTATTTTATTTTATAAAATCCTCTCTTTGCTTTAAATATTTTACCTTTCAGAGCAGGTTTCAGAGTCTCTTCTGGTATCCATTTTGGCCTTTTCTTTCTTTTCTTTAAATGACCTTTTGCTTTATTCATATGTGATGTCCTTCATGTCATTCCATAGCTCTTAGGGTTTTCAAAGCTCTTGTTGGTGTTCATTGCCTCAAATCTATTCTTTAAGTGGTCTCTAAATCCAGGTAGGACTTACTCAAGGTCGTGCTTTCACTCTTATTGATTTGCTTTAATTTTCTTCAGCTTCAACTCTAACTTTTCATATTGATCATTGGCTCCTGGTGTTGTTTGATTTGATTCCTGCATAGACCATCTGGTGAAGGCCACTTGTATAATTACCATTTATGTTGTTGAAAAAGTATTTTCAACAAATATGTCATTGGTTTTGAAAAATTCTATCTTGTGATCCTTTACATTGCTTTTATCACCAAGGCCATATTTTCTAACCATTTATCTTCTTTATTTCTACTTTTCACATTCCAATCACTAGTAATTATCAATGCATCTTGATTGCATGTTTGATCAATTTCAGACTGCAGAGGTTGGTAAAAATCTTTAATTTTTTCATCTTTGGCATTAGGGGTTGGTGCATAAATTTAAATAATTGTCAAGTTACCTGGTTTTCCTTATAGTTACATGGATATTATCTTATCACTGACAGAGTTGTACTTCAGGATAGATCTTGAAATGTTCTTTTTAATGATGAATGTGACTTCATTCCTTCTTACCTTTTCATTTCCAGTGCAGTAGGTTATACGGTTGTCCCATTCAAAATGGCCAATACCAGTCCATTTTATCTCACTAAGGCCTAAGATATCAACTATACGTACATGTAATGTAGTTCACTGGCCCTCTTACTAAGCATCATTTTCTCTAGTTTGACATAGACACATTGGTAGGAGTCTAACTTGAAATGTTTCCACTTATCCTTAGTACTACTCATAATAACTAACATTTACTAAGTCTGCATTACATGTGAGATATGAAACTAAGCATTTTATCTTTTGTTTGTTTGGTGTCACAAATAATAATTGTTGGATGCATTCTCATAAATAGCCAAAAAACACAAATAAAGCAAAATTCCCTATAATTAATCCCACTTGTCCTAGATACCTCCTCTGTTATAAACATAGTTGCCAGTTACTAGGGCTTCAAACATCATTATTATACATAAATATAATCATCATATATAAGAATAATAATGATGCACAAGATAATGGCAATTAAAAAAAAAAAAACTCACTGCCATCGAGTCTTTTCCAACTCATAGGGACCCCCATTGTGTTACCGAGGCTGTAAATCGTTACAGAAGCAGATCATCCCATCTTCCTTCCATGGAGCAACTGGTGGGTTTGAACTGCTGACCTTCGGGTTAACAGTCAAGTGCCTTAATAATCTAATATAATAATACATACACAAGAATAAAGCATACATAAGAATCTTATGTGTACATTAAGAATCACTCAGTGATCTTGTTAAAATGTAGATTCTGATTCAGTATATCTGGGATGGAAATCAAAACTCTCAGCAGTGGGTCAAAACTGATGAAGAGGATCTAAACCCTGCCTATTAGGGGCGATCCTTCTAGACATTTGTTAAATACACATGCACACTTATAAGTACATGAATAAAAATAATTTGTTCGCTTTTTTAGTAACCATTAGCATACTGTAGATATTGTGCAGAGCTCACATTTTTCATTTTGGTCCTGCATATCTTTTCATTTCAAATCATGTAAATATAATTCATTCTTTTTAACATTTGAATAGGAGGTATGCTAATCCATTCTATGGTTTTATCACAGTTTAATCAGTCATTATTTTACTGGTGTGCATTGAGGTTTTTTCCAATTTTTCAATATAACAAAAAATGACTAATGCAAAAGCTTACATGAGCCCTTTGAACAATTATGTTACTATTTCCTTCAGTTAGTGAGAAGAGTGGTTGTGGGTCAAAGAACAGAGAAGACATTTTTCTGGCATCCATTCCTGGACCCCTCCTTTTAAATAGCCCAAATATAACATTTGAGTTCTTTAGGGTTCAGGGCATTAGATTCCATGAGAAGTGGAGCTTCTAACTTAGGATAAGACAGTGAGCCCAGTTAATACCTCTGGTCACAACAATGGATTCATATGCGTAAAACTGTTCTAATCAGATTCATTCTCAGGAATTTTGATGGAAATCAGAATTACTTATTCTTTCTTGTAGGATATAGAGGAACAGTGTAGCTTTGGGAGATAACGGATGCTATCTAACGATAAGAGAAAGGCAACCATTGTACAGAAGGTAGAATAAGAAGTAGTAGGCAACCGAGCTCTTGCCAATCAAAACTTGCTTGAGGCCAGTGCTTTCTTGCTGAATTTTTCAGTGAGAGTCAGTAAACAAATAAAAAACAAACCCATTGTCCTTGAGTCGATTCTAACTTGTGCCATCCATGTGCATCAGAATATAATTACACTCCATATGGTTTTCAATGGCTGTAATCTTATGGAAGAAGATGGCCAGGGAAAGCTTCAATGATTTGCTTGAATTGCCTAAGTAAGCTTAAATGGCCTTTGGTATCTTATGATCACAGGAATTCTAAATGATAGAGAGGGAATGGATATTAAAATTTAATAGATACTGCTCAAATTACCTCCTAAAAGGAAGTTTGAATATACTTTTCCATCAATGGTATATAAATGTGCTGACTTTTATGCCCTCATAAATAAGAAAAATTTATAAGCTTATTTAAAAACCATCAACTTTATAAGTGAAAATCAATATATTATTGTTATTTTAATTTTTTTTTCTCATTAAAAGAAGGTTAAGCATCTTTTCTTCTAGTTATCGGCCATTTTAGTTCTTCTATGAGGTACAAATTTATATCCTTTGCCAACAATTTTATTCAGTAATTTAGTAATTTTTTATTGATTTGTGGAGTCCTACAGATAAAGCAAATTCTTTCTTCTCTCCTGTCATTGGTTTTCAAACTCTATTTATGGTGTTTCATGTTATGCAGAAGTTTTAGAAAATCTTAATTGCTTGGTTAAAATTTTTAGTGTTTTTCTTTATTGTGTCTGAGTTTTGCATCTTCCTTAGAAATGGTGCTCTCATCCAAGATTGTAGAAACATTCTCCAGTAATTTCATATATATAATTAGTATTCCTAATATTTAGATCTTTAACATATTCAGAAACTTTTATTACAAATGTTATGATATAGAAAATATAATTTGTTCCTCTGATGGATAGCCAATTTCCTGAAAATCTTTTAGTAAATAATTTGTGTCTCTAATAATTTGAATTATCTCCTTTATCATATATCAAATTATTATATTTATAGGTATGTTTCTGGGAAAATCAATTCCTTTCCTTTGATCTGTATGCTTATTTCTGTACCAAAATCTCATTGTTACAATTAAGGTAACTGTATAATATACTAAAATATTATTATTAATATAATTAGGTAAGTTTATAATATAACATTTAGAGGAAAATTTTTCTTTTTTGTCCATCTTTTAAAATATTTTAATGGCTTTTAGTTTCCATTTAGTATTCTGGAGGAACTTAGAATCAGCTTCCCTCCTTTCTTAAAAATCCCAATGGATAATTCCAGCTTCTGTCCAAAGACATAGAGGTGAAAGGAGCATCAGTCTCACCCATACAATGAAAAAGAGCTGGACTAACTTCAAAATCATTACTTTTATTCAACCCATCAGGGAGCTGATGCCAAAGAAATAGTCTCAAACATCTACAAAGAGATTACTTCCTGCAAGGAGAATGATGTGAATATTCACTCACCAGGGGTAAACAGCTACCACTCATGGTAAGAAAAATTAATCTGGAATAGTTTACAATTGGCAAAGGCTGAATGTGGGCTAGTAGGACAATGTGAAACCCATGAAGGCCGCAGCAATTGAAGTCTTCGTCCTCTTGCAGGCTCTCTATAAAAGCGTGTGACCCATTCACAAATAAGATTGGGAAGAGACTTAAGAAGTGCCCATTGTAGGGAAAAGCAGCTGTGGAGAAGGAGGAAGAAACTGCCTGATCATTCTTCCCCATTTCCTACAGAGAACAAAAGCTTTAATCAATGGCAAAAGGTTTGAAACAAACACTGCTGCTCTTAAGATACCAGTGAAAACTCATTGATTCTTCATATTCAGGTAGTTCCAAAATTATGATAGGGTTCTGTTTTGACAAGTCTGTCATAAGTCAGTTCTGACATAAGTTGAATACATCACTTTCTTTTGAAATGTTTGCAATGTTTGAAACATTGCATATAAACTTACAGATCTATTTTAATACGTACATACATACATTTAAAGAAATATACAAATCATAGAAATTTACTCTGACAATGAAGAAGATTTGGTTGACATTGGCATTTTGTCAGTTGTGATAATAACTCCACTTGTGAAAAGTTTTGTATTATCTTGGTTATCCCTGGGAATGGGGATGACATATCTACTCAGAAAATTAGTGAGAGTTGTCTGGGTGGTCCCTTCCTTTTTTTTTCCTTCATATATTTCACAGAAATATCTCATTGCTTCTCTAAACTGCCTATTGATTTTCCAAAGTGATTATTCTTTCTGTCCATGTTTTCAAGCAATGAAGTCCCTTATATTGTTTAGAAAACTAAATCCACATGATAGTGTTTTTTAAAAAGCACTGTTTCATAAAATTAAACATCTGCAAATGAACATCTGAGAATGATGTTGTTGTTGTTGTTAACTGCCGTCAAGTTGTTTCCGACTCATAGTGACCCCCTGCACAGCAGAACGAAACACTGCCCGATCCCGCATCAGCCCCACAATCCCTGCTATACTTGAGCCCATCATCACAGCCACTGTGTCAATCCATCTCATTGAAGGCCTCCCCCTC
>NW_006921610.1:12121129-12161840 GCF_000298275.1 Orycteropus afer afer | reverse complement strand
TGGCTCTTATCCCGTTTCTCCTGCTCTTCCGGCCTGCTACTCCGGGTGGGCCTGAGTTTCCTCTCCTCACCTAATCCCTTTGGCTGATTGCTCTTCTCTCTGGCTTCCTGGCTTTTAATCCCCTTTCTCCTGCTCTTCCTGCCTGCTACTTTGGGCATCCCTGAGTTGTCTCACCTCACCTGTAACCCTGGGGCTGACTGCTCTTCTGTCTGGGTTCCTGGATTTTATCCCCTTTCTCCTGCTCTTCTGGCCTGCCCTGAGAATGATAGCATCAATAAATTTCACATGAATAACTGTATTTAGTTCATATTGCTAATGATGAGATGTAAAAAAATGACAGTCATATTTGCAATTCATCATAACTTGAATGCATCATAAGTTGGGGACTACCTATATATTGACAAGCTAACTCTGAAATATATATGGAAAATCAGAGCAACTATAACAGCATAAACAATTTTGAGCAAAAAGAATACAGCTGCTATACTCACACTCTCAAATTTCAAGACTTGCTGTAAAGCTATGCAGTCCAGACAGTGTGGCATTGGCAAAAGAATAAGTGCATAGATCAAAAGAACTGAGCAGACACCCAAAGTTAAATCCACAAATATATATTCAGTCTTAGTGGTGCAGTGGTTAAAGTAGTAGGGTGATAATGAAAAGGTTGGTGGTTCAAACTCACCAGCCACTCCATGGCAGAAAGATGTGGCAGTCTGCTATTGTAAAGATTTATAGCCTTAGAAACATTATGGGGTAGTTCTACACACTCACTGGAATCTACTCCATGGCAAAGATGCAAAGGGAATTCATACGAAAAAGGATAGTATTTTCAACAAGTGGTGCTGCAAAAAGTCAACATCCATATGCTAAAAAAATTAGTTGAAACTCATACTTTGCATGCTATACAAAACTTACCGCAATATTATAGACTGATTATTACTATAGACTGATTGTAGGAGTAGATCAGCATGACATTGGTTTAGGCCAAAAAATTAGGGAGGCAACATTTAAAATATGGCCTACATAAGAAAAGATTGATTTAACTTTATTAAAATAAAAAACTTTTTCTACAGGAAAGACCTGTTAATGAAATGAACTGGCAAGCAACAGACTGGAAAATTATATATGCAAATCACACTTCTGAAAAGGAAATTATGTCCAGCATATATAAAAGTTCTCAAAACTCAATAATAAGAAAATATCATTTCTTAAAACAGGCCAAAAATCGCAACAGATACTTTAACAAAGAAGATAAATAGCTGACAATTAAGCAAAGGATGGAAAGAGAGAGGGAGAGAAGGAGGGAGGGAAGGAAGGAAAGAGGAAGGCAGCAAGGAAAGAAGGGAGGGAAAGAAGGAAGGAAGGAAAAAGGAAAGAAACCTTGCAGTATCAAGTACTGACAAAGATGGGAAGCAACTGGAACTTTCATAAGTTGCTTGTGGGAATGCAAGATACTACAGCTACTTTGAAAGCAGCATGGCATATTCTTATTAAGTTAAATATGTTCCTATTTAATTCTTAAGCATCTATGCAAAAGAAATAAAAAATTATCTTCATACTAAAAAGAAACAAAAAACAAAACCCACTGCCGTCCAGACGGATCCGACTCACAGTGACCCCTCCTTGGGTTTCTGAGGCGATATCACTATGGAAGTAGATTGCCCAAACTTCCTTCCAAGGAGTGGCTGGTGGGTTTGAACTGCCAGCCTTCTGGTTAGCAGTCAAGTGCCTTAGGCATTACAGCACCACACAAATATTATATCAGCTATATTCATAAGCACTAAAAATAGGAAATGACATATTAATTTAAGAAGCTTTTTTTTAAAATAATACTGATGTTCTATCCAGATGTCATATCTCTTTCCATTTAATCAAGGCTTTTGTTTGTTTTGTCTTTTAGTCAAGTTTTATTATTGCCTTTAGTTCATAACTTTTATTGTCTTAAGTGAATTTGCCCCTTTTCAATAAAAAATTATCAATGAGATTAGTGTTTGAGCAGTTTTTTGTTTTGTTTTGTTTTTCCCCATTAGCCTTACAGTATCTACTCAGATGATGATGATGAAATTCTGGTTTGCTATAAGAACCCTCAGATTGGCATCAGATATCTCATCTGCAGTTCAGATGTTAGAGGACAAGCAAGGTTGTTATTCAGAATATTGAGGCAATATAAAGTAAAATAGATTTCTTATTATGTTAAGTTAAACTATCATTTAAGATAGAAAGACAAGGAAAACATACTTAGCTATAAAATATTTCAGAGAGTTTATTACCCATAAAACCTTTGTAAATTAATTCCTAAGGATATACTCTAACAAAATAAAAATTAAGATCTAATTAAAAACTAATTTTTTCCAAAAACTTAGGGGTAGGATTGGAACAAATCAGAAATTAAAACTTGGTGAACTATTTGTTTGAGATAAAGATTAAATATTAAATAATTTTAACAGTAATGGAAAGTGTATTAAATATAATATACATATATATATTTTAAAGTGTGATAGTACTTGGAAGAAAATAAACGGGTTCCATAACTCAGGAACATCAAAAAGAAAAAAGAACAATGAAAACTACCCAATCCTGTCTTTGCCGTTCTGAAATTTCACTAAGAAGCATCTAAGAATTCTCTTTTCATTTCCTTTATTGACACTAAAAAAATCTCTTTATATCTTAAGATGAGTACTCTTCAGCTCAAGAATATTTTCTTCTAGTATGTTTTCAAGTGTTTCTTCCTTCCTATATCTTCAGAAATTCTTTTTAGATTGATGACTACTGCATCTGTTTCATGTTTCTTAATATTTCTTTTTTCACTTTGTTCTCTGTCTTATATTTTGGGATAATTCTTTGGTTCTACTTTTATTTTACAGCTCAGCCGTGTCGTTCTTGTATTCAGTTTATCTACTATACCTCATCTTATTTCTGTGACGTACCTTTGAGTTCCATGAATTCTGAGGGCTTCTTTTCCATAGCAATGTGTTATTGTTGTTGAATAGAATTGATACTTTTTCTCATATATCTCCAAGAAATTATTTAGGAGTAATAATGACACTTAATGTTATTTTAACTATTTGCCATCATCATCAACATTTTTCTTTAATATTTTTATTAGTTTTGTTGTATGTAGTAACTCTCATGCACTTAGCTTTCCTAATCTCTTTTGTATTAGTATTTTGTTTAAAACAGGCATAGATAGATCAATATTAGCAAATGAAATATATGTCTGGACCCCAGGTGCAAGTGTCTGTTCAAGTAATAGTAAATGAAGGCCTGATTGCAAGAACCCAGGCTATGTTGGATTTGTGTAGGAGGTAGAAAAGAGTACATAAATACACTGGGTTTTAAACAATATGGTTATCATGTCTTCCAGGATCAGTTTCTCTTTCATTCAGGCAGCTGTAAGTGGGGTTTAGAAAAAAAAAAGCCTGATTTTACAACTCATATTACACGTTCTGGGAATTTCTTACATTGAAACTACAGACTATTTTTAGCAAGTCAGGTGTTCATAGCCAACAAATTGTTGTTCTTAGGTGCCATCGAGTTGGCTCTGATTCAAAGAAACCCTCCGTACAACAGAATGAAATACTGCCTGCTTTTGTGCCATTCTAACAATCCTTGCTATACTTGAGCCCATCATTGCACCCACTGTGTCAATCCATCCTGTTGAGGGTCTTTCCTTTTTGAGCTGACCCTCTTCTTTACCAAGCATGATATCTTTCCCCAGGGAATGGTTCCTTCTAAGTCTGGCCATTCTTGCTTCTATAGAGCTTTCCAGCTGCAATTCTTCCATGACTGATTTGTTCATTCTTCTGGCAGTTCATGGTATTTTCAGTGTTCCTCACCAACACCATAATTCAGACATCAACTCTTTTTTTTTGGTCTTCCTTACTCATTTTCCAGCTTTCACATGCATATGCAAACCAAAACCAAACTCACTGCCATCTAGTCAGATCTGACTCATAGCAACCTCTCCTTGGGTTTCTGAGGAAGTATCACTATGAATATAGATCTTCCTTTCCAGGAGTGGCAAGTGGGTTTGAACCACCAGCCATCTGGTTAGCAGTCAAATGCCTTAGGCACTATTCATATGAGGTGATTAAAAATACCATGGCTTGCATTAAGTGCACCTTAGTCTTCAAAATGACATCTTTGTTTCTTAACACTTTAAAGAGGTCTCTTGTAGCAATTGCCCAGTGCAATATAATGGCTGGTTTCTTGATGGCTGCTTCTATGGGTGTTGATTGTGGATTCAAGTAAAACGAAATCCCAATAGTGGAACAAGCTAATATAAGAGATATATTCCCATATAGCTATTTCCAGCCAATCCTGTGTGACCTTCTCCTTCTCTTCTCTGCTATCTCTGACCTTGGATTACTTCAGAGTTCTACTTGTACATTTTTTAGCTTATTTCAGCTGCTTGTGTCATCCAAAAATTACTCAGTTGTCTTGTTCTAAGTATAACACTCCATCTAGCTTTCCAGTGTTGTCACAGGAATAGTATTTTTTATATCTTATTGTTATTTTATTAACTTTTGGGAAGGATTAGAGGTAACATGTGTTCAGACAGCTATTTGAACTTGTTGTTGTTGTTATTTGCCGTCGAGTCAGCCCCGACTCATAGCGACCCCTCCTTGGGTTTCTGAGGCAGTATCACTACGGAAGTAGGATTGCCCAACCTTCCTTCCGAGGAGTGGCTGGTGGGTTTGAACCTCCAGCCTTCTGGTTAGCAGTCAAGTGCCTTAGGCACTATGCTACCAGAGCTCCTTAGTAATCTTTTATTTTCTTTTTTTCTACATAGGGAAAATACAACATAATATATTTTGTTCTTCAGTTCTTTGACCTCATGGTCAGACTAAAAAAGGTAAAAAAAGGTAAGAGAGAGGCAAATAAAATACAAAATTAGAGTGCTGCTGCTAATACAAAAAGGAGTAAATTTAGAGGAAAAAAATTGAAAAAGACATCTCCAGATACAAGTGGAAAGGTAATAGTAGAACATACACAAATAAAACATACACACAGAAATGTACAAGGACACTCTACATGGAGTGATTTCCAACCAATAAGTCATTGCTGAAGAAAGAAGGATATTTTATTCTTTCCCCCAGCTCAAGAGTGCTATAAAGTTCAAGCTTTAGCTTTTGTTTTGCCGTTTTTCTCAATGCTAAACTGTATGGTTTTGTTTTCCTTTTTTAACTTCCAGTTGCCAGTGTGAAAGAAAATGCAAAATCAAACAATTTGTTAAAATTAACTAAAATAACACACAAGTAGAGATAAGGAATTGCTAAGTCAATTGCCCAGCAGTGTTTCCAGATGTTCCTTGTGCATCCAACAGTGATCCACCGGCCCCCTGTGTACTCTCCATTGGTGATAGGCAGTCCTCCAGGGTCTGATATCTTTCCATCTGTCACACAGGCAAAGGATACAAAGGATGCTGTGCCTCTGGTGGAGAAGATGCCTCTGTCTTGAGTAGTGAAAGTGTCCAACTCCAATGTTTCTGTGTGGCTCAATTTTTATAATTTTTAGGAGGAGAGATTACTAAGTTTATTAATGGCTAGTGACCTGAACAGTCAAAAGTGAGTAACAAATCAATTATTGGCTACAGATGTATTCTTGGATAGGAAGGCACGTGGAAATTAGATAAGAGAAATGAGAAAATTAATGTAGAAAATATGTCCTTGATTGTCCTAGATATTTTAAAGATATTCAAAATAAAATTAAGATGCCCAGAGGCCAGTTTACATGCCAGGCATTCTGAAAGTAGTGTCACGAGCTAAAACCTCAACTAAGCTTCCTTTCTTCTATATTTGATGCTAGAGTATCAAATCAGTTTTATTTATTTATTTATTTTTTTTGTAAGGCAATGCCAAGTATATTCAAGATAGTATGCTTCATATGATTTGTGGGTGGTGCAAAGGATTAGTGCTCAACTACTAGCTGAACAAAAGGTTAGTGGTTTGAATTCACTCAGAGACACCAGGAGAAAGACCTAGTGATCTGCTCCTGATAAGGTCATAGTCATTGAAAAGTCCATGGACTGCAGTTCTATTCTGAAAAATCTATGGTTGACATGAGTCAGAATTGACTCAATGGCAACTGGCTTGGGTTCCATATGGAACTAGTTAAGGGAAAATTGTGGGATCTCCTGTAGTAATAATACACATTTCTATCTTTGGCTACTGTGTTTCAGTTTTGCAATCAAAGGCAAGAGAGTTGATAAAACAAAACAACTAAAAATGGCTTACACAACTTAAAATGTGTCTCTCTCACATAAAAAAAAATTCTAGAGCTCTGCATTCCAGTGCAGATATCATAGTTCAGCTGTCCTTAAAGGCACAGGCCTTCACTATAATTCTATTTAATTATCCTCCAAATGTGACTTACAATCTCAATGATGGCCTAGGATAGCTCCTGGAACTCCATTCATCATATCTACATATCAGGCCACAGGATGGAATTATGGTGAGCAAGGATCCCTCTTTTAATGAAAATTCCTGGAATCCTGACTTAATGATTCTTTTTCATTTCAATGGTCAGATTTACTCACTTGGCCACTCCTTACTACAAGGTAGGCTGGGAAATTAGTCTAAAAGGCTATACTGGTACTCAAAATTATATTGAAGTTTTCTTACTAAGGATGTAAGGGAGAAGAAATTACTTCTATAGTACCTAATCCAAAAACTTAATAAAATCAGGCTTAGATCCAGTCCTAGGTAACCGGTACAACTTTCTTCAAACATCAGATCAGCATTTCAGACGAATCTTGGAGAATAGAGACTACAGGGAGTCCCTGGGTAATGAATGTCCAATTTATGGACAAACACCTTTACTTGCCCATTGATATTATGTAAACTAGCCCTCACTTTTAAATGAATGAACCAACTCTTAAAACCAAAAAATCAAACCCACTGCTGGAGTTGATTCCAACTCATACTGACCTGATAGGACAAAGTAGAACTGCCCAAAGGGTTTCCTAGGCAGTAAATCTTTATGGAAGCAGCTTGTCATTTCTTCCTGTGGAGTGGGCGGTGGGTTTAAACAGCCAACCTTTCCATTAGCAGCCAAACACTTAACCACTGTGCCACCAAGCCTCCTTGAAGCAACCCCTGCTCACAACCTCATCACAATCACCTTCACATGTGGCACATGCAGCTTTTAAATCATTAAAATGACTCTGGGTCTCTTCTTGTAGAAAAACCCAAAACCAAACTTACTGCTGTCAAGTTGACTCTGGCTCATAGCGACCCATCTTTGGGTTTCTGAGACGATATCTCTACAGAAGTAGATTGCCCAGTCCTCCTTCTGAGGAGTGACTGGTAGTTCCACCAGCTTTCTGTTTAGCAGTGAAATGCCTTAGGCACTATGCCATCAGAGCTCCTTTCTTGCTGAAAAGTAAGGCTAAATAGGAACTCTATGCACCTGTTCCAACTTGCCTACAAATTCGATTTAAAGACACATTTAGGAACTGGTCTCATTTATTATCCAGGACTGCTTGTATTTGCACAGTGGATCCTTGATTTATTTAGTAAAGCTTCAGAAATTTAGTGACTGTGAGGAAGCCACAAGGGCAAGAGAAGGTGTGGCTTCTCAGTGCAGCATCGTTGGTTGGGCCACACCGAGCCAAACAGGAAGTGCATAGTAGCAGAAAGACTATCTGTGCAGGATGTGGTGAGACTTAATTTTGTGCTTTACTAGAATCCTTTGATACTTGGGTCTTATATCACTTGCAGGAAGAGCTTACATAATCTGTGCGCTAAATGCCTCTATTTAAAAGATGTCATGAGGCTCTATTGTTACTTAAACCAAATATATAGTCCCCGGGGTCACACTTTTGCAGGTGGAAAGGTGGTCACACTTTTGGTGGAAAGGAAAACTCATCATCCATTTATTCTTGATCCCTTCCTCAGCCTCCAGTTTATCTGCATCCTGGGAAGCATGGTTCCTACAACAAATGACCCTAATGCTACTCAAGGTTTGAATGGCATTTGGAGTAAGCAACAAGGTAAAAGACGTTGGATATTATCCCTACAATGATTCCAACCCACCACTTGACCAGCTCAAGGATTCTCTGTATGAACAGCACAGATCAAACTACTGGCACATATAATGGTTTCTCATAGAATTTAATAAGTATTTGATCATGTTGAATTTCATATATTTCTTCATCAAAAAACCAGTGGTATTACTAAGGGTAGTTTAGGGGGTGCAGATCTCACTGCATGACACTGCCAGAGGGAATGATACCAAAGTAACTGTAAAGTTTTTTCCAATGTTTGAGCAGAAGTTTATTTTATAAAAATGTCCCTGTAATTAGTTAGAACAACAAAAATGTTTTTCCTCAGCCAAGCTAACATGCATAAATATACCTACAAGGCTAAAACTCTATGACAATTTACTTTTTGAACCTTCTCAAGTGCACTGGTCAGAGCTGTCATTATTCCCCAATTACAATGACTCTTCAAATCACATAGATTCATCTGCATGCACTAGAAGCATCTGTTGTTTTCATTGCTGCCAGTGTTCTTATAGTCACTAATTTCATCAAATTTCCTGGTTTTAGCTATAATATGCTGTAATTAGTATTTGTGACCCTATAGCAATAACTTTTTTGTCACTGAAGCAATAATTAAAGGAAAAGAAGGAGAAAATAAAAAAAGAATTCTGTTCAGTTGTTAATAATATTATAACTAATAATGTAATTCAATGTAGAAAGATGTTACAAGACGATTTTGTGTTAGTATTTATATAATGTAATAAATATTATATTTAAGAAATTTGAAACTGTATCATATATTGTTCTATGATTAAAATTGATAATTAACGTTACTAATGATTCTGGATGATCTGGAATGGGAGGAGGTGAAAGGGGCCATGGATGACATCGTGAGGAACTGTCCTGCGTAACATCAATCCTAGTGATGCCACAACAAGAAATGAAGATGTTGCATAATGAAGGAGGGATGAGAGTGTAACTCAGTAATGATCACATTTAACAGGTTTTTAGTACAGCAACCTTTAGTCTCTTCAGGTTAAAAAAGTAAATAGAAAGCTTAAAAACAAATTAGTCCAGTGACATGAAAAATGGTAACAATGAACATTAAACATTTTTTATTAACATGTTAAAATAATAATCATATTATTAATGTTTCAATCAATAACATATTTTGTTTCCAAAAATATATCATTCTGTAGGAGCTTCAAGCTCTTCAATTATAATAAATCATTTTTACACACCATCTCTGAGAGATAAGCATGCCACCTTGAGATTAAGGGACTCTGGACATTTCCTTAAGCCTTTGGACAAATGGTGGGGGAAAAAATAAAAGTATGCCACTAACACAGTAAAGAATGTTAGACAAGAAACCTGGTATTAAGACAAAGAGGTACAGTAGTGCATTAAGTCATCTTTTATTCTGAATGTATATTATTTAGCTGGCTTTTCTGTAAATTTTAGTGGTAGTTTTGGATAGTTATGATGCTGTGTGTACCAGAGATTAGTCTATGCAATCAATTAGAGCTTAAAAGACAAGGAAAGGCAAAAGAGAGAGGGACATAAAAGCCTGAGAGAAAATATTTGCAAAAAAATATAACAAATGATTGATAGATATAAAACATAAAGAATTCTTACAAATAAAAGTGGTATCTTTAAAATGATATTCATTGTAGTATTATTTGTGGTAGTAAAAGTTGGACACAATCTATTAATCAATAGAGAAACAGAGCTTTGAGAAAGTAAAATAATGGGACATTCATACTATTAATGTAAGAGACCATTAAAGTTATGGCTGTTCCTTTCAATATTTCAAAATTTGTTGATACAATCAATAAAGCCTTAGAAATTGAAGGGGTCAATGATCAAGCTTTTAAAGAAAAATTAGAAATGTATTAATATATTATTTACATAAAGAAGCTCTGGTGGTATAGTGAATAAACATTTGGATACTAACCAGAAGGTTGGTAGTTCAACCCACCAGCTGTTCTGCAGTAAGATGAGGTAATCTACTTCTGTAAAGATTTACACGCTTGGAAATCTAATGGAAGCTGGCTATGAGTCAAAATCAATTTGATGGCAGTGGGTTTGGTCTGGGTTTCTTGGTATTATTTACATAACAGTTTCTGTGAATAAGTAATTATCATGAGCCCAAGTTGATTCATAAATGGTGATTTGTTCTGATAAACAAGAAACAAGCAACCTAACAATATGATCCTGATTACAAAGTAAAGTACATAAGATACAAGAGTATTCTTTAAATCTTTGTGAGAAACAAGTTTCCCCAGGTAGAGACTTGACAAACAATGATTAATCTCCAAGAGTAAATTTTAAGAAATAAAAGTAAATCTTAAGAATCCTCTGTGGCATTCTGAGGATTTCTGCCCAAATACTCCCGATTATCAGATTACCAGCCCAATTGTCAGAGGTTTTATCCTTCTGCTCCATGTACTACTGTTCATCACATATTAAGAGGGTTGATAAGAAATGTCAATAATTCAGAACTCCTGGATAGGTGTATTGGGACGTACTACAAGAAAAAATCTGATCATTACTTCAGAGTTTAGAATACAGTGGAAAACAAATACACATATAGGGAATCCTTAAATCAATTTAATGTGCAAAAAGTGGCTTCAATCCTGAAGTTAGCAAAGTGGCTCATCCATGGTCTTTGAGGGTCACTTTAAATTTATGAAATAGTTAAGTCCTCAACCCCAGTAAAAACTACCTTCCTGGACATCTGCTGATCCTTTAGCCTATACATATGCATATAACAATCTTTCCCTTATTTTTTGGAGCGTGATTCTATTTAATTTTTAATTTTTATTGTGATTTCGGTGAAAGTTTACAGAGCAAATTCATTTTCCATACAACAGTTCACATACCTGTCTCATGACAAAGTGCAACTTCCCACAATGCAACAACTCTCTTCCTACTTCTTCCCCATAGTTACATCTTCCTGATGTCCATCCTTCCCATTCATTCCTGCCCCCAGGCTGCATCCCTGTGCATACATAGCCTTTCTATTCTCCATTATTGATCTCTCCAAAGAGTGTGTCTACTTAATGTAAAAGCTCAACTCATATGCCTGTCTTTTGTTTGGCTGGAAGCCACAGGAGTGGGTTCAATTCCAGACCTGAAGGACAGCTAGGGGCCATAGTCTCAGTGGTTCCACCAGGCTCTATCAGACCAGCAAACCTGGTCCTTTTTTTTATGATTTTGTGTTTTGTTCCACATTGTTCTCCCACTCTATCCGGATTCTGCTACATAGATTCCTCTCTGAATGGTTGACAATGGTAGTCAGGCACCATCTTGTTCTTCTGGTCTCATAGTCATATAGGCTGAAGACTACATAGTGTTTTTCAATTGCCTCATATGCATGTGAGAGCTAGACAATGAATAAGGGAGACTGAAGAAGAGTTGATGCTTCTGAATTATAGTATTGGCAAAGAATGCTGAAAGGACCTTGGACTGCTAAAAGAACTAACAGATCTGTCCTGGAGGAAGTGCAGCCAGAATGCTCCTTGGAAGCAAAAATGGCCAGACTTCATCTCACCTACTTTGGTCATGTTGTCAGAAGGGCCCATTCTTTGGAGAAGAATGTCATGCTTGGTCAAGTGGAGGGCCAACAAAAAAGGGGAAGGCCCTCAATAAGATGAATTGACATAGTGTATGCAGCGATGGGCTTAGATATAGTTGGGATCACAGGGCTGGCACAGGACCGGGTGGTGTTTTGTTGTGTTGTACATAAGGTCACTATGACTTGGAGATGACTCAATGGCACATAACAACAATAACCAAACAATGTTGAAGGGATCTGGATTGGGACTACATCCAATGTATAGATTGTTTTGGGTAGGACTAACATTTTCACAATGTTCAATCTTCCTATCCACAAGTGTGGTATGTTCTTCCATTTATGTAGATCTCATATTGTTTCCTGCAGTAGTCTTTGGTAGTTTTCTTTGAACAGGTGTTTTGCATCCCTGGTAAGACTTATTACCAATGATTTTATTTTTTGGTAGTTATTGTAAATGGTATTGATTTCCTTATTTCTTTTTTAGCAATCTCTTTGCTAGTGTAGAGGAATCCAACTGATTTTTTTATGCTGATCTTATATCCTGCCACTCTGCTAAATTTCTCAATTAGTTCCGGTAGTTTTTTTACTGAGTCTCTTGGATTTTCTATGTATAGAATCATATCATCAGCAAATAGGGATAGTTTGACTTCTTGCTTACCAATTTGGATGCCTTTGATTTGTCTTTCTTGCCTTATTGCCCTTGCTAGCACTTCCAGTACAATGTTGAATAGAAGTGGTGATAGAGGGCATCCTTGTCTGGTTCTTGCCTGCAAGGGGAATGGTTTCAGTCTCTCTCCATTGAGAATAATGTTGGCTTTTGTTTTTGCATATATGTCCTTTACTATGTAGAGGAATGTCCTTTCTATTCCTATATTGCTGAGAATTTTGATCAGGAATGGGTGTTGGATTTTATTAAATGCCTTTTCTGCCTCCATTGATGTGATTATATGGTTCTTTTCCTTTGTTTTATTTATGTGATGGATGACATTAACTGTGTTTCTAATGTGGAACCATCTCTGCATAATTGATAAGAACCCCACTTGGTCATAATGTATTATTGTTTTGATATGTCTTTAGAGTCTAGTGCCTAGGATTTTGTTGAAGATTTTTGCATCTATATTCATGAGGGATATTGGTCTGTAAGTTTCCTTTTAGTGATGTCTTTGCCTGATTTTGGTATCAAGGTTATACTTGCTTCATAAAATTAATTTGGAAGGATTCCAACCTTTTCTATGTTCTGGAATAGTTTGAGTAGTATTCTCTGAATGTATGCTAGAAATCTCCAGTAAAACCGTCTGGGTCAGGACTTTTTTTGGTTGATAATTTTTTTATGATCTATTCAATTTCTTCTTCTGTTATGGATCTGTTCAACTTTTCCATCTCAGTCTATGTTAGTTTATGTAAGTAGTATGTTTCTAGAAATCTGACTGTTTTTTATAGATTTCCAAATTTGTTAATACATTTCTTTATAGTATCCTGATATTATCGTTTTTATTTCAGTTGGTTCTATTGTGATGTCACCCAATTTACTTCTTATTCATGTTATTTGTATTCTTTCCCTCTTTTCCTTTGATAAATTTTCTTGTGGTTGGTCAATTTTATTAACCTTTTTAAAAAACCAACTTCTAGTCTTGTTGATTTTTTCTATTCTCTTTCTATTTTCCGTTTCATTGAATTCTGCTTGAATCTTATTTTCTTTCTCCTGGTTACTGCAGGCTTTTCTTGCTGTTCTTCTTCTAATCATTGGAGATGTGGTTTAAGGTGTTGATTTTGGCTCTTTCTTCTTTTTTGATGTGTGCATTTATTGCTATAAATTTTCCTCTGATCACTGCTTTTGCTGTGTCTCAAAGATTTTGGTATGTTGTGTTTCACTCTTGTTTGATTCAAGGAAATTTTGAATTTCATTTTTTATTTCTTCTATTACCCTGTCATTCTTAAGGAGGGTGTTGTTCAGTTCCCATGTACTTGCTCTTTCTCTGTTGATCTTCCTATTGTTGATTTCTAAGTTGATAGCTTTGTGATCTGAGAATATGCTTTGCAGAATTTCAATGTTTTAAATTTATTAAGAATAAGCAATATTCTTAAGATTCTAATTTTTATTCAGATTTCTCTTCCATTAACAGATCCAACACTTTATTCCAAGCTCTTATTCTCCAGTTCTTCAATTACTTGCCTGCAAACTCAAATTCCCAATATAAGCCTAATAAGTTACACAGCAACTCCAAAACTTGTTTTGATGACATGCTCAGATTCTCTTTCCTGGGAAATGTTTTTTACTCCTCAAGTCTACAAGAGGAAAACCAACAGTTGACTAGTCATTGTCTTTCTGTCATAGCAGGTTCTACAGTGACCTTCACCATAATGTGGCCAACCCACAACATAATACCTCCATCTAATATGAAATTGTGACATGTACCACTAAAATGTGCCTTTCTTTATGGTGATTTGAATGGAATAGAATGAATTTCCAGTCCATAAAAGCATCAGGGAAAGGTGTCATAATGGACTGGTCAGGAGGTCAAACTCAAATTCCCACTCTCACATCTATCTTCCCTGGTCTCTCTGGGCATGTCAAACTTTACCTGACAGAAAAATATCTCTGCTTCTCCTCATTCACTCTAAATCCTCCTCTCCCAGTGTCTCTTAAATCAACTAATATCGAGCCTTTGCTCCCTTAAAAATGCATGTAGACACCCACTTTACCAAATACTTCCTTTCACAATCACCATTAACACTATGTTGTTAAATCCAGTGGTCAATTCCCAGTCTTCATTTTAATCTATGGCAGCATTTTGTCACAGGTAATTTCTCCTCTTTGATATCTTTTTTAAAAATCAAAACAAAACATCTAGTTCCAAGCCACAAACTTTTCTTTTTTTTTCATTCTATCCTATTGGCCACTCCTTTTCAATCTTCTTTTCTGATTCCTTTACTTGTTCACAGATTTTAAGAAGTGTGACTGAAGGCTGTGTGTTTGGTCCTCCTCTCTTTCTTATCTCCAGTTACTTCCAGGGTGATTCATCACAATCTCGTATCTTTTCAAATGTCTATATACCAAAGGAACATAAATATTTGTTCCTATCCAAGACTTTTGTCCTGGACTCAGATGGTTTACTTGATGCCTCCATTTGGGTGTTTAATATACATCTCAAACTTAATAGGTCCCAAACTGATCTCCTCTGCAGGCTCCTCATCTCACTTGTGGCCATTTATTCTTCTACTTACTGAAGCCAACAAACTTGGAGGCACTCTTGAGTTTGGACTTTCTCTTCTTCCCTACATGTATTCTGTCAGGATTGCTGGTTAATACTATCTACAAAATGTCTACAAGATCTGACAATTTCTCATCATCTCCACTGTTTCCATATCCACTATCTAAGCCACTATCACTTCTCTTTTAGACTGCTGCAGTAGCCATCTGATTTGTCTTGCTTATTTCATTCCTTTCCCTCACTTATCCCAGAGTGATCTATTTTAATGTAAGTCAGATTATGGGATTTTAGGGTAAATGATATGATCTTTCTGAGCAATGCATCAGTAATATGAAAAAATGAATCTGATAATATTAATCTTGTACTGTTGTTGTTGTTGTTGTTATGTGCCTTCAAGTCGGATCCAACTCATAGCGACCCCTCCTTGCGTTTCTGAGGTGGTATCACTACGGAAGTAGATTGCCCAGCCTTCTTTCAGAGGAGTGGTTGGTGGGTTTGAATCACTAGCCTTCTGGTTAGTAGTCAAGTGCCTTAGGCACGACACTACCAGAGCTCCTATTAGGCTAATATAAAGGATCAATGAGATGATAGAAACACGCAAAACCCAGCATGTAGTTGCACTAAATTATAGCACTAGTACACAACCAGTGCTATATGAACTAAATTATAGTAGCAAAAGAGTAGCCTAACAGCACAAGTAGTTTGTGAACAGCTGCTAATCCAAAGTTTGTTGGTTGGAACACATCCAGTGGTTCCATGGTAGAAAGACCTGGTGAACCGCTTTTGTAGATGATAGTTATGAAAACCCTACAAAACAGTTCTACGTGAGATCATCGTGAGTGTGGGGCTGATCCAATGGCAGCTAACAACAACAACTGCATAATAAATAGCACAGAATATATATATACTAAGTTATAGTGAAATAACAAGAGATGCAATTTTTGATGTTTCTGTAATCTGTTATCTCCATCCTCATAGCTACCCCTCCTTGGGTTTCTGAGGTGGTATCTCTATGGAAGTAGATTGCCCAATCTAGGTAGATTGCCCAATCTTCCTTCCAAGGAGTGGCTGGTGGGTTTGAAACACCACCCTTCTAGTTAGCAGTCAAGTGCCTTAAGCACTATGCCACCAGAACTCCCATAAATTATTAACTACTTGTTATTTTCCAAGTATTGGAAAGTATGTTTCAAAGATCTTCATATCTGCTGCCCCAAATATACTAAGTATTTGAAGATATCTGGACAACTATGGGTATCATGACCAACCTAGGACTGATATTTTGGGTCATAGGAATAACCAAGGAAAACTGCTTGCTTTTCAAGAATACATTAAAACATGTCAAGGAAATGCCAAACCTAATCTGATGTGAAAAAGAGTTGGTGAAGCATGATTGTTTTGCTCCTTTTCTTTCAATGTAGCCAACCCACCCATACTACAGTGAGAATTCTGCTGAGATTAACTACTATAGTCAGCCTGAGTCTCTGTGATAAAGTCCATGACTCTTTCTACCATCATTGCACTCACCACACCAGTCTGACATGTTGTTGTTGTGTGCCATCGAGTCAGACCCAACTCATAGCGACCCCTCCTTGGGTTTCCGAGGCAGTATCACTACGGAAGTAGATTGCCCCATCTTTCTTCTGAGGAGTGGCTGGTGAGTTTGAACTGCCAGCCTTCTGGTTAACAGTCAAGTGCCTTAGCCACTATGCTACCAGAGTTCCCAGTTTGACATATCAGGCCCCAAACTTGCTTTTGTGACTTGTATGAATCCTCTTCTCCAAACTGTTGATACCATCTCAGCTCTAGGTATGGGACACTTGTTCCCCTATTCTCAGCTCTGCAGATTCCAGTTTCATGTCTAGTCTTCCTTAACATGGACATCAGACAGTTCCTCTTAACCTTCTAGAACTAAATACTAGTAGGGCAATCATTATCATTTGATTAATGTTCTTTCCCAGAAAATTAGCAGCCAGAGGAGTTTACATGCATAATAATAGTAGCTAACACTGGTGTAGTGCCTAACGCATTTGACTGTTAACCAGAAGGCTGGTGGTTCAAACCCACCAGCCACTCCACAGAAGGAAGATTGGGCAATCTACTTCCATAGAGACACCGCCTCAGAAACCCAAGGAGGGGTTACCTTGAGTTGGGATCAACTTGATTGCAGTGAGTTTGTTTTTTTGGTTAACACTTCTGTACATATATTAAGTCATTTAATCCATATATGCATTCTGTGAAAAGGAAATTGAGGTCCAGAGAGGTTAAGTAACTTGCCACTTAGATTATATACTTACTAAATGGTGGTTCTGGAATTGGAACTTGAGCAGGCTGCTCCAGCCATGTTTACTTAACCACTACATTATGCCATATACATCTTCATAAAAATAGGGCAGTTGTTAGTAAAATAGTCCACTTCTCAACCAAAGTCTTTGCTCTTATATACTAGGAAATTGAGAGCTCCTGAGGCAATGAATTAATTCAGGGTTGGAAATGACAGGAGCTTGTGTTTAAAACTGGACCATTAAATTTCACAGTTGGGAAAGTAAGCAAAAGTAGCCAGAACAGCATGAAATTGATAAGTAAAGTCACAACAGCAATGTCAGTGAAGACTTAGAGCAACTTAAAATAAATTCAAATGGTTAGAAAGAATGGTTTTTAAAGGGTACAGGGCATGTGGTAACCTGTAGTCAGTCCCAGGCTTAACAAGCATCTGTGGGTGTATTTGTTAAGCCATCCAAAGCAAATTGAGGCAAAGACAGTGGGTAACTCCACCTTTTACAATGAGGCACTGGCACCAGCTATCATGGGGTTCAAAGGCAATGCATCAATAAGGTCATGCTATTTCCCTAGATCATTTGCCAATGCTGGTGTCTTCCCCTCTAGTATTTTCCAGGGAGCAAGCCCTGGCTAAATATTTCTCTGCAAGTTCCCATCAAGTAAAAACAATACAAAAACCTAGGTAAGGTTGAAAAAGAAGGCAGGCAGATTCTAAATTAAACACTATTCTCCAAATGGAATGATAATGCAAACTACTGTTTATTGAGCAATCACTGTACCATGAACTGTCCTTGGTGCTTGACTTTGATGTATTTAATCCTTGCCAGGGAGATTTGATTCTCCTTGTTGCATGTAAAGAAACCTAGGCCTTTAAGGAACTCGTTCAGCCAAGATTCCACAGCTAGTAAGTATTAAAGTTTGCATTCAAACTGATTTTTTTATTACATTGAAGCTTATGCTCTTAACTACTACAAAGTTACTGAGAAAGGAAGAACAGTTGATATTTAGTGCAATTCTGCTACCTTATTTGTCTAAATTCTGAGCCCAAAGGTCAAGAATTTGTTTTAAAACATTCACATCATTGTCTCCATTCACCGCCACATGGCAGCAATAGTGTACAATCTTAAAAATAATCACCTCTTTTTACCTCTACCCCATCCTGTTTACTTTCTTGACTCTAATATAAGACAGTCTCTGGGAAGGATTTGAAGAATTGAAATGCTTCCTGAAGTGTCATTGACTTAAGCTACTGTGAGCTGCCTTTATATGACCCTGACTAGAACAGATGCAGGCTCTGTGTTCATTCATGCCATTGATACGTTTCCTAGCAGGCTAGAGAACAGGCAG
The DNA here is from genome assembly GCF_000298275.1 of Orycteropus afer afer. Classification (NCBI taxonomy): domain Eukaryota; kingdom Metazoa; phylum Chordata; class Mammalia; order Tubulidentata; family Orycteropodidae; genus Orycteropus; species Orycteropus afer. Next base: position 12,143,443 of record NW_006921610.1, on the reverse strand, counting down.
ATTGACTGATCTAGCATAAGCAGGGTTTAGGGGCAAAGGAGAGGCTTGACCCTAAGGCAGTCTGAGACTTTACATTGACGTCATGCCTCCCACCCAAATGCACCCTGCATAACACTTTCCCAGGCTAGGTACCGTGGGAAGAAACCAAACTTTGATAGGTGACATTTGAAAGTGTCCTGAAAACTATGCAGAGAAAATGGCATCTCAAACTGCTCTGGTGTCTCTGTGCATAGCTGTCAGAACATGCGTGACAGCCCAAGGCTAGGGCAAACTTATTGTGCAGCTTGGAATAATGTCGTGATTGTGTGGGTATCACTCCCTTAAGATTTATATCACAGGCAGGATATGAATGTATCCTAAGCAGGGTTTGACAGCTGTTTCTGAACTTTCCAGATAAGAGATATAAACTGATATGATCAGCAGAGCCTCCTTCTGCATTGCATATCAAGATGAATGGGTTGCCTTTTGTGTCACAGAACCAGTCCTAACAATTTACCCACCCTCCCACCTCACTCAGGCTCCCCCAGCCCCACCTTACTAGTCACTGTGATTTTTACATACCACTTTCTATGATACTCAGAACAAAGTCAACATCCTGAAGGTTTGATTGACTCTGGCTTCCTTTGTGGCTTTACAATCATCAGTTTCAGATTAACAGACCAAGGATCCAGGGCTACTGAAAATTGAACAATGCTGTGTTTTAACAAATTTAAAGAATACTCTGATAATCATTCAGGTAATTCTTTCATCAAGCAAATATTTGCTGAGGACATAATATGAGCTCTCCCGAATACTAGACACCTGGGATACCACATTAAGCAATCACAGTCCCCTTCCTTAGGGAGGTTACAGACCAGTGATAGTTAAAAACTTATACAGAAGCAACCTCAATTAAATGTAATAGAGTTAAGCAGAGAGTATGTTATGGGTTGAATAGTGTCCCCAAAAAATATGTTTATAACGTCTGTACCTATAAAGGGAGTCCCTGGGTGGTACAAATAGACATCACACTCTGCTACTGACCAAAAGTTTGAAGATTTGAGTTCACTCAGTAGAGCTTTAAAAGAAAGACCTGGCATTCTACTTCTGAAAAATCAGCCACTGACAACCCTATGGAGCCCGGTTCTACTCTGACACACATGGGGTTACACGATTCGGAATCAACTTGATGACACTAAGGTCTATAAATCTGACCTTGATTGGAAATAGGGTAGAGTGGGTCCTAACCAATCACTTCTGAGTTATAAAAGGAGCAGAACAGACACATACAGGGGAAACACAGATGTCTAGGAATGGCAGGGAACGTCAAAAAACTCCTGTGACTACCAACAAGGAAGGACCTCCCCCTAGAATTGTGCCCTAAATTCAGACCTCCATCCTCCAGAACTTTAAGAAAAATAGATTTCCTTCTTTAAAGCCACCCATTTATGGTATTTTTATTATAGCAACACTAGGTTACTGAGACAGAGTATGACAGCCAAGAAATAATGATGGGTCCATAAATAACAAGTGTGTACATGTATAAAAATATTTCCTTCTAAAGGGGAGAAAGAGAAAGGAATACTGAATGGGTGTCTCAAGAGCAAGAGCTAGTAGTGCAAAGCATTCCCTTCCACGCCCTCATGGCTTTTATAACACATCACTCCACCTCCCAGGCAACTAGTTCTACCTAATAAAACCAGTTCCTGTCAAGTGACCCACAGTGATCCCATGTGTGTCAGAGTAGAATTGTCCTTCATAAGATTTTCAATGGCTGATTTTTTGGAAGTAGATCACTAAGCCTTTCTTCCAAGGTGCATCTGGGTAGACTTGACCCTCCAATCTTTTGGTTAGCAGATTTGGTTAGCAGAAGAGCATGTTAACTGTTTGTATCACCCAGCGACTCCTCATTGGAAGACGATTTTGTAGCCCATATTAGGCTTGAAAGGAGATTAATGTGTTAATTAATGTTAAACTAATGTGTTAAAAACCTTAAAAGATTATCTGGGCCAATCCAATTCTCTCTCTTGGAAATGTGAAGTGGGAAAATTGGCAAGAATGTGTGAAAGAGGAGTAGAAGACTCACATGGAGTACTGCTGTGGGATGTTAATAGTGAGCATAAAACTGAGACACTTTTCTCTGAAGTTCCAAAAATTTTCTTGAACTAGCTTTATCCTCTGGCTTAAGTTCCCATGAAGCCAGGCTGTGCTTCTGTTCCTTTCTCTGGGTTCTCACAAAGTGATTGCTTTCTTATCAATGTTTCCAACAATCTCATTTACTGGCACTAGCCTGAGTCATCTTGTTACTTGTAATAAAAGAACTGAATAAATAGGCCCGAGTGGAAATAATGTGTTCAAATTACAAATTCAGTTAATAAAAACTTTTATAGTATTAATTTTTGCATGAAACAACACAAGTATGTATAAAAAAATCCAATAATCAACTGAAATTTTCTCTAATCCTCCCTCTGCCTTGAAGATAGCCAATAGAGAGTGATTGTCTATACTTTTCTCCATACATATAAAAATTTAGACAAAGTTATACACACATAAAGTCTTTTTCAGTTTATTAATGGATACTTGTTTTAAACATTTATACTCAATGTATTTGTTCTAAACTTTTTCTGAAACTTTTCAAGGAGTATCTCAAAGCTGTAGAAATCAAAAAACCTAGGCTCTAATTTCAACTTTGTCACTGGTTTCCTGTAAGACTATAAAGAAATCAGTTTAGCTCTTCCTAAATTAATGCTCCTATTTCCTTATCAAAGAAAAAAACCAATAATAAAGTAGCCCTGTGCTTGGTGCTGTGCTAAGTAATTTTTTAAATTCCATCCTTGTCCTATAGGTGTCAACAGAGTAAAAACCAACACTGATAATAACCTGAGACTGACAACAGTATGCTCAGTGCCATGGGATTAAAAAGTCACTCTCCCAGCCTCACTCCTCCTTCATATATCTTATACAGAGAAAAACACTTATCCTAAACGAGGGACTATAATATGAATTATTCATAGGAGAAATCTTTCCTGATCCTTGTTATGAATCTACCTTGACTTTAGCATATTGCTTAATATCCCAGCCCTTAGATTAGTCATATATAAAATTCAATTCAATAAATTTTAGCATCTACACTTGTCTATGTGTTAGGTAATAAGTGTTGGGTGGGGGAAAAAAGGATTAGGACAAGATTTCTTCCCTTAAATAGTTTGCAACCCCAATCCTGATAAGGAAGGAGACAAAGTTGTGAACAACAATTCATAACAAAATTCAGCCATTACTTACAGCCAGAGGGGAAAATGCTGTAGCTATGGAGCTACAAAAAAAAAAAGAGAGAGAGAAATTTCTGTCTGGGAACCTTGGAGTTGGGAAAGGCTTAGCAGAGGAGGTTGTTGTTCAGCCTGGAATTAAATTTAGAGGTTTGTCTAATAGAAAAAGAGTTGGTAAGGAGACCTCTGAGGACTCTTCCAGCTATGACTGTCCTTTAAATTACAAGACAAAGACATCTGTGACACATGTAACATGTATTCCCAGAATCAGGATGCAGATATATGGGTAGCTTCTTAGAAGCAAAGATGGAAAGACTTTGTCTCACATACTATGGACATATTATCATGAGGGACCTGTCTCTGTAGAAGGCCATAATGCTTGGTGAAGTAAAGGGTTAGCAAAAAAGAGATAGACCCTCACCAAGATGGATTGACGCAATGGCTGCAATAATGGGCTCAAACAGTAACAATTATGAGGATGGTGCAGGATTTGGCAGTGTTTTGTTCTGATGTAGCTAGTATCACTGTGAGTCAGAGCAGACTCAACAACACCTAACAACAACATGTATATGTTTATCAGAATAATATATTTATATATATGCACACCACACACACACACACACACACACATACACATTATTGTTACGTGCTGTCGAGTTGGACCCGACTCATAGTGACCCCTCCTTGGTTTTCCAAGGCAGTATCACTACGGAAGTAGATTGCCCCATCTTCCTTCCAAGGAGTGGCTATGCACAGCCTATATGAAATTACCTATGTGAGAATGATATATAAATACCAGTATCTTCAAAGAAGTTAATCAATAACAGAAAGCTAGGGAAAAAAAACTTCACTGTGATTCAGAAATATTTAAGAAACTACTTAAAGAGCTAAGTAACAAATATACCTTTGTTACACAATCACAACATCAAAATCATGTCCAAATGTATTTTCAAACAAATTAGTATTTCCATGCTTCTAAAGTACATGTTGGCTCTACTTGGGAAGCAGAGTATCACCAAGGCAAAAAGCCAGAGAAGTGTGTGGTCCAATTCTAGGTCTATGACAAGAATAGTTACATTTAGTTCTTGGTTTCCTTTCACTTCATGGACTCACACTCCATATACTTTCAGGGTTCATCATCATATTTGCAGGTTTTCTTACCAAGACCTTTTTTCCTTCTCCAATACCATAAAAGTTGTTAAAAAATAGTCACTCCCAAGATAGGACTCATACAGAGATGCTAAGGGAAAACATAAAATACAGAATAAGAAGGAGAAGACAAAAATAAGTAAATAAAATTTAAAATATTTTCTCTGGGCGGTATAAACTTGGCCTAGCATTCCTTATTGAGCCTGGCTTATAGAATTGGATCTTCCTAACTCCTTGGGAATGGCTACTAAGAAACAGATTTATAAGAAAATAGATACCAAACAAGAGTTATAGCTGGCTAAGTACAGCAAATCTCCAGGAAATGATGGTATACCAATTGAGATGTTTCAACAAACGGAAGCAATGCTGAAAGGGCTCATTCATCTATGCCAGGAAATTTGGAAGACAGCTACCTGGCCAAACTACTGGAGGAGATTCATATTTGCAAGACCCTCAACATAGTGGCTGCCACAATGAAATGAAACAAAGTAAAGATTCCAAGGATGATGCAGAGCTGAGCCAATGTATCTTTGTTTTGTACATAGGATCACTGTAAGATGGAACCAGCTTGACAGCACCTAATAACAACACATTTACTGGGTCAGTACCATCGCTAAGGGGTCCCTGTACAAAAGCTAATAGCAAAATTCTCTGTCTTATGTGAATATATACATTTTAAATAACAGCTTTATTGAGATATAATTCACTTACCATAAAATTCAAGCTTTTAAAATGTACAGTTTTTTTTTCAGTTTATTCACAGAGTAGTGTAAGCATCACCACTACCTAATTTCAAAACATTTTTATCACTAGTAAATGAGAGCCCTTACCCATCAGCAGTCACTCTGCAATCCCTCCTCTCCAAAGCCCATCACAGCCATTAATCTACTTTTTATTTCTCTGGATTTTCCTGCTCTACTCATTTCACATAAATAGAATCATACAATATACAGACTTTTGTGCCTGGCTTATTTCACTTAGTATCATGGTTTCAAGGTTCCTTGTTGCAGCATGTATTAGCATCTCATTCATTTTTATGGTTGAATCATATTTCATTGTTGGTAGCTCTATGGAAGTAGATTGCCCAATCTTCCTTCCAAGGAGTAGCTAGTGGGTTTGAACTGCCAGCCTTCAGGTTAACATTCAAATACCTTAGGCACTATGCCACCAGAGCTCCCATAGATGTGTACACATTCATTAGTTGATGAACAATTTGTTGTTTCAATTTTTGACTCTCATTAGTAATGCTGCCACAAACATTTGTGCACAGGTAGTTTTGTGGACATACATTTTCAGTTCTCTTGATCATATCATTGTGAGTGGAATTGCTGGCCATATGGTAATTATATCTTTACCATTTTGAGGAATAGCCAAACTATTTTCCAAAGAGGCTACACCATTCTACAATTCCATCAACAATATATGAGGTTTCCAAATTCTCCACATCCTAACCAACTCTTGTTACTGTCTCTCTTTTTTGTTTGCTTATTTGTTTTAGCCATCCTGACAAGTGTGAAGTGGTCTTTCATTATGATTTTAATATGTATTTAGCTAATGACCAATGATGTTGAGCATCATATTATTAGATCTGTGTGGTTGTTACACTGAATCTTGAAAGTGAGATACTAAAATCTCAAGCTATAATTGTTGAATGATCTATTTATCCCTTCAAATCTACCAGTTTTTGTTTCATGTATTCTCATGCTCTCTTGTTCATACATGTATCCTCCACCTAGGTTTTCCAAATGAATTGACCCTTTCATCACTATAAAATGCCATCTTTGTCTCAAGCAATTTTTTTTTTCATAACTTCTGTTTTATATGATATTAGTACAGCCACAGGCTCCCTTGGTTGCATGGCATATCTTTTATTTCCATTCTTTTGTTTTCAACCTATTTGTATCTTTGAATTTAAAGTGTATCTCTTCTACACAGCACACAACTCAATAATGTACTTTTATCCATTATACTAAATTCTGGTTTTTTACTATAATGTTCAATCCATGTATATTTATTTACTTACATTTTGGGTACAAATTTGTTTTACATTCAACAGTTCATGTACATTTGATTTCATGCTCCAATTACCATCCCTGACCATAACAAACTCTCCACCCCTCCTATCCTTGTGCCCTTAAATGTGCACTCCTGAATGTCCAGCTTTCCCTCTATGTGAATTCTGCCTCTCTGGTGCCTCATGGCTGACTGCTCTAAGGGGTGTATTTCCCTAGAGTAGGTGAGTGCATCACCCAGGGATAAGTGTACTGCATGCAGATCTTTCTACCGTTGAGCTGAAGCTAATCCATGGGAGTTAGTCCATTTCTAGCCCCGAAGGGTAACCGGGGGCCATAGTCTTGGGTGTTTCACAAGACTCTATCTGACCAGCAATTCTGGTCATTTTTGTGTTTTTTTAATTTTGTTCCACATTTTTCCTCCCACTCTATCCAAGATATCCAGTTTTGATCCTATTCTGAGTAGTTGGCCTTGGTAGCCAGGTACCAACTAGTTCTTCTGTTCTTAGGGTCATGAAGGTTAAGCTCCTCATGGTCCTCTTATCCTTGGACTAATTATTTCCAGATGGCTTTGATTTTCTTCACTCTTCTTTGATTCAGATGAGAGGAGACCAATAGTTGCATCTTCAATGGCTGCTCAAAAGCTTTTAAATCCCCAGTCGCTACTCACCAAAGTAGGTTGTGCAACAAGATTTTTATGTACTACATTGTGTCAGTTGAGCATAATATCTCATAAGGCAATGGTCCCAGCAGGCCCAGTGATTCTCTCTCTCAAAGTGTGTGGTTGTCCCTGAGAGGTTACTCCAACTTTGTCTTCTTTTGCTTCTGTAATGTGTGTGGCTAATTTTGCAGTACAAGTGCATATGTGAGATTATCAACAGCCATCTGATGGTACGGAAAGAGACTATGACCAGCATGATGACAATGGGGAAAAGAAGAAAACTGAAAATGCACATAAAATGTAGACAAAAGACGCAGATACTAGTATATGCACAATATTGCATTACCACTAACACCAAACACGAGGCTATGGATAAATGTATACACAGGGAAGAAGAGCATGTGGGGGTCAGCGAACAGGAATATGCTCTAGACCAAGATAGATTTTGTTGTTGTTGTTGTTGTTAAGTGCCGTTGAGTCGTTTCCGACTGATAGCGACCCCACGCACAGCAGAACGAAACACTGCCGGATCCCGCACCAGCCCCACAATCCCAGCTATACTTGAGCCCATCATCGCAGCCACCATATCAATCCATCTCCTTGAAGGCCTCCCCCTCTTTCCTCAACCCTCCACCCTACCAAGCATGACATCCTTCTCCAGGGAATGGTCCCTTCTTACAACATGACCAAAATAGGTGAGACGAAGTCTGGCCACTCTTGCTTCCAAGGAGCATTCTGGCTGCACTTCCTCCAGGACAGATCTGTTAGTTCTTTTAGCAGTCCATGGTACTTTCAGCATTCTTCGCCAGCACCACAACTCAAAAGCATCAACTCTTCTTCGGTCTTCCTTATTCATTGTCCAGCTCTCACATGCATACGAGGCGATTGGAAATATCATGGCTTGTGTCAGGCGCACCTTAGTCCTCAAGGAGATATCCTTGCTCCTCAGCACTTGAAACAGATAGGATATATTTGGCTGAAGACAATCCATGTATATTTAATGCATTTACTGATAAAGTAGAATTCACATCTGACAAATTTTGATTTCCGTATATCTAATGTATTTTTTTCTTCTTTTATTGCTCCATTACTGCCTCCTTTGTATTAGACATTTTCTAATATAACATTTTAATCCCTGTTTAATTTTTTTCCCCATATTTCTTTGAATTTTTCTGTGATTGCCATGGGGATTATAATTAACATTTTAATTTATAGCAAGCAAATTAAGATTAATACCAACTTAAATTAGATTTATTTATTTATTCATGTAAATTTGAGCTACTGTCTAGTGTTCTTTCATTTCAGCCTGAAGGACTACTTTTATTTGATTTTGTAGGCCAGGTTTACCAATGAGAAATTCCTTATCATTTTTTATCTGGGAATGTCTTAATTTATCCCTAGTTTTTGATGAATAGTTTTGCTGGATACAAAATTCTTCATTGACAGATTTTATCTTATATAACTTGGCTTATATCATCCCAGTACTTTCTGGTCTCCTTGGACTCCGAAATCAGGTGTTAATCTTATTGAGGAGTTTTGTACAAGGTGAGTCGCTTTTCTGTTACTCTTTCAAAATTCTCTTCTTGTCTTTGTCTTTCAACAGTTTGATTATGATGTGTCTAGGTTAAATCTTTATGAATTTATCCTACTTGGAGTTTGTTGATCATCCTAAATATATAAATTAATGTTTTTATTCAAATATGGGAAGTTTTCTGGTTCAAATCTGCTGGAGACTCCTTTAGTAATTCTTTTTCCCTTTCAATTATAATACTACTTTTCAACTATAGAATTTCAATTATTTTTTTAAATGTTTATTTTTCATTGATATTTTCTATTTGATGAGACATTGTTTTTCTTTCTTTATGCACTGTTTTTTTTTTTTTTTTAATTATTTATCTAATAAGTTCAATGTCCAGGCTTTCTCAGGGACATTTTCTATTGACTATTTTTTTCCCTTTATATAGGCCACATTTTCTTGTTTCTTTGCATGTTTACTACTTTTTTTGTTGAAAACTGGACATTGTAATTAATGTAATGTAGCAGCTCTGGAAATCAGATCCATCTACCCAGAGTTGTTTTTATTGCTGCTGCTGTTGCTGTTTATTTGCTTATTGACTTTCCTGAACTAATTCTGTAGAGTCAATCATCTTTATTGTATATGACTTCTAAAATTATGATCAGCTAATGATTAGACAGGAGGTCTGGTGGCACAGTGCCTAAGGCACTTGACTGCTAACCAGAAGGCTGGCGGTTCAAACCCACCAGCCACTCCTCGGAAGGAAGGTTGAACAATCTACTTCTGTAGTGATACCGCCTCAGACCCAAGGAGGGGTCACTATGACTCAGGTCCGACTCAACGGCACATAACAACAACAACAGTTAGACAGAGATTTCCTTAAATGTCTTTAACCAATAACTCTCCCAACTATTGCCAACAGGTGTTATGTATCTTCACCCATGTTTTCAGTGTTTCAGCAGGAAATTTCCAATTTTACCCTAGCCTTATTAAAGATTTATTTTGAACATGCACATAGCTCTGTACTTATATGTACCCTTCTAGGTTCTTAGGAATATGCTTCACTTTCATAAAGCCTACATACATATCTCATTCACCAGATTTTTCTTTTAAGATTTTTGGGCAGCTTCATGTTTTTCCAATTTATTACCACCTAAGTCAGCTTCATTGTTAAACAATTGCTACTGATTGTTTTCAAAAAACACCCAGAGATAAGACTGTTTGCACTAAGTGAGCTTTGAAGCAGTTTGGTTAAATAAAGACAAGCCCTGTCAGTGATGTTTTCCACAGAACTACAAGACATATCAAATAAAGAAAATTGTCAGGAAATGAAGTTTTTGAGGATTGTCTAACTCATTCTTCCCTTTCCTCTTAGGCTGCTGCTTTCATAGCTATTGTGATTTCATGGCTGTTGTGATTACAAAGCTGTTGGTAAGGTAATCACATGGAGCTACAGATGGGGAGACTGGAATAGAGCATAAAACTCCATAAAGCTCACTGTTTTTACCAAGATTCAGCTACGGTTTTTTGGTTTTTTGGTTTTGTTTTGTTTTGTTAATTTGTCTGTTTGTTTTTTTTATTTGTTTGTTTTTAACAAACTCTTCTCAAATTGTTTTGAGCCTTTGGTTAATTTCCAGAGTTCAGCGAAGGTTTATTTTGACAATGTTTTCCATGTTCTTGTTGCTTTTATTGACGGGATTTTGTAAATCTGACATTTTGGAGGTCTTTCCTCTGCTATTCGGTAAATCTGACCCTCCTCCTCTGAATCATGATATGATCAGAGCCTTCACTACATTGGCAAAAAAAAAAAAAAAAAAAAAAAATCTCATATGTGCCTAAGTAATGCTTTGTGTATCCTGTTTTTGATACTATCATTCCCTAAATCAAAGCTACTTCATCACTTCCTAAGCACTGACATAGAAAACACAGCCAAATGGAAAAAACAGAGAAGTCCCCATTTGAGTTTGCACAAGTTTGCCTACATTTCCCTAGATGTAAGTGATTATCATATTATTTGATTCTAACAAATACTAGCTCTGCAATTTCAGTTTAGATGGACATTAGAGTAGCTTGTAGGTTGGAACTAGAAAACTAAGAAGCCTGTCTTGCGACCAGGTTTGAATAGCCAGAATACACTGATTTCTATTTGGATTAAATGTTTATATGGGAAGTGTTTGGTTCGGGGCTTCTTTGGAGGCTGTATTTATATTGTAAGTACTGGTTTTTTTTTTTTATTTTTTAAACTGAGAATGCGTGTTTATTGAGGGACTTTTTGATGGATGCAACTGATGCTCTCCTGTGAACCACCCCTTGGTACCTCTGATGCCTCTATTTATTTATATTGTTACCATAAAGAGGAAAAGAAGAGCAGATGTTATTAAAATGATAAGACTATACAAAGTAAAGTGTAGCTGGAGAGTCTGTAATAATGTAATTGTTGTATGAACTCCTATAAAGTGCAATGTTTGAGATTAAGCATTCACTGTTGCAAAGGGAGAAGCCCATTGAAGATCATGTTGTGTTCTTTGTGTAGATTATATCTGAGATAGACCAGCCACTTGTGCTGAGTTATCTTCATAAGGAAATGATAATAGTTGTTACCATAGGATTTCCTAAGGATAATCTCTATGGAAAATTCTATCTTAATTAGTGGAACAGCCTTCCTCTAAATACTTAAGCAAGCATGGTCAGTCACTGTCTTAGTTATCTAGTGCTGCTATAACAGAAATACCACAAGTGGATGGCTTTAACAAACAAAAATATATTCCCTCACAATTTAAGAGGCTAGAAGTGCTAATTCAAGGAGCCAGTTCAAAGGGAAGGGTTTCTCTCTGTTAGCTCTAGGGGAAAGTTCTTGTTTCCTTTCAGCATTTGTGGGGCTACTGTTCCTTGAGATCTGTGTATGTCTTGATCTTCCCCAAGGTCTAAGAGTCTCACAGTGCAGGGACCTCAAATTCAAAGGACACACTCCACTCTTGGCTCTTCTTTCTTGGTGATAATGAGATCTACCTCTCTCTGCTTTTTCTCTCTCCTTTTATTTCTTGTGAGGTAAAAGGTGATGCACCTCACACCCCAGGGAAACTCCTCTTACATCACATCAGAGCTGTGACCTGATTATCATCCCACCCTAATCCCTTTAGAAATGATTGGCTGATCACATCAGATCACATAATGGGGGTGATTACATCATTACATAACAGCCAAATTACATACATAACTGCTAAACTATTGAAAACCGTGGCCCAGCCCAGATGATAAATATTTTTTAGGAGACACAATTCAATCCATGACAATCGGTAAAGGAATTAACTTTTCCTTTTATCAGGCATCATATATTCAGTAAACAGAAGAATAGAGATTTCCAGTAAGATGATGGAATAGGCAGACAAACTACACAGACCCTCTTCAACAAAGAAAACAAGAAGCAATTAACACAAATACAGAAGATAATCCTGGACCCTGAGCTTTGAAAAGAAGGATACAAAAGTGGACTAAACTCCAACTAGTAGCAGAACCTGCATGAAAAGTCCAAAAAAGGAGACATATGGAGCTGCGGACTGTCAGCGATCCTGATGGCGTGGACAGCTTGGATATTGCCAAGTGGTGTTAGGACCTAAGAATTAACTTAAAAATCAGCCCTGCTAGCCAGGGGATGCCCAGAGGACTGCAATGGTGGCTGGTGAACAAAAGAGAAAGGAGTGAAGAGGGAGCTGAGCTGAGCTGTGGACTTTTGGTTGTCTGGAGGGTGTAGACATTTTGAATGTTTACAAGCTGTGATGGGTGGAGCTGTGTGTCAGCTTCTATTGACCATAATTCTGAGTGGTTTAAGCAGTTGTGATGTGCATTATTCCCAAGATGAAATTGGATGTATATGTTTTGAGCAGCCAATCTGTTGAAAGGGAGTTTCCCTAGGGGTGTGGCCTGTTTCCAATACATTTATGGACAAAAAAGAAAAAAAAAAAAAAGGGTAAAAGAGACACTCTTCTGTGCATCAGGATCCTGTTGTGCTGCCTACAACTGTCCATGAGCAAACAATCCACCATCCATCCTGATGATCTTGGATTCATTATGTGTTGGAGTCAACAGCTGGTATACTGCCTGCCAACCTTGAGCTCGTCAGCCTGTGCAGCTGTGTAAGTTGGGAAAAGCCTCCAGCTTGACATTTGATCCAAGAACTTGGGACATGCCAGCTTCTATAAGCATGTGAGCCATTTTCCTAAGATAAATCTCTTTCTCTCTCTCTCTCTCTCTCTCTCTCTCTCTCTCTCTCTCTATATATATATATATATATATATAAGCTTTACTGGTTTTTCTTCTCTAGAGAACCCAGCCTAACACACAAGCTGTTAGACTGTTTTGGATATTTAAAGTGACAGTGTTCTCTCATATTCTAGGGACTTAAGAAAGGGCTCCACTTGGCAGGGACTGTAAAGACATACCAGACACAGGACTGGAAAGGTGTGATATTCTCCTTATTACTCATATACCACACACCCTTTTGGTGAACAGAGGTTCAGCCATCCTTCACTCATATCCACCTTCTGGGCCAGCAGGAATTCCATCCCAGTCTATGTGCTCTGATGGAGCCTGGGTTCCCTGTCCCACCCCACCCAGATTTCTTTTTCCTTTTAGTTTGTTTGTTTTTGTCTGTCTTAAAATAATTATTTTTTTCCATCCTTTTTCTCTTCCCAGGTTCTAGTTTTTGGATTTTTCTCTCTTCCCTTTTCCTGTCTCCCATTTTTTTCTTTCTCGGAAAGAAGATTGGGCTATCTACTTCTGTAGACATAGCACCTTGGAAACCCAAGGAGAAGTCACTATGAGTCCAAATCAATTTAACAGCAGTGAGTTTGGTTTGGTTTTTGGTGGTTTTTCCCAAAAACCTTGTTTTTCTTTTTGCATTTTTCCCATTTTTTTCTTTATTTTTCTCTTACTCTACCTCTTTTCTATTATTCTCCCTTGCCAGATATTGTGAGATTTTCTCTCCCTTTTTCTATTATTATTATTTGGCTTTTAAAATATTTCTCTAAATATTTTCTTTTTTCTCTTTGTGGTGATTGTTCCTATGTGTTTACACAGTATGTGTTTATTCTCCTCTTGCTTTTACTTTTTTTTTTTTTTATGATTTTTCAATTGTTGTTTTTGTCTAACTGAGTGGGAGAGAACCACTGTGCCCATGTGACCCAACCAACCCGCACTCCTGCAACTCTACTTACTGAGTGAGGGCCAACACTTCCTTCTGCACCAAATGCCCAGCAGTACATGACAACAAATAACAGCCTGACTCACCCTTAACTGCTCTTCACAAAGAGTTAACAGAGATTTGTGAAGCCACTCTTATTCTCTATCATACACACCAGGACACCAAGAGATGATGGTAAGTACAACTACTGAATAGAGGAGCACAGTACTCTGCTTACTCAGTTACATTAAAAAAAAAAAAAAATTAAAATCTTAGGTGAATCACTCCAGCATACAATCACCAATTAAATACAAATGCAATAAAGTCACAATGTCTTGGAGACAACAAACCATCACACTTCACACAAAGAAACAAGAAAAAGCAGTAAAACCAAGAAAATAGGGTACAGACCCAGAACACATCACAGAGGAAGAAGCAGCATTGGAACTCCCTAATAAGGAATTCAAAAGAATTTTATTTAGGTACCTTCAATGAATTGAGAGACAGATCAAGGAAAACACTGGCAAAATGGAGGAAATACAGAGAAAATCCTAGAAAAATTTTGGAAGACAATACTAGAACATAATGACAAAATTAAGGACAAATTAGAAATGACACAGAATCTACAGATAGAAATCTAGAAGATTAATACTGAATTTTCATAAATAGATAACACATTGAAAAGGCAAAGGAACAGAATATAATCAATGGAAGACAGAATTAATAAGAATGAAGACAAATACCTAAATACTTCTTTGGAAAGGGATCAATCAGAAAAAAAGATCAAAATAAAATGAAAAGAGCCTAAGGTTCATGTGGGATACCATCAAAAGGAATAACGTATGTGTAAGTGCCAAAGGCACTTGACTGCTAACCAGAAGGCTGGCAGTTCAAACCTACCAGCCACTCCTCGGAAGTAAGGTTGGGCAATCTATTCCTGTAGTGATACTGCCTCAGCAACCCAAGAAGGGGTCACTATGAGTCAAGGCTGACTCAACAGCATATAACTACAACAACAACAATCAGAATTTCAGAACAGGAAGAGAAAGATAAAACCACTGAGAAAATTGTCCAAGATCTGTTGGAAGAGAACTTCCCTGAAGTGATGAAAGATGAGAATGTATCCATTCAAGAAGTCCAATGAACCCCAATGAATCCATTCAGGAAGTCCAATGACCCCAAAAGAAAATCACCAAAACATATCATCATCAAACTCATCAAAACCAAAGGCAGACAAAGAATCCTGAAAGCAGTACAGGAAAAGTGAAAAGTTACTTACAAAGGACAACCAATAAGAATAAGCTCTGATTTCTCAGCAGAAATCATGCAAGTGAGAAGGTGACAAGATGGTATATATAAAACCCTGAAAGAGAAAAATTTCCAAACAAGAATTACATACCCAGCAAAAGTGCCCCTCAAATATGATGGTGAAATTAGAACATGTTCAGATAAGCAGAAATTAAGGGAATTTGTTTAAACCAGACCAGCCTTACAAGAGATACTAAAGGGAGTCCTTTGAACAGAGAATCAATAATACCAAACAAAAACTGACCATTAATGCACAAGATGACATAACCCAGAAACCAACACAGTATGGACATATCCAAAGTAAAATAAGCTTACAAGATTGTAAACAGGGATTCAGAGACATAAATTGGCAGATGAGGACAACTATAAACCAAAAAGGGGGAAAATACTGTGTAGTTACAGAACTTCTAAATTGTGAGGAAGTCAAGAGAGTTGCAACATAGAATAGACTGCTCTAAAGTTAGGGAGAAAATTATAAATCACAGGGTAACCTCAAAGAAAAATGATAAACCTTCACATCACAATAAAAAAGAGGACAAGCACAAATATTTAGAAAATACTAAAGCAACAGCAATGAAGGAAATGATAATATGATTCATAAACAAAATGAGCTCAACACAGAAATTTATATGGAACAAAGAAACGAGGAACATCACAAAAAATCACATAACAAAATGACAGCAACAAATTTATACTTGTCAATAATTACACTGAATGTCAATGGATTAAATGTACCACTCAAGAGATGGAGATTTGAAGAATGGATAAGAAAGTATAACCCATCAATATATTGTCTACAAGACATGCACCTTAGAGACAACAACAAAAATAGACCAAAAAACAAAAGTTGGAAAAAGATGTACCAAGAAAATGGCAATCAAAAAAGCACAAGATTTGCAACGATACCCTCCATCACCACTTCTAGTCAACATTGTACTGGAAGTTCTGCTGTTGTTGTTGTTATGTGCCCTCGAGTCAGACCTGACTCATAATGACCTTTTCTTGGGTTTCTGAGGCAGTATCACTACAGAAGTAGATTGCCCAACCTTCTAGCCAGGGCAACAAGGCAAGAAACGGAAACCAAACACATCCAAATTGGTAAGGAAGAGTAAAACTACCCCTATTTGCTGATGATGTGATCCTACACATAGAAAACGCAAGAGACTAGGTGAAAAGAAACTACTGGAACTAATTGAAAGATTTAGCATTGTGGCAGGATATAAGATTAACATTTGAAAATGAGTTGGATTCCTCTACACCAGCAAAGAGATTGCTGAAAAAGAAATAAGGAAATCAATACCATTTACAATAGCTTCCAAAAAAATAAAATACTTGGGAATAAATCTTACCAGGGTCACAAAAGACCTGTACAAAGAAAACTACAAAAAACTACTTCAAGAAACCATGAAAAATCTACATAAATGGTAGAACATGTCATGCTTATAGATAGAAAGATTGAACATTGTGAAAATGTCAGTTTTACCCAAAGCAATCAATATATTCAATGTAATTCCAATCCAGATCCCATCAACATTCTTTAAGGATATGGAAAAACCAATCACCAACTTTATATGGAAAGGAAATAGATCTCACATAAGCAAAGCAATATTGAAGAAGAAGAGCAAAGTAGGAGGTCTCACACTCCTGGATCTCAAAACCTACTGTACAGCCACAGTAATCAAAACTTCCTGGTATTTGTACAACAGACACATAGACCAATGGAATAGAATGGAGAACCCGGAAATAGATCTATAGACCTATAGTCAGCTGATCTTTGACAAAGGGCCAGAATTCATTAAATGGGGAAGAGAATGTCTGTTCAACAAATGATACTGGCAAAACTGGATAACCATTTGCAGAAATATGAAACAAGATCTGTACCTCACACCAAACACAAAAATTAACTCCTGATGGATCATAGACTTAAATGTAAACCAAAAAGTATAAAGTTCCTCAAGGAAAATAAGGGGCAAATTTAGGGGCCCTCGGAAGGAAGTTTGGGCAATCCTACTTCCGTAGTGATACTGCCTCGGAAACCCAAGGAGGGGTCGCTATGAGTTGGGGCCGACTCGACGGCACATAACAACAACAACAACAATATATAGCATAAATAGACTATCAAACATACTCCAAAATGCACAGACAGCAGAAAAGAAACTAGATGAATGGGACTTTCTAAAAATTAAATTTTTATGTGCTTCCTAAGACTTCTCCAAAAGAGTAAAAGAGAACCTACAGATTGGGAAAAAATATTCAGCAGCAACCTATCTGACAAGGGACTTATCTCTAAAATTTATAAAAAATTCTAACCCCTCAACAACAAAAAGACAAACAATCCAGTTCAAAAATAGGCAGAGAACATGAATAGACACTTCACACCAAAGAAGACATTTAGGCAGCCAACAAACACATGAAGAAATGTTCATGATCATTAGCCTTTGTTGTTGTTGTTGTTGTTATGTGTCGTCGAGTTGGACCCAACTCATAACAACCTCTCCTTGGGTTTCTGAGGCAGTATCACTATGGAAGTAGATTGCCCAACCTTCCTTCTGAGGAGAGGCTGGTGGGTTTGAACTACCAGCTTCCTCATTAGCAATCAAGTGCTTTAGGCACTATGCTACCAGAGCTCCCCCAAAACAACAATAAGATACCATCTTGCTGCAGCACTGGTAGGAAAGTTCAACAACACAGAAAATAACAAATGCTGGTGAGGATGTGGAGAGATTGGGACTCTCATACACTGCTGGTGGAACTGTTAAATGGTACAACCACTGTGGAAATCAGTATGGTGATTCCTTCAAAAATTGGAATTAGAAATACCATTTGACTCATTTGACCCAGCCATTCCATTACTAGGTATATATCCTAAAAAAGGTGAAAGCCAGGGGAAAAAAAATAGATATATATACACCCATGTTCATCACAGGCTGTTTGCTAAAGAAAAAGATGGAAACAAACTAGGTTTCCAACAGAAGAATGGATGACCAAACTATTGTACATACACACAATGGAATACTATACAGCCCCAAACAATAACTTAGAAACTGCAAAACACTGCATAACATAGAGAAGCTTCAAGGATATTACGCTGAGTGAAATAAGTCAATCACAGAAGGACAAATATTATATTAGTCTGTTATTGTAAAAAGTCAAGGAAAGGTTTCTATAGAGAAGGAAATTTTCTTTGTGGGTTACCAGGGGTAGGTAGGGAGAGGAGGGAACTCTGCTAGATAAATAGAGACAAGTACTGATTTGGGTAAAGGGAAGGGCAATGCACCAAATGTGAGTGATCACCATAGTGGCATTGAAGATCAGAAAGACATAGAGAGGGGCATGGGAAGGACAGACAACAAAAGTGAATCATTTTGCACATACAGTTCTGTGTTGTCAGTGATAACAAACACTAATCTACGAGTTGTTACATTAGTGGACAGTCTAAATGATCAGGGGAGAGAGTGCCCATGACCACATATTGGGTTGGCAGATAATGTTTCTACAAGTATATTTGTAAATTCTGTAAGAATTCCCAGTTATATAGTAGAGCTGACAAGGGACAATGTTGTAGTCACTTCTTGGCCAGAGCCAACTACCCAGAGAGAGTTAGTAGTTGGACTTGTGGGCTTAGGACCATAGTGGTAGGGGACATCAAGCTCAATTAACATCATATACTCCACAAAAACATTGTTCCATATCCTACTTGGTGAGTACCAACTGGGATCTTAAAAGCTTGCAAGCGGCCATCTAGATGCAAGATGGGTCTCTCATCGTCCACAGAAAAGAAGAATGAAGAAAATCAAAGACACATGGAAACAATTAGTCCAAGGGACTGGTACACCATGTGATCCTCAGCCTGTATGACTATGAGACCAGAGGAACCAGATGGCCCAGCTACCACTGTCAACCACGCAGAGGGGGATCTATGTAGGAGATCCTGGATAGAGTGGGAGAACAAGGTGCAACAAAACTCAACATCATTAAAAGGACCAGGTTTGCTGGTCTCATAGAGCTTGGTGGAACCTCTGAGGCACCTCTAGGTGCCCTTCTGGTCTGGATTTGAACCCACTGCTGTGGCTTGCAGACAAACAAAGAGACAGGCATATGAGCTGAACGCTTACATTAGGTGGATACACTCCGTGGAGAGATCAATCATGGGAGAACAGAAGGCTGTGTATGCACAGGGAGACAGCTCAGGGGGCAGGAGTGCATGGGAGGTAAGGACACAGGCAAGAGGTGGCTATGGGGAGGAAGCAGGAGGACAGCTGTTGCACCCTGGGAGATTGCAGTCAATGTCATGAAACAAAGCACATGTGAACTGCTGTATGGAAGATGAATTTGCTCTACAATCTTTCACCCAAATCACAATAAAACTAATAGGAAAAAAAGAAAAAAAAAGATCACCAATAATACATGAAAATACATTAGGTATGACAAAACCAAACTGTCATCAAGTCAATTCCAACTCACACTGACCCTCATTGGGTTTCTCAGGCTATTAATTTTTAGGGAAGCAGATTGCTTCATCTTTCTTCCACAGAGCGGCTAGTGGGTTCAAATCACTGATCTTTTGGTTAGTAGGCAAATGCCTTAACCACTACACCAAGACAAAGGAGTGGTAAATAACGCTGCATATGGATTCAAAGTCTTCTCTTCATGTTCCATTTCATCACTTCCAAATATTCTGAAGTATCTTAAGGAATTGATCTGGGACTATGATTAATCCTAAGAGACTGGCATAAGTAAGGTCCATGACTTAACTGAGAAGTGCACACAGTGCATATGCCAGATGCAGTGTTTTGACAATTCGGATAAGTGATTAAAACATTTTTTTTAGTCTGGAATCAGAGAAGCAATACAATTCTTGAGTTAAGTATTGTGGAGGCTGTGGAAAAATTATTTTGAGGGTTAATAATTCAATATTTATTTCTTCTGTGGTTTCAAATTTCCATTAGAAAATTATTTCTTTTAATATATCTTTTATGATTATAGTTAGCTAATCTAATTCCTTCACACTTTTTGACCTCGTAATTGTTAATTTATTTACAGATCTTTTGCCCTTGTTTCTTAATGAACCTATGCAGCTCTTTCCTGTGTCTAAATGTCTGTTCTCTCAATGATATGGTGAAATTCAGAAGGAAAGGAGCAAGGTCTGCTTTGTAACCAGTTTTAGCATTGAGGACATTGTTTTTCTTTTCTTTCTTTTTTTTTTTTAATTAACTTTTTATTGTGATTTGAGTGAAAGTTTATAGAGCAAGTTGGTTTTCCATTCAATTCATACACATTTTGCTTTGTGACATTGATTACAATCCCCACCATATAACAGCACTCTTCCCACTTCCTCCCTGAGTTTACTGTTTCCATTCAATCTTCTTTTCTACTCTTTCCTGTCTCTGAGTTTTGTCCCTAGACAAATATTGCCCTTTTGATTGCTTGTGGTTGATTGTTTGAAGGAGTACCTACCTTCCTGGTGTTACTGTTCACCTTAGTAGTCTGTCTACTGTTTGACTAAAAGTTGAGCCAAGGAAATGAGTTCAGTTTCAGTGTCTAAGGATCATCATCTCAAGGATTTTCCAAGTCTTTATTAGACTTTTCTCATTATTTTCAGTTTTGTTCCATATTTTTCTCCCCCTCTATCCATGACCTCCTATGATGATCCCTTTCAGAGCAGTCAGCAGTGGTAGCTGGACACCATGTTTCAAGCTGGACCTGGTTTCAAGGTCATGGAGACTGAGATCCACATAGTCCATTAGACCACTGGACTAATTGTTTCCTTGCATCTTTAATTTTCTTCACTCTTCTTTACTCTGGCGGGGGGAAAGACCAATCGATGCACCTTAGTTGACAGCTCATTGATTTTAAGACCTCAGTCACTAATCACCAAAGTAGGATGTAGAACATTGTATTTGAGGACTATGTTATGTCACTTGACCTTGAAGTCCCCTGAAACTATGGTCCTAAGCCCCACACCCAGCATTGTTTTTCTTTTACTGAGTATGTAAAGTCATTGACTCAATCACATAGAATGTTCACTGTGCTCTGTTATTTAAAAAACATGTTCACCTCCACCATTTTATTTTAATAGATTCTAAACAATGCTAGTATAGCAAAGACTCTTCTCTAGTTGTGTAAATTACCAAGTTATGATCATATATTACCCTGCCTTACAAAAGACACCAAATTCCTTTGGATAATTATCCCTTTCTTACTTTTCATCTTGTCATTTAAGTGGCAGAAGACCTCATCACAATTTATACAGAAGATACACTTGACCCAGGTCTGGCAAATCAGTGTTTCCTATCTCTGGGCCTCTGTAATAAGATGCATAGATGGCATATAGCAGTAATAATAAAAAAATACTTAAATTCATTATGAAATTGGCACACACATATACTAAATTTATTTAATGTTCCCAATAAGCCTAGAAAGGAGGAACTATTATTATCTTCAAATTTCAGATAAGGAAGTTAAGGCATAGAGGTTAAGTTTCTTGCCAGAGGTCAAACAGCTAGTAAGCAGTGAAGCCAGAATTCATGTCTGGGCAGTCTGGGACTGTCTGTGCCCTGACCATGAGACTCCAGCCTTCTGCTAGAATCACTAGAAAGGAAGTATTATTTTTTCCATAGTGATTAGGAGGCTAATAAGCTAAGACAGGAGCTGTTCAACATCATCATACAGAAAGCATATGACTGAGAAAAAGTCAATGTAGAAGAAAGTATATCAAAGGATAGATTGAGTTCCAATGACATGTACTAAGGCTTTGAATATAGCGTTTCTTGCCCTGGGTCTTGGCAATTTTGTTAGACAATGGAATTACTACTTTGCACTGGTTTTGTCTCACATACAATCAAAACATCCTGACTAATAAAACCAGGAAATTGCAACCTCATTGTCTAAAGAAAAGCAAATTGAAAGCCAAATTTTAAAAGGAAATTGCATGATCAGCTATCATTTGCTACTCTTGTTGTTGTTATGCGTCGTGGAGTCGGACCTGACTCATAGCGACCCCTCCTTGGATTTCTGAGGCAATATCACTACGGAAGTAGATTACTCTTAAAAGTATGGTAATCAGGCGAGTTCCGGCAAGATGGCGGACTAGGCAGAAGGATTGCACAGACCCTCTTCAACAAAGAAAAGGGAAACCAATTAACACAGACACAGAAGATATTCGTGGACCCCTGAGCCTTGAAGGGAAGGATACAGAATTGGACTAAACCCCAATTAGCAGAAGAATTTGCGTGAAAATACCA